>NC_037351.1:30724772-31377500 GCF_002263795.3 Bos taurus | reverse complement strand
ATATTAGGTACAAGTACAAGTAAATCTTCAATTTAAAATGTCAGTTGCAAAACGTAAATCTCTTTGATAAGTTTTAAGTAATAGTGTCAAAGTTGCAATTGGCATCTAAACCGATTATAAAGAAAATATTCAGAATTTTATATAACTATCATTAACATGTTTTACTTTCTTTTACTTTTCTATTTTATGTAACAATTTCACGTTAACATTTTTGAGATTATTTTACAGACTGGTTCCAGATTTTTTTAAGTATTACAAGTTCACTTCATATCTAAGTGTAGTATGTGCCTGAATAATACACTGTATTATTTCCCAGAAGCTTTCTTTTAAGGAAGATCATTTAGAAGGACTCTTAAAGATATACGAAGAGTGAAGTTCCATCAAAAGCCATCTGAATCTAGTGTGTAAGGGTATGTATGTATGTGTGTATGTTTAAAATATCAATGTTTTTATATATAAAACAAAATATACGTGGGTTATATAGACACAGGCATGCATTTTAACATATTAAAGTTAGAACAATATATAAGAGGCTTTTAGATTGACGTTTCTTGACAGATTTATGTTCATCAGCCTTTGTGCAAAATGTCACTATCCATATAGGGAGACAGCTTTATATCACACAGAAACTATTACCTGTTCCGAGTCCCTTTACTTGTCCACTGTGTTATCCTCAGTAAGTCACTTGATATCCCTTCCACATACTCAAACCAACCCCTACCTCTTTTCTTAATCTGTGAAACGGGTAGTAATATTTGACTACGAAATCATTTAAGAAGTTCACATGGAATAGTTTGTACTAGGCATACAAACATAGCAAATGTATTTTGCCATTATGAACAATAAATTCTGTTTCAATCTTTCTCTTTCACTCTCATCAACTTGACTTTTTTCCTTTCATTAAAGCCCCTTTTTAAAATTAGGGACTGATATACATGCACCCATACTTTTGTAATTTGTGGTGAACAATATCAAGAAGGAAATGTTTTCAAAACGCACATGTACATCATCTATGCGGTACTACACTAATGTAATTCAGTGAAACTTTTAGCATTTAATTACAACATGTATAGAAACATTTAAAGCTCAGTGTTTGTCAACCATCTTTTTTTCATGAATGTTCTTAATTGTTTATGTTGCATTGTCTCTTTGCCTACTTTAAAAAAATTTATTGGAGGATAATCACTTTACAATATTGTTATGGTTTCTGCCATACACCAACATGAATCAGGCACAGGTATACATATGCCCGCTCCCTCTTGAACCTCCCTCATAGTTCCCATCTTTTCATTCTGAGGCTTTTATAACTACATCAGATGTCCTTGTTGATCCACTGAAACAATAAAAATCTTGGAAAGATCATTTCTTTACTATAGAAGATATGAAAAAAGAGAGAGAGCTTACACTAGAATGATATTTACAAGTAACAAAAGGTACTTTTAAAGATATCTCTAAAAGGTGAGGCAGCGTCTTAAGAAAATAGATCGTAGCATATTAGAAAAACCAGATGCTATTCACTTGACTATTGTAGGTAAGTGATCCACTAACAAAAAAATGAGCATGTACCATTGAAAAAGACCAAAAAGAAAAAAAAAACTAGAAATGGAATCCATCTTTGTGTTTCTAAGTATGCCAATAGAACTTACTGAATGCACAAGCTAAAATTATCACTGTAATCAGTGCTATAAGATTTACATATAATGAAATAAAGAAGAAATAATAACACTTCTTATAATAGCAAATTATGTGTCTTCCATTTAAAAATGTATAATACACAACATTTTTATGATAAATGAATGTAGATAATGATACTTATGGATAAATAGACTTCCCTGGTGGCTCAGACGGTAAGGTGTCTGTCTACAATGCGGGAGACCTGGGTTCAATCCCTGGGTCGGGAAGATCCCCTGGAGAAGGAAATGGCAATCCACTCCAGTACTATTGCCTGGAAAATCCAATGGACAGAGGAGCCTGGTAGGCTACAGTCCATGGGGTCGCAAAGAGTCGGACACGACTGAGCGACTTCACTTTATTTATAAATGGATAAATATTTTTAAAGTCTTAAATATTACACACAAGTGAATTAATTTTACATATTTGAAATAGAACATGTTTATACCTCAAAATTTTATATTTTTTGTATAAATGAATACAAATAGATTTCCTTAGTTGGCATAATTTAACAGTTATCATTAAGTTTTAATTATTATTAAAATACTAGAATATCTGGTTAATGCTGTGGTTCCCAAAAACTGAAATATTGGTCATTACAATTTGGAGATAATTAAAAGAAACCCTATATCAATTACTGCATCCCACTCCAGTGTTCTTGCCTGGAGAATCCCAGGGACGGGGGAGCTTGGTGGGCTGCCATCTATGGGGTCGCACAGAGTCGGACATGACTGAAGCGACTTAGCAGCAGCAGCAGAAGCAGCACAGTTAATAAAAAGAAAAAAATTCAAATTTAAAAGTTAAAAGCTATGCATAGCAAAAGGAAAATGTAACCATCTGTGAGCACTAGGTATTGGAAGCTAATTTTTTAAGTTATGTAGATACCCTTTGCTGTGATATAATGCTGGCAGAATAAACAGATGAATAAAGTTCTTCTCCTTTAAAAGAAGTGATCTACATCATCCTTTTTTTACATCTTTTCAGAGAAGGCAAAAACCATAATCTCATTTGATCTCAAATACATTTTCAGAATTTGTTTCTTTAGAATTCTATAAAAATACAACGGGGGTTCTTATAAAGCAGAAGTTTCAGAAAAAGGGAGATATTCCTGTTGTAGACTTTTTAAGTTATATAGAGAGATATATTGTACACTAATGGGATGATATAAAAACAATTTTAGGTGTAAGGATTTTTCTCAGGCATGTTTGGAAATTGTTCGGAGTTAAACAGAATAAACTGTGTACTATCCTGTGGCTTGGATGTGGATGTTCAGTATTATATGGGTTAACACTTTTCAAAGAATTAGAACACAGTAAACTCACATATCTATGAAGTTCTACCATATAGCATCTACACTGTCTTTGATGATTCGGAAGGCACTTCATCAATTTTTGGTACCTTTGAATTAATATTTATAAACCTTCATTACCACAATATTTAAGACATGCAGAAGTATCAATTAACAGAGGAGTCTGATGACAGAATGTCATATTAACCCAGCTTTAACTGTGTATAGATAGACACTTCATTTTCACCTGCCTATAGTGTCAATATTCCTATTTTTTGTTTTGATAACTTCATTCTCATAAATACAAAATCCCCAAATTTAAAAGGAAATTTCTTTGAATATAAGTTTTCCTAGCCTCTGTTTGTCCCTGTTTATTTTGTTTTTATTAGACCGTATGCGGTCCTCTCAGTGTTCATAGTTACAACCGCACTCGGTAATTTCTAAAGAAATTCATCAGGTTGATAAAAACATAAATAGAGGAGTTAGTGGATACTAATATGAAACAGAAGAAGTGACCTTTCTTTGTCTCACCTTGGATACCATGTAGACATCTGTCACTAATGTGATTTGACTCTCAATACTGGGACCCTCATAGCTCAATTCATAATGGTTAAGAGTCCATATTCTTTCAAAAGAAAAATTCTAACCATACAGTCCCTATCCAGGTTTTCAGTCTTTTTTATGTATAGTTCTTTGGTCCTTATTCATGGATTGTCCCCTCTTTAAAAATAGATATGTTACTTCCTTTCACCAATGGGTTTCCAAACCCACATTTGTTCTTTTTTGACTGATATTATCAGAACAGTGCAAACCCTAGAAGCTCCATATATTTACAAAATACATCAGTTTCTATCTCACATCATCTTTTCCTGTAACATTCAATCATTACCTTATTTGGACAGTTATCAGTGTATTATCCAGTGTAGTATCCAAATTCCTCCTCTTTATGCCCCACCTGAAAATGTTTGGACTGCTGTTGTGTTGTTTTCATATCCTGCGCTTTTCTAAGAGATCACTTTTCTGTTCCTTTTAAAGGGCACCGAACCCTCCCAGTATCATTCAAAGCAAACAACGTGAAACCTAAAGTGTTTTCCCTCATCTTCTTCCTCCTCTTCCTTATTTTTTATTAAAATTGTAACATAAAAATGTTACTCTGAAGAAAACCCTTGGGTTCATCATTCCCAGCTCCCCTTCCCTGGAAAGAGAATACATCACCTTTTAATCATGTTGGCCTTGCTTTTCCATAAGGCAAAAAAAAAAAAAAAAAATCTCAACAGAGGTTGCCAGTTATAACTTGTGTATAAAAAATGGAATTAAAAACATTTGAAGAGATAGAATCAGTTTCATAGGGACCCCAACCCCAGATTTCCCAGGTTTTTATTTTCTCCTTGCCTTCCTCTACTCTGTCTTAATTTTGTCTTGCATGATTCTTTCTCCCAAACACACCCTTAGGATCTTAAAGGGGAGTCCTTCCCTAATTTCCTCATTGTTTCTTCTTTCTTACCAGCATGCTTCTGCATTTATTTTCCATTGACTATACTGTCACCCTCTACAAATATTCATTATAGTTGAAAGCCTCAACCTACCTTCTCTTCTGATGCATCAACAGCACATGAACTGAGTTCTGCAAGATTATTTCCTTTTTCTTATTGACCAGATATATGGACTGGCTTTAGATTCACTGTGAGGTTTTCGAAATGAATTTATATCGTAAAGAAACATGCGTACATCATCAATCTTATCTTTCCTCTTTAATGTATTTATGTGCTTGCTAAGTTGTTTCAGTCATGTCCTATTCTTTGCAACCCCATGGACTGTAGCCCCCCAGGCTCCTTTGTCCGTGGGATTCTCCAGGCAGGAATCCCGAAGTGGGCCCTCCTCCAGAGGATCTTCCCGATTCAGGGGTTGAACCTGGGTCTCTTATGTCTCCTGCACTGGCAGGCAGGTTCCTTACCACTGGCGCCACCTTTTACCTGCCTTTAAATCGGCCAGTTTCTCCAATCACATTTCTTAATCTCCATCTCATGCATTTGGATGCTAAACCCTTTAATTTCATCAATTCAGTTTAGTCACTCAGTCATGTCCAACTCTTTGCGACCCCATGAACTGCAGCATGCCAGGCCTCTCTGTCCATCACTAACTCCTGAAGTTTACTCAAACTCATGTCCATTGAATCCATGATGCCATCCAACCATCTCATCCTCTGTGGTCCCCTTCTCCCACCTTCAGTCTTTCCCAGCATCATATCTTTTCCAACGAGTCAGTTCTTCACATCAGGTGGCCAAAGTACTGGAGTTTCAGCTTCAGCATCAGTCCTTCCAATGAATACTCAGGACTGATTACCTTTACTTTCATGGTTTAACACTAAACCATGCCCTGTTATAGGGACTGCCTTCTTTTGCATGTTCTCTAGAAACTCTGTATCTATCCCCCTTCTGGTGAGTGGAATACATACACTTCCCCTTTCTCCTATTTATTACAGGGTGAGTGTTGTGTCAGCTACTTAGAATCTCGCAGTGTAAATCCTGGCAGAAGATTATACAGGATATAACCTGTTGGCCTAAGGGATTCAAATTTCTCACATCCTGTGCCATTTATTCTTGAGACATGTGTTGATTAACCCATTTTGCATGGACTCCACTAAAGTTTTATGTTTCCCTGAAAGCCTTTCTTGATTCCTTACCCCCTTTTTCCTGCTTCCTGATCTTACCTGGATCCCACCATCAGCCTTCATGTGCCTGAAGTACCCACAGAGATACTGTGTGTTTAAGTGGTGGGTGGGGGCAGCTTCCAAGATAGCTCCCAGCAACCCTGCCTTCTGTGTTCACAGTTGTCATCCCAACCCCTGAGGGTGAGCTGAGCTGTACCTAGTGAACTGCTTCAAACAAATACAGTATGGCAAACGTGTTGGGATGCAACTTCTGAGTTTAGTTTACAAAAATGTCTCATCTCTGGCTTTTCTTGCTTGCTCAGTCTAAGAGAAGCCACCTTCCATAGTGTGAGCTGCTCTGTGCAGAGGCTCACAAAACAAGAAAATTAGGGGAGTTTCTGACCAAAGGTCAGCAATAAACTGGGGCCCTCAAGGCCACTAGCCCACGAAAGACTGAGCGTGGCCCAAAACCACATGAGTGAACTTAGCTTCTTCTCAGTCAGGCCTTTACCTGAGATTGCCCACACCTTCACTGCAACCTTCGCTGACCCAGAAGACCCAGCTAAGATCTTAACTCACAGAAACTGTGAGATACTAGATGTTCGCTGTGTATGTCACTCAGTTTGGGGGAAATTTGTTACACGTCAAGAGATAGCTAATATACATGGTGTTATAAATATGGTTTTTATATTTGACTCTTAGCCTGTGTAACTAATGACAGGGTTCTAATCAAGTACTCAGCTCTATTTCTTCAGAACCATAATATAATACAGTGTAATAATGTAATGGCAACTCACTCCAGTATTCTTGCCTGGAAAACTCCACGGACAGAGGAGCCTGGTGGACTGCCGTCCATGGGGCTGCAAAAGAGTTGGACATGACGAGTGACTAAACAACAACAGAGTATGATAATGCTTCCCAGGTGGCATTAGTGGCAATGAACCCACCTGCCAATGTAAGAGACCCAAGTTCCATCCCTGGAGCGTGAAGATGCCCTGGAGAAGGGAAGACCTGCTCCAATGTTCTTGCCTGGAGAACCCCATGGACAGAAGAGCCTGGTGGACTATGATTCACGGGGTCTCAAAGAGTCAGACACAACTGAAGCGACTTTGCATGTACGCATAATAATAAAATGTCTAAACCTTAAAACTTGCTCAAGAAACTTATAATGATCTAATGAGAGCTTCTCATTTCTCTTAAACTTCTTTAATCACCACCACCAGTAAGCTGCTGTATCAGCTGAGCTCTGTCTTAGTCTGCTTAGGCTTCTGTAACAGAATACCATGGACCGGGTGACTTAAAAACAACAGAAATTTATTTATCACAGTTCTATGGGCCGGAAGTCTAAGATCAAGGTGCAGGTATATGCAGCCTCTAGTGCAGGCTGCTTCCAAGTACATAGTAGCCGTCGTCTTGCTGTGTCCTCACAGGGTTAAAGGGCCAAGGATCTACCTGGGACCTCTTTTATAAGGGTATTAACATCACTCACGGAGACGACAATGGCACCCCACTCCAGTACTCTTGCTGGGAAAATCCCATGGATGGAGGAGCCTGGTGGGCTGCAGTCCATGGGGTCGCTAAGAGTCGGGCATGACTGAGCGACTTCACTTTCGCTTTTCACTTTCATGCATTGGAGAAGGAAATGGCAACCCACTCCAGTGTTCTTGCCTGGAGAATCCCAGGGACGGGGGAGCCTGGTGGGCTGCCGTCTATGGGGTCCCACAGAGTCGGACACGACTGAAGTGACTTAGCAGCAGTAGCAGCAACATCACTCATGAGGAAGCCACCATCATGACCTAATCACCTCCCAGAGGCCTGACCTTCAAACACCATCATTCTGGGCATTAAGGTTTAACATATGAATTTGGGGTGGGTCTCGTGCCCAGTTGTATCTGATTCTTTGTGACCCTGTGCATTGTAGCCCACCAGGCTACTCTGACTATGGGATTCTCCAGGCAAGAATACTGGAGTGGGTTGCCATTTCCTCTCCAGGGGATCTTCCTGACCCAGGGATCCAACCTGAGTCTCCTGTGTCTCCTGCATTGGCAGGCAGATTCTTTACCGCTGGGCCATTGGGGTGGGCAGACACAAGCATTTAGTCCATGGCAGGTTTCTTGGTAACTAATTCAGGCAAAGTTAAGCAGGAAGGCAATCTTTTGAAAGGGGAACAGATAGATCGGAGATCCGAGGAAGGCTCAAGATGGATGTTTAGAGAAGGCACAAGCACCAGGAGAGGCTAACAGCGGTTAAAGCCCTTGGGGACACTGGTTGGGACGTGATGTTCCAGGATCCTTGGGCACTGTTGCACTTGAGAGTCCACTGCTGTCTCTGTGCATTTGTATCTCCTTCCTTAAAGATCTCAAATTCAGGGGTGTCAGCGGCTGAGCCATGCCCCCTGCCAGGGTGCAGAGGAAAGGACTGTCTGCCCACCCGTTGGTAGATGAAGGCGAATTTCTTCCTCCCTCCCAAATCACCAAAGTAGTTTTTCTCCAAAGAGGGAGGGAATCAGATGCAGGCAGGAGGGAGTGCAAAAATGACAAATAGTCACACTATCGAGCAAACTGTGTGTGAGCTAAAGTCACTTCAGTCGTGTCCCACTCTTTGTGAACCCACAGACTGTAGCCTTCCAGGCTCCTCTGTCTGTGGTATTTTTCCAGGCAAGAATACTAGAGTGGGTTGCCATGCCCTCCTCCAGCAGATCTTCCTGACCCAGGGATTGAACCCATGACTGTTACATCTTCTGCATTGGCAGGTGGGTTCTTTACCACTAGCGCCACCTGGGGAGCCTATTGAACAAACTAATTCTTTCTAAATTCGGTAGGAAACCCACCCAATAGAGGAACAGCTCTTTCCTTGGAAGCTTTAGTATTCTCTTCTAGGTAATTTTGTTTTTCTTTTTAAACTTTCTTACCATATGGATTCCCTTTTTAGCACAAATCCTCTAAAATAATAGTCCATGCATAAATGTTAACCTTGTTCCTTTGCTGCCCACCACTTGACATCTATTATAGTCCATTTTCTAGACAGATGTGTGAAGAAGTGAAAGAGCATGTTTATATGTTTTCTTTTCTCAGGTATGAAAAGGCCTAGATTAATGCTTTTAGTCTAAAGAAATAAATTTACAAAGCACCCAGTGCTAAACCTGGTACCCACTCAAGCCAATGAATAGCACTTCCCTTTCTGTCACATGTGTTTTCCAAGGGTAATTTGAGCTTTTCCTCCTAGGAGGCTTT
This sequence comes from Bos taurus, assembly GCF_002263795.3. NCBI lineage: Eukaryota > Metazoa > Chordata > Mammalia > Artiodactyla > Bovidae > Bos > Bos taurus. The sequence goes on along the minus strand of NC_037351.1, from coordinate 31,368,658 downwards.
ATAAATTGTACCTCTATACTTGTGGAACTAACTATTGTGAATACTTTTTCCTCTGCTCTTATATTCTTCATGTTTTCTTGTTTATTTATTTTTATGGAAGTATAGCTGATTTACAATGTTGTTAATTCCTTATTGTATAGCAAAGGAATTCTGTTATCATATACATATATTATTTTTTAATATTCTTTTTCATAATGGTTTATCATAGGATATATTTTTATCTGGAGGATAATTGCTTTACAGTACTGTGTTACTTTCTGCTGTACAACCATGTGAATCAGGTGTAAGTATACATATATCCCCTCCCCCTTGAGCCTCCCTCTCACCCCCATCCCCCCCGGCTAGGTCATCACAGAGAACAAAGCTGAGCTCCCTGGGCTACACAGCAGCCTCCCACTAGCTATCTGTTTTATACACTATTCTTTAATTGTTTATTTTCAGCTCCAACAAAAACTCACCAACTGTTCCTAATCCTCATAATCTGTATTTTAAAATTTATATCACCACTTGCAGTTGTCCTGCGCCTCACTTCTTTCTTATTTCTCATATTTCTCCAACCTCGTAGCAAAGACAGAACATCCCGCTAACAACCCCTTTGGCTTGTTTTCTAGGATTTTTCTTGAGCTCCTGCCTCTAAACCCCATCTTTGCTTGTGTTCTGAATGTCTCTATCTTTCAAGCTGTTGACTTTCTCTGTTTTTCTTTCCTTCTTCACATTCTCTCTCTCTTTGGGCCTGCTTTATTCCTTCTGCCCATCCATCTTAAATATTCTTTCTCTAGATCTTCTCTTATTGAATCTCGTATTTGCACCTCTGTCTTTATTAAAGAACTCTCTAAGATTGTTTTTTCTTTTTTCCCCTCTTTTTCTGCCTATTTTGCTTTCCATCAACTATAATTTTAACCATGAATTATTAATTCAACACTCAATTATTATGTATTTATTCTGTGACTATAACTGCATGAAGTGCCAAGGAGGCCAAAAAGAACAAACCGAAATTTTGCCCCCAGGGGCTCAAGACCCAGTGAAGAAGGAGAACTTAAAAAAAAAAAAAAACACCTTAATGCAATATGATAAGCAGGATCCTAAGAGGATAATCAAAATGCTGGAGAAACAATAAACAGAGAGATTGCTTCTGCTTGAAAAGATTGAGTCTTCACAGAAGAGATGATCTTCAACCTTGGTTCAAGTGGGGTTTTGCCCGACAGAAATGGGGAACACTATTTCAGGCACAGAGCTCAGTGAAGCCAGAGATTTTGTGGGCTGCTCACTAGAGGATGCTGGGCGCTGAAATTCAGCCGTGTCGTGCTTGTTACTACTGGTACCTGGGTACAGGGCTGTATCAGCCCAGAGGAAAAAGCACAAAGATAGTACATGGGCTGCTGGCGTGAATGCTATGCAGCTTACTATTTTTGCCCTTTGACTCCCATTCTCTACACTTGAAACTGCTAATCATGAGCTTTGCCAAATTTAAATTCCTCTTACATCAATATACATAGTACATGGGTGACCAACCTCAGAACCTGCAGTGCTTTCAGACAAATGGGTTATTCCTTTCTTTTCTTTCTCCCTTTTATATTTCTCAATACACATAATGGCACAGTACCTCCTTAGCCAGGCAAATATCTCATCTGCAGCTACTGTTCCTAAATAAATGTTTATTGCCCTTGATTTAATGAAAGCTAGCAGAACAAAATTCAGTCTTAAGTTCTATCTTTTTTCTTCTTTTCTTACTTTCTGTATTGTTCTTCCAAAAGAACATTTTGGAAAAGTGGCCCACTGCTAAAACACACACAAACACAGACACACACATATCCAGACTTTCTGGAATGTTAATAAACCAGCGATCATTTCATACCTGACAGACATCTACAGGCTGAGAGCTAACCTTATGCCTCTCACTGATACAGAAACAAAACCTCAGCTAGTAAGGGATTTGCTTCAACTCAAGGAGTTAGTTAACAGAAGACTCATTTCCCATTATTTTTCAAAAGATGGGTATAATGTAGTTCCAACTGGGGCCATTATTGGTGTTTTCATATTTGTTGATGAGTCATTCAGTATTCTTCATAACAGAAACTTAACACAGGATACATTTTTCCTTGCTAACTTTTTTATTTTTTTAAAATGTATTTATTTTAATTGGAGGCTAATTACTTTACAATATTGTATTGGTTTTGCCATACATCAACATGAATCCACCACGGGTGTACACGTGTTCCAAATCCTGACTTCTAAAATTTGGGAACCTTTGCAGATGTAGGGAATGAGTATGCATTCCAACAAGTTGCCCTTTCTTGTGTTTTCCCTTTCAAATATTACACACCTCTACTACCAGTCTTCTATACCTACCCCGGTCCTCTCTTTTTATGATGGCTTATGATCTGCTCCCTGGTGTTTTTATCAATGCCAGGTTGGAAACTTTCTAGGGCTCCTCCAGAATGACCCTGCTCTTCCGTCTGGGCTGAGGACCCCATGTTCCATCATTCATCCACTTGCTGGCATCCTGACCACCTTCTCACTGCAGTGAGAACAGGACAGCAGCCCTCCTTAACTTTAGCCCTGCTCTTCTTTCTTAGAATCTGTATCCATCTTTTTAGAGAGGAGGCAACAGCGACCCACTCCAGTACTCTTGCCTGGAAAATCCCATGGATGGAAGAGCCTGGTGGGCTGCAGTCCATGGGGTCGCTAGGAGTCGGGCACAACTGAACTATTTCACTTTCACTTTTCACTTTCATGCATTGGAGAAGGAAATGGCAACCCACTCCGGTATTCTTGCCTGGAGAATCCCAGGGATGGCAGAACCTAGTGGGCTGCTGTCTATGGGGTCGCACAGAGTTGGACACGACTGAAGTGACTTAGCAGCCACAAAGTTTTAGTTTTTAGAAATGATTTGCAGGATAGCATATAAATATAGCACTAATGAATATACAACTGAAAACATATCCATAGATGCCTTTATCATAATAACATTTTTATATTTATCCCTTTATCTCTCCAGTCTGAGAACTTCAGTTTTATAAGATCCGCTTCAAGTGGCCAGAGCAGTCTTTCAAAAATACAATTCAGGTCATGTCGCTTCTTGTTTAAAATTCTCCACTGCTTTCCCACTGCAATTAGACTGAAATCCAGGCATCTTACTATAGCACATCTGGCCCTGCAGGAAATGGCCCTGTACCTCTCTGACTTCCTGCCTTTCCTCCACCTCTCCTATCTCACTGAGTCCATGCCACGCTGACCTTTTCATTTCTCAAACATGCCAAGCGCCTTCTCACCCCAGGGCCTTTGCACTCACTGTGCTCTCTGCCAGGAAGAAGCAGCCCCCAGAGCTTTGTCTGGCTGCTGCTTGCTAACATTCAGTAGCCTCTGCACTGACTTTCCATTCCATCACTTCTGCTCTGTTTTCTTCATTGCACTTGTCACTGTCTGAAATTACCTTGTTCATTTATTTGTTTGTTTGTTATTGTTGGTTTCCTCCCTCTGGAATAGCACCTGTCCAGGGGAACTTTCTGCAATAATGGAAAAGTTCTCTATGCTGCCCAACATGGTCACCCACAGTTACATGTGGCCATTAAGCACTTGAAATGCAGCTAGTGAGACACAAGTATGTTTTGTGTGGCTTCACCCAAGAAGTCAAAAAAATGCTCGAAAATATCAGTAGACCCTTGTAGGAAATCATAGAGTGTCTACAGCTGAAATATTGCTGTAATTCTGGTTACTCCACTTTAATAAAAACCTAACATAGCAGAGACAGGTCAGGGGAAAGGCGAATAAAATAAAATAAAATAATGATGGAAGGGTTTCTATGGGCCAGCATTAGCCTGTCTGCCTTGATGTGAATTAGATGGGGGATGGAGTGTCCTCTCTGGTAGACACAACCCCCTGCCCTTGGCTCCTTCCTTGGGGAGGAGAGCGCCAGCTGAATTTGAACCAGCACTCTCCAGGGCCAGTCTGCAAAACCATAAGGTTGGCCCAGTGTTTCTGCAAGTGGTTACAATGATTCATATTCTTCAGCAGTCTACAGTAGCCTAAGTGGTGGGCAACTAGTCACATGATAAAGTTTTATAAAATTGTGAAGTGTATGGTGAAATAAATCTTTAGATTTAAATTATATGAGAGAGACTGAGAGGGAGAGAGAGGAGACTAGAGGAAGAGTTTGTCAACTTTGGAACACTAGATGCAGGAGCACAACTTGAAACTGAATCTACAATGCTATAACCAAGAAATAATTCTAAGCAAAAATTACTTGTTACAAATAAGCATCTGAAACTTATACTCCTATGTAACAAACTTAAATATATAATTTTAAAGAAGAGTTCTAGTAGACAAATATGGATTGAAATAATTCACCATTTAAAAATAATTTAATATTTTAAAATTCAGATCTGCACGATCTTAAACCTACATTCCAGAATTCTGATGATCCATTTCTATCTCATGCCCTTGACTGCCTCTCTAGGACTCAATTCTTGGGAGGTTATCAACTACTCCTAGGTTTCCAGAATCATCCATTTTTCTCTGCTTTCTCCCTCCTTGATTTTGTCTGTGACAATCAGCTCTGATGACCACCCACTCCTTGGAATTCAACAAACATTTTATAGGGGGCTTATTATGTGCCAGACACTGTGTAAAATCACAAGGAAGTGAAAATCCTTTCCCTTGAGGAGTTCGTACTTTATTGGGGAGGCAGGCGTGTATATTAGTAATTACCCTGGAGTGTGATGAGTGCAAAGGAGGTCTATGGTCTGGACCTTTAAGAAGCAGAGAGAATGGAATGATGAACACCAACCAGTTAGAGATAGAGAAGCAGGGATTTCTTCCTTCAGAAAGAACCCGAGTTTAAAGGATGAGTTTAAAGGTTGTAAGTTTGCTCTCCAGATAATGTGGGAGACTGGGCATTCCCAACAGAGGAGAGACAGTATATAAAGGATGGAAACATGATCAAACAAAGAACTGCCAAAAGCCTGCACTGCTGGGTGAAAAGTGTGAAGGGAGGCAGAGCAGGTGGTAAGGCTACACCGGGAGTCCAGATGAAAGATGGAACCCAGAGCCCATGAAGGCTTTAAGCAGAGGAATAAGTCAGTCCTAGAGGATCAACCCTGAGTATTCTTTGGAAGGACTGATAGCTGAAACTGAAGCTCCCCCCATTTGGCCACCTGATGTGAAGAGCCAACTCATTGGAAAAGACCCTGACGCTGGGAAAGACTAAATGCAAAAGGAGAAGGGGGCGGCAGAGGATGAGATGGCTTCACTGGCTGAATGGACATGAATTTGAGCAAACTCCTGGAGAGAGCAAAGAACAGGGGAGTCTGGTGTGCTGGGGTCCATGGGGACACAAAGAGTGGGAAATGACTTACTGACTGAACAACAATAGGATTTGATTTGTGCTTCAGAAAGATCACTGTGGTGGGGACCAGGGAAGGAGGTGAGAGAAAGGCAAAGAGACCAGTTAGGGGCCATCACAGTCAGCCAGGCATGTGAGGGTAAGACCTTGAATTACAGGCACTGCCAGTAGGAATAAGAGTTGTAGATTATTCATGTGTAATCGGGGGATTGAACTGAAGCCTTGGTGACTGGTTAGAGGGGGAGTGAGGGAAGAGGTGGGGACTCCCTGATCTCTGGCTCGGGTAGATCAGGGAATGGAAATGTCATCAACCAAATCAGAAAGGAGCAAAGGCAGACATGTATTGTCAAAGAGACAGTAAGCTTGGTCTTGGACTTGCTAATTTGACCAATATCTGGACATGGATAGAAGAAGGTTAAACAATCCCAGCTTTGCCGCTTAATTACCTAGCTTACCCTAGGCAAATTATATAAGATTTCTGGGTTTTGGTTTCCTGATTGGTAAAGCTGTCGGCACAGTGCCTGGCAAAAATATTTCCATATTATCAGATTTCCTCAATAACCCTGTAAAGTATGGAAAAGGTATTATTCTCAAGAAATTGAAGCCCCAAATAACTTGCAGAAATTCTAATGGTGTATGTAGAAACACTTTGTAAAATGATATTATTTGCTGTTGTTGTTTTTTGTTGTAGTGCTCATAGTCAGAACTACAACAAACACATATAATTGACCTTTAATTGTCTTGTGAGGATAACAGTTTTCACAGTTTCACGATAGGAGGAGGACTAAGACTGGTCTTGGTTATCATTTATGCAGAGTGCTAAGAATATAGCACATTCTCAGTCTGTGCTTATGAGGCGTGAGCCTACAGAAATTGGCTAGCTGAGAAACTGGAGCTTTCTTTGGTAGTTTTTTTTTTTTTTTTTTCTGTCTTCAGCTGCCCCTGGATGGTGTTTACTCCAGGGAGAAAAATAGAATTTCCTGAGCAATATAGTACATTAAATACTAGAGAATCTATGCATAGGTTGTGTTATGCATTTGCAGAAATAAAAATTTCCTGTGTTGCCAAAATGGAACATTATAATGCTAAAAATTAAGAAATATTCATTTTAATTTATGTTGGCAGTAAAACTGAGTAACATGATCATGCAGAAAATGTCCTGGGTCTGTTGGAGAATAAAAAGTTGTTTTTTAAAAACTAACAACTTTGAGCACAAGGCAGTTTCTGTTTTCACTTCACCCTCAAGAACTCATTGCACCCGTGAGTTCTGAACCCATGAGAATAATAAAATAATTATAGTTTTATTTTACTGTATTCTGACACTGAATTTGATCCACTAATGTCTGCATATTTCAGGTAAAGGGGAAAAAAATGAAACTGGCTAGATCAAGCTGATATTTTTCATAATCTGAGATTTTTCTCTAAAGAGACTTTTGTCATCATTTACATATTTCTTACTAAAAATTTCCTTGTCAATGATCTGAGCACACCAATAATACATCCAACTGTCACACACAGAGACGAATCTCAAGCAATGTTTTTTAAAGAATTTATTCATTAACCAAGCAATGTTTTATTTTGAATCTTTTGCCCCTGAGTGCAGACACAAGGAAAGAATATCATAAGAGGAATGCAAAGAGCATTTGGTTTTGGATTCCTCTATCACAGTGACTGATGATTTTTTTTTTCTTGAAAGAGATATAGAGATTGGAAAGGAGAACTTTAAGCCTGTCCACTGCACAGAAATTTTATTTTGAAATGCATCCAGTTCAAGGGTTAAATGGAAGCAAGCAGTCATTTCAACCATGTTTTTGAAGAAAATGAAACAGCTTGATGTAAGTTAAATGAAGGGAGTCTATGACTTAAAAGAAATGGACAGATAGAGAAAAAGGTCACAAGATTAAATTTTCCCTGAGGGGAGAGTCCTTCTTTGGAATCATTAACCTCCTTCTAGGTCACTCCTGGAAAAACAGCAGGAAACCCTCTTGCGCCTGGAAACATGGGTGTATCCCAGCAGCCCACTGACCTGGCGACTGGGAGACGGACCCGTGGTGCCCCCAGTTCCCCTTCAGGCATGCTTAATTTTAGGACCTCTGTTTTAAAGAAACAAGATCTCTTCGTTCTGAACTCTGTGATAAAATACAAAGTATGTTTCTAACATGAAAACTGATGCTCTTTCGAGTAGGATGAAGGAAATACGTAGTGATGTCAATTGTCTCTGATGTCAATTGTCTCTGAACTGCAGTGAAATTATGCATTTGCCCCCCATTTTCCATACTTTCTATAAAATATTCTTATGGTTTTCTTTAATAATATGTAATTATTCTATATCCATTTAGATTTTTGAGTATTTACTAGTTCAGGGGATGTTCTTGAGAGGAGGAGGCAAAATTTTCTCTTGTGCATTAACCATTTTCAACATATTTTCTGGAATTTCTATTTACTTATATACTGATTTATGAAAAGTGGACATAAGTATATTAATTTAAAAAAATTTGAGAGTAAAACAAAATTTAAAAGCAAAGACAAAAAAAGTACAACTACATCCTAACAAAATTCTTCTTAAATATCTCTCTTCAATCTATTTTTCCAGCACCAAATTAAGAACAAGTAGAATTATCCATGTATGGTTGCTGAACAACATTAGTTCAAAGAAATCTGACTTCTAAACTTCAAAATAATAGTAATTCCATCCTGCATCCCAAGCTTTCCTTACATAATGCACCATAAAGTAAAACTCTATGTTAGAAATGGAATTTGATGATCACAAAGCATGAAACAGAAAAATAAGCCAAAGTTAAGACAAAAGTGAAAGCCCTGAAGAGTGCAAGAGCCCAATAAGAGGGGCTTTTTTCCCTGCCTCTTTGAAGTCTTTAAATTGATACTTTAAAAGAAAGGGACAGAGTCTTTTAGAATAGCAAGGAAAAGAAACAAATGCACTCACTGCTATATAGAGGAACATCGAAGTACCCTGTTCAGGTTTTGCCTGTGGTTTGTATATTCTTTTCCAAATTGGTTCTAAAACAAGGGAGAGTCTGTTAAAGATTTTAAAAGACAATGAGGCAATTTCACAGTCCCTAGAGAATCAAGACAAACTGGAGCATCAATGAGACATAAAAGGAAAATGCATTTTGTGAATCTGAACACAGCCTAGGTGTGGGGAAAGGCATCTGCTAAGCTCACGTGCCTCACCCATTACCTTTTGCTGGTGTTCACACACTGATTGAATAACCAAGAAGTAAGAATCTTAGACAGCATGTAGGTAACTTATTATGTAATATAAATAGGGAACAAAGGTAACAATTTTCTGACAGTGGTATGGTAAGAAAAAGAATTGTGTGTCTCACTGTTTTCTAGCCAAAATGCATTTCTGAAGCAGGAAATCAAAAACACATCACAAACCCTACAACTAGACTAAACACATTAAATCTGCTGATATTAGTAACTGTCACGAGGCTGCCAGGCTCAGGGAGCAGCAGCTACTGACAGCTACCCACTCCCTACCTCTGAACACACTTTCCTCAGATACTTTGCTGAAGAAACGTGAACAAATATTCCATTGTTGCTGCAGTTTATTAAATGGTCCCTTGGAATTCCCTGCAGACGCTGCTTAAACAGAAATAACGAATGGGACACCCATTTGATGCACAACACAGATCTGAACTGAGAAGCTAAATAAAAGGTTTCAAGTGACATAGGCCAGAACATGTCTGAGCCCCTCCCCCAGATAAATCACTAAAATGCCCGTTCTCTGCACTGCCTTTGTTTCATTTACTTCAAAATACATCGTATTAACTCTTCGTTCATTTTACCTTCATTTCACCTTTAAATACAAAAATAATATTTTAAAATTCTGAGAATCTAAAACATGCTCAGCCCTCCAATATATACATATACACATATATATGTATATAACACACATATGATTCTGTTTCAGATGGACTTGTACTTATTATAATGCCTGCTTATTGCTGAGGCTTCACAAGGTTTTATATCTGGCGTTTCAAAATAAGGCTTGTATTTCTTTCCTTCAATTTCAGTTGAAGGGCCAATATCTGTCTAGCATCTGTTAATTGTTGTCACACCATCTTATCCATTTATTCACAGGGCCAGACTTACTCCTTTTAAGCTGACTCCTTTGTTTACAGAGATTTCTTTCCCACTGTCCACCAACCTGCAACCCATTTTTCTGGCTGGTAGGAGATGAAGGAAAGGGTAGGAACCTGTCTGAAAAGAGGGCACAGTCTACTCTCAGGCAAGTATGCTTGGTATCTCCCGCTTTCTCAGGAAACTGCCGTGAAGAAAAACGCCACGTGGAGCTGAAACAATTATAAAGGTGCCAGTTATCACCTCCTGAAAAACCGTAAGAATTGAAAACTGAATGATATATCCCTCATATGGTACCTTTCCCTTATTCATATCCCTTCCTCCTCAAACCACCCCTCCCCTCAGAAAACAGCCTTCTGTTTTCATTTATCTTGAAGATTTATAAAGTAATTGATATTTAAGAAGTGCACGTGAATAATTTTCTGACAGTGTAAAATCAATGATGTTTGATCATTGCCAATTGTTGATAGAAAATATAATTTCAAAATGAAAAGATTAGATGATTCTAATCTGAAATAAATTTCAAAAATGAGTCTGCTACAGTAAAGGGAAGACAAAGGAGAAAAAAAAAAAGCTCCACAAAAACCCAACAGAAGACCTTCAAGTCAAATGTTTTATTTCCATTTGTTTCTAGTGCCTTGCTGAAGTGAGGGGCTGGGGGAGACTAATACATCTCACTTTAGCAGTACTAATTGTTTGCATTATCACAATAATCAAATGCAGCCATATTAATCTCTCTGGTTATTAACTTGATTTTTACACATTAAGATTTAGATTTAATCCCCTGGGACCGTCTATTAATGCTTTTAAAGTTGAAGGGTTTCAACAGTTTTAAGTTCTTTCCCTTCTTTTAGCTGCAGGCAGTAAAATTTGAACGTGTGTGGAGTTTTGTATTTTGCATTCCTCGGGGATTTTCAGACACAGTGCTGTCAGGGACCATGAATCATGTTAAAACATAGCAACCTCTACAGCTATTAAAATGTCTGCAATAATGTGATTATTGTAAAATGGAAAAACTAATATCACATGTGTTACTTAAAGATCAACTATTCTTTTAAAGTCACAGAGAATGCATCTGGAAAAAAAAATGAAGTTGCTTTTTTCACCTGCAGCCAAAATGTGAAATATCTCATCTACTGAGAAAGAAAACTTTCAGCTCTTTTTACAAAATACATCCTTACCGAGCTTCAGGTCAACAGAGCATAAAAATGGCAAAAAGTCCAAGATCAATAAGCATGAAAAGCTGTTTTATTTCTGTTTGAGCAAGTTGTAGCGACAATGACCTGCTGGAACAGTCTCCAGTTTTATGCTTTCATAGTCACAGAACGATGACATCCAAGCAGAAAACGGAGGTTGGCCTGTTCTGATGAGCTGTCAGTGTGGGCCCGGCATTACAACCTGTCTTCCATTGGCTTGGGGCTCGGTCTTTAGAAATTTATTAAAATTATTATGTAGACAGATGCTCAGATGAACATTATCCAGGAAATTATTTGGAGCATTTGTATAATAAGAGAGAACACAAGAAGAATAAAAGCTTTTTTTTTTTTTTTTCATTACTTAGAGGGATTTAAATCATCTTAGCTCCCTGGTTTCTTTGTTGTTTTTTTTTAAAAATTAAGCATGCAAGTTAATATACACTTGTCACAGTTACTTCATTCAGTCAACAAATCATACCTGAGTCGAGGACTAATTTACCCCATAAACAATATTTCTGAGATTTGCATGGTATTTTTTTTCCTATTTCTGAAATATCTTTCCCAGTAAAAGAAACATATCCTCCATCATGTTATTATGTATATTTCCTATTACTAAATATATCTTTATGTTTTTATTCTATAGTTTATTATCTAAGAATAAAAAACAAAACTCAGTTTTGGTATTTGAACATAACTTATCAGAAGATATAAGTTGATAAATATATGATAATTTTCACTTGAAAAGGAGGAAAGTTTAAAGAATTTCAAATGATCTTAAGCCTTGAAGTACATGGCCTGTCAGGACATTTCCTTGAAGCATTTGGGCACATTCAGAGAAATATAATTGGATACCCTTTGCTGCTTCTTATTGGGCAAAAGCTTTCCATACTTCCCCAGCTTTCATGGGACTGATGATATAAGCACACACTAATTGTCCAGTAGACAAAATAGTGCTGTGAAGAATCCTCTTCAATTTCTATTACCTAAGGATCAGTAAATCTACAGACAAGAGGAATCTTTCATTTGCTGAGCCAGATTCTGCATGGGTATGACCTCAGTTGCTGCCGGGCTACCTGCCATTCTGCAGATAAGCAAAAAGATGGGGGGAGTGGGCGGTGGTTGGTCAACATTTGCCCAAAGTCACACAGCTTCACAACTTGTGAGTGATGAAATGGTGACTCAACTCTAGATTTGTCACATTCCCAAACTCATTCCCTTTCTAGTAAATCATGCTGCCTCCCACCAGGGGGTGAGGTCGGTAACAAGTGTTATACTCATTTATTCTTTAAACAGACAGCTAAAGAGCAGAGCAGGAACAAACACGGGCTTTGGGCAGGCAGGATATCTAGAGTCTAAAGGAACTTTGGTGTGAATCACAGCTCTCATCTTACTGCGTCACCTTGGCAAGTTTACAGCAACAGAAGAAGAGGGAGAAGGAGAGGAGGAAGAAGAGGGAAAAGGAGAAGAAGGAGGAGGAACAGGATGAGGAGGAGAGAAAGGAGGAGGAGGAGGCAGAAGGAGAGGAAGTGGGAGAGGAGGAGGTAGGAGAAGGAGGAGAAGACATAGCTCCTATTCCCTGAGCACAAACAGGGTGCCGGAGAAGGGACGAGATACTTTATGAGGGAGCCAAAGTCACAACAACACTTCAAGGCAAATTTTAGTTTCTCAATTGTCAGATCAAGAAATGAAAGCACAGAATGATAAGACACTTGGGTATATTTCTTAGCTTTTCTTCCAGAGAAGCTGTTAGAGGCTTCTGTTCCAGGTCTGGGCTCCTCTGACTTCCTATATATTTGGAACATCTTAGAATCTCTGGGCTTTCTTGGTGACTCAGGCAGTAAAGTGTCCACTCACAATACAGGAGACCCAGGTTCAGTCTCAAGGTGGGAAAGATCCCCTGGAGGAGGGCATAGCAACCCACTCCAGTGTTCTCACCTGAAGAATTCCATAAACAGAGGAGCCTAGTGGGCTACAATCCATGGGCTCACAGCATCAGACACGACTGAGTGACTAAACACAGAATCTCCACTTCTTTAAGATGGATTCATGAGTTTGTTATGCTTAATAAGTGAGGTCACATACACAAGACTTCCAGTACCATTCTAGATGAATCAAAGATGGTCAAGAAAGGTTTATTTTTCCATCTCCCCCAAGAAATATAAGTGTCTGATCCTCAAACATTCCATTAACTCTTTGCCCATGGCTAAGGCTGTTCTTTCTTCCTAAAAGTATCTGCAGAACTTCTAATCTTTCTTCAAGTCTCCCTCAAAATCAAATGTCACCTTCCCCTGCCAGGCACGTGTTGTTTTACACATATTTCTTTTATGTATTGTCCCCTCCATGACATTGGGCTGTTCCAAAACAGGGACAATACTTTACTTCTACTTTCTCCCAGTGCTTATAACTTTTCCTGAAACTGAGCAGTTGCTCACCAAATACTAGTAGAATGATAACACTCACCAATGTTGATTGAGCACCCATGCGGAAGCATCTCTCTAATAGGTCCAAACAGTGGGTGACGGAGGACTACAGGAAATTTCCAGAGGTAAGTGCATTGTCATAGAGATGAAGCTGCTTAACCAACATCACTCCTCCACCCCTCATCTTCCCACCCTGGGAAGCCTGACTTCTCACACGTTGATGATCACTGCACACCCAGCTTCTATGTCAGACTGGGCTGTGAGCCTGGGTCTTGTGTTTGCAGAGGCACATGTGTAAGTGATGATAAAAAGCATTGGTTTAGACGTTCCCTTGTTCCTATGTCTACTGTTTAAAGTGAGTGAATCTCATTTGTAAGTGATGTTCCCTGATCTCATTTTTAATGGGTGAGTGAAAAAGAAATGGCTGAACATATACCTGAAATCAGTGTCAGTAAAGATGATTTCTATATATTAGTCAGGGTTCTCCAGACACACAGACCCAGTGGGATATTTTAATTATAGGAACTGGCTGAGGCACATATGGAGAACAAGAAGTACCACGATCTGGCATCTGCAGGCTGGAGAACCAGGAAAGCCCATGATATAATTCAGTCCTTGTTCAAATTCCAGAGAACCAGAAGCTCCAATTACAGAGGGCAGGAAAAGGCAGACACTCCAGCTCAAGAAGCGAGAGAGAATTTTTTCTTCCTTTGCTTTTTTGTTCCATTTGGGCCCTCGATGGATTGGATGATGCCCACCCACATTACTGAGGGCGCTTCTCCTTACTCAGTCTGCTGAATCAAATGCTGCTGTCTTCCAGAAACACCATCACAGACAAATTGTTTTTATCAGTCACCTCTTAGGCAGTCACGTTGATTCACAGAATGAACCATTCACACCCTATGGTAAAATAAGTGTAGTAAATAATGCACCCTATTCTCTCGGGATGCAGCCAGGTCCGTGCAAGCTCAGGAAGGAGAGCAGGCACCTGGGATGTTTCCTTAAACTTCAACCCCTGCAGATTCCCAGCACACACACACTCTTTTGATTTCTGAGCCCTTCCCACTCTGTGGAGGAATTCTGCCCACCTAGGGAGACAATTTTACCTTTACTGCTATGTGCTAAGTCACTTCAGTTGTGTCTGACTCTGTGCAACCCTATGGACTGTAGCCCGCCAGGCTCCTCTGTCCATGGGGTTCTCCAGGCAAGTGGGGAGTGGGAGTGGATTGCCATGCCCTCCCCCAGGGGATCTTCCAGACCCAGGGATTGGGTCCCCTGCATTGACAGGCAGGTTCTTTACCACTAGTGCCCCTGGGAAGTCCTACCCTTCCTTATATCAACACTCAAAACAACCAATGAACCTACAATACAACTTGAGTGAGCATCTACATCCCCTCTCCTCTCCAACCCTTCTTCTGACTCAACATTCATCTTTGCTTTTCTCTTCTTTCTCAGATGAATGGGTCTTAGTCCTCATTTTTAAGCTGGTGTCATCAACTGAAACTGTTCTGTCACTCCCACCACCTCTGCTCTCTAGGACACTCCTCAGCATCTATAGTCCATTTCTCTATATTGACTCACTGCTTCATTCTTCTTTTCAAACAGGCAAATGTTCCATTTTTCAAAACAGTGTTTCTCTAGTCTCTTAACCAGAAGCATTGCATCATCTGGGAACTGCTTAGAGATGCAAATTCTTGATCTCACCTCTGGATCTTTGCTCAGAATTCATGGGTGGAGTCCTACAGTTCTATTTATTACCAGCCCTCCAGGTGGTTGTGGTAGGTAATGTGAGAACCACTGCCTTTCATAAAGACCTCCTCAAGTCCCTTCACTCTGAAGCTATGCTCAAATTCTCTTTCTCCTTGAACTCTCAAAGGTCTTTATCAAGCAGTCGTCGCCTATTCTTTTCTTACTTTTGATTTTTTTAAAAAATAGACTCACCTGAAATCCTGCTTTCACAGACCACTACATTACTGATATTGTATGAATGATATGGTAGAATGTACTCTGGAATTGGAGATAGAAAACCCAGCGTTGAATAGTGGTTCACTGCTTTTTATCTACGTGACTTGGGCAAATTCCTTAAACTCTCTAAGCCTCAGCCATCTTTACTGGATTATGGTTGAGGTTAAATGAGACAACCATGTGAAAATATTACACACAGTATATAGTAGAAGCTTAATAAATGTTTGCTAAATTCAAATTAAAATGCTACACATGCTTGGTATGTACTTTAGAAACAAAAACTTTCAGTGATTTCTTGGGCTATGTGGTGAAAGATGCCTTTAAAAAAATCTGATTAAAGGCTCATTTATGTGATGCATTTTTAATGACTTCAGAAGAACCATAGTTCTCACTGGATCAATTAACTGTATTTTTTTAAATTGCTAAATATATTTTTATATGTGAATGTACTGAACAATTGCTGTTCTTCAGTTGCTTGGTCATATCTAACTCTTTGTGACCTTGTGGACTGTAGCCCACCAGGCTTCTCTCCTGATGGGCTTTTCCAGGCAAGGAAACTGGAGTGGCTTGCCATTTTCTTCTCCAGGGAATCTTCCTGACCCAGGGATCGAACCCTGGTCTTTTGCATTGGCAGGTAGCTTCTTTACCACTGAGCCACCACTCTGAATAATTTGTACTCTTTTCCATGCAGGATTTGTGTACTCTTTTCCATGCAGGATTTTTATCCTCTTTTTTGGCCTCCATATTGTTTGAATGTTGTTATCTTTTATTCTACAGAAAATGGGCAGAAACAAGCAAAGAAACATTGCTTTGCACGGCCTTTTTCATCTTCATGGAGATGAAACCAAATGAAATAGATTACAAAGGAGAGTTAGGGTATGTGAAAGAAGAATCTCTTTGACCCCTTTAATCTCCATCAATCTGGCTTCCACATTTATCCATCCACCATAAAAGGTGTTTTTTGTTATTGCTGTCATTCACTAAAGGAAAGAAACCTAGAGATCTTTAAGTATGCTCTTCTTAGCCTCTCTGCTGCATTTAGTGTGTTAATTGCCCCCTCCTGGAAATGGATGACAGGATAATATTTTTGAAAGAGTAGCCAGTGTTTTGTTTTATTTCCTTTTTCCTCCAGGCTCCCCCTTTCCCTCCCCAGACTGCCCTCACACCACTGTCCAGCAGGTTATTGGCCTGAGTTCATGGTCTCAGAGGAAGGGGATGACAGGGTATAAAGCAGAAAGAAGACAACGAGTCTCTGGCTTTTTTTTTTTTTTTTTTTAATTTAAAAAGCCAAAACTCTTGGAGAATTTAGAAGATTGAGACACAGGTAAAGCATCAGATTCAGAAAAACAGGTATTTTTGTTTGGGTTGAGAAAAAGACTTCCTCAGTCTAGGGAAAGGAGGAAAGCTGGAGGGGAACAGAGAGCTCGATGGATGTCAGAGAGAGGGGCTTGGCAGGTGTGGGCACCAGGAGGGCAGAGAAACCCCACACCCTCATTCCTGGCAGACCGTACCCCCCATTGGACACTGCAAGACCCCTGAGAGGGAGCGGCTGCCTGCCAGCTCTAGGTTGGTTGGGGCCATAAAGAGCGCTGAGGGCATTCCTGCGCTCTGCTATTAAGCAAGAAATTCTTGGTAGAAGCTGCCCGGCCAGAAGAGGGGCTGCCAGTGGTAGTGGGATGTGACAGCGATGATCACTGTGGTGCTCATAGACAAATGAGACAGGGGGCAGATCTCTCAAGAACCCCATGAGTCCATCCCCATAAGCCCCTTGGTGGTTTAATCACTAAGCCGTGTCCAACTCTTGCGACCCTATGGACTGTAGCTTGCCAGGCTCCTCTGTCCATGGGGATTCTCCAGGCAAGAATACTGGAGTGGGTCGCCAGTTCCTTGTCCAGGGGATCTTCCCGACCCAAGAATCAAACCCAGGTCTCCTGCATTGCAGGCAGATTCTTTACCAACTGAGCTACAAGGGAAGCCCACTTGGAGCTCAGCAAACTCTTGAAAGGAGGTGAGAACCCAAGTTGGGCAAAAATAAGCTTCTGCTTCCTCCTGCAGAATGGAGTTGAAACTCTGGAAGCTAATTTGAATTATACAATAAAATGACACCTCTTTTCAACTTGCTGGTAAACAACAATTAACACCTACTTTGTGCTGTAGTCTCCTAGCACCGGATAGTTCTTCTGTGCTCAGACTATTCCTCATCCCTGCTGGCTCAGATGGTAAAGAATCTGCCTGCCATGCAGGAGACCTGGGCTCGATCCCTGGATTGGGAAGAACCCCTGGAGAAGGGAATGGCTAGCCACTCTAGTACTCCTGCCTGGGAAATCCCATGGACAGGGGACCCTAGCAGGCTACAGTCTGTGGGGTCCCATAGAGTCAGACATGACCAAGCAGCTCACAGTGTTCCTCATCCAGAGTCACTATAGACCCAAAGGCACTCAATAAAGATCTAGCTCACAGAAAGCTTCAAGAGTAGTTTCTGATGGAAACATTTCCTTAGCACTTGCATATAGATTCTAGCAGACTTTTCCCCAAGTCTTTTGAGCTTCCTTCATTCTTCATCCCCCCATTGTTCTCACTTGATGGTCCAAGTTTCAGGATGTGTGTATGCCTGGTACTGTGCTGGGCACGGAGAATGCAGCAACCCCACAGGACAGATGTGCTTCTTGGAGATTGTGTTCTAGTGAGGGAGACAGATATTTCAAAAGATAACTGCATAAACGTTAGGCTGCTGCTGCTAAGTCACTTCAGGCACGTCCGACTCTGTGTGACCCCACAGACGGCAGCCCGCCAGGCTCCCCTGTCCCTGGGATTCTCCAGGCAAGAACACGGGAGTGGGTTGCCATTTCCTTCTCCAATGCATAAACATTATACTGTATAGTTATTTAGGCCAACAACTATGCACTATTAAGTACAAAGAGAACATATAACAAGGAGAACCTAATTAGACTAGGTATCTGGATAAGCCCTCCCTGAAGAAGTGGCATCAGGGGTGAAATTTTAAGAATGAGTTGAAAGTAGGCAGCAAAATGGCAACCCACTCCAATATTCTTGCCTTGGAGAATCCCATGGACAGAGAAGCCTGACAGGCTACAGTTGATGAGGTCGCAAAGAATCAGACAGGAGTGAGCATGTGGCACAGATATAGACAGCTAGGACTGAAGAGGTGTGAGTGGGGTCAGGAGGAGAGGTTAGTGTTCCAGGCAAAGAAATCACCGTGAGCCAAGACCTCAAAGGGTAAAAGGATCATGTCCTCCAACTCACATAGAGGAGGCCCGTGGGCTGGAATGTGGAGAACTTGTGAGAAAGCAAATGGAATGACCCTGGAGCTCTAAGCAGGGGCCGGTCATGCAACTAACTGCACACAGACAACATTAAATCTGCATACCCAGTTACAGGAGCAAAGGAAAACTATCAGCCAGTAGAGAGAAGTGAGGGGAGCAGACATGAAACTACTTCAAATGAGCGCAGTTCTAGGAAGGTACAATTTTCATCTAAAATATTGAGAAAAACTAAACAATATGATCATATCCAGGGTTGATGAGACTGGCAAATAAACACCTTCCTGTACAGTTGGAGTATAAACTGATCCCTCCTTTTTGAAGAGCAATTTAGAAATGTAGATTAAAAATTTAAATGACCAAGCAGTTCCACCATAAGAAATTCACATGGTGATTATATTCTCAAAATAAAACTAGTTAATTGTCTATCTAGGCCCAATAAAGCATCTTCTTTAATATTAAAAGTTTTAGCAACAAAACCTGGAAATGATCTAAGTATCCATTACAGGGGATTTGCTAAGTAAATCAGGATTAAATCATATGATGAAATATTACAACACATTAATAATGTATTGTAAATCTGTGTGGACTAATATGAAAGATCTTAGAGATATTTAAACCTGTGTAGTAGGATTTCACTTATGTACATACTTAATGGGAGTTACATATATATGGGGATTATAAAGATTTTCCTTATTATACAAACAATTTTATTATATAAATTGGGGTTTCCCAGGTGGTGCTAATGGTAAAGAATCTGCCTGCCAATGCAGGAGACACAAGAGAGGTGTGTTTGATCCCTGGGTTGGAAAGATCTCTTGGAAAAGGAAATGGCAACCCACTACAATATTCTTGTCTGGGAAATTCCATGGACAGAGGAGTCTGGCTGGCTACAGTCAATGGGGTTGCAAGGAGTCAAACACAACTGAGAGACTGAGCACATTATATAAATTAAGATTTTTAATGAAAGATAGATAAGCCAGAAACTGCTAAGTTGGCTACCTTTGGGGAAAGGAACCACTGGTGATAGATGGGAGAATTTTACTTAGATTTTGTTTGGCTTGATTTCTTTCCTAATGTTCATGCATAGCAGATGTACTTTGTTGTCTTTTCTGTGTCCATTTCTCACATCAGCCTTGTTAGTGGAAACCTGACAGTTTTGAGCTGCCACCTTTCAGCATTGGTGACTCAGTCCTCAGCTTGGCATGAATTGTGCATAGTTCCAGGATCTCAAGGTAATTCCAGTTTGAGGGTGGGCCATGACCCAAGTCTCACCCATGAGATGGAAGGTGAGATTTCCTGGGAACCCCAGGGAGAGCTTGCCTCACTCTTAAGAAAGCATCAGAAGACTTTGGTCCTTTTCCTGTCTCCAGGCTGCTACAACTATTTGATCACAATGTGGGAAATTAGTTTTAAGTTAAGTCAAAGCTGAGGATATGATAGGGAAGAACTTTATCAGAGAGAAGAACCTGTATCACTGAATTTGTTGAGCTTCCAATTATGCCAACCATGGAGACCCTTTCTGGCCAGACTTATTACAAGAGATGGTGCCACGCTAAGTCGCTTCAGTTTTGTTCAACTATGTGCTTCTCGGTGGATGGTAGCCCACCAGACTCCTCTGTCCATGGGATTCTCCAGGCAAGAATACTGGAGTGGCAAGAATGCCCTCCTCCAGGGAAGCTTCCCAAACCCAGGGATCAAACCCACATCTCCTGCATTGCAGATGGATTCTTTACCACTAGCACCACTTGGGAAGACCCACGAGAGATGGTAAATATTATTATTGTTTAAACCATTGAGTTAGGGTCATCACCATCTAGAATTAGTTATCTTATTTGATATGGTGTTTTCAAGGAATTGATAGCTGAAGGTTATAACCCATGGAGTAAGAACTTGGAGGGGTAGGCAGGAGCCCTGGCAGGAGGAACTGGTGACTGCAGTACCTGCAACCATGTTACATCCAAGATGGGGAGAAGGACATGGGCTGGAAATCTAAGCTCTTTCCACTTCCTGCTGCCCAATTCCCACTTCTCTAAATTAATTCTTTTATGAAAAGTGAAAGTGTCAGTCGCCCAGTCATGTCCAACTCTTTGTGATCCCATGGACTGTAGCCCGCCAGGCTCCTCTGTCCACGGAATTCTCAAGGCAAGAATACTGGAGTGGGTTGCCATTCCCTTTTCCAGGGGATCTTCTTGGCCCAGGGATCAAACTCACATCTCCTGCATTGTAGGCAGATTCTTTACCATCTGAGCCACTTGCCTTACCTCCACCTCATGGATTTGAAATGATATATGGTCAAAATAAAGGGGTAATAAATCCAATTAATCACTACAAGATAAAAGCAGAAACCACGATATTAAAGACAAGACAAGAATTATATTTAGAAAATCTTCATTGGCACAAACTGTAGCAGTTGAGAACCTATCTTTGCTCTGGGGTTCAAACTTATCCATATACTCACCCACACACACTTCCTTCCATCCTTTCAAGAAGGAAGGCATATCCTTAATCCTTCACACAGTTATCCTCTCTGTCTGCAATATCGGTATAAATCCTGAAGTTTCAACAGAGCTAGGAATGAAGCTCAAAGAGAAGACAGAGTTGGTTATATTAGTGACTGAGGAAGTCCCTGACTTCTAAAGTAGGAAGAGTGAAAAATGAAAAGAACTTACCCTGTTCCAATAATGGCTGGTAGCGCCAAAGGAAAAAAGTCACCAACTTCAAAATTAAAGGGCCATTCACTCTTTAAGAGCCAAGACAAAATTGGCTCTTTTTATTTCTCTGTAAAGTGAAACTGCAGAGGGAAAAAGCACATCTCTCTTACTCTGAGAATGCAGGAAGGAGTATCATCTGGGCAGAGAAGAGAAAGCATATCTGTTAGTCTCCCACAAACTGCTCCCTGAGAACCACACTTGCAGTGGTTCTTTATAAGCCTATTAGCAGGAGCATCAGGATTTCGTATTTTTTCAAGCCACGAGTATGAAGAGTGTGAGGAGGTAGAGAGGAGGAAGGAGAAGAATCTGATGTTCCCAGAGATTCTGATGGTTCCTCATGTTACACTTGACAACCTCGATGGCCTTTTTGTACTCCTGTTTGTGTAAGAATGTTTCTCTACAGGTGAGGGGAACAGATCTCTTTCTAATATAAGCACTGCATGATAATCGCCTGAGACATATTTCAGTGGGGCTTCAAGTGAGTAAGAATACATGGCTATCTGACTCATATCTAGCAGATCAAAATCTTAATCAGTGACCTACACACAAAGCCCTCATTTTCTTGTATAAACTTCCAAAAGATTTGACTGTCAGCTAGCTTATGTGGTGATCTCCTGGCTTTTTAGTATTTTCTTTCCTCTTCGGTAACATGACTTTTTTTAAACGAGTGTTCTCTGTAGGGAATTAATTATTACCTTGAAGAATATATTCAAAGAGTTCCACCAAGATATCTTAAAAATTATCAAACTCTTGACATACCCACTATGAAGTTTTAGAAAATCATGCAATGGATGTGTGGATTTTTTCCAACTCTATTGAATCAGAATTTTTTTGTTTTGGGATATAAAACATTCTCTCTCAGCTTTCTTCTCTCTCTATGTGTTGTATGCAAAAGTCAAGCTCACTGGCTGCTGAAATCCAGTGTGAACATGTCCATGAAAACGGATTCATGACAGTTGGGTGAGAAGAAATCTGTGTCCCAGGAAGAGAGTTCTATAGGTGTGGTGAGCCTATTGGGCATTGGCTTTGCAGAGCATTGGCTTTGCAGAGAGGAGATCATGAAAGCCCACCTTGCTGGCAGTGTATAGAGCTTCCAGAAGCGTGATCAATTGAGTGCAGGAGGAAAAGAGGGTGACAGAGGATGAGATGATTGGATGGCATCATCAACTCAATGGATGTGAGTTTGAGCAAATTCCGATAGATAGTGAAGGACAGGGAAGCCTGGTGTGCCGCAGTCCATGGGGTCGCAAAGAGTTGGACATGACTTAGCAACTAAACAACAACAACCGTCTCAGTGAAGGACAATGCCACAACTCCAGTGCTATATTCGCAGGAGATAACCCAACTGACAAATGGGAAGGTTGCAACCTCTAAAAGAGCAACAGTCGCAGTCTTGATGGAAGCTTCTTTCGAGCCTCAACTCCTAACAGCTCAGATCTTGCTGAGGTATGTATTGCATAAGATGCCATGAAGCCTAACCCAGTGAACTTTGAATTGCCTTGAGTGACAGGATTTAAAGAAAGAGTGACAGGGGCCCCTGAGCAACTGTAGGCAGAAGCTGAGGGAGTTGTTTTCAAAAGGGATTTTTTTTTTTTTTTTTTACACTTGGAGAACAAGCTATGTAGTTCAGAGAGTGAAGCACAAAATGCCTATTGGAAGTTGAGGAGAAAAATATTCTTTCAATTCCTGCAAGGGTGCAATGGGTCTTCAGCAGAGTGAGACTGAAGGAAGCCTGATATCATTTAGTGACTGGGGGTATGTGATGTGAGAGCACCAGAAAAGGCATTTTAGGCAGAGAAACCACATTCCCAAGAAAGGCCATGATAGCAGAGCAGTGGCACAAGGCCACCCCTGGGGGGCTGGCTGGCAGAGGGTACCTCTCTGGATGCTGAAACAAGAGTACATGAGGTGCCTAATCATGACCATGGTGAAGAGATGCCTCCAGAAACCCCCAAAGGCCAGTTTAAAAGAGCACTGAGGACCTCAAATTGCAGATGGAGCCTCTGAACCAATACCATATAGGTATTAATATCATCATGGTCTTATTCACACACTTCTACGTCAGTGGGCTGTTGAGACATTCAGATGGCATGTAGTGGTGGGATGATACTGTGATTCTTTCCCGTTGTTGTTTAGTCACTAAGTCGTGTCCGACTCTTTTGCAACCCCATAGACTATATAGCCTGCCAGGTCCCTCTGTTCATGGGATTTCCCAGGCAAGAACACTGGAGTGGGTTGCCATTTCCTTCTCCAGGGGGTCTTCCTGAACTAGGGATTGAACCTCTGTCTCCTGCATTGGCAGACGGATTCTTTCCCACTGAGCCATCAGAATTAATGAGACAACATATGTAAGAATGGGGTACAGTGCCTGGTATGTAATAGTAAGCACTCTGCCAATTTCCTTTCCAAGCTTTACCTTTACAAGAAACTTTGAAAAAGATTAATCTAGTATATTTATTTTTTCCATAACTTTGTATCATTGACGACAGTATGTACCTCATTTTTTCATGTTATGGAAAGATAAACAGAAATAAGTGAATTCCTCTCTACTTTAGAAGGTGTTTGCTATTTTATACGGCACCAAATAGCTTAGAAATAAATAAGTGAAACATCTGGGACTTTAGAGAATCTTTCAGTTCATTAAGGCAGTAATATATGAGAAATACTTTACTAGTTCTGGAAGTGCTTACTGTGCATGGGTTACTCTATGAACCCTAAAGAAGATGGTTAAAAGGTAAAGTGGGAACAAAAAGGAATAGTCTCTAAGATCTGAAGGATCAGTATAAAAGATCTCCATGGCATTATATTCTATTTATGATATTTCACTAGATTCTTGTTACACTTAGAAAAAGCAACCTCGACTTTTTATGTGATGCCATACAACAGCCCTATTTAGACTGATTGCAAGGTCATTAATGAGTTTCCATTGTTCCCTGAAGTCTTTTTTATACTCGATTTCTAGTGCTTGGAAATTTTCCAGTAGAATGAACACTTCTACATTAGGGAAGGAAATTTCTTGCCTCCTATGTTTGTATGTGCAGACATCACTAATCAATCTTTGTTCTTTTCTGCTGAGTCGCCTTCTCAACATAGTGTTATCTATAAGCAGCTGTTTCCAATCAAAGGAGTTATAATCAATTTTAGCTAGCTGCCTTAAAGCTTTGCTGTCTATGAAATGCAAATATCTGTAGAAGAGTGAAAATGTAAGTTATCAATCCCTGACAACCAAATGTTTAAAAAAATTGAAATCAGCACATGCTCTGGCATTAGAGGAGAGAACTCAAAGGCTCTGAAATAGGGGAGGGTAAGCAGGAGAATTTGGGAGCTCCCTGAAGATATACTTCACCTACTTAACAATTTTGCCTAAGGCCAGTGCTGCCAAAAAGACCAGTTCTCTCCAGGGCATCTATTTCAGCCATTTACCATCAAATAAAACTTACAACTGGAATATGAATTCTTAGGCCAAGGGCATTTTGCTTTTTGAAAGTACTAGTTGGGTAAACTACTTTAAAAATTCAGGACCCGTCAAAGAATCTAGAAGCAGAAAGAACACTGCAGAGGAAGGTGAGCTCATAGCTTATTAGTGCAGGGTCTGTGTATCAGTGTATGGTGCACACACAGGTGCTCTTGGGCACACATATAGGCAGATCACAAGGTACTTCCACAGTTACCAATCCTTTACAGCATACGGGTAAACCAACAGGTAAGGGAAGGCAAGGTGAACTACATTTAAGTTTACATTTGAGTTTATGGCCAAGAAGGAGTAATAGGGATTTACTTTCCTACCAGAAATGACAACAAAAATGAACAAAGTATATGAAACAACAATTTGTGAGACACTGGCCATCAGGTGACAAAGGACAGCAATCCTGACAGATGAGAAAGCAATAAAGTGAGCCTAAGTTCTCCCCATTTGAAAAGACCCTGATGCTGGGAAAGATTGAGGGCAGGAAGAGAAGGGGATGACAGAGGATGACAGGGTTGGATGGCATCACTGACTCAATGGACATGAGTTTGGGTAAACTCCGGGAGTTGGTGATGGATGGGGAGGCCTGGCATGCTGTGGTTCACGGGGTCGCAAAGAGTCGGACTCGACTGAGCGACTGAACTGAACTGACGTTCTCCCTATCTTACTGCCTTGAGCAAGTTTCTAAGCCTTGGTCCAGGGAGAAGGAACCCAGGCAGATCCAGAAGGATTCCTGCACTGAAGAGGCAAACCAAGTCTCCTATAAACTAAAGTTACCCTGGCAGAATAAGGTAGTTATAGTGTATAGAGTTCCCTGATGGCTCAGTGGTAAAGAATCCGTCTGCAGTGCAGGAGACACAGGAGTCATGGGTTAGATCCCTGTGTCAGGAAGATCCCTTGGAGGAGGAAATGGTAACCCACTCCAGCATTCTTGCCTGGAAAAGCCTATGGACAGAGGAGTCTGGTGGGCTACAGTCCATAGCATTACAAAGAGTTGGACACAACTGAGCATGCAGGCCCAGACATAGTGTATAGGAAAGGAGAGAGCTTTGCAGAGAACGCCAGAGTCTACAGAGGGTCCCCTTTGAGAACAGTGATTAACACAGGCATGTGAAGGAATTCTAGGAGACTGGTGTGAGTCACCTGAAAGGATTTGAGCATGGTTTCTCAATTCCAGTGCCATCGACATTTTTGGTTGCATAATAAGTCTTTGTTGTGGATGCATCCTGTGTATTGTAGAACGTTTAGCAGCATCCTTGGCCTCTACTCACTAGGTCTAATAGCACCCACCTCCCCTCCAGTTTCTTGTGACAACCAAAAATGTCTCTAGACCTTGCAAGGCAAATGTCCCATGTTAGGCAACATTTCCCTAATTGAGAACTGTTGGATTAAAGGAAACAGAGCCTTGCTCACACAGGGGTGGAAACAGAGATTGTTCTCACCAGTCAGGCTGGAAAACCTCAAGGTTCACAGAATATTGGGTTGAGTACAAAGAAAGGTCTTATCTCAGTAGTGAGGAATAATAAACTCTAGACTGAGCACCATTTCAGTCCCACCTAACAAAATCTTAACTGCAAGAACTGACAGTATGAAGCTGTTGGCAAGCAATTTAGCTGCAATCCAGAAAAAAATTCAAGACTATTTTAGGAATGCAAAATATTGAGCACTCAAAAAGGCAAAATTTATTGTCTGGAATCAAGTGAAAAATTACCAGGCATGCAAAGAAACAGAAAAATATAATTTATGAAAAATGAGGAAATCAGTCACTCAATTAAAACTAACTCAGAACTGACACACATATTTATAATTAGTGCATAGGAATATTAAAATAGTTATTAAGTTTTTATTCTATATGATTAAAAAGTTAAATAGAGACTAGAAGATAAAAAACAACCCAACTCAAACTTCTAAAGATGACTATTATAAAGTATAAAATTTAAAACTGCAGTGGGTGGGATTTGTGGCAGACATCAGAGAAGAAAAGATTAGCAAATTTGATGACATAGTAATAAAAACAGGAAAAGAACATTTTAAAAGTGAGTGGAGCATCATTGAGTTGTGGAAAAACTTCAAGCAGCTTCATGTCATTCGAATCTTAAAAGGAGAGAAGAGAGTGGGGACTACAGAAAAATATTTGAAGAAATAATGGTTGAAAGTTTTCCAAATTTTACAAAACCCATAAACCCACAGGTTCACGAAGCTCCATGAATCCTAAAGACAAGAAACACCAAGTTAAGTACAGCAAGGTACTTCATAATAAAATTGCTCAAATCTAGTAATAAAACAAAAATTGTACAGAGGAACAAATATGGAGGAAAGCATATTTCACATTAAACAGAAGTGAGAAGACAGTATGCATTTATATTGAAGCAATAATTCTAATGCATGAAAGATAAAGCTGCCAACCTAGAATTCTATAGCCAGCAAAAATATCTTCGAAAAGCAAAAGTAAAATGACATTTTCAGAAACATATAAACAGCACACCTACATCATAAGAAATACTTTAAAAGTCTTTTAGGTAGAAGGAAATGTTGCTATATAGAAATATGAACCTACATAATGAAATAAAGAACACTATAAATGATGACTACTTGTTAAACATACATGATTTTTACTTATTTGAATCTCTTTACAAGGTATTTGAATGTTGGGTTTTAATATAAATATAAAAATAAAATGCATAATATTTGTAACATAAATGTCAGGAGGAGAGGAATAGAAAAATGCTATTTTAAGTTTTTTACATGAGTGGCAGAATATCACTTAGAAGAAGATGACATATATAATAAACCCTAAAGTGCTAGTTAAAATAATGAAACTAGGTGTAACTAATATGCCAACAAAGGAGATAAAATGGAATCATTAAAAAAACATTTATTACCAATGAATCTAGAAAAAGAGTAAAGATCAACGAAATGAAATAGAATCAACAAAAAACAAACAGGAAAATGATTGTGTCAGTTATGAAATTGGTTCTCAGTTTTAGAAATGGGAAAAATATTGAACAGACTATTCAACAAAAATGATACACAACATTTTATTCATGTTGTATATCATTTTTGTTGAATAATCTGTTCAATATCAAAATAATTATACTGATTGAAGAAGACCAAACAATATTACACTGTATGATTTCATTTATTTAGGTTAATCTCTAGTGACAGAAAGCATATTGCTATTTGTTGGGAATTGAAGATAATTAGGGATATTTGGGAGGAAAGAGATAATAGGAGGAAACTTAAGGGGGTGTATAATATGTTCAGTATGTTGATTGTTGTTTATTGATCATGGGTATACAAGTATGTTGAAAATATCAAATTGTACTTGTATAGTCTATTGTATACAATTTAGCTTCAATAAAGCTGTTAAAAAATGGACATTATAAGAAGAGTTTCTAGGGGATATAATAAAGGATTATACTTAAACTTGATACTAGAATGGAGATCAGAAGATCTGAGTTTTAATCCCTGTTCACTTTCACATGTGTCAAGTAAACTTGCTATATAGGCACATACATTCTCTTGGTCTCAGTTCCTATTTATAAAGTCAGATAGCCAAGTTAGTGAACTCTGGTGTCCTTATAACTCCAAAATCTAATAACAGATAAAAGTGAATAGAAGGAAGGTTGAATGCTGAAGTGTAATCAGACTGACCTGTGTTGGAATTTCAGCTTTATCACTCATTACTTGTGTGACCTAAGATTAATTATTCAACACTTCTAAACTGTTAGAGAGTAAGTTTCATGAGGAAACCCAGAGCCTGGTGGAGACATTTATTGGAGAAGACTCTTGAGAATCCCTTGGGGGGCAAGGAGATCACACTAGTCAATCCTAAAAGAAATTAACTCTGAACATTCATTGAAAGGACTGTTGCTGAAGCTCCAAAGCTTTGGCCACCCGATACAAAGAGCTGACTCATTGGAAAAGACCCGGATGCTGGGAAAGATTGAAAGCAAAATGAGAAGGGGGCAGCAGACAATGAACTGGTTGGATAGCATTACTGACTGGATATAGTGAAGGACAGGTAAGCCTGGCATGCTGCTGTCCATGGGATCACGAGTTGACACAACTCAGTAAGAGAACAACAACAACTTGTAGCAGGGACTGTTAGGCTTCACCCTACTTTCATATCCTGTTGTCCCAATTCTACTTTTGCTTCTGGAGATGGCACGCTTCCTACCTAAAGCACCAGGAAGGCACCCTAGATAGGGAAACAGTGCTCTCAAGAAGGGCTCTGACAGCATGGACAGAGGCTGGCTGTAACTGAAGACTTTCTCAGGAGCCACTGGAGCATCTTGGCCTCAAGGAAAGTTCGTGCCTGAGGGCTGCCCTTAAGCAATGAAGGAAGGTAGGAGGCAGAGGATAAATGCCCCAACCTGAAGGCTTTCCAGGGGAACAATTCCACACTGTTCCTCAGAGAGTCCCCACTGGGACTGAGCCCAGATGCCCACAGTGGGGCCCCACTCACTCCATACCCTTCACTAGCTTTTCTCCTTTCCTTGAATTACTTTTCCAGTGCATGCTGGATCACTTCCTATATGAACTTCCTGCATCTACATCTAAGGCAAAATTAGAGTCTTTGTATAGGAGAACTCAAGTGAAGACACTGTGTTGGTGAATTTTATGTGTCAATTTGACTGAGTGAAGGGATGCCCAGATAACTGGTAAAGCATTACTTCTGGATGTGTCTTTGAAGGTACTCTGAAGAGATTTTCTTTGGATTTGCTTTGAATCAGTAGATTGATGTGGCCCCAAACAGAACAAAAAGGCAGAGGAATGGGTGACTTTCCACTCTGGTTGGGCTGGTAAATCCATGTTCTCTTGTGCTTGGATATGGCAATCCTGGTTCTCAGACCTTCAGACTCAGACTAAGACTTCCAGGATTGGCTGTCCTGGTTTTCAGGCTTTGGGGTTTGGACTGGAATTACACCACCAACTTACCTGGGCTTGCAGTTTGCTGACTGCAGATGTGTGACCTCTCTGCCTCCATAATTCTGTGAGGTAATCCCCCATAATATCTATCTATCTACATTCTATTGGTTCCTTTTCTTTCTGAAGAACTCTAATACATTATCTTTTGTGGATTTTGTGGGGATTAAATACAACATATAAAGTGCTTTGCCTACTACCTGGTGAGTTGCTCCTGTTTTAATACTCTTTCTTTCAGAGTTCTGAAAGTGACCAGAAAGTGACTATGCTAATTTTGAGTTCATGAGGGAAGACATGTACCTGAGAATTTATAAAAGCAAAATAGAAACAATCCAGAAAAAAAGTGGATAAATTTTTTGAGAGCACAAAGTAAAGGCCATAGAAAGAAGATGGCCATCTCCAAGCCAGGGAGTAAGATCTCACCAGGAATGAATTTGCTGGCAGCTTGATCATGGACTTCCAGCCTCCAGAACTGTGAAATAATAAATGTTGTTAAGTCACTGAGTTTGTGCTTTTTTGTTATGGCAGCCTGAGAAGACTAATTCAATAAGGTACCTTAAATGATATAAAGCAAAGTACAAACCCAACTCAAGAAAAATGGAAATTTTCCAAAGCTAAAATTTTTACTATTATTGCAATTCAAGTGAATAAGTAAGGCTGAAACTATTTAAAACTGAAGTAAACCAAACAGAAAAGATCAACATGCAAACTTGTCAGATTTAGCAAATAAATTACAGAATGCTCAGTTAAGTTTGATATTTAAGATAAACAATGATTTTTAGTACAAGCAAATCCCAAATATTGCATAGGATACATTTATACTGAAAATCATTTGCTGCTTATCTGAAATTCAAATTTAACTGGACACCCTGGTTTCTATCCAGCAAATTTATCAATGTGATCATATAGAAAACTCTCTGAGGACCTTAAGTTTTTGTAAAAAACTATGAACAAAAGATGAAAAATACAAAGCCTTGATTTTTAATGCAAAATGGCTCAACTTGAGGGAATTTTATGAGGAAAGCTAAAACCCAGGCTGAGCTGAGGCTCACAAAACAAACGGAAGACAAGAACAAACTCTTTAGGGGAGGCGGTCCTAAGATGGCAGAGGAATAGGATGGGGAGACCACTTTCTCCCCCACAAATTCATCAAAAGAACATTTGAATGCTGAGTAAATTCCACAAAACAACATCTGAATGCTGGCAGAGGACAGCAGGCACCCAGAAAAGCAGCCCATTGTCTTTGAAAGGAGATGTTTTATCAATGGTGCTGTATAGTTGGAGAAGTCTTGAGGCTACTGCAAAAATAAGATTGAAAACCAGAAGCAGGAGGCTTAAGTCCAAATCCTGAGAACACCAGAGAACTCTTGACTCCAGGGAACATTAATCAACAGGAACTCATCAAACGCCTCCATGCCTACACTGAAACCAAACACCACCCAAGGGCCAACAAGTTCCAGAGCAAGACATACCACGCAAATTCTCCAGCAACACAGGAACATAGCCCTGAGCTTCAATATACAGGCTGCCCAAAGTCACTCCAAACCCATTACATCTCATAACTCATTATTGGACACTTCATTGCACTCCAGAGAGAAGAAATCCAGCTCCACCCACCAGAACACCGACACAAGCTTCCCTAACCAGGAAACCTTGACAAGCCACCCGTACAACCCCCACCCACAGCGAGGAAACTCTACAATAAAGAGAACTCCACAAACTGCCAGAATACAGAAAGGCCACCCCAAACACAGCAATATAAACAAGATGAAGAGACAGAGGAATCCCCAGCAGGTAAAGGAACAGGATAAATGCCCACCAAACCAAACAAAAGAGGAAGAGATAGGGAATCTACCTGATAAAGAATTCTGAATAATGATAGTGAAAATGATCCAAAATCTTGAAAAAAAAAATGGAATCACAGATAAATAGCCTGGAGACAAGGATTGAGAAGATGCAAGGAAAGTTTAACAAGGACCTAGAAGAAATAAAAAAAGAGTCATTGTATAATGAATAATGCAATAAATGAGATAAAAAACACTCTGGAGGGAACAAATAGTAGAATAATGGAGGCAGAAGATAGGATTAGTGAGGTAGAAGATAGAATGGTAGAAATAAATGAATCAGAGAGGAAAAAAGAAAAATGAATTAAAAGAAATGAGGACAATCTCAGAGACCTCTGGGGCAATGTTAAACATCCCAACATTCGAATCATAGGAGTCCCAGAAGAAGAAGACAAGAAAGACCATGAGAAAATACTTGAGGAGATAATAGTTGAAAAATTCCCTAAAATGGGGAAGGAAATAATCACCCAAGTCCAAGAAACCCAGAGAGTCCCAAACAGGATAAACCCAAGGGGAAACATCCAAGACACATATTAATCAAATTAACAAAGATCAAACACAAAGAACAAATATTAAAAGCAGCAAGGGGAAAACAACAAATAACACACAAGGGGATTCCCATAAGGATAACAGCTGATCTTTCAATAGAAACTCTTCAGCCAGGAGGGAATGGCAGGATATACTTAAAGTGATGAAAGAAAATAACGTATAGCCCAGATTACTGTACCCAGAAAGGATCTCATTCCAATATGAAGGAGAAATCAAAAGCTTTACAGACAAGCAAAAGCTAAGAGAATTCAATACCACCAAACCAGCTCTCCAACAAATGCTAAAGGATCTTCTCTAGACAGGAAACACAGAAAGGATGTATAAACTCGAACCCAAAACAATAAAGTAAATGGCAACAGGATCAAACTTATCAATAATTACCTTAAATGTAAATGGGTTGGTTGAATGCCCCAACTAAAAGACAAAGACTGGCTGAATGGATACAAAAACAAGACCCTTATATATGTTGTCTACAAGAGACCCACCTCAAAACAGGGGACACATACAGACTGAAAATGAAGGGCTGGAAAAAGATTTTCCATGCAAATAGGGACCAAAAGAAAGCAGGAGTAGCAATACTCATATCAGACAAAATAGACTTTAAAACAAAGGCTGTGAAAAGAGACAAAGACGGTCACTACATAATGATCAAAGGATCAATCCAAGAAGAAGATATAACAATTATAAATATATATGCACCCAACACGGGAGTGCAACAGTATGTAAGACAAATGCTAACAAGTATGAAAGGGGACATTAACAATAACACAATAATAGTGGGAAACTTTAATACCCCACACACATATATGGATAGATGACCTAACAGAAAATTAACAAGGAAACACAAACTTTAAATGATACAATAGATGGGATCAGATCAGATCAGTCTCTCAGTCGTGTACGACTCTTTGCGACCCCATGAACCGCAGCAAGCCAGGCCTCCCTGTCCATCACCAACTCCTGGAGTTCACCCAGACTCATGTCCATCTAGTCAGTGATGCCATTCAGCCATCTCATCCTCTGTCGTCCCCTTCTCCTCTTGCCCCCAATCGCTCCCAGAATCAGAGTCTTTTCCAATGAGTCATCTCTTCGCATGAGGTGGCCAAAGTACTGGAGTTTCAGCTTTAGCATCCTTCCTTCCAAAGAAATCCCAGGGCTGATCTCCTTCAGAATGGACTGGTTGGATCTCCTTGCAGTCCAAGGGACTCTCAAGAGTCTTCTCCAACACCACAGTTCAAAAGCATCAATTCTTCAGCGCTCAGCCTTCTTCACAGTCCAACTCTCACATCCATACATGACCACAGTAAAAACCATAGCCTTGACTAGACGAACCTTTGTTGGCAAAGTAATGTCTCTGCTTTTGAATATCCTAAATAGGTTGGTCATAACTTTCCTTCCAAGGAGTAAGCGTCTTTTAATTTCATGGCTGCAGTCACCATCTGCAGTGATTTTGGAGCCCAGAAAAATAAAGTCTGACACTGTTTCCACTGTTTCCCCATCTATTTCCCATGAAGTGATGGGACCGGATGCCATGATCTTCGTTTTCTGAATGTTGAGCTTTAAGCCAACTTTTTCACTCTCGACTTTCACCTTCATCAAGAGGCTTTTTAGTTCCTCTTCACTTTCTGCCATAAGGGTGGTGTCATCTGCATATCTGAGGTTATTGATATTTCTCCCGGCAACCTTGATTCCAGTTTGCATTTCTTCCAGTCCAGCATTTCTCATGATGTACTCTGCATATAAGTTAAATAAACAAGGTGACAATATACAGCCTTGATGAACTCCTTTTCCTATTTGGAACTAGTCTGTTGTTCCATGTCCAGTTCTAACTGTTGCTTCCTGACCTGCATACAAATTTCTCAAGAGGCAGATCAGGTGGTCTGGTATTCCCATCTCTTTCAGAATTTCCCACAGTTTATTGTGATCCACACAGTCAAAGGCTTTGGCATAGTCAATAAAGCAGAAATAGATGTTTTTCTGGAACTCTCTTGCTTTTTCCATGATCCAGCGGATGTTGGCAATTTGATCTCTGGTTCCTCTGCCTTTTCTAAAACCAGCTTGAACATCAGGAAGTTCACGGTTCATGTATTGCTGAAGCCTGGCTTGGAGAATTTTAAGCATTACTTTACTAGCGTGTGAGATGAGTGCAATTGTATGGTAGTTTGAGCATTCTTTGGCATTGCCTTTCTTTGGGATTGGAATGAAAACTTACCTTTTCCAGTCTTGTGGCCACTGCTGAGTTTTCCAAATTTGCTGGCATATTGAGTGCAGCACTTTCACAGCATCATCTTTCAGGATTTGGAATAGCTCAACTGGAATTCTATCACCTCCACTAGCTTTGTTCGTAGTGATGCTTTCTAAGGCCCACTTGACTTCACATTTCAGGATGCCTGGCTCCAGGTCAGTGATCACACCATCATGATTATCTGGGTCATGAAGATCTTTTTTGTACAGTTCTTCTGTGTATTCTTGCCATCTCTTCTTAATATCTTCTGCTTCTGTTAGGTCCATACCATTTCTGTCCTTTATCGAGCCCATCTTTGCATGAAATGTTCCTTTGGTATCTCTGATTTTCTTGAAGAGATCTCTAATCTTTCCCATTCTGTTGTTTTCCTCTATTTCTTTGCATTGATCACTGAGGAAGGCTTTCTTATCTCTCCTTGCTATTCTTTGGAACTCTGCATTCAGATGCTTTTATCTTTCCTTTTCTCCTTTGCTTTTTGCTTCTCTTCTTTTCACAGCTATTTGTAAGGCCTCCCCAGACAGCCATTTTGCTTTTTTGCATTTCTATTCCATGGGGATGGTCTTGATCCCTGTCTCCTGTACAATGTCATGAACCTCATTCCATAGCTCATCAGGAACTCTATCTATCAGATGTGGGCCCTTAAATCTATTTCTCACTTCAACTGTATAATCATAAGGGATTTGATTTAGGTCATACCTGAATGGTCTAGTGGTTTTCCCTACTTTCTTCAATTTAAGTCTGAATTTAGCAATAAGAAGTTCATGGTCTGAGCCACAGTCAGCTCCTGGTCTTGTTTTTGCTGACTGTATAGAGCTTCTCCATCTTTGGCTGCAAGAATATAATCAATCTGATTTCGGTGTTGACCATCTGGTGATGTCCATGTATAGAGTCTTCTCTTGTGTTGTTGGAAGAGGGTGTTTGCTATGACCAGTGCATTTTCTTGGCAAAACTCTATTAGTCTTTGCCCTGCTTCATCCCGTATTCCAAGGCCAAATTTGCCTGTTATTCCAGGTGTTTCTTGACTTCCTACTTTTGCATTCCAGTCCCCTATAATGAAAAGGACATCTTTTTTGGGTGTTAGTTCTAAAAGGTCTTGTAGGTCTTCATAGAACTGTTCAACTTCAGCTTCTTCAGCATTACTGGTTGAGGCATAGACTTGGATTACTGTGATATTGAATGGTTTGCCTTGGAAATGAACAGAGATCATTCTGTCATTTTTGAGATTGCATCCAAGTACTTCATTTCGGACTCTTTTGTTAACCATGATGGCTACTCCATTTCTTCTGAGGGATTCCTGCCCACAGTAGTAGATATAATGGTCATCTGAGTTAAATTCACCCATTCCAGTCCATTTCAGTTTGCTGATTCCTAGAATGTCGACATTCACTCTTGCCATCTCTTGTTTGACCACTTCCAATTTGCCTTGATTCATGGACCTGACATTCCAGGTTCCTATGCAATATTGCTCTTTACAGCATCGGACCTTGCTTCTATCACCAGTCACATCCACAGCTGGGTATTGTTTTTGCTTTGGCTCCATCCCTTCATTCTTTGTGGAGTTATTTCTCCACTGATCTCCAGTAGCATATTGGGCACCTACTGATCTGGGGAGTTTCTCTTTCAGTATCCTATCATTTTGCCTTTTCATACTGTTCATGGGGTTCTCAAGGCAAGAATACTGAAGTGGTTTGCCATTCCCTTCTCCAGTGGACCACATTCTGTCAGATCTCTCCACCCTGACCCACCCATCTTGGGTTGCCCCACAGGCATGGCTTAGTTTCATTGAGTTAGACAAGGCTGTGGTCCTAGTGTGATTAGATTGACTAGTTTTCTGTGAGTATGGTTTCAGTGTGTCTGCCCTCTGATGCCCTCTTGCAACACCTACAATAGATCAGTTAGACCTAATTGATATCTATAGGACATTTCACCCCAAAACAATGAATTTCACCTTTTTCTCAAGCACACACGGAACCTTCTCCAGAACAGATGACAATCTGGGCCATAAATCTAGCCTTGGTAAATTAAAAAAAAAATGAAATCATTCCAACCATCTTTTCTGACCACAATGCAGTAAGATTAGATCTCAATTACAGGATAAAAACTATTAAAAATTCCAGCGTATGGAGGCTGAACAACACACTGCTGAATAACCAACAAGTCACAGAAGAAATCAAAAAAGAAATCAATATATGCATAGAAATGAATGAAAATGAAGACACAACAACCTAAAACCGGTGGGACACTGTAAAAGCAGTGCTAAGGGGAAGGTTCATAGCAATACAGGCATACCTCAAGAAACAAGAAAAAAGTCAAATAAATAACCTAACTCTACACCTAAAGCAACTAGAAAAGGAAGAAATGAAGAACCCCAGGGTTAGTAGAAGGAAAGAAATCTTAAAAATTAGGCCAGAAATAAATGCAAAAGAAACAAAAGAGACCATATATCAACAAAGCCAAAAGCTGGTTCTTTGAGAGGATAAATAAAATTGACAAACCGTTAGCCAGACTCATCAAAAAACAAAGGGAGAAAAATCAAATCGATAAAATTAGAAATGAAAATGGAGAGATCACAACAGACAATACAGAAATACAAAAGATCATAAGAGACTACTATCAGCAATTATATGCCAATAAAATGGACAACGTGGAAGAAATGGACAAATTCTTAGAAAAGTACAACTTTCCAAAACGGAACCTGGAAGAAATAGAAAATCTTAACAGACCTATCACAAGCACAGAAATTGAAACTGTAATCAGAAATCTTCCAGCAAACAAAAGCCCAGGTCCAAATGGCTTTGCAGCTGAATTCTACCAAAAATTTAGAGAAGAGCTAACACCTATCCTACTCAAACTCTTCCAGAAAATTGCAGAGGAAGGTAAACTTCCAAACTCATTCTATGAGGCCACCATCACCCTAATACCAAAACCTGACAAAGATGCCACAAAAAAAGAAAACTACAGGCCAATATCACTGATGAACATAAATGCAAGAATCCTTAACAAAATTCTAGCAATCAGAATCCAACAACACATTTAAAAGATCATACATCATGCCCAAGTGGGCTTTATCCCAGGGATGCAAGGATTCTTCAATATCTGCAAATCAATCAATGTAATACACCACATTAACAAATTAAAAAATAAAAGCCATATGATTATCTCAATAGATGCAGAGAAAGCCTTTGACAAAATTCAACATCCATTTATGATAAAAACCCTCCAAAAAGCAGGAATAGAAGGAACATACTTCAACATAATAAAAGCTATATATGACAAACCCACAGCAAACATTATCCTCAATGGTGAAAAATTGAAAGCATTTCCCCTAAAGTCAGAAATAAGACAAGGGTGCCCACTTTCACCACTACTATTCAACATAGTTTTGGAAGTTTTGGTCACAGCAATCAGAGCAGAAAAAGAAATAAAAGGAATCCAAATTGGAAAAGAAGAAGTAAAACTCTCACTGTTTGCAGATGACATGATCCTCTACATAGAAAACCCTAAAGACTCCACCAGAAAATTACTAGAGCTAATCAATGAATATAGTTAAGTTGCAGGATATAAAATCAACACATAGAAATCCCTTGCATTTCTAAACACTAATAATGAGAAAATAGAAAGAGAAATTAAGGAAACAATTCCATTCACCATTGCAACGAAAAGAATAGAATACTTAGGAATATATCTACCTAAAGAAACAAAAGACCTATATGTAGCAAATTATAAAACACTGGTGAAAGAAATCAAAGAGGACACTAATAGATGGAGAAATATACCGTGTTCATGGATTGGAAGAATCAATATAGTGAAAATGAGTATACTATCCAAAGCAATCTATAGATTCAATGCAACCCCTATCAAGCTACCAATGGTATTTTTCACAGAGCTAGAACAAATAATTTCACAATTTGTATGGAAATACAAAAAACCTCGAATAGCCAAAGCAATCTTGAGAAAGAAGAATGGAACTGGAGGAATCAACCTGCCTGACTTCAGGCTCTACTACAAAGCCACAGTCATCAAGACAGTATGGTACTGGCATAAAGACAGAAATATAGATCAATGGAACAAAATAGAAAGCCCAGAGATAAATCCACACACCTATGGACAACTTATCTTTGACAAAGGAGGCAAGAATATACAATAGAGAAAAGACAATCTCTTTAACAAGTGGTGCTGGGAAAACTGGTCAAC
This sequence comes from Bos taurus, assembly GCF_002263795.3. Taxonomy (NCBI): domain Eukaryota; kingdom Metazoa; phylum Chordata; class Mammalia; order Artiodactyla; family Bovidae; genus Bos; species Bos taurus. Next base: position 31,330,407 of record NC_037351.1, on the reverse strand, counting down.
CACCTATAAAAGAATGAAACTAGAACACTTTCTAACACCATACACAAAAATAAACTCAAAATGGGTTAAAGATCTACACGTAAGACCAGAAACTATACAACTCCTAGAGGAGAACATAGGCAAAGCACTCTCCGACATAAATCACAGCAGGATCCTCTATGACCCACCTCCCAGAATATTGGAAATAAAAGCAAAAATAACAAATGGGACCTAATTAAAATTAAAAGCTTCCGCACAACAAAGGAAACTATAAGCAAGGTGAAAAAACAGCCTTCAGAATGGGAGAAAATAATAGCAAATGAAGCAACTGACAAAGAATTAATCTCAAAAATATACAAGCAACTCCTGCAGCTCAATTCCAGAAAAATAAACGACCCAGTCAAAAAATGGGCCAAAGACCTAAACAGACATTTCTCCAAAGCAGACATACAGATGGCTAACAAGCACATGAAAAGATGCTCAACATCACTCATTATCAGAGAAATGCAAATCAAAACCACAATGAGGTACCATTTCACGTGTCAGAATGGCTGCTATCCAAAAGTCTACAAGAAATAGATCTGGAGAGGGTGTGGAGAAAAGGAAACCCTCTTACACTGTTGGTGGGAATGCAAACTAGTACAGCCACTATGGAGAACAGTGTGGAGATTCCTTAAAAAACTGGAAATAGAACTGCCATACGACCCAGCAATCCCAGTGCTGGGCATACACACCGAGGAAACCAGAAGTGAAAGAGACACGTGTACCCCAATGTTCATCACAGCACTGTTTATAATAGCCAGGACATGGAAGCAACCTAGATGTACATCAGCAGACAAATGGATAAGAAAGCTGTGATCATATACACAATGGAGTATTACTCAGCCATTAAAAATACATTTGAATCAGTTCTAATGAGGTGGATGTAACTGGAGCCTATTATACAGAGCGAAGTAAGCCAGAAAGAAAAACACCAATACAGTATACTAACGCATATATATGGAATTTAGAAAGATGGTAGTGATAACCCTGTATGAAAGACAGCAAAAGAGACACAGATGTATAGAACAGTCTTTTGGACTTTGTGGGAGAGGGTGAGGGTGAGATGATTTGGGAGAACGGCATTGAAACATGTATATTATCATATGTGAAATGAATCACCAGTCCAGGTTCGATGCATGATACCGGATGCTCGGGGCTGGTGCACTAGGATAACCCAGAGGGATGGTATGGAGAGAGAGGTGGGAAGGGGGTTCAGGATGGGGAACATGTGTATACCCGTGGCAGATTCATGTTGATGAATATCAATACAATATTGTAAAGTAATTAGCCTCCAATTAAAATAAATAAATTTATATTTAAAAAAGAACAAACTCTTTAAAGCTCAAGAAAAACAGGGACAGTATTGGCTCATAACACAGGGAAGATGGTATAAAGTGGACAGATGACAGAAGACAGCTACTGAACTTTCCTTCTGCCTTGTGTTATTTGCCAAGGAAAATACCCTTTATCCTCTTCTGCACCCTCCAATATCCCCCCCACTTAAATCCCTGCCAAATGATGTTCTAGTAGGCTAGGAGTTAGAGATGATCTGCTCGTCACCTTCAATGAGCTCAGAAGACTTATATACTGAATTACTAATATAAATTGAAGATGTGTTCCTACCATTTGCTCTGAGAAATCACAGACAATGACACAGATGCCATATAACTGAACATAGGTCTGCTGCTTAATTTCAGGAAGAGGAAACAAGTGGACACTATTGAGAACTGAATGGGAAGTCTGATGTCTAGAAAGATTTCTAAGGTGGGTTCCTATGGAACAAGCCAGGTCAAATAAACATTATTTTCTTTCTACATAGGATTATGAGACTTATACATCAAGAGAATATTATGGTGACAAGGCAGCTACATTTCAATAAGGCATTTGAGATGTCCTACAACATCCAAGAGATGTCAACCAGGCAGAGGAATATTATGGGAGGGCTCAAGGTAGAAGGGTGGTAGAGATATAAATGGAGGATTCGTGGGTGCGTAGATGGTATTTCAAGAAATGTGGCTTGAGGAGCTCACCTAGGGAGAAGGAATTGAAAGAAAACAGAGATCATAAATTGAACTTGGAGGCATTTGTGACGATGAAAAAGAGAGGGAAGGAGAGTGAGAAGTTGCGGCCAATGAAGTAAAAAAAGAATCATGATCAAGAGATCCGAGACCAAGCTGGTTCAGGCGAGAGCTGAAAAGTGATGTGGTCACATGATAAGAGAGGGCGAGAAGCAACCTCTGGAAAAGAGATGATGAAGGGATTCGGTGCTATAGGCTTCTATTACAGGTTATCAAAGAAAATAAATGGAAAAATAAGGATTCAAGTTTATTTTGATAAATTGTAGTGAGAAGCCTAAATAATCAAAACAACTTAAACATGGTAAATATTAGGTCCAGCATTTAGAGTCAGACTAGAAAAATTGTACATACATGCATTCAAAAGATTGAAAGAATATGTCCCCAAACATCAGCAATTATTAATTGTTATTAATTAATTATTAATCCATAATTGTTGGACCTAGTTTTTCTTAATGTTTTCATAATTTCAAAATTCTGTCTGTCAGAAATATACATGACTTCATTTTGTTTACTTTTTTATTTATTTATTTTTATTTTTTGGCCATGCCACCTGGCTTGTGGGGTCTTAGTTCCCTGACCAAGGATTGAACTCAGTGAAAGCATGGAGTTCTAAACCACCGGACTGCCAGGGAATTTCCAAATGTGCATTACTTAAGTAGAAAGTATGTCACGGGAAAAGGTTGAGGAAAATGTCACTAGAAAAGTGAACCTTAGAAAAGCTAAACCAACAGGGACATGTGATGAGGTGGTGTATATTGCAAAGCATCAAGTACTCAGTCCCACTCTGGGAAAGTCACTCAAGTTTTCTGACTCCCAGGATCCTCACAGAAAAAGTACCAATATCATCTCTTAAATAATGTAGTGATTGGGTTACCCTCTCTTCTGGCTCCCATGTCAGTCTCTCCAGTTCAGTTCAGTTCAGTCGCTCAGTCGTGTTCAACTCTTTGCGACCCCATGAACTGCAGTACGCCAGGCCTCCCTGTCCATCACCAACTCCCGGAGTCCACCAAACCCATGTCCATTGAGTCAGTGATGCCATCCAACCATCTCACCCTCTGTTGTCCCCTTCTCCTCCCTCCCTCAATCTTTCCCATCATCAGAGTCTTTTCCAATGAGTCAGCTCTTCACATCAGGTGGCCAAAATATTAGAGTTTCAGTTTCAACATCAGTCCTTCCAATGAACACCCAGGGCTGATCTCCTTTAGGATGGACTGGTTGGATCTCCTTGCAGTCCAAGGGACTCTCAAGAGTCTTCTCCAACACCACAGTTCAAAAGCATCAATTCATCAGCACTCAGCTTTCTTTATAGTTCATCTCTCACATCCATACATGACTACTCGAAAACCCATAGCCTTGCCTTTGTTGGCAAAGTAATGTCTCTGCTTTTCAATATGCTGTCTAGGTTGGTCATAAATTTCCTTCCAAGGAGTAAGTATTTTTTAATTTCATGGCTGCAATCACTATATGCAGTGATTTTAGAGTCCCCCCAAAAATAAAGTCAGCCACTGTTTCCATTGTTTCCCCATCTATTTGCCATGAAGTGATGGGACCGGATACCATGATCTTAGTTTTCTGAATGTTGAGCTTTAAGCCAACTTTTTCACTCTTGTCTTTCACTTTCATCAAGAGGCTCTCCAGGGTCTGGTCTAAATGCCCCTGAAGGCAGATCTCATGAGCCTCTCTTTGAATTCCCCACTAAATCTACTCACATGGAAGCTATCCCTTGGTGAGTTAAGAAGATTTCACTGGAGTTTTGATCCAATAGATGAACTGGGTTTTCCTTGGTAAAGAATCTGCCTGCAGTCCCTGGGTGGGGAAGATCCCTGGAGGAGGAAATGGAAACCCACTCCAGTATTCTTGCCTGGGAAATCCCTTGGACAGAGGAGACTGGCAGGCTACAGTCCATGGGGGTCACAAAAGAGTTGGACATGACTGAGTGACTAAACAACAAAGATGAATGAAGATATTGACACTGCACACCTCCCAGCGAAAAATGTTGTAAGGCTCCTCCCTACACTGATGTTCTCTGCAAAAACTTTACCACTGTGCCAAAAGAGGGATGAGTGGGAATGTAGTGGGCAAGGCATGGGATGGGTAATTCTTCCCCCTGGCAGGCTCGCTTTTCTCCATCCCTCCAGACACTTTAACTCCGGGATCATTGACTCCAGTCAATCCTAAAGGAAATCAACCCTGAATATTCATTGGAAGGACTGATGCTGAAGCTGAACCTCCAATATTTGGTCACCCGCCGTGAAGAGCTGACTTATTTGAAAAGATCCTGATGCTGGGAAAGATTGAGGGCAGGAGGAGAAGGGGGTGATGGAGGATGAGATAGTTGGATGGCATCATCTATTCAATGGACATGAGTTTGAGCAAAGTCTGGGAGATAGTGAAAGACAGGGAAGCCTGGTGTACTGCAGTCCATGGATTGCAAAGAGACAGATACGACTGAGCGAGGAACAACAATCAGGACACTGGGGTCTTCACATTCCTTTCCCTTCTTCTATGAGAACAAGCTATCCTCTCCCAGTTCCTATTCTTAACTTGAAAAAATCAAACTTGGACTCCTTGAAACAGATCCACTCATGTAGTGAATCCACTCTCCATAGCAAACATATTTCTGTCCAGAGTGTGGCCTTTGGGATCTCAGAATCTCATCATTGGCTCCCCATCTCAAGTGCTATCAAGTTTTCCTTGCAAACACATCTATTGCTCGTCTCTTGAGGGGTTCAGCTGAAGGACATTCTCTCTATCCACTTACAGACATAAAATATCTGATACAGTACTGTCACTCAGGAAATGACAAGAGCTTTTGTTATTATTATCATGACTGTCTTTAAACATTTGAAAAGCTGTGTGGCAGTTGAATGTGGAGACATATTTTCCATTGGTTCCAAGGACCCAATAGGCTTCCCAGGCTCAATAGTAAAAATTCCATCTGCTAATGCAGAGACACAGGAGACCTGGGTCCAAGCCCTAGGTTGGGAAGATCCCATGGAGAAGTGCAACTCACTCCAGTGCTCTTGCTTGGGATATCCCATGGACAGAGCAGCCTGGTGGGCTACAGCCCATGGGATCACAAAGAGTCAGACACGACTTAGCGACTAAGCATGCAGCACGCGTGACTCAATAGATACAATTGATGTAAGTCACTGGAAGGCAGAATTTGGCTCCACAGAAGGCAGATATTTCCAGCAGTTAGAACTATCTATCCCATAACAAGATATATGCTTCTCTAGGTGGTGGTGGGCTTCTCTACCATTTGAATTGTCTGATTGGAGACAGAGGAGAACAGGAGACCATAGATGGGAATTTGAATTCGGTGACCAAGACTCTCTTCTGATGACTAATCTTGTGATGCTATGAAAAGGGCCTGAATGTTTTTTCTGTCTTTTCCTTTTCTTCCCAATGTCACCAAAATCTAAGGTGATTTTATGTCACCATAAACCTGATACATTTTGGATCTGGTAGTGTTTAACACACTCTGAGACCAAGAAAACTGCCTTGGAGGGAGTGGGGCCAACAGAGCTGCTGTTTCCTGTCGCCACTTCAAAAGCCTTGGGGGCAGGGGGAGGTAATGTAGCTGCCCAGGCCACTGAAACTGTAGGTTGCAGAACTGTGCTGTGTCCTGGGGCCTCTGTGGCTGGAGAGATCAGCTCCAGGGAGGGGGAAATGGTAACCAGACTCCAGGACACCCACAGGCTTTCAAGATACACTACATTTGCCATTTTCTAATCTTTTCAGGACACAGAATTAACACAAAGTCCTCCCCATGCCAGTGTGGCTTAGCCTGTAATAGAATCTTTCTAAAAGGTTAAGTTAATCTTGACTTTTACTATTGCAGCATTTCAACTTAATGGTGCTCCATGCACAATTGAATTGGATTTTTATAGGCCTTTATTTAAAGAAATTTGTTTAGTGACAATGACAATTTGACTATTATAGGCAGGTCCCTTTTGTATAATATCAAAGCAACAGTACTGTAGACACTGCTAGACCATAACAGATTTCTACTAGGTGGCTATTATCTAAAGCATACCTCAGTTAAAGCACAAATCCTACAAGAATTTATGTGTTCAGTGATATTAAAACCGACACTGCAAAATTAGAGCAAAGGGGTAGGTAGGACTGAGATCATGTTAACAGGAAGGTTCATACCATACAATGAATATGTCATGTGACTTCTACAGAAAATTCCACTCATTTCAAGGGTGAACTGGATACTAGATTGAATTTTTAAAGGCTGTTTGTCCTACGAGATTATGAATTTACACTGCCTCAGGTTGTATTCCATCATTATAAAAGTCCAGAAGTCCTCCGTAAAGTTTGTTTTACCAGCCAGAATCGGGAATTATATCTCTTGCAATAAATTCCTTCATATTGGCTGTTTGACATTTCAGAGGTAACCCTTGGCTTAACTGGCTGCAGGTAAAAATTAGAGGCATAACTAGTTTTAATGATAGTCTCTGGGTCTACTTATTCCCAAGTACTCAACCAATTACATTTTCTTTATATAATATTTTTAAATATTCCATAAGGTACATTTATAACTGGTTTTCTCAACTATTAAATGCTTTTGTTCACTTTTGTTTTAACTTTAGTTTGTAAAATTTTACTCCGGTCTTTCTTGAAGAATGTGGTAAGTGGACATGTTGTTATAGAAAATCTTACTCATGTTTTTCGAACATTTGAGTTCTGGATTATCCTTTCATTCCAGAAGCCAATAGAAATGCCCTGTGTGTGGATTTTGGGTTATTTTCCCTGGGCATTTTAAATATTATTAATATTTGTTTATCAAAAAAGAGGAAGCATAAGTTCTGTTCTGGGAATCTTAAGGATAAGGTTTAACAGAATAAGTTTGCAGGGTGTGGGACTGAGGAGGAGAAAATGTAACTAAGGAAACCAGACAGTGATGATGATGGAGTTTTAATTCTCCCTGATGGTAGGTATAGTAGATATAGATCAACCCATAATTGTAAAAAGAAATGTGATTGTTAGGGAACCATCTTTTCTAAGACAAAAAGCAGTGATGGGCAGGAGGAGAGTTTGAAAGATTTAATTGTTCCATATACCACTGAAAATTCAATTTTTCCAGCTTCTTCAAAGCCTTAGAAGGCATCCATAAACCATGCATCTTATTTTAAATAAACTTTTAGTTTTAGAATAATTTTATATTTAAATAAAAGTTGCAAAGAGAATAGAAAGTTCTCATATCCCTCATATCCAATGTCCCTTTTTATTAACAGCTTACATTTGGATGGTATTTTTTTTAACATTTAGTGAACTAATGTTGATACATTATTATTAATAAAAGTACATATCTTCTTCCAATTTTCTTAGTTTTACTTGATGTCCCTCTTTCATTCCAAAAGCCCACCCAGGGCACCGTGTCACGTTGAGTTGTCACATCTCCCTCAGTTCCTCTTGATGATAATAGTCTTTCAGACTTCCTTTGTTTTGGATGACCCTGACAGTTTTGAGGCATACTGGTTGGACATTTTATAGGATGTCCCTCAATTTGAGTTTATTTAATGTTTTTTTATGATAATATTGGAGAAGAGAAGCCCACAAAAGTCTAATGCTGTTCTTACCACATCACATGTGGTGATTAGCTTTGATCACCTGGCTGAGGCGGTATTTGTGAGGTTTCTTCAGTGTTGCATGTGTGTGTGCTAATTTGCTTTAGTTGTGCCCTACTCTTTGCTACACCATGGACTGTAGCCCGCCAGGCTCTTCTGTGGGATTCTCCACACAAGAATACTGGAGTGGGTCGCCATGCCCTCCTGGCGGGGATGGAGGGCGTGGCGGGGATCTCCCTGACCCAGGGATCAAATCTGCATCTCTTATGTTTCCTGCAATGGCAGGCAGGTTCTTTACCAGTAGCGCCACCTGGGAAAAATGAGTGAAAGTTGCTCAATCGTGTCCGACTCTTTGACCCATGGACTATACAGGGCCAGAATACTGGAGTGGATAGCCATTCTCTTCTCAGGGGATCTTCCCAACCCAGGGATTGAACCCAGGTCTCCTGCATTGCTGACAGATTCTTAACCAGCTGAGCTGCTAGGGAAGCCACCTGGAAAGTTACCCCTTTATCTCATCTTCCATGCTGTACTCTTTTTGAAAGAAATCATAATGTGCAGTCTGTATTTAAGAAATGGGTATTTATATTCCACATTCTTGAAGGCTGAGTATCTACATAAACTATCTGGAACTCTGTTGCACTGGAAATTTGTCAATTCTGACCCACTTATTTATTTGTTCAGTCATTCATTTCTATCCATCTGGACTCACGGGTATTTATTTTTATATTTTGGGTTATAATTCAATATGCTTTTATTTATTTTGTTGCTCAAATTGTTCCAACTTTGGTTTTTGGTAGCTCCTTTGATTGATTTCTGTGTTCCTTTCACATGCTTTTATTATTCTGGGGTGTTCGTCATTTGGGCACTTTCTTACTTCCTGACCCTACAAGATCCTCCAGTCTCATCCTGTATATTTCCTGCCCTCAGTTCCAGAATCAGACATTTCCTGGTGCTCTGGTTCCTCTTACTGAAAAAAGGTCTGCACAAGGCATGCTTGTTGCCACAGCGCAAAGTCTAACAACACTATCTAACAGAAATTCAATCAAAAGCCACATGTAATTTAAAATCTTCTATATAAAAAAAGAAACACTTGAAATGAATGTATAATTTATTTTCTGTAACTACTGTATTCAAAACATCCTCGTTTTAATATGTGACCAATTTAAAAATACTGAGATGAGAAATTTTACAATCTTTTATTGTGTACGAAGTCTTCAAAATCTGATATGTAGATTACATTTACAGCAGGTGTTACAGGAGCCAACACATTTCAGTTGCATAATAGCCATGTATAAATTGTGGCTACCATATTGGACAGGAGAAGTTCAGGAAGCCAGCAGCAAGAGAAAGACTACAAAGGTAGGTTGGGGCCAGATTATAGGGAAACAGTTCTGAGCTTGTTTGAAATTTATTCTACAAACATTGGATAAACCCTGCCACTCATGAGCAAGTAAATGACTCCCACTACCACAGTGCTCCTTCCCTTCACTGTCATGTGTCAGATAGGCGGTTAGTACACGTGTGCTGAGTGATTGTTGCACCATCACAGCAATGCTCTATGTAGGTCAATTGATCATATGTACACGAAGGTGGAATCAAAAAATAGGGATGCTAATGCCTCGATTATTTTATTTAAACCACATGACATAGAAGCTTTTTGATATGAACTGGATGCTTTCTCTTTTGCCCTAGATGTGAGGGAAATTACTGCCTAAAACACTAGCTGTTTCATGTAGGACATTCATTTCTGGTGTTTTGTCCTTCACTGTGTTGCAGTGTGAATGGGACAGTTTTGTGCTAGGATATTTTTGGTAGCCTTCAGGAATGGGCCTATTTACCGATTACAATTGCTACATAAAGAAATGAAATGGTTTTCTGAAAGGATAGGAACTTCCCTGTAGCTCATACAATAAAGAATCTGTTTGCAATGCAGGAGACCCGGGTTCAATCCCTGGGTCGGAAGATCCCCTGGAGAAAGAAATGGCAACCCACTCCAGTATTCTTGCCTGGAGAATCCCACGGACAGAGGAAGGTGGGGCTATAGTCCATGACTTGCAAAGAGTCAGACACGACTGAGCGACTAAGCACACATAGCTAGAGGGTGACAAGTCGAAGATATGCTTGTTGTATAAATTAATTATTTTTCCGAGAACGCTTCCTGACAGTGAAAAACTAAGAGCCCTCTAAAATGAGGGTGGTAATGGTATTAAAAATCCCTGTCCTTAGTTGGCTGTGGATAAAACCAACCAAGCTACTTGGGCTTATTGTGATTATGAGTGCCACTCTTCTTGCCAAATCTGTTCTTACAAACTAGCAGGGAATCAAAGCTGAAAAGCTTTCTATTTTTTATTATTTTTCACTTGAGATCACTTCTGAAGACTGAGAGTTAAATATCCATTGGGAGGCCATTTTTAAAACAGAAACTGTAATATTTGCATGCAGGGGTGTGTGTGGGTGTTGCATTTTAGGCCTGTCAAATTTGACAGTGTCCTTTTAGGCTTTTCAAGAGGAAAACCTCATAGCATCAGAGCCACGTTTTCCGTCAGCTCTGACAGACTTGTACATGTTAGGATTCAAATTTGGTTGTACTTTCTTCTTTGTAATTAAGTCAACTAGGTTTTTAGAGGCTTGTTGTTTTACTACCTTTTTTAAAAGTGAAATTTGAGCAGCATCAAACTGGACTTTAACTCTTCTGTGAGAATCAGTGTTTAACACGTCTCATAGCCATGTAGGTGCACCTGATGCCGTTTATTAGTACAAGCTTTGGGAATCTGCAAGAGTTTTTTGGCTGCTTTTGTTTCTTAGCTCAGCAAGTGTCTGTGAGCTGGGGCTTTGCTGCCAGGTCATGGTTGGAAAATACCAATTACTATAGAGCATGTGCACTTCTGAGAAATTGTCTCCGTACAGACAAGAAGGACGTGCCACTGGAGCCACTGTACTACTAATGCACTTCATTTATTTAAAGGAATATTTTACCTTGGTTCTTTATAAAATGGAGGGACGTGGTGAGGGTGGGGGGTGTCTGCTCCCAGGCAAATTTCTGGGGTGATTGCAAAGCCTTATGTGATTTTACCAGAGGTTTCTCCTCTAGTCGTGCATTATGAGACGATAATGACAGTATTTTAATATTTAGCAGAAGTTAAATATCTTATAAATTGTTCCAGTTGAGAAGTGACTTCAGAGGTAATGTAGAAAGTGGCTTTGGAATTAGACATTAGGGTGGAATCCTGGCTCTGCTAACAGTTACTGCATAACCACAATTTTTCTAAGACTCAGTTTTCCACCTGTGAAATAGGTTTATAATAGTGACCTTGTAGGGTCTGTGTGATGTTTACCATGGTAACTATATTTAATTCCTTATGCACATGCATAAGTGGAAGCTATTATAATGGAAAAAAAAAGAAAATGTTAGTCCCTCAGCCATGTCCGACTCTTTGCCGCCCCATGGACTGCAGCCCACCAGGCTCCTCTGTCCATGGGATTCTCCAGGCAAGAATTCTGGAATGGGTAGCCATTCCCTTCTCCAGGAATTGAACCCAGGTCTTCTGCGTTGCAGGCAGATTCTTTTACTATCTGAGTTACCAGAGAATGTTAAATGCTATGCCTGGTTTATAGGCCAAGACCTTATTTGCTCTACTCTCTTTTAATTGTCTCTCTGGAATGAAGTAAATAAGGCAGTTGTGACCAAATAGTGCAGCTCAGAACTCCTTTTGTGGGGAGCATAACTGATGGATGACCCGAGCTGCCCCCTTCTAGATCCACCCATGAGTCCACACACCTTTTACTGGCTGTGACTAGTCAGCAACTGAGCAGCAGGGATCCAAAGACAGGCCCTTTCCTGCAAAAGGCACATCTCCTCCCCTTGGGCAACTTGGCAGGAAGACTCCACAGTAACCTTGCTGAACTTCTTTAAAGCTCTGCTCAGTTGGGACCTTCTCTTCCCTGATCCTCCTTCCTTACCCCTCTCCTCCCACTGGGGTCAGACTTGCACTGTTGTTCACAAGCTCCTCCCACCTGCTCCTGCTTTCTTCCCCCGTACATTTTCACATCCACTCCCATTTTGGTGCCTCTTTCTCAGCAGACATGAACTCATGCAGCAGCCCACACCTGGTTTCCAAGGACTTACAAATTTAGGGTTCAATTTTTAAGAAGTCCAATAAATGTTCCAGTATTAAACCACTTTAGGTCCTAGAATGAGGGGAAAAAAATTTGAGAGAATTGTAAGGATGTGTACTAGCCAAAGAAAGAGAGGAAGAAGTAAGATGAGGTTAGCATTTCCCCTTGCCTAAATTTTGGTGTTTTCCCCACTTCCCTGGTGCCTGGAAATGCCAGGTGCAGATGCCCCAGCAGCATACCCTTCATTCTGGCCTCTAGCCTCCTGTACCCTTTGTTAGTTTTGCCACTTACTTAGCCCTGGGAAAAGACTACAACTTGTTTTTTCATGTGGAAAAGATCCCGGGTTTGACTTGAGTTCCATGAAGGATAGGAATGCATTTTTGCTGTTTTCATGACTTAGCTCCTATCAGAGGGGACTCTGGTTTTTATTTCCTGTTTGCAAAAGAAAGGAAGGGCTTCTCAGGTGGCATAGTGGTAAAGAATCTACCTGCCAATGCAGGAGACACAGGTTCGATCCCTGGGTCGGGAAGATCCCTTGGAGAAGTGTTCTTGCCTGGGAAACCCCATCGACAGAGGAGCCTAGCAGGCTACAGTCCATGTGGCTACAGACAGTTGGACATGACTGGGCACAGACCATACGCACACAGAGAAAGCCAAGTGATCCCCTGCATAAAGCTGAGGGTACGAGAACTCTGGGACACTGATTGGATTTCTCTCCTCTGTTGCGAGGGTCCCTCTGGGCAGCCCATGGACAACCTTCAGGAATTAGAGGTTATTAGAAGCATTGACATTTAAATTATTTTTTTGCCTTAGTTCATTAAACTATTCAATTACTGCTTCTGCTCCAATTATGATGGATCTATTTGACCTAGTGCTTAAATATTTCCCTGTAGCTGTGAACAGCGCACCTCCCATTCTCAAGTTGTAAGGGGGAAACACATACAGCAAAAATTATTAACAGGGGAAAGAGTGACAGTTTTTGAGACCAAGAATGAGTTGCAAGAAAAATGTTATTTGGGAGCAAACTGGACTTACAAAAAGGGAGGCTTACCTATGGGGGAGGGGGCTCCGGGCTGCTGGGGGGAACCACTGGGCACTGACCCCGTGGAGGGGAGAGAGAATGCATGGAGGGCTCCAGAGATCAAAGACGCTTCCAGGGGTGGCCTTTAGATTCACCACATGTCTGTCATGGAATTAGACATGCCGGCTACCCCACACTTGATTCCCTTGCCTCCCTGCTGCTCTCTGAGTTCAAACCGAAAGTGCATGGGGAGGAGGCCACCAGGGGCCTGGGGAAAGCTGATGGAAAGAGGCAGCAGAGAGCAGATTTAGAACAATTCTGTTCACGAGAAGGTGCTTTCCTGAAATACTCTGGAAGAAATGAAAAAAATCCCTGGTATTTCACACAATCCCTTTAGGGGCAATTTTATATCACTTTGCTAAAAATTGGATATGTCTCCCTAAGTCTTCCACAGCCATTGGCTCAGCAAGAGTTTGAAGTGTTGTGGCAGTGACCCTGAGTTTTTCCCTTGCCTCCTCCACTTCCCTCTCACCCCCTGCCTCTATTTTTCTCTTTTATGTGGATCTATCTGTGTCTAATTTAGATGGCAAGTTCCTTACTACTGTATGTTATAGTGTCTAGCATACTGTGAGCACTTATAAATGTTAAATGATAATAATGATAATATGAGAGCCCTAAAGGTGCCAGCTGCTTCATTTCATTTGAGAGAAGAGGGTTTTCACTACAGACTGAAAAAACAAAAAAAAAAAAATAAGGGCAGTAGGGAGGGAGGGCATATTAGTTTTCTGAGGCAAAGAAGGGGATAGAGAGAGGGAGAGGCTGATAGAAGCTTGCAATATTTTCCAAAAAATGGATTAAAAAAAAAAGGTCAGCTAAAACCTTGGGATGTATAACAGAATTCAATGCCTGGCCTTGAGTATTATAACTTTTCATGCAATCTATTGGTTGCCCAAGGTTTCAAGCAAATTTGGAGCACTGATTACCTAAATAGGATAGAGCATCTACTCTCAGCCTGCAGCAAGAAAACTGCAGGGAGTGAAAGAATTCCAGTCCTGATTCTGCAGTTTCTTGGCCACATAACATTTGTTAAAACTCTTAGTTTTTCTACGACCTAATTTCCCATCTACAGAATGAAGGATGGGTCCAATGGTGGGGGGTGGCCCTTACTAGATAACCTCTATATATCTTTCAAGTTCTGAAATTCTGTGAGCCAATGGCTAAGGCAATAGCTGCATGTGTGTGTGCTAAGTCACTTCAGTCATGTCCAACTCTGTGCAACCCTATGGAGTATAGCCCTCCAGGCTCCTCTGTCCATAGGATTCTCCAGGCAAGAATACTGGAGTGGGTCACAATGCCCTCCTCCAGAGTATCTACCCAACCCAGAAACTGAACCCAAGTCTCTTCTGTCTCCTGCCATAGGCAGGAGGTTTCTTTACCACTAGTGCCACCTGAGAACAATAGCTGCATCAGTTCAGTTCAGTTCAGTCGCTCAGTCGTGTCCGACTCTTTGGGACCCCGTGAATTGCAGCACGCCAGGCCTCCCTGTCCATCACCAACTCCCAGAGCTCACTCAAACTCACGTCCATCGAGTTCTATTCCCTATCAATTTGCTGAACACATACTATATGCCAATAGTTTTCATATGGCTCAGATGGTAAAGCATCTGCCTGCAATGCAGGAGACCCAGGTTCGATCCCTGGGTTGGGAAGACTCCCTGGAGAAGGAAATGGCAACCCACTCTAGTAGCCTTGCCTGGAAAATCCCATGGACAGAGAAGCCTGATAGGCTACAGTCCATGGGGGTCACAAAGAGTCAGACATGACTGAGTGACTTCACTCACTCACTCACTCACTGAATTAAACACAACTCTGTAAAGCAGAAATTGTTGCTATTCCCTAGTAAGAGATGAGGAGATTGAGGCAGAGAGGAATAATAAATTGCCCTTGGGGCCATAGCTGGCAGTACAGGGAGGGGTCTACACCATCCCTGTCTGTATCTGACCCACTATGCTCTGCTCCAACCTGGCCTGCTGAGCCAGGCCCATGTGGCCCCATGAGTTGAGTCAGGAATGTACCACAATGGTCTCAACACAGGAACAGAGGCTCAGAAATAATTAAAGGTAGTAACTAGGAGATCAAACCAGTCAGTCCTAAAGGAAAACAAACCTGAATATTCACTGGAAGGACTGATGCTAAAGCTCCAATACTTTTGCCAACTGATGTTTAGAGTCAACTCATTGGAAAAGACCCTGATGCTGGGAAAGATTGAAGGCAAAAGGAGAAGGAGTGGCAGAGGATGAGATAGTTGGATAGCATCACTGACTCAATGGACATGAGTATGAGCAAGCTCCAGGAGATAGTGGAGGACAGAGGAGCCTGGCATGCTGCAGTCCACGAGGTCACAAAGAGTTGGACACGACTTAGAGACTCAGCAACAACAACTGTGTTTAGAATATTTTCCTCAGTCAAACAATAATAATTTAAAGTTACCCTCCTCACTGGAACAGAGATTACCTGATAATTATTTATTAAGCACTAGAAAGCTCTCTCAGAGAAGGCAGTGGCACCCTACTCCAGTACTCTTGCCTGGAAAATCCCATGGATGGAGGAGCCTGGTGGGCTGCAGTCCATGGGGTCGCTAAGAGTTGGACGCGACTGAGAGACTTCACTTTCACTTTTCACTTTCATGCACTGGAGAAGGAAATGGCGACCCACTCCAGTGTTCTTGCTTGGAGAATCCCAGGGATGGGGGAGCCTCTTGGGCTGCCGTCTATGGGGTCACACAGTCGGACACGACTGAAGTGAGTTAGCAGCAGCAGCAGCAGAAAGCTTTCTCTCCATATCACCTAATATAATCCTCACGGCAAGACTGTAAGGCTATCCAGAATTTTGTAGACGAGTCTCCTGAGGCACAGAGGTGAAACCTGTCCAGACTAGTGGATGGTGAGAGATGGGGCTCCAGTCCCATCCCTGCCCCTAGCCCTGTACTCAGCCTCTGCCCTCAGCCACCTGCCCATCAGTTTTGATGGCTGATGGTTGGCTTCACACTGTTGGGTCAAGGAAGGCTCAACACCAGGGAAAATGCTCATGGCGGTGCAATAGGGCTTCCGTGCCCATGAGATCCAGACAGAGAACCTCCTTGGCATGTCTCAGACAAAATAAAGGGTCCTTGATGAAATTTCTGGGACTCTGAAATGCTCAGCTCTGGCTCTAGATACCTGTGTGGATCTTCCCGTGAAAGCTGCATCTTAAAGTTGGGATGGAAGCAGAGAGCTGGGCCCAGTGGGCCTGGCTTCCACCTTTTCCTGCTCCGTGAGCATCTTCAGGACAAAGATCCGCTATACTCTCTTCTCTGTCCCCTGTGACCATGCCTAACACTCACAGGCAGGAAAGCAGAACAAGTTACACTCTCAGTCCAGTGGACTCTTGTTTCCCATTGGACTTGCTCGACAGGAAGGAAAAATGGACAGAAAGTCTACTTCTGTGATGGAAGGTGGAAGAGAAGCAATTTGCACCTCCTCCTCCACCCTTAACTCAGTGCTGCCCGCTCTGCCAGCCCAGAGAGAGGCCAGGACACGGGTTCTCAGGGGCCACCATGGCCAGCCCCAAGGCACCCCTACCATGTACCCTTCTTGCTTAGGCAAGTGGGGAGAAGAGGTCCCACTTCTCCTTTGAAAGGGTGCTCAAGGACACCTGGACCTCACACGTCCTTATTACAGAAAGTAGCAGATGAAACTAGGTTTGGAAAGTATAAATTTAGATCTTACAATAACAACCAAAGATGAACCCACCATCCCTGCCCTCCTTGTCTGCAAGAGAGAAATGATAGATGCGGCTTCCCAAGGAAAGACATGTTGACAAATAGCAACCCAAAATAGTTGGGTGCTTATTTTTTCTTTTCTTCCCTCCCTCCCTTCTTTCCTCCATCCCCACTTTCCTCCTTTCCTTTCCTTCTTCCTATTCTTGCCATTTGAAAAACCATCATTATAATATCTATTTTATGTGGTATTTTTTTATACACTGATATCAAATGAACTTGAAATTCTTTTGTTATGTGGGGGAAAAAACCAAAATGAGGACTTCCCTGGTAGTCAAATGGTTGATGCCAGGGACAGGGTCTGATCCCTGGTCCAGGAAGATCCCACACGCTGAGGGGCAACTAAGCCCGTGAGGCACAACTACTGAGCATGCATCACACCTACAGAGTAGCCTCCGTTCCCTGCAACTAGAGAAAGCCCGCACGCAGCAAGGAAGACCCAGCACAGCCAGAAGCACATAAATAACGTTTGTGTTAGTCGCTCAGTTGCTTCCGATTCTTTGTCATGCCATGGACTACAGCCCGCCGCCAGCCTCCTCTGTCCATGGAATTCTCCAGGCAAGAATACTGGAGTGGGTTGCCAATAATAAAATAAACTGTTTTTCAAAAGCAAAATGAGTAGTGTAAGTGCAGGCTTTCATTTTTGTTACTAAAACAAAGTTTATACACACACACACATATACACACAAACACATGTACAGTTTTGGTCTTTTTGTAAAACAAGAACAACGAAAGCAGGACTTTCCCTAGAAGGCTGCAGGCCTGGGGTAGCGCCTGTAGCCAGTGCCCGTGGGCTTTCCTACATAAAAACTGGATAAGGGTCTGGACTCCTGGTTCCCCATTCCCTCAACCACTTGTTTCCTGATCCAAGTAAAGACCTGTGAATTTAGACACACACATAATATCTTGGATATAAATACATACACACAAAGACTATTTCTGGAAGGATAACAAAAATTGACAAGAGTAGCTGTTTCTGGGTCTGGGGTCCTTTTCATTGCATTCATCGTCTTGTCCTTTTTGATCTTTTTTAACCTCATGCATGTATTTTTTTTTCCTAAAAATATCATTACAGAGGGGAAAACAATTCAAATAAATCATGTTTCCAGTGGAGAAAAATGTGTGTAATTTTTCATGGTGAGAGCTGGGTATTGGTACCTAGAACTTTTTGCTCTCTAGAATGGATGAATAGAAAGAAAAACCTGTGCGGAAAGAAGAGAAAAGCATCCTATTTCCCAATGGCCACCTAGGCTCTCATCGTGCTCCTGCTGCTTCTGTTTGCGGGAAGAGGGCCTGCCACTGGGCTTTTCAGAGATCAGACTGTCTCCCCTTCGTCTCTGCTCCTGGTCACCATGGGTTACGGATGCAGACACAGGCAGAAAGCCTACAGGTGCGGGGGATGGGGGTAGGATGCTGATTAGAATGCAAATTGCAGCAGTGAACAGACAGCCTACAGATGTGTACCAGGAAAGGTCTAAGCTGGAAGCACTTGACCCTCAACCATCTGATCTTGCCTCACTGGGTCTAATTGTCCCCCACAACGCACAGAGAAAATATGCTCCTTATGTCATTTCCATCAGTTGGCTGAGAATCTACATGAGTGACGAGCAAAACAAAAACAACATTCTGAAGAGAACTTTCACAGGCTTGCCTGGGGTTCTGCTTTGTGCGTTCACTGGAGAGTTATGTTGACAATCTGAACTTATAAGAATAGCAAGTATTATGCCACTTTTGAGCCAAGCTCTATTTTCCTCTTTATGACAGCCTTGAAAAGCAAGGTGCCTGTCTTCTGGAGAGAGGTAAATGTGATTTATATCTGGGGGATGGCTAAATAAATTACACTCCTTGAGCCAAAGAAGGCCTTTATCAGCATTGAATGTAGAAAGCAGGAGAGTGTGGTGAGAGGGGGTCACGGGCTGCTATGCACGGGTGTGTGTTTGTGCAATCATAGACTTTCTGGTTTTCAGGGAGTGTCCCTGACATGAGTCTGTTCCTTCTCTTTATCCTGATGGAAATTCCAGAAACAAACATAATCCTTGGTTCTGGATAAAGATGTTTGGGGGAGGCCAAGAAAGATAGAGTGGTGGGAAGTGGGGGAAGCCAGTGCAGGAAGAGAGCGTGTAATAAATGGGAGCTTGGGGAATGTGTTCCACCTGACTTAGCCAGATGCCTCTAGAGAGAAAGAAAAGGAAACAGCTAAATGCCTTTATATCCCCTAGAGTCTTCAAAGGAAGCCTGCAAAGCAGGGCATCAGGGTAATCCTCACTCGGTTAATATCTGACACCTTTGCATCTGTGATATGAAGAGTAAATTAGAATTCCTGTTATAAGAATAGAATTTTAACCACCAGGAGTTAATGCAGAGGTCAGGCTGGTTTATCACCACCTTATCTTATCGCACATAGTGCCCGGATGACTATTTTGGGATAGGGTGTTGTGGACTTTTTTCCTCTAGGATTCTTAGGAAAAGTCTTATAAAGAAAATGATTCTGAACTCAGCAGTCTTCTGTGTGAAAGAAAGGTTAATTCTATCCCTGGCTGCTATTCGTCCCTGCCACGGACAGCCCATATTCTCACTATTAAGATAGTTCAGTGCAGGTGCGCTGTTATTTTAATTATTTAGGATGTAATTTCTGGGCAAGGAAGATGGATAGCACATCTTAAAGAAAATGAACTTTTTCTCTCAGACACACTACAACTAAAATCATTTGCAAAAACAACGACAATGGATTACATCGCATGTTTCTTAGATATTGTTAACTTTATTTTCAGAGGAAGCACCAACATTTCTGCTGCCTGGGCTTTGGGGATCCACTTGCCATGGAGACATGAAGCCTAAGTTTAATAAAATCATGCAGCGTGAAGTCCACACAATATTATTTTTCTTACATTGGGCTGGATGCTTTGATTATTATTCACTCTCAAGTTACCCCTGAGATATGAAAGCTTCAGTATTATAATATTTACACTGTTGGCCAAAGACTTCTCAGATATGTCAGCAATTATTACCCCATTTTATAGATTAACAAAATGAGGCAAAACAGGTACATTATTGATGGGAAGAGGAAGAATTTTACACACACACACACACACACACACACACCCCTAATGTGTCATCCTTAGAGTCTTAAAAATATAGTTTATCATCTAACAGAAATATATTTCTTTTGCTCCCAGACAGTTGTGAACCCAAGTTAATACAAAATTAATTATAGGTCTTGAAGTGACAGTTTTATTTTTCCAATATATTTCTAATTTTATCTTTTTGAAAGTAATGATAGAATTTCTGGCTTAAGTAGAAAGTCTTGAATCTATATAGAATATGACACAATCAAGAACTTTTAAAAGTGCAAAAATTCAAAGTAGCTGAGAATGCCACTGATTAAGATATAGACTTAGAACAAGTTTAAAATACTACCGATTACACGACTTTCCAGTTTCTCTGGACCTGAATAGAACACTCCCACATAACAAGGACCCCATTCCAAAAGACCCTTTTTCTTACACAATATATATCCTTAGAAATCAGCCAGGGTAGATTTCTGCCATTCATCTCAGAAGTCCTTTGACAGAAGTTGTGAATACTTTTCCAGGTTATAAAACTCTACCTTGTTCTGGATTCTTCAGAACCAGCACAACTCTGATGTCTCTCTCTAGAATAATTCATAGAAAGAGGAAAAAGCATTCAAAAATGGATGGAGAGATTTTCATCCAAGAACCCCCTGCTAGAAAATGGATTCCTTCTGCCTGCCAGTGAAATCCTTGCCAATTTATATCTTCCTAGAACATGATACAGGGTTCTGCCCGAATAAGATGCTACACCACGTTCTACATACTTGGGCCCACGTAGGTGCTCAGGTCTCCCTCAGAACGGGCTGGGCATTGGCCTTTAGCCTGTAAAGACCTAGCGGGGACAGTGGCAGGTTGCTGTCCTTGCTCTGTGGTGACTCCAGCCTCCTGGCAACACAGTAAGCCGGGCAGAGTTCTTAGTAAGCTTTTAGACTAAGAGGAAGAGAGGTTACTTGGAATCTGGAGAAAGAGAAAGGAAAAGCACTTTTTGTTACCTCTCTTGTTTGTTTGGAGGGTAATCACCACCTTTTTCTCTCTTGCCTGCAACTGGCTACCTTTTGGCCATTTCAGTGTTCATTTAGCACCTAGATGGAGCGGGGCAGAGAGAGGAAGAGAAGACCAAAGAATTCATCCATTCAAGGTGCTTATTCCTGACTTTCACACCAGGCTAAATTGCTTGGACATGTTATTGGACAATTTTGAGCCGGTTTCCTAAACCCTTTGGTCTCATCAGTGAATTTTGTATTGTACACTGTTTCAAAGAACTGAAGAGTATTTGTCCAATTTCCCTAGCAGCTCAAGGAGAGAATTTTGAAAATGACAAGGCTTGCATACCCTATTTCCATAAGACAGCTAAAGCAAACTCTTAATTTCTCTGTGTTAATGGAGGAAAGGAGTAGGAATGGAAATTTAAAAAGAACAGGAGAAATTTTATCTTTTTGGACCGCCTTCTCTTATTTCAGGATACATCGAAAGCCACCACCATAGTGAAAAAGATTAGTTTGAGTTTAATTTAACTTAAATATCCTCTGGTGTAGATGCTAATAAGCAACCAAATGACCTAAAGCCAGAGAACAGGAGGGAGACAGGGAAGAAGCATAGTGCTTGTAAAACTCACACATTGGATCATTAACCCTTGAATAACTGAGAGGTTGGTTTGAGATAATTCATGCAGTGTTTGTCTTTAAAAAAAGTCGTGAATTGCCACAGCCCATTGCACTGAACAAGTAGCAATACACTTGCTAAGAAGCGATGTCAATAAAGTAATATAATCCTTATCTGGGATAACAGGGGATGTAGACAACATGGATAATTGAAACACACAAATAATTCCAAGACCTGATAATAAAGTGATAGTTGCAACTGCTTTTTCACCAGGCTTCTTACCAGCACCAATATTCATTCAATTTTATTTCCTCTCTCACCCCTCTCTTAACACTAGGAGGGATGGAAGTATAAATAAGCCACAAAACAACCCAGAGAAGAACATCAGAAACAAAAGAGAAAAAGGATAAATAAAAATAGAGGATAGTCTATATTATTGAGTAGTGGTCCTTGAAAGGTTGATGGATGACTGGACAGAATTTGCATCAGTTCATGGTATCTCTGTGTAATTTGCTTTGATGGAACAAAGAACCACTGTAACACTCATAGGAGTAATATTTCCCATTGCTTTAAGGTTTATAGGTTTGAACTTTCAAGACCCTGTGCTCCTGAGGCTGTTTATTTTCTCCTGTATCCTTGGCCTGCAATTATGGTAAACCCCGACCCCAAGACCTGGACAAAGACACACACATTCACCTGGTGACCCTTTACCTATTCTCAAGATAAGCAGATAGAGGGAGTGAGTGCCGAAAATAGCGTAAAATTGAAATTCATAGAACCAGCTTCAAGTCCCAGAGATACTACTTGTGTGTGGGCTTGTAAAAGTCACTTAAGAGTTTTGAGCCTTAATTTACTTGTAAGTAAAATTGGGAAAATAATATCCCATGGGATTTTTATACAGACAAGATGAGACAATATATGTAAATGTGATTTATAAAGTTGAATGGATTATAATTCTTAGTCGATGTTGTAAAGTGGTGTCCCTGGTGGCTCAGTGGTAAAGAATCTGCCTGCCAATGCAAGAGAGGTGGTTCAATCCCTAGTCTGGGAAGATCCCCAGAGAAGGAAATGACAATCCACTCCAGTATTCTTGCCTGGGAAATCATATGGACAGAGAGAGGAGCGTGGTGGGCTACAGTTCACAGAGTTGCAAAAGAGTCAGACAGGACTTAGTGACTAAGAAACAACAAGATATTGTAAAGAGGAAAAATTATCTGGCACATCAAATGAACAGCTCCCATGATTCTCAGATTTTAAATGTTTATTCAGGAAATTTGATTAAGATGCAGATCTATGATCCATTCCCAAAGATTCTAATTCAGGAGGTCTGGAGTGGGACCCAAGCATTTTTGTTTTTTAACAACTGCCCAGGTGTTTCTGATGGAGGCAATTCATGCATGACCCTTTTAGAAACATTGCCATTGCCACCAATTAACATATTCAGGCAAGAGTGACAAAAATAAGAGATGAACAATACCTCAAAAACATATGGAACCAATGCTACTCTTCTCCCATCCTCATAAATGCTGCCCTACCATCTCATTTAAGTTGCAATCCACAACTTGCCCCAGTCGGTTCGTGAGATAATGGGTGCAGCAAATGCAAAGACGATTAAACATCCGCCAGTTAGTCCATGTGACATACCACACTAATAGACTGAAAAATAAAAATAATATGGTCATCTCAACAGATGCAGTAAAAGCATCTGACAAGAATCTAGAATCCATTCATGATAAAAACTCTTAATAAAGTAAGTATAGAGGGATCACACATGCATGCTCAGTCATGTCTGACTCTTGGCGACAACATGGACTGTAGGCTGCCAAGCTCCTCTGTCCATAGAATTTTCTAGGCAAGAATACTGAAGTGGGTTGCCACTTCCTACTCCAGGGGATCTTCCCAACCCAGAACTGAACCCATATTTCTGATGTCTCCTGCATTGGCAGGCAGATTCTTTACCATCAGTGCTACCTGGGAATCCCAGAGGGACTATATATCAACATAATAAAGGTCATACATGAAAAACCCATACAGGTAATGTCATACTCAACAGTGAAAAGTTGAAAGATTTTCCTCTAAGATCAGGAACAAGACAAGGATGTCCAGTATCGTCATTTTTATTCAACATAGTAATGGAAGTCCTAGCAATTAATAAGGAAAAGAAATAAAAGTTATCAAAATTGAAAAGGAAGAAGATAACCTGTCACTGTTTGCAGATGGCATGGTGTTATATATAGAAAACGCTAAAGGCTCCATCAAAAAAAAAAAAACAACCTAGTAAACAAATTCAGTAATGTTGTAGGATACAAAATCAACACACACAAAAATTATTGCATATTTTACACTAATAACAAACTATAAGAAAGAGAAATTTAATAAATTATCCCATTTACAATTGTTTCCCCTCCCCCCACCAAGAAACTCCTTAGGAATAAATTTAACCATGGAGGTGAAAGATCTTTATATTGAAAACTACAAGACATTAATGAAAGAAATTTAAGAAGACACAAATAAAGGGAAACATATTCCATGTTCATGGATTTGAAGAATGAATGCTATTAAAATGTCCCTACTGCCTAAAGCATGATAACCACGATGCTGTGAACACTCACCTAGAGCCAGACATCCTGGAATGTGAAGTCAAGTGGGCCTTAGGAAGAATCACTATGAACAAAGCTAGTGAGGTGATGGAATTCCAGTTGAGCTATTTCAGATCCTAAAAGATGATGAGGTGAACGTGCTGCACTCAATATGCCAGCAAATTTGGAAAACTTGCAGTGGCCACAGGACTGGAAAAGGTCAGTTTTCATTCCAATTGCAAAGAGAGGCAATGCCAAAGAATGCTCAAACTACCACATAATTGCACTCATCTCACACGCTAGTAAAGTAATGCTCAAAATTCTCCAAGCCAGGCTTCAACAGTATGTGAACCGTGAACTTTCAGATGTTCAATCTAGATTTAGAAAAGGCAGAGAAACCACAGATCAAATTGCC
The DNA here is from genome assembly GCF_002263795.3 of Bos taurus. Taxonomy (NCBI): domain Eukaryota; kingdom Metazoa; phylum Chordata; class Mammalia; order Artiodactyla; family Bovidae; genus Bos; species Bos taurus. Next base: position 31,306,106 of record NC_037351.1, on the reverse strand, counting down.
AACATCCACTGGATCATCGAAAAAGCAAGAGAGTTCCAGAAAAACATCTACTTCTGTTTTATTGACTACACCAAAGCCTTTGACTGTGTGGACCACAACAAACTGTGGAAAATTCTTCAAGAGTTGGGAATACCAGACCATCTGACATGCCTCCTGAGAAATCTGTATGCAGGTCAAGAAGCAACAGTTAGAACTGGACATGGAACAACAGACTGGTTCCAAATCAGGAAAGGAGTATCTCAAAGCTGTGTATTGTCACCCTGCTTATTTAACTTTTATGCAGAGGCAATGGCACCCCACTCCAGTATTCTTGCCTGGAAAATCCCATGGATGGAGAAGCCTGGTAGGCTGCAGTCCATGGGGTCGCGAAGAGTCAGACATGACTGAGCGACTTCACTTTCATTTTTCACTTTCATGCATTGGAGAAGGAAATGGCAACCCACTCCAGTGTTCTTGCCTGGAGAATCCCAGGGACGGGGGAGCCTGGTGGGCTGCTGTCCATGGGGTCGCACAGAGTCGGACACGACTGAAGTGACTCAGTGGCAGCGGCAGCAGAGTACATCATGCGAAATGCCGGACTGGATGAAACACAAGCTAGAATCAAGATTGCTGGGAGAAATATCAATAACCTCAGATATGCAGATAACACCACCCTTATGGCAGAAAGTGAAGAAGAACTAAAGAGCCTCTTGATGAAGGTGAAAGAGGAGTGAAAAAGCTGCCTTAAAACTCAATATTCAGAAAACTAAGACCATGGCCTCTGGTCCCATCACTTCATGGCAAATAGATGGGGAACCAATGGAAACAGTGATAGATTTTATTTTGGGGAGCTCCAAAATCACTGCAGATGGTGACTGCAGCCATGAAATTAAAAGATGCTTACTCCTTGGAAGAAAAGCTATGACAGCATACTAAAAAGCAGAGACATTACTTTGCCAAGAAAGGTCCATCCAGTAAAAGCTACAGTTTTTTCAGTAGTCATGTGTAGATGTGAGAGTTGAACTATAAAAAAAGCTGAGCACCGAAGAATTGATGCTTTTGAATGGTGGTGTTGGAGAAGACTCTTGAGAGTCCCTTGGACTGCAAGGAGATCCAACCAGTCCATCCTAAAGGAAAAATATTCTAAATTATTAGAATAATCTAATAATTCAGATTATTCTGAATATTCATTAGAAGGACTGATGCTGAAGCTGAAACTCCAATACTTTGGCCACCTAATGTGAAGTACTGACTCACTGGAAAAGACCCTGATCCTGGGGATTGAAGGCAGGAGGAGAAGGGGACGACAGAGGATGAGATGGGTGGATGGCATCACCGACTTGATGAATGTGAGTTTGAGTAAGCTCTGGGAGTTGGTGAAGGACAGGGAAGCCTGGTGTGCTGCAGTCCATGGGGTTGCAAATAGTCAGACACGACTGAGCAACTGCACTGAACTGAACTGCCTAAAGTAATATACAGATTGAGTGCAATCCCTATTAAAATTCCAATAGTTTTTTTCAAAGAAATAGAATAAACAACCCTAAAATTTGTGTGGAACCACAAAAGACTCTGAACAGCCAAAGCAATCTTGAGAGAGAGGAACAAAGCTGTAAGCATCACACTCCCCACGTTCAAACTATATTATTAAGCTATAGTAATTAAAGCAGTATATTTGCATAAAAACAAACACAGAGACCAATAGAACAGAATAGAGAGCCCAGGAAAGTATCCTCACATATATGACAAAAGTATAAGAATATACAGTGGAGCAAAGACAATCTCTTAAATAAATAATGTTGGCAAAATTGGACAACCACATGCAAAAGAATGAAACTGGACCACTATCTTATACCAAACACAAAGAATAACTGAAAAGGGATTAGAGCATTAGACATAAGATCTGACATGATAAGACTCCTGAAAGAAAACAATGTCATTACCTCCTTGGCATAGGTTTTGTTGTAATTTTTTGAATCTGCCATCAAAAATGAAAGAAACAAGAAGAAGACTAAACAAGTGGGACTACATTGAAACTAAAAAGTTTCTGCACAGCACAGAAAATCATCAATAAAATAAAAAAGGCAAACTACTAAATGGGAGAAAAATAATTGTAAATCATATATCTGTTAAGAGACTAATATCCAAAATATATAAAAAACTTATACAATTCAATAGTAAAAATGTTGATTTAAAAATGGGCAGAAGATATGACTAGACATACAATTGGCCAAAGGGTACATGAAAAGATGCTCAACAAATTAATCGTCGGGGAAATGCAAATCAAAACCACAATGAAATATCACCTCATACCTACTAGAATGGCCATATAAAAAGATAAGAAGTAACTAGTATTGGTAAGGATGGAGGAAGGAGAACCCTTGTGCGCTATTGGTGGGAGTATAAATTAGCACAGCAATCGTGGAAAACATATGGAGATTCTTTAAAAAATTAAAAATAGAATTACCATATGATCCAGTAATTCCTCTTCTGAATATTTATCAAAAAAAATGAAAATACTAACTTGAAAAAATACATTCACCCTCATGTTCATTGCAGCATTATTTACAATAGCCCAGGTATGGAAACAATGCATTGATCAATCAATGGATAAAGAAATAGTGGTATTAATATACCTCCATCTAGCTATCAATCAGTGTAATGGAATACGATTAAGCCATAAAAAAGAACAAAATCTTTCCATCTATAACAACATGCATGGAACTTGAAGGCACTATGCTAAGTGAACTAAGTCAGACAGAGAAAGAAAAATACCGTATGATCTCTCTTATATGTGGAATCTAACAAAACAAAACAAAAGCCCAAGCTCATTGTTACAGAGAACAGATTGATGGTTGCAAGGGGTGGGTGGGAAGTGATAGAAATTGGTGAGCTTTTTTTTTAGATTAAATAAATTGAATTTTTAAAATGGCTGCTGCAAATAAAAGGCAGTGTTTGTTAGAAAGAAACTATGGAGGAAAAATAAGCATGATTGACTGACCTTTTAGTAAATGCCATAGAAAATCATGAAAGTATTTTCAAATACTGGAACCTAGCAGTCTTCACTCCTGAAAAGGCCAGTATAAGGTCTGGAGGACACAATATCTAATTCAATTTTTTTTAAAGGCTAATATAGATTCTAAACTCTATCACCAAAGAATGATGAAACCCCAAAGTGTAACATCTGCTTGTACTACCATCAGTGGGTTTGAACGCTGAAGTCTGTCTGGCTGACGATACTAATAGTACTGAAAACACAAGACATTCCAGTAAGGAGACAGATACATCCAGCCAGATTTGATGACCCACAGTGGAGCTTGTCTCACTAGTTTCTTTTTGGAAAAGCGATCCTAAACCACGTCTACATGTCAAGCTAGTCTTCAGAACTGAGAACTCATTTTGGCCAAAATTCTGTCTGCAAAAGTATGACTCAAGTGAATTAAAGTTCAGAGCTTCTTGAATTGAATGGGCTGTGATTGTGCAAATTTAATTTGAGATAATGTACTGCATTTCGACGTTTGCTTCCAGGCTTCTATTACCCAGAGGGAAAACTGCTCAATCAGTATTGTGCAGTGGAACAGCGCTGCCCCGGGACGGCAGAAGCCTGGAAAGCAGCCCCTGTTCTGCCGTAATTAACTCCACGACCTTGGGCAATCCGTGTGGCTGCTCTGGGCCTCCTGTGACAAATGAGCGGGTTATAGTAGATGATCTCCAAGGTCTCTCCAGCCCTCGGTTGCTCAGCCTCTCAGATGGAACTGCATCAAATTACTGCAGCAAATGGTTCCTAGGCCCACGTGAGCGGTGTCAGGTGAGCAGCACATGACTGACAAGTGTCCAAGCCATCGAAAGATGTTCATTTGTCTGCCTTTTCGATGGTAGTTGGGAGGGTGGGTGTTGGCAATGTATCCTGTTGAGTTTACAAAAGGGCCAGGGAAATTCACCACCACCAAAGGTAGATCAGGAGGTTGGGAACCACGAGGGTGGGAGGAGCTAACACTTACTAAATGCCTACTGTGAACCAGTCATTGTCTTCAGCGCTTTTTGGTAAGAAATCATGTAAATCTCCAACAGCCATAACGGGATTAGAATATAATACTATACGCAAAATCCAGCCCAAATTCTAACCTGGGGTCCTTGGGCTTTTGCTCTGACCACATAAGTCAGCATCACAAAGCAGCCCCACCCCCACAGAGCCCCGAGAGAAAGCCCAAGAAGTCAGATGCTCTCCCTGCACCAGGAGAGGCGGTGAACACAGCCTCTTCTGCGAAGAAGATGAATAGGGTAATTCAGATGCCCTGGCTGTTTTCAGGACTGCCCTTCTTGGGTTCACGTCCGGTTTCTGAACTAACAGAATCACTGTGGTAACCTGGAAAGCCTTTCTTAGCCTCACACCACAACTTAAATTCTTCTCAAAACTCCTAACCCATTACAGAAGTTCAGCACTTGCAACAGCAGTCTTCTGACCTCTGACAAGAAGTTTTAGGTAATTTGTTTAAACATTACTATACTTGAAGTAGCATTAGAAAGTTATTTTGTGTTCAAGTACAAAAAATAATAAATACACTTTTCTTTTGACCTAGAAATTCATTTATTAGGAAACTATATGTATGTGCATGCTAAGCCTCTTCAGTCGTGTCCAACTCTGTGTGACCCTATGGACTATAGCCCACCAGGCTCTTCTGTCCATGGGATTCTCCAGGCAAGAGTACTGGAGTGGGTTGCCTTGCCCTCTTTCAGGGAATCTTCCTGACCCAGGGATCAAACCAGCATCTCCTGTGTCTCCTGCATTGGCAGGCAGGTTCTTTACCACTAACACCACATGGGAAGCCCATTAGGAAATGATATTTCTCAATAATTAAAAAGGAAGGAGATATCCACGTTATATTTTCATTTTTCTAAGTTTATAATTTCTAACCAACATCTTACTAAAAAACAAAAAATAGATTAAGGCAGGTTATAAAGCTCCTGAGTCTGTAGGTGGGAGTGAAATAATCATAAGTGTGAGGGGAGGAGGAATGTGGGAGCAGGAACTGAGCAAGCATTAGAGATACAGCACTTAATCAATAAAAGGTGACGGTGGCAGCACCAGGATGAGGCTCATTTGAGGTCAACAGGAGAGAGAGCCTTTCTGCTCCAGGGAAAGAAATAACAATTAGTGAGCGAGAAAAGGGAAGAGTGAGAAATTATTGTGGACATAGGAAAAAATAGAAAAAATGTATTCAACTGGATAGTTTTATGAAAATTTGTGTCAATTACTGCAGATGGTGATTGCAGCCATGAAATTCAAAGACGCTTACTCCTTGGAAGGAAAGTTATGACCAACCTAGATAGCATATTGAAAAGCAGAGATATTACTTTGCCAACAAAGGTCTGTCTAGTCAAGGCTATGGTTTTTCCAGTGGTCATGTATGGATGTGAGAGTTGGACTGTGAAGAAGGCTGAGCGCCAAAGAATTGATGCTTTTGAACTGTGGTGCTGGAGAAGACTCTTGAGAGTCCCTTGGACTGCAAGGAGATCCAACCAGTCCATTCTGAAGGAGATCAGTCCTGGGTGTTCATTGGAAGGACTGATGCTAAGGCTGAAACTCCAATACTTTGGCCACCTCATGAGAAGAGTTAACTCATTGGAAAAGACCCTGATGCTGGGAGGGATTGGGGGCAGGAGGAGAAGGGGACAACAGAGGATGAGATGGCTGGATGGCATCACCGCCTCAATGGACATGAGTTTAAGTGAATTCTGGGAGTTGGTGATGGACAGGGAGGCCTGGCGTGCTGTGATTCATGGGGTTGCAAAGAGTCGGGCGTGACTGGACTGAACTGAACTGAATCTAACAAATGTATTTGAGCACCTCATGTGAAAATGTGCATTCCTATGAGAAAATTTAAAAAATAAGTAAGAAGAGATTTCCATCATCAAGGAGTTTATGCTTTAAAAAAAAAGGGAACATGTTAGTCACGTCAGTCATGTCTGACTCCTTGCAACCTCATAGACTGTAGACCATCAGGCTACTCTGTCCAAGGAATTCTCCAGGCAAGAATACTGCAGTGGGGTAGCCTTTCCCTTCTCCAGGGGATCTTCCTGACCCAGGGATTGAGCCCAAGTCTCCTGCACTGCTGGCAGATTCTTTATCATCTGAGCCACCAGAGAAGCCCTTTTTTCATTTTCACTTTTGGGCATAAGAGGAAGAAGGCAAATAAGGGCAGAATTTATATTCATGGAACAGTTGATGGAAAAGGATATTGAAGAATAAGATGCAACTGTGAATAAATTCCCTGTTTTTTATTCAATCAGTTACATAATCTACAGCAGGTGTCACTGAAGTTTTTATGGTAGAGTCAGATAGTTAATGAATGTTTTAGGCTTTGAAGACCAAGAGGCAAAATGGAAGTTGTTGGTAGGTACTTATAAATTAAGGAAATAAACCTCTTACCTTTGCCCACCCCAAAGTGGGCAGTCTGCAGCCCAGTTTCCATCACTTGGAACTCTTCCAGGGATGAAGAGCAGTGGTCTCTGTCCACAGTTGTCTTCCCTCCAGGAGTCTAGCCATCTCAACTTGGGCAGCTGGACTGAATGAAGCCAAGCAACTCACCAAGTTGTTGACTCCAGAACTGTGAGTCCAAGACTCAAGGCCTAGTAGCTGACAACCATGGAGTCTGAGATGTGTAGCTGGCAACCACAGCACCCTGAGCAGGAGCGCTGGGAGCAGAGGGGAGGTAGGTGTGGGGACTGCTCCAACTCCACCTCCTGGCTCACTGTGCTAACAAGGGTATCCAGAGACATGCCACGCTGACCTCAAAGTAAGAATGTGCTGTTCTTACCTCATTGCTCTGACAAAATGATTTAAAATCTTCCATGTTGGGAAAACTGCATAGACATATGGAAAAAGACAAACTTAGAATCCCTCATAGCACAAGCCAGGATAAGTTTCAAGATCAGATATTTAAATGTACCTAAATTACAAAACACTGCTGCTGCTGCTGCTGCTGCTGCTGCTGCTAAGTCGCGTCAGTCATGTCCGACTCTGTGCGACCCCATAGATGGAAGCCCACCAGGCTCCCCCATCCCTGGGATTCTCCAGGCAAGAACACTGGAGTGGGTTGCCATGCAGACAGGGAGAAGAGACAGACAGGAATGCACACCACTATTTAACACTATGTTGTAGGTACTGGCTAATGCAATTAGACAAGAGAAAGCTATAAGAAGCATAAGCATGGAAAAGAAATCTGTAAAATTATTTTTAGTTACAAAGAATAAGATTATATTATAATAAAAATGAACAAAAATTATCTTTAGTTGCAAAGAATAAAATTATAATAAAAATGGAAAAGAATCAATGAAACCACTGCAAACAGTAAGAGGGTTTAGTAGTTTACAAAATTAGCATAGAAACCTTTATGCACATAATTTAAAAAGCACATGATTCAAGAGAAGACCCCATTTATTAATAAAATAGCAAAAATGAAAACAAAATATGTAGGTGTGAAATTAGCAAGATATATTCAAAACCAAACCTATATTATAAAAATCATATGACATTCTTATAAGAAACTAAATAAACTTGAACAAGTGAAAAGACACACCATGTATTTAAATAAAAAGACTTGACATCATAAAGTTGTTAGTGCTCCCTAATAAACAGTTTAAAGCATTAACAACAAGAATGCCATCAGGGTTTTTCCCTGAATGTAAACAAAACGCTTACATGTTGTTTGGAAAAACAAATGAAAAAGAACAACCAGGAATACCATGAGAAAGAAGAGCAATTAGGAGGGGACTAGGCGTATCAGCAAAGTGTACAATAAGGCCTCCATGATTAAAATATTTTGATATTGACAACAGCAATGAGACAGAATGGGAAAGCCTGGAATCGAATCCACCCACATGTGAAATTCATAATGAATAAATAAAGTACGTATAATGTCATTCAGAAAAGGTAGCATTTCAAATCACACAGGGAAAAAGATAAACTATTTAAGAAGCAATAATGGGATAACTGGATAGCCATACAGAAAATGATGAAATTACATCAATTCTTCATGGTGTATGCCAGGATATATTCAAAATGAATAGAGACTTAAATGCCAAGTAATCAAATAAAATCACAAGTAAACTTCTCTACAACCTGGGATCTAAGAGAACCTTCCTAAGACTCAATCCAGAATTAATAAGGCAATAAAAAAGGGAATATTTGATAATACACAATAAAATATGTGCACATAGACACATGCCTACACAACAGATTGGGGAAAAAGACAATTGACATTTGGAAAAATAATTTGCACTTATTACAGATAAGATGTTATTGTTTCTAGCACTATCTCTGACATACAATGAGGTTCTAAAAATAGAACACAAAAAGGCAGCAACCTCAAAGTGGCTAGAGATATGAAAAACAGTACACAGAAAAAGAAAGTCAAGTGGTTCTTAAACATAGGAAAATATACTCAGTTTTACTAACAATAAAATAAATGCAAAATAAAACTACACCAAGATGATGTTTCTCCACTATCAGATTGGATAAAATCCAAGCAAGACAATAAACTCTGTTGGAAAGGCCGTGGGGAAACAAGTATATCAAATACTGCTGGAAGGAATAAAACATGGTACAAACCCTGTGAAGGAGAACTTGGAAGAATCTAGCAAAATTATGTATGCATTTACCCTTTGACCCATCAATCTTATTTCCAGGAATCTATCTTAAAGATACATTGGCAAACACATTAAGATACAGTTAGAAGACTAGAAATTGCAGTTTAGTAAGAACAAAAACTGGAAGCAATGCAAATGTAATTAATAGGGAACTGGTTGAGTGAACCGTCGAAAAGCTGTACAATGAAGTATTATGCAGCTGTGAAAAGGAGTGGAAATATATTCATAACCAACTAGAGAGTTACCTCTACGATGTAGTGTTAAGTGAAAAATATATGATAAATAGAATGAGTCTATTTTACTTCCCTGTATCAACGAAAGAGAGATGCAAATGCATGTCTATATTTCTGCATATATTTTCTTTTTAAAATAAATAGTATAAACATAAACCATAAAATAAACTAGTTACCTAAGGAGAGGGAGTGAATGACATTGATGAATTAGGGATAGTAGCTAGAGTTCTTGAATATATCTTGAAGACTTGATTTTGGTATTATGTAAATATTTTATGTAACTGTCAAATTACAAAAAAAAATCCTAAAAAGTAAAATAAAAATGAGATAAGTGAACCTAAATGTATATATAGTTGGTGGCATAAACATACAGAGAGTTCTCTGGGTGATGTTAAAATAGATTTTATGGAAAAACTTTAATGGAATATACTCTAAAGATCAAGAACTGCATCACCGCCCCCCCCCCAAAAAAAAACAGAAAAAAATATTGGTGGTAATGCTGGTTTTGTTAATCTGAGATTGTTGCTGCTAAGTTGCGTCAGTCGTGTCCGACTCTGTGTGACCCCATAGATGGCACCCAACAGGTTCCTCTGTCCCTGGGATTCTCCAGGCAAGAACACTGGAGTGGGTTGCCATTTCCTTCTCCAATGCATGAAAGTGAAAAGTCAAAGTGAAGTCGCTCACTCGTGTCCGACTCTTAGCGACCCCATGGACTGCAGCCTACCAGGCTCCTCTGTCCATGGGATTTTCAAGGCAAGAGTACTGGAGTGGGTTGCCGTTGCCTTCTCCGTTGGGATTCAGCAATTAACTGACTCTGTTGATGTCACTGACAACTGTAATTTTCAGTAAAAACTGAGAAATAAAGGGAAAGAATCAAGCATGATCCCTGCCTCAAGCATATGAGTGATACCACAGCATAACTCAGAATTTGATGTAGGGAAGCTCCTCTTTATAGAATTCATCTGTCAGCCAAATGAACAAGGAATGATACAGTAGAAGAGGTCCATGCTCCAAACCCTCATGAATTACATAAATCAGATCCTAATGGAAAGGCGGGTGTCAGTGGTGACTGCCAACATCACAAGATGAGACACCCAGATACTACACCCCTTCTGGTGGAGGTACACCACACCGCGCATTGAGCAGCACTGCCATGAAAGTCAGTGTGGATCCGACCAAGCCTCAGATCTATCAATATATAGGAATTACATGTTAAATGACCCTAGCAAAATCTAGACTGTAGGAAATTCTGTGGACAAAACACAATTTCTTCCTCAACAACAACAACAAAAATGGTTAAGGAAAAGGAGAAAGTAGAATAAGAACCTGTAAATTAACTGAGACAAACCAGGACAGTGTGTGGACATTATTTGCATCCCATATCAAAGAAATAAAACTTTAAAAAAATTTTCAACAGCTGGGGAAATGTGACCACTGGCTAGAAATTAGAAAATACTAAAGGATTATTGTCAGTTTCTCCAACTGTGATCATTTGATCATTCTTTTTCAGGTTTGTTTGTTTTTTTTTTTTTTTTTAATGAGCCCATTTTTTTTTTTCAGAGGCATATAATGAAATATTTTCAGATGAAATGATGAGATATATGAAATTTGCTTCAAAATAATCTGGGAGGGCAAGAACAGTGATAAGATAGATAAAACAGGATTAAGCAGGAACTGATAAATGTGGAAGTTGGGGAAAGAGTCAGTACATAGAAGATCCCTCATATTATTATTTTACTTGTGTATTTTGATACTTTTTTACAATAAAAAACACTTTAAAGATATATATTCCTCCCTGAAGCTCAATAAAACGAGTTCATGTTGGGTTTTTAAAATTTGGCCTGAAAATATAATTGAAAAAAGTGGAAGTGTTAGTTGTGTCCAACTCTTTGCAGCCCCATGGACTGTAGCCCACCAGCCTCCTCTGTCCATGGAATTCTCCAGGCAAGAATTCTGGAGTGGGTAATCATTCCTTTCTCTAGGGGATCTTCCTGACCCAGGGATTGAACCTGGGTCTCCTGCATTGCAGGCAGATTCTTTATCGTCTTTGCCGTATATATCTAATATATATCTCTGGAGGAGGAAGTGGCAACCTACTCCAGTATTAGTGCCTGGAAAAGCCTATGGACAGAGGAGCTTGGTGGGCTACAGTCAATGGGGTCACAAAGAGTCAGACACGACTTAGCAACCAAGCATGCGAGATATATTTAATATATATATCTGTATATAGAATATGTGTATTTATATATGCATATTATTTACATTAGATAGTAGTGCATTTGGATAAGCATCTGCCTTAGTGACATGGTATCAGGGTACCATTAGTGCTGAGGACTCAGGACCTCACACCACTGTCCTCTCAAGTCCTTGGAATCTATGGTCAGCATGGAAAGAAGCAATGAAATAAACAGCAATGTCTTCAGTACGTGGTTTGAGCTTTGGGCTCAGCTTCTGCTCATGACTAGTTCAATAGCTTCCAGTAGGGTAACTGGTTGAAATCAATTATACTATCCATCAGTCTGGTAAACTATAACATCTATTCAGGTTGGTGTTTGGCAGAATTGACTGGCCAGTTACTAACTATTGTATAAAAAGATACATTAGTGATCACTCAGGCATTTAGAAATGTTTCCAGATTACTGAGATAGTCCTCTGATGCAAAGATTTCTTTTTAAAGCAAAGATTGTTATTGCCAGTAATTTAAAGTATTGGTTTCTAAACAGAAGGATTAAAAGCAATATATCTCAAACTGTACTTTATAGAAAGCTGATGACAAATTACAGTTGACTCTTGAACAACAAGGAGGTTAGGGGCACTAACCCACCTGGCAGTCTGCATATAACTTTACAGTCAGTCCTCCAATCCACGGTTCAGTACTTGCAAATTGCATTTATTGAAAAAGATCCACAGATAAGTGGACCCTCACAGTACAAACCGTGGTGTTCAATGGTCAAGTGTACTCAAGTTTAAGACTTTTACACTTAACACTGCATTTACTCCCGTACCCAAGGTCTTTTACTCGTCACAGCTCTTCAAGCAAACTTTAGTACAAACACAGTGTATCCCTTATCAAAAAAAAGTTAACAGGAGATGCTTTCTTCCTCATTTGCCACTTAACATCACCTTCAAAATTGTTGGATCTAACAGGAACCCCACCAAAGTGAAAAGTGTTCTTATGCCAATGCTATTATCAGCATTAGATACATTATTGACTGTGATTCAGAGGTACACTAAATTAGAAACTTGTGAAGGAAGGAACTTATTAAATAACTAAAAATAAGGCTTGCTCTTTTAGGGCCTATATTTCAAAGAATGATGAGGTTGCTTTGTTCTTCAAAGCTCTATTAGTAAATGCAGCACAGATTATAGGATGAAATAAATAATCCTCTGTTTTACTCAGAAGCTCTTAAAAGGGCAAGCACAGAGTTTTAGAAATTCAAATGCGCTCGTGTACCGTTAAATGTATGGCACATTCGTGCATGCCCTCCAGGGCTACCTGCAGCCCATCGGGCCCAGTGTTCTGTCTCTGGCTTGCGAAGGAACAGAAATGTCCTCGGGGTTGCCCAGGATCTGGTGGGTCTTAATAGCTAGCGCTCCCCGTTAGGCCAATGTTCTTAGAGAAACAGCAACAATTCATTAAACCTCTATTCTGAGATGTAAACAAGACCTCAATTGTGTATCATTTAAGTCTGCAAGTAAGTCAAGCCACCGCAGAAACTGTGAATGCTAAACCAAGAGAAAAAAGGGGAGCTCTGTAATCTTTAATATTTTTGAAAGTTAATTAAGGGCTTGGGAAATGCCTCAGATTCAAAGCCGGGAGAACCGATGCCATCTAATCACAGACCCACATGGCAGCCAGGCTAAACTCTCCCCAAATGCCTCCCATTTAGACGGAGGGACCACCATGACGGCGAAACGCTTCTGCCTTCATGCCCATTCAATTCTTGGCCTTGTTTCTGGGCATATCAATTAGTAGCTCCAATTGTGAGGGTGGATTTTTTTTTTTTTTGCAACTCAAACACCTGTCCGCTAGAAACTGGACAGAGGCCACTGAACAGTTGTCAGATGGTAACTGTAATGTTTATAGATCCAATCCATAGATCTGCCTCTGTGTTGCATAAAGTGCCAAAAAGTTATATAGCCAGACATCTGGCAACTGAAAGAGTGTCTCTGTCTTTAGCACTCCGCCTAGCCCTTGAAGTTCTATTTGTATATGCTAGGCTGATCCTGGGAAAGCGAGAGTTATTTTTAAATTGCTATCTCCCTCATTTCTGGAAGCAGAGTTGCAGCAGCAACTTCTGGAGACTTTTTCTCTCTGCCAGGACTACGGTCAAACCAAGATACAAAACGAGCTTCCAGACCTCAGGCTTCTGGTGTCTGTTTCTGCTCAACTCTCCCCATTACTCGACCTGGCCAAATACAATCAAACAGGCTCTAGTTCTAGTTCTCCCCGGTGCCTGGGTTATTTTCAGCAAGTACTCTGAGTATTTGGAGAAGCATTCAAATTCATTTAAACTTCAGGGGACCATATAGAGCTTTATAGGAAATGTATCATAAAGAGTCCTGACAGGCCCTTGGAAGTTAACATGCTTTGCTGTCTTCTACATTTTCATCAGGAAGGTTGTGTGTGTGTATGCTAAGTTGCTTCAGTTGTGTCTGACTCTTTGTGACCCTATGGACTGTAGCCCGCCAGGTTCCTCTGTCCATGGGGATTCTCTAGGCAAGAATACTGGGTGGGTTGCCATGCCCTCCTCCAGGAGATCTTCCCAAACCAGGGATCAAACACACATCTCTTACGTCTTCTACGTTGGCAGGTGGGTTCTTTACCACTAGCGACACCTGGGAAGCCCCATTAGGAAGGGACTGAGACAAAAAAAGGAGAGGGGACACACGTCATGGACATATGTTTCCAATGATAATTGATAGCCTGAAACATGGTGGAGTTATGGTGGGACCCTAAAAAGTACAACCTGTGTTAATTACTGATGGAATTCTATAGCCTCCCACAAAAAGTATCTCTTTTTTTCCCTTAAATTCATTCACTTAGCAAGCATTTATAGGCTGTATATTTGAACATGTATTCTTGAAAATTTGCCCTAGGTTGCATGTGTGACAATTAAATAATAGATATATTTTACAAAGGGCTTCCCTATGGATCAGCAATAAAGAATCCAGCTGCAATGCAAGAGACGTGGGTTTGATCCCTGGGTCAGGAAGATCCCCAGCAGGAGGGCATGGCAACCCACTCCAGTATTCTTGCCTGGAGAATACCATGGACAGAGGAGCATGGTGGGCTACAGTCCCTGGGGTCACAGAGTCAGAAACGACTGAAGCAACTGAGCATGCACACATATTTTACAAGGAGAATTCTGATTTTTAAAAGCTGATACAAGAAATCCCTAATTAGTCTTCACCTTTGCTGTGTTTCTAGAGTTTTATACCCAGCGTTTTATTTTACGATGTTCCTTCACAACAGAGAATGTATCAAGGCAGTTCTTACTACAACTAGAGAGACCTTGCTACATAAGCCTGATTATGCATTTTGTATTTCTCTTTGGTTTCTTTTGTGTCCCTCCTTTCCCCCTCTTTACCTCTCTGCAAAGCATTTAAGGTATCCACAGGACATTGACAGCCCTGGCAGGGGTGTTAAGGGTTAACGGTATTTTGATTACAGATGAGGGCAGGAAGGATCTGGAGAGAATCCCCTCAGGTAACGTGCAAGAGGAGAGGCCTGATGCTTTGGCTATTTGCCATTAAAGCTCATTAAAAACGACTCCATGACTATGTCTAATTCAAATGAATAATTAATGCTAAAACATTAAGCGCTTCAGAATCTCAGTAGTGACGGGGACAGAAGGCATGGGAACCAGTCTCTGTGACTGTCCGTTCACTCCTCTTCTTGGCTGTCTTCAGCTTCTTGCCCTCAATAGTGGGGTTTCGTCTCACTCTGTCATGCAGTAACTCATGGTACTCTCTCAACTGTGTTTATAAAATGTCTGTGTGAGGGAGGAGGAATCCAGCCGTATAGGCTCACTGGACAGATATGACACCGGAGTTTCCAAAGTGACTTCATAACATGCTTGGATGCTTAGTCGCTTCAGTTGTGTCAGACTCTTTGTGACCCCATGGGCTGTAGCCCACCAGGCTTCTCTGTCCATGGGATTCTCCAGGCAAGAATACTGGAGTGGGTTGCCATTCCCTTCTCCACTTCATAAGTCGAGCTTAAACTCAAGCCTTTTGGTATCAACCAAGAGACACCTCAGGGAGTCAGTGTTTACGTAAATAGAATCAAAATCAAGATACAATCTGGGTCTGTCAGTTACATTCATGAGATTAGTAAAGTTTCTCCAAATCAGTAATATGTCTCCAAAATCAGTAATTACGATGGCTGCTGAAGCATTTTTCTGCACACTTGTAACTCTGAGATGGACTGACACGTGTACCACAGCTTCTACAACATCACCACTAGGGACGCTGACACACAGCAGGGCTGTGAAGTTTAGCTCACACTCTAAGTCGTATGTGCATGGAAAATATATCCATGCTGATGAGGTTGGGTCTTCTCGCCCTCCTTGACTACAATGCCCTGAGCTAGAAAAGAAGGTGGGCTTCTACTTAGCCTTTTCCTATGTCATATTTTCTTACTACCAGGAAGCCAGGCATAGCTCACCTGACTTCAGGAGATAAGGGAATTTAGAAAATCTGCTCTCAAGACAACATTCTGACTTGTAAGGCATTAGTGAGACTTACTTTGAATTTCAAAAGCTGAATGTTACCTAGATCTCTACTTTCATATTCCCCCAGCAAATGTTATAATCTACTCCCAGGAAGATGGTTGTCCGATTGATTGAGGAAAATCCTGCATTTGGAGAGGTAAAAAGGAAAGCAAGAGCATTTAGGAGTCAATTAACCCTCTTTACACATGTATTGATAAAGGGTGACTCATGTGACCTTCCATTAAAAAAATGCACACTATAGTACTGGGATTTGGTGCTGAGATAAACTGAGAAAAAGATCATTAGTTTCTCTTCTTTTTCAGGGGAATTTTTGATGACCTGTACCTGGCATTCTATATAAGTAGAAAGGTTGGGGGACTTTATAGAGAAGCAAGGTTGGAATGCAAGAGACATTTGGTAGATTTTGTTCTTGGTGTTGTTTATTTACTAAGTTGTGTCTGACTCTTTGCCACCCCATGGACTGTAGTCCACCAAGCCCCTCTGTTCATGGGATTTCCTAGGCGAGAATACTGGAGTGGGTTGCCGTCTCTTTCTCCAGGGGATCTTTCTGACCCAGGGATCGAACTTGCGTCTCGTGCATTGGCAGGCAGGTCCTTTACTGCTGAGCCACCAGGTAGATTTACAGAGACACAAAAATGCCATTTTTCAGTAACTGCTGAATACATGTAAATACACACATAGGAAATGGTTATGCCTCGTTATTATGTGGCAGTGGTTAGTCGATCAGTCATGTCCCACTCTTTGTTTTGCAACCCTATGGACTGTAGCTTGCCAGGCTCCTGAGTCCATCGGATTTTCCAGGTAAAAATACTGGAGTGGATTGTCATTCCCTTCTACAGGGGACCTTCCTGACCCAGGGATCGAACTCAGGTCTCCTGCATTGCAGGTGGATTCTTTACCTACTGAACTATGAGGGAAACCATTCATCCCTTATTTTAGGGTTAGTGCCAGCTGAGCAGGAAATCATGCTAAAGAGACAGTAAGACGAATAGGAAAGAAAATAGCTTCAAGATTTGGGAAGATTTTCCAGATGTCATTTTTTATAGTCTCTGGAACTTTAGCTTTCCATTTAAAATTATTACTATTTTTAATTTAAATATTTTATGAAAACTTAACCAAAGTTTACATACATATATAATCCTTGGATGAAATTTTTCACTGGAAAAGACTCTTATCTCCTAGCAGACAGACTTCCAGAGCTCCACTTCTGAATCAGATTTATGTTGCTTTGGTTAAAGAGTAAACTTAAACTTTTTTTTTTTTAATAGATAATAAATATTTTATTGAGTTCAAAAAACAAGTCAAACTAATTATCTGTGGTATTATTTCTGAGAATGGTGTTTTCTGTCACAAAAGGGAGAAGAAATAGTTACTGAGAAGGACACAGGCTGTGGGGTGAACTACTGCCTCTTTATAATGTTTAAATTTTTTGATCTGGGTAGCAGTTACACAGTTGTGATCACTTTGTGAAAATTAATTAATTTGTATATTTGTTTTTGTTTTTTAATTTTATTTTATTTTTAAACTTTACAAATTGTATTAGTTTTGCCAAATATCAAAATGAATCCGCCACAGGTATACATGTGTTCCCCATCCTGAACCCTCCTCCCTCCTCCCTCCCCATACCATCCCTCTGGGTCGTCCCAGTGCACTAGCCCCAAGCATCCAGTATCGTGCATCGAACCTGGACTGGCAACTCGTTTCATACATGATATTATATATGTTTCAAGCAAAAACTGGTCTCTATTGGTCTTGGAGACACTTCCTCAAACAGCTGAGAAACTATCATCTGATCGAAGGCAAAAGTTCACCTGTTAATGCTGTTCTCCAGTGAATTTTATACTGAGTGATAGTGATGTCTGTCCATCTGTTTCCATTCATGAATAGAGAGGAGAAGGAAGGGATGGTAGGAACCCCTTTATTTAGACTCTCAGGTGTATCTATATAAATATAGAGCAAGGAGAGTGGGAGGCTTCAGATGATCAGCAAGGGGTTTAATATTCAGCAATACTAAAATTCCCCCCAGTTTCACATGTTTTAGCAAGTTTATTACACCCTAAGTAAGGCCCTCGCAGGCTCAGATGTAGACCTTCTGAAAGATGTGTGTGAAGCTGTGGGTGTACACAGATAGGAAATTTGCTTGGAGGAAGAGTGCATAACATCCATGAGATCCTTGAAGGCGTGTCACAGCTCTTCTGAAAGATTAAGAACACTCCTTTGGGATAAAGATCAGAGTACATTAGAAAGGTAATAGAAGTTGCTGGCCATCACTGGCTACTCATGTGTCCCAGCAGCCCCCCCAAGCACTGGGTGGGCTGGGCATCAGGGATCAGCAAGACTACCCACTGAGATGTGGACAGAAAACGTTGCACTTTATTGTGACAGAGATAAAAATGAGCATGGCCAGTGTTTAGTATATGGATGTATGGAAGTACCCTCTTTCAAAGTTAGATTCTTAGGGGTCCTGCGGGAAATGGGAATTCCACTACATGCAGGGTTCTTTGGCTCATTTGTTTATTTTCTAGTTTATCATGATGTGTAGTTTATGTGAAACAAGATAAGTGGGCTTACAGGCTGAATTCTTGAAAGAGTAAAATTCCTCCTCGTCAAGTTTTATGGAGAAATAATTGACGTACGATCAATGCAAAGGAATAGAGGAAAACAATAGAATGGGAAAGACTAGAGATCTCTTCAAGAAAATTAGAGATACCAAGGGAACATTTCATGCAAAGATGGGCTCAATAAAGGACAGAAATGGTATGGAGCTAACAGAAGCAGAAGATATTAAGAAGAGGTGGCAAGAATACACAGAAGAACTGTACAAAAAAGATCTTCATGACCCAGATAATCACGAAGCTGTGATCACTCCCACTCACCTAGAGCCGGACATCCTGGAATGTGAAGTCAGGTGGGCCTTAGGAAGCATCACTACGAACAAAGCTAGTGGAGGTGATGGAATTCCAGTTGAGCTATTTCAAATTTTAAAAGATGATGCTGTGATAGTACTGCACTCAATATGCCAGCAAATTTGGGAAACTCAGCAGTGGCCACAGGACTGGAAATGATCAGTTTTCACTCCAATCCCAAAGAAAGGCAATGCCAAGAATGCTCTGCTGCTGCTACTGCTGCTAAGTCGCTTCAGTCGTGTCCGACTCTGTGCGACCCCATAGACGGCAGCCCACCAGGCTCCCCCAACCCTGGGATTCTCCAGGCAAGAATACTGGAGTGGGTTGCCATTTCCTTCTCCAATGCATGAAAATGAAAAGTGAAAGTGAAGTTGCTCGGTCATATTCAACTCCTAGTGACCCCATGGACTGCAGCCTACCAGGCTCCTCCGTCCATGGGATTTTCCAGGCAAGAGTACTGGAGTGGGTTGCCATTGCCTTCTCCAAAAGAATGCTCAAACTACCGCAAATTGCACTCATCTCACAGGCTAGTAAAGTAATGCTCAAAATTCTCCAAGCCAGGCTTCAGCAATATGTGAACCGTGAACTTCCTGATGTTCAAGCTGGTTTTAGAAAAGGCAGAGGAACCAGAGATCAAATTGTCAACATCTGCTGGATCATCGAAAAAGCAAGAGAGTTCCAGAAAAACATCTAATTCTGCTTTATTGATTATGCCAACGCCTTTGACTCTGTGGATCACAATAAACTGTGGAAAATTCTGAAAGAGATGGGAATACCAGACCACCTGACCTGCCTCTTAAGAAACCTGTATATAGGTCAGGAAGCAACAGTTAGAACTGGACATGGAACAACAGACTGGTTCCAAATAGAAAAACGAGTACAGCAAGACTGTATGTTGTCACCCTGATTATTTAACTTCTATGCAGAGTACATCATGAGAAACGCTGGGCTGGAAGAAGCACAAGCTGGAATCAAGATTGCCAGGAGAAATATCAATAACCTCAGATATGTAGATGGCACCACCTTTATGGCAGAAAGTGAAGAACTAAAGAGCTTCTTGATGAAAGTGAAAGAGGAGAGTGAAAAATTTGGCTTAAAGCTCAACATTCAGAAAACGAATATCATGGCATCCAGTCCCATCATTTCATGGCAAATAGATGGGGAAACAGTGGAAACAGTGGCTGACTCTCTTTTTCTGGGTTCCAAAATCACTGTGGATGGTGATTGCAGCCATGAAATTAAAAGATGCTTGCTCCTTGGAAGGAAAGTTATGATCAACCTAGACAGCATATTCAAAAGCAGAGACATTACTTTGCCAACAAAGGTCCGTCTAGTCAAGGCTATGGTTTTTCCAGTAGTCATGTATGGATGTGAGAGTTGGACTATAAAGAAAGCTGAGCACAGAAGAATTGATGCTTTTGAACTATGGTGTTGGAGAAGACTCTTGAGAGTCCCTTGGACCGCAAGGAGATCCAACCAGTCCATCCTAAAGGAGGTCAGTCCTGGGTGTTCAGTGGAAGGACTGATGTTGAAGCTGAAACTCCAATAATTTGGCCACCTGATGTGAAGAGCTGACTCGTTTGAAAAGACCCTGATTCTGGGAAAGATTGAGGGCAGGAGGAGAAGTGGACAACAGAGGCTGAGATGGTTGAATGGCATCACCAACACAGTGGACATGGGTTTGAGTTGACTCTGAGAGTTGGTGAGGGACAGGGAGGTCTGGTGTACTGTGGTTCATGAGGTCGGAAAGAGTTGGACACGACTGAGCGACTGAACTGAACTGATGTACTTCACTATATAAATTTAAGGCATAGGTCATGAGTTACACATGTTGTGAAATTTTTACCACAGCAAGTCGAGCTAACATCTCTCATGTCATATAGATACATTAAAAAGAAGAAAAGAAAAAATTAAAAAAAAATGTTTTCTCCTTGTGATGAAAACTCTTAGGATCTACTCTTTTAACAACTTTCCAATATATCATACAATAGCGTTAGCTATAGTCATCATGTTGTACTTTACAGCCCTAGTACTTACGTACCTTTATATCTGGATGTTTGGACCTCGTAACCACCTTCTTCCAATTCCCTTTCCCCACCCTCCACCTCTGGCAACCACAAGTCTGATCTCTTTTTCTACAAGATTTTTTTTTTTAATTGCACACATAAGTGAGATCACACAGTATTTGTTTTTCTTTGTCTGACACTTCACTTTGCATAATGCCTTCAAGGTCCATCTACGCTGTGCCAAATGGTAGATTTTTCTTTTATTTTTATGATTGAATAATATTCCATTATGTATATGGAGTAGGAAATGATAACCTGCTCCAGTATTCTTGCCTGGAAAAATCCCATGGACAGAGGAGCCTGGTGGGCTACAGTCCATGGAGTTGCAGAGTCGGACATGACTGAGTAACTAAGCATGCATGTGTGTGTATGTGTGTATATATATATATATATATTCCTCCACCAGCGTATACGTTGGTGTTTCCTTGTCTTAGCTATTGTAAATAATACTGCTATATACTAAGGGGGCAGATATCTTTTTCAGCTAGTGTTTTCATTTCCTTTGGGTATATTCCCAGAAGTGGAGCTGCTGGATCATATGGTGGTTTTCATTTTTAATTTGTAAGGGTCCTGTGTTGGCATTGGTTGTCCCAACTTACAATCCCGCAGTGCACAGGAGTTCCCTTTCTCCATATCCAGGCCAGCATTTGTAATCTCTTGTCTTTTTGTGATGGCTATTTTAACAGGTGTGGTGTGATATCTCACTGCGATTTAAATTTTCATTTGCCTAATGACTAGTGATGTTGAGCCTTTTTTTCTTGTACCTATTGGCTTTTCTTATATCTTCTTTGGAGAAATGTCTATTCAGGTCCTTTACCCATTTCTTCATTGGATTACTTGGATTTTTTCTATTGAGTTGTATGGTTTGCAAATGTTTATTTTCCATTCTGTTAGGTTGTCTTTAAGCGTTGTCGTTGCTATTAAGTCACTTAGTGGTACCCAAGTCTTTTGCCACCCCACGGACCATAGACCACCCCATGGAGCCCACCAGGCCCCTCTGTCCATGGGATTTCGCAGGCAAGGATACTGGAGTGGGTTGGCATTTCCTTCGCCAGGGGAACTTCCTGACCCAGGAATCGAACCTGAATCTCCTGCCTTGGCAGGAGGATTTTTCACCACTGAGCCACCTGGGAAGCCTTTGAGAGTAGAATTTTTATAATTCTTTGCTATGACATGGGTGTGACGGTGAAAATGCTTGGTGCCACAGAGAGTTTCTCCAATTATTTCCTTGAAATGTATCCGAAAGTTACTGAGCTTAAACATGAATTACATATTTTCTGGATGAATTACACATTTTTAAGCAAAAAGATATACCCAAATTTGCTAGGTTGTTTTCTGTGATAAAATGTGATTGCTTGTCAATAACATGCTATCTAGAATTTTTTTGTTTTTTGTCTTCTTTTTAAAATCAACCCACTTCATCGGTAGCTTGCAGATAAATGTGACTAAACAGAGAGAAAATAGATATTTGGGGAAAGAAATCTCTCATACGGAAAGAATATTTTTTAAAAGGATATTAGAAGTGTTTTCATCATATGATTGCTTTACTGAAAATGTTTTCTGTTACCTACCAAAACTTTTAAACCTGGAAACAAATTCAGAAACAAATCTTACCCATTTATAAATCTTCCAAATGAAGAGCTTCACAGTGTTTTGAACCTATTGAGTAAAATATAGTAATTTCTGATTATTTTTAAAAATAACTGACTGAAACCAGACAAGACAAAAATTTACTAACTGAATTCGAACAAAAATTTTTCTATAACTGGTGTATTGGGTTGCAAATTTTAATAAGTATAGCCAGAAATTTATGTCTTTCATTTAGATGTTCATATTTTAATGAAGCATTTTTAAAATTGTGATGGTCACTAAAACAAAGTAGAAACAGACCTCCAAATTAGTTATAACACTATGTTAAAGCAAAAACATTTTAAAATGAGTCATTTTAATCACTTGCTCTCATAAAAATATGTTTAATATAATAAGATGTTATTCAAGTATAGCAATAATTTTTCCCTGAAAGCAAAAAATGAGTTTTGTATTAGTGAAACAAATGAAAATATTTTTGAAATACTTTATTTCAACCATTTAAAATTTCTATATTGTGTGTTTTACAACCTATATAATATTTTAGTTTAGTGGTATACAATTTGATTTATAAGTATATAGATATACATATATTAAGATATACATGCTCATATATATGCATGCATGCTCAGTTGCTAAGTTGTGTCCAACTCTTTTGTGACCCCATGGACAGTAACCCACCAGGCTCCTTGTTCATGGGATTTTCCAAGGAAGAATACTGGAGAGGGTTGCCATTTCCTTCTCCAGAGGATCTTCTTGACTCATGTGGGATCAAACCCACATCTCCTGCATTGCCAGGCAGGTTCTTTACCACTGAGCCACCAGGGAAGCCCACATGTATATGGCTTGCATATGGTATACACATGTATATGGTATGAGGGACAATATCAAGGGGCATTGGGACTGGTTCCATAAGTCCTTGACATGTATTTTCCTAATTATTGTTGTCCTTTCAATTTTACGGATAAGGAAAGAGGACCAGAGGCCTTCAGTAGCTCAGGACCTTGTCCATAGTCACCGAGTTAGTGGATGATTGACTGAAAATGTGTAAGCTCTAACATCTGATGTCCGAGCCTATGCTTGGGCCTAGCACTACTGAACTAGAACAACCTCTTGGCAAGGACATGCTTAAGAACCCAGAAAGGCCCAAGGTTAAGTCAAGCTGTTGACTGATGATAGTTAGTGGTTGACAGTTAGTTGCCAAGTTTTACTAAGTGCCCTTTTCTTTATATCTTACTCTAATTGTGCACAATATTTATTTCAGGTGTGGGATAAACGTGGCACGGCGTACTGATTATTTGTTTTGGTACCCTCTCCTTTGGGAAACCTGTAGTCTGGAACACAGGTGCTAACTGGAGTCCCACAGATCAGCGGATGGCAGTGTTCTGTGATTGCAAGCAACAAATTTACAAGAAAACAGTTGCTTCATTACTGTCCATACA
This sequence comes from Bos taurus, assembly GCF_002263795.3. Lineage (NCBI taxonomy): Eukaryota > Metazoa > Chordata > Mammalia > Artiodactyla > Bovidae > Bos > Bos taurus. The sequence continues at coordinate 31,282,510 of NC_037351.1, read as the reverse complement.
AACTCGAGCCCAAGAAAGTGACGGCAGTATGACACCTACAAATCTTACAGCCATCCACGGAAATGATTACTGGGGTGTCCGACTGGGTCTTTATTCTATCAAAAACATTTCTACAACCTTTTATACAGTCAATTTATGTACAATGTATAGGAACTTTGGAAACTCGAGTTACTCTGTGAGGCAATGATATCTGCAACAGGGCCATTATTATCCATCATGTCAATGCATACTCTTTAACAAGATTACTGACAAGATGGAGCGTAATGACAATGAGGAAAATGTTAAAATGTTCCTATCTGTCATGTCGGCTCACTGTCCACCAGTTAGCTAAGATTGGCTTGTTACAGCACCCTCACAGGCCACCAGGCTGAGGCCACATTATCTCAATGAAATAACCCCGTCATTTTTATTTTACTCTTATTTTCAAAATATACCCAAAGGCTGCAAAGCACTCTAATGTGTCAAGCTTCAGGCAGCAGTGAATTTCTGTGGCAGTTATAAGCCTCTGAAACAGGGTCTTATAATGGAAAAACTGACAGGTCCTTAACTAGAGTTGCACTAACAGGAATCACTATGATAAAAGCTAGCTTAATAAACCACAATTTGCCCCAATTACATGGGGCTGCTCCAATCTCCAATAAGCCTCATGTTCAACCTGACCTAATAATTTGTGCACTTCAGATTGTATGTGTTGGCAGTTTCTAAATGGGTGCCTTCTACCCTGAATGGAGGCTGTCTGATGAATCCAGATTCCTGGTTTTAACCGCCAGGTCCCTATGCCTGGGAGATTAAACCAGTGAGTGATCACTAAGTCTTGTCAGTGAAGGAGGAAAGAATCGGTGGTGGATCATGGGTGAAGTGTGAATGTTTCACTGGCCTTACCAATGGAGAGTCACAGTCAACAGGCTTACAGACAGTCAGATTGTGGCTGATAGAGGAATGACAACTAGAGGTTGCAATCAACAACAACTATACATTCATAAAGCCAGAGGGCCGGGCATGCTGCCAAGCCCTAAGTGAACAACATAATTATTTCCCTTAAGGAGCTAAGATAGTTTAGTGAAAGATAAAAATGTCAAGAAATAAATAGTTTTTTTTTTTTCTTCATTCCTTACTGGGGTAAGATAGAACTGGAGTGTTGAGTACCTTGAATTCCATGTACCACTTACCACCGTCTCACCCATCTATTCATTCACCTACTCACTCACGCATACAGCTACCCACCCACACGCCTATCTGTTCGACCATTTGACATTTACTGAAGGTCTCTTATGTGTGGGGCTCTGTTTTCTTCCAGAATTCAACACTTTCTCCTTCACACCAGCACCTCTTCTCCCGTCTTTCCTATTCCTGTTTGAAGTATCAGCACGCCTCCATTCACACTTTCATCCCTACCACCTCCACATATAGTTTCTTTACTGTCCTTGTGGCTTCTACTTCCTCCTACCTTCCCATAGTTACCAGGATCTTAGGTGATGAGCAGAATGCCCGCTGTAAATGTGTGCTCAGTGTTTGGCTTCGAATTGAATCAGCTATGCTCCACATTGACCTTAGTGATCAGTTTCCCTACTTTATCACATGATCCTTTCATTTTCCTGCATATCCCCATTTGATGGCTTAATAATTAGTTCCGTGTATTTAGGAACCTTACCTTGTCTAATGCTGACAAATGAATTCCATGCCTACATGTATCATACTCCCCTTTTTTTTTCACACCGGTAAATATTTATTGAATGAATGAACATTTCCTCATAATTCAGCCTAGCCTTATTTCCTTCATGAAACTTTCCATGATCTCCCCTTCCCAGCTCTGAATTATGTACACACCTTCTCCCTGTGTTCCAATAATACATAGAACATAATGCTTATCAAATTGCTAATGAAAGCACATTCCAATTATATTTACTTGTCAATCTGCCACCTTTGTCCTGACAACCCAAGGGCAGGCATGTCCTGTCCCATGGGATTTTGCATTCCCATCCCAAGTGCCTCTTCATGGACTGAAGTACATACTTGTTGAATCATTCGTTAAGTAAGCAAATATGTACAAAATGGGTTATAGAAATAACCATGAGCTTCCATCATATGTACAATATTTGGCTACCAGGATAGTTGTCATCACTTAAATCAGTTTTTGATTAATTTGGCTGTTACAATGATGAAGTTGCTTTGAACATAGACCTGATATTTTCAATAGAAGAAACACAGATGTTTGGATTCACATCTCTTTTGACTTAGGCCAGCAATAGGCTTGAGACCCCAAGCGTAATCAATGCTCTGGATCACTGTGAACCGAAGGCCTTTAAACCAGAGTTGTGTATGAGCCATTCACACACCCTCAGGCTCCAGAACTCTCCCTGGGATTCAGTGGGAAAACCTGCACAAGGAAGGAAGCAGTGAGAGGGAACTTGCCCTGAGAACGCCCTGAGAATGGTGTAGTTGACTAAAATGACACAGACTTGGGCAAATGCCCACAGTTTACTAGACCTTGGGTTTCTGGCCCTCTACTTGACTCGTAGGATGGACCATTGACTTGCTAGACCAGACTCAGTAATCAGAGGCATGATCTTCCAAGACAGAATCATAAGGACCTGCAAGTGATTGTACTTGTATGAAAGCCTCTCTTCTTTTCTTCCTTCCTTTTTAAACCTTTCCCTTCCTCCCTTCTAACCTCTCTTTCTTGTGATCCCCATATGTTGAGTGCTTAACATATTTTAGACACAGAACTTGGTCATATAGAGAAAATGGTATGAGTGTCACCCTAAACGTGAATGATCTGGCTGGAGAACTAATTAAGTACAAATACTATAATAACTCAAAGGAAGGTGAGATATGTGTCATCAGAGTAGTTCTGAAGAGCTATTTTTCAGTTCACAGAAGCCTTATGAAGGGCATTGGGAATATAATAAATACAATGCAATCCCTTACCACCATTTTAGTTTCCTGTCTATTAAGACTGGCATAAAAATGTTACTATAAAATTAGTAGTATGAAAAATAGTGCTCTAGAAGGACAGATGAGTAGCATCTTACTCAAATGGAGATTCAGGTACGGCTTACTAAATGGATGACTCCTGAGCAAATCCATTGTTAGTTTAGCTTAGCTATCATGTAGTACTTAATATGTGCCAAACATGATCATAGACATCATTCATACGTTAGCTCATTTAATCCTCACAACAATCCTAAAAATAGGCATGGTTATCACTTCCATTAAATCATTAAGAAAACTGAAACACAGAGAGGTTAAGCAACTTGTTCAAGGTTACATAGCTTACACATGTTAGGGCTTGGATTCAAGCACAGGCATTTCAGTTCTTGAGTCTAGTGACTGTGCTGTGTACATGCTAACATTCAGAAATACCACATGGAAAATTCAAAGGTCAACAATAATCTGGAAAAAATTTTCATCACATGATATAATTTAGTGCTATAAAAATATTTTCAGATTACTTTTCAAAAGTTAAACACTCCAATAGAAAAATGGGAAAGAACACGAAAAGGAAATTCACAAAAGACGTAAATGATCACTGAATACGTGGAAAAGTTTAAAACAACACAAAACCAGATCCCTATATTACTCACTAAACTGGAAAGACAGTGAAAGTCGTGTCAGACTCTTTGTGACCCCATGGACTGTATAGAGTACACAGTCCATGAAATGGAGTACACAGTCTCTAGGCCAGAATACTGGTAGCCTTTCCCTTGTCCAGGGGATCTTCCCAACCCAGGGATTGAACCCAGGTCTCCCACATTGCAAGTAGATTCTTTACCAGCTGAGCTACAAGGGAAGCCCAAGAATACTGGAGTGGGTAGCCTATCCCTACTCCAGCGAATCTTTCTGACCCAGGGATCGAACTGGGGTCTCCCACATTGCAGTGGATTCTTTACCAGCTGAGTTATCAGGGAAGCCAAATTGGAAAGATTAATTAATTATTGCCACAGCCTTTTTGAGAAAAAGTTGGTGGTTTGCATTAAAAGCCTTAAGAAGGGAAAGTGAAAGTGTTAGCTGATCAGTTACGTCCAACTCTTTGAGACCCCAAGGACTATACCCCATCAGGCTCCTCTGTCCATGGAATTCTCCATGCAAGAGTACTGGAGTGGGTGCCATTCCTTTCTTCATGGGATCTTCCCAACCCAGGGATCAGAGCCGGGTCTCCCGTATTGTGGGCAAATTCTTTCCCAACTGAGCCACCAGGGAAGCCCCAAGAATAAAAGCCTTAAAATGCTGCATATTTTTGATTTAACAAATACACCTTCAGAAATTTATATAAAGGAAATTTAAGCATATGTTCAAACAATTTCATCAATAAGGATAATATTTATCACAGTATCGTTTATAACTATATAAAATTGGAAATAATGTAAATATCCAACAAGAGGGGATTGATTAAGTAAGTCATAGTACTTCTACAAAATAGACTTCCATGTAGCCATCAAAATGTAATATTGAAGCATAATATTAAATGATATAGGAAGTTATTCATGGTAGACAATTAAGCAAAATCAATCAAGTTATAAAATAATATGCAGAGCATGTTTCCACTTTTATAAAACCTATATTTGAATGTAGAAAACTATAAGCATTGTTTATCAAATGGGAGTTTTTATCTTCTTCATTTGCTTATCTGAATTTCCTAATTAAAATATATTGCCTTTATTATCAATATAAGGGCAAAATGAGCAAACAATTCCTTTTTTGAGGTGAGTTATTTATTTGGTAAGGGGCTTCCCAGGTGGCTCTAAGGGTAAATAATTCACCTGCCAATGTAGGAGACACAAAAGATGCAGTCTCAATCCCTGGATTAGGAAGATCCACCGGAGGGGGAAAGGCAACCCACTTTAGTATTCCTGCCTGGAAAATTCCATGGACAGAGGAGCCTGGAAGGCCACAGTCCATGAAATCTATTTGCAGGGCAGGAATAGAGATGCAGACATAGAGGACAGTTGTGGGGACATAGCGGGCAGGGGAAAGTGAGGGTGGGGTGGATTGGGAGATTGGGATTGACAAATATACACTCCTATGTATAAAAGCAGAGAAGGCACTGGCACCCCACTCCAGTACTCTTGCCTGGAAAAGTTGGCTGTGAAGAGTTGGAAACTTGCTCCTTGGAAGAAAAGCTGTGACAAACATAGACAGTGTATTAAAAAGCAGAGACATCACTTTGCCAACAAAGATCCATATAGTCAAAGCTATGATTTTTCCAGTAGTTATATACAGATGTGAGACCAATGCTGAAGCTTCAATACTTTGGCCACCTAATATGAAGAGCCAACTCATTGCAAAAGATCTTGATGCTAGGAAAGATTGAGGGCAAGAGGCAAAGAGGGCAACAGAGGATGAAATGTTTGGATGGCATCAGTGACTCAATGGATGTGAATTTGAGCAAACTCCAAGAGATAGTGAAGGACAGGGAAGCCTGGTGGGCTGCAGTCTATGGGATTGCATAGTCAGACAAGACTGAGTGACTGAGCAACAACAAGGGAAGACATCTAGGCAGAGAAAACAGTCTGAACAGAATGACTTGGTGTGTGTGCCTATGATGTGGGAGAAATAAATGCATCTGTTTTTGAGAAAATGGGAAAGAGGTAAGAGTGGCCTCGTGTGCCACGCTAATAATAAGCCACTGATAGGTGCTGGGCAAATCAGTGGAGGGCGATGGTCACGGCTGCATTCCAGAACAAGCACTCTGCAGGCTGAGTGCTGAGGGAAGGCTTGGGAAGGAGCAGAGCGTCGGGGCTTCGGCATGCTGAAGGAAGAGTGGTGAAAACCTGAAGAGAATCAACAATAGTAATAGGGCAGAAAAAACGCATTTGGAGACGCAGAATGTGTAGGAGGTTATTCAGGTAACTTTGGAAGTGAACGTATCAAGACTCTGAACGATTAGGAAGTGACTGAAAAGAAACCTCAATCAATGCTTAGATTTCTGACAAAGGTTACAATGCGTGAGGGCATCTTCATTGAGAGTTATAACACAGAACGAAGAACATAAAAGATTAAATGTTCCATCCTAGAGACGCTGAACTTGGGTTCCTCTGACACTCAAGATGGTGAATTCAGCAATTCAGAACACGAAGCGATATGGCCAACAGGGATGATCATATAACGTTTTATCTGGGAGACAGATAGAGAAAGGGAGACAAAGAAACTACAGAAGGAGCAGGATTGCTACAGGTCTAGATGTTAGACACAAGCAAAGACAGAGGCACAAGAGCTGAAGAGAGTCCAGATTGGCTGAAAATAGCCTTTGAGGGAGAGTAGTTGAAGATAAACCTGAAAATTTTAGAGGCAAACTAAAAAAGTCTTTTAATGCTGGGCTTTTAGAGTTTTTTTAAAACGTGTGTGTGTGTTGTTTTGCTTAATGCTACAGGAAATAAAGTTCTTTTGAGGCTTTTTGGACCATAGGAGTTACACAATAGAAGTAGTGCTAAGTACACTTAGTGTTCAGCAAAATAAAAGTTTTTATCACCATCATTTTCAAAACATCTACTTAGAGTCTGTCATACAGAGTGAAGTAAGTCAGAAAGAAAAATCAATATTGTATATTAATGCATGCATGTGGATCTAGAAAAATGGTACTGATGAAATCTATTTGCGGGGCAGGAATAGAGATGCAGACATAGAGGACAGTTGTGGGGACACAGGGGACAGGGGAACGTGAGGGTGGGGTGAATTGGGAGGCTGGGATTGACAAATATACACTACTATGTATAACAGCAGAGAAGGCACTGGCACCCCACTCCAGTACTCGCCTGGGAAATCCCATGGACGGAGGAGCCTGGTGGGCTGCAGTCCATGGGGTTTCGAAGAGTCGGACACGACTGAGCGACTTCACTTTCACTTTTCACTTTCCTGCATTGGAGAAGGAAATGGCAACCCACTCCAGTGTTCTTGCCTGGAGAATCCCAGAGATGGGGGAGCCTGGTGGGCTGCCGTCTATGAGGTCGCACAGAGTTGAACACACTGATGTGACTTAGCAGCAGCAGCAGCAGCAGCAGCATGTGTAAAAGAGACAGCTAGTGGGAACCTTCTGTGTAGTACAGGGAGCTCATCTTGTGCCCTGTGGTGACCTAGAATGGTGGGATGACAGGAGAGGTGGGAGAGAGATCAAAGAGGGAGGCGGTGTATGCACACATATAGCTGGTTTACTTCATTGTACAGTAGAAACTAACACAACATAGTAAAGCAGCTATATCCCAATACATTTTAAAAAAAGAAAAGAAAAGAAACTATTCCCTAAGCAGGGAATACAGTGAAAAATAAAAATAAATTAAAAATAAATAAATTAAAAAATAAAAACACCTATTGTTTTAGCACATTAAATACCATGAATCAGGCATTTGTTTCATTTATGATTAACAGGAATTCTATGAGTAAGGCATTATGGTCCTCATTTTACAGAGGAGGAAGCTGAAACACAGTGAGGTTAATAAGTTTGCCCAGCATTACACAGCTAGCAAGTGGCAGAGGTCAATTTCAAACTCAGGTCATTTAGACTTCAAAGTTCACGAGAGTGACTGGTAGCAGCTAGGAAATCTAAGGAGGCCCCTTTGAGATGTAACATTTGAGTGAAACTTGAATGATAAGAAGAAACTGACCATGTGAAGATTGGCAGGAAGAATCCGGGAAGTGGGAACATCTAATCCAAATATCGGGTGAATAAAGCTGCTTGTGGTCAAAGACTAGAAAGGAGACCACAGTGATGGAAGTAGCAGGGAAGGAAATGAGGTTATAGAGGAAGGCTAGGCTGGATCCGGGAGGACCTACAACTGGATAATGGATTTGAGCTTGACCACAGAAGTCCACCAGCAGATCTTAAAAAGTGATGTGTCTCTGTGATATGATCTGACTCATGATTTTAAAAGATCACTATTAGGAGCTTTTTAGACAAATAGGGATGGGAGCAAGGAGGGAATTCTATGAAAAGGAATAGCCCAGGGGAAGACACAACACTGAAAAGAATTCTGCACAGTTAGAAGGAGATAATGATGAGGCTGGTAATCAGGGTCTGGCAAGGTCTTGGCTAAGAATTTTAAGAGTTACTCAATGGTGGAAACTGAAGAATTTTCAGCAGAGCAGAGACATGATCTAATCTGTTTTCTAGAGACCCTCCTCCCTTTCAAAAGCAAATGGAGAATAGAGGTGCCAACTGGGGGCTGAGAGACCAGTATGCCAGACAGACTGTGATGGGAGCCTGAGAAGGCAGGGGTGACAAAGAGATCCAGAGGGAGAATATTTGAGAGAGACCAGGATGGGAGGGTCTTCAAGATGTCAGCAGTGGATATAAGCAGGAATTCAGGATGATTCCTGGCCTTCTGGTATGACTGACTGAGTTGATGATAGTGATTAGAAAATATGACAAAAGATGATGAGTTCAATTTGGACACAGTGACTGATTTATTTAGGGGGTCCAAGTGGAGATAGTCTGGAGGGAGGCTGGACACAGGGGTCAAGAATTCAGCAGAATTGTGGATCAGAGATGAAGATGTGGGAGTAACGGATCTAAGGGTGGTAACCTGAGGCCATGATGTGAAGAAGGTCATTCAGGGGTAGGATGAGAAGAGTAGACCCAGGTTACTGAAGGGTACATCCTTGGGGACATACCGACATAGGTGGGCCAAACAGAGAAAGAATAAATTGTGAAGTAGATTGACGGCTGTCAGAGAGGTAGGAGGAAAATAAAAAGTAGTGGTCAAGTAAAATAAAACAGAAATGTGAATCAGTTGGAACAACATAGAAGTAAGTGGTAAGCTTAACAGAAGTTTCATTGAATTATAGAAAGTGTAGCTAGGGACCATGGACTGCACTTTCTGAATGCTCTACTGGGAAGAACCACTGAATTTAGGAAGGATGTTTTACAAAGAAGTGGAAATGGTAAATGTGATTTTATGATTTTAAGTTAGAGCTAATATAGAGGAAAAGACTGAATATACTGGAGGGAGGTGATTGAAGAGTGCAAGTCCTCTAGAAGGCGAGGAGGGCAGGTGACCAACCACAGGCAGAGAGGCAAGACAGGATGCTTCTCCAATCTTCTCCCCCTTCAGCAAATTCTATGCACTAATCTTTGATCAGATGGAACCAATTTTTATTTCATTTTAGCTTCATTGACTAATACTAACTTCAGTTTTCTCTCTTTTTTCTTATTATGCAACCCCTCCCAGCTGACTCAGCTGTAGTCTACTGGAGGAGTTTCCCCTTTCAATTGGCCATGGGTGGGGCAGGTTTTGCAGAAGAGGCTGAGAGCTGAGACGGTTTTCATGGATGTGGCTAGGATATATTTCTTATGTCTAATTCTCACCTGTAAGGTAAGTACTCTTACCTCTACTTTTCAAATGAGGAAAATGAGGCTCAGAAAAGCTTACTAATTTACCCAGAGTTTTGCAGTTGGTAGTGAAGTTGAGCTGGGCTCAGTGTTTTGGCCAGTATGACTCCAAATCCTACTTTTCCCTTTGTGTGAGAGAGCACGCGTGCTCAGTGGCTTCAGTCATATCTGACTCTTCACGGCTCTATGAACTTTAGCCCGCCAGGCTCCCCTTTCCATAGGATTCTCCAGGCAAGAATACTGGAGTGGGTTGCCATGCCCTCCTCCAGAGGATCTTGCCCCATCCAGGGATCGAACCTGCATCTGTTATGTCCCCTGCATTAGCAAGCAGGTTCTTTACCACTAGCACCACCTGGGAAGCCCACTTTTCCCTTCACCATGTTGTAAAAGTCTTGTTCTGGTGGGTTTGAAGATAAACAGGCTGGAAGCAAGGAGGCTTGTAGAGAGATTTTTGTAGAAACCAGACCTGCGGGGATAAATGGGTGGTGGCAGCGCTAATGGAGACATGGGTGGAACCGTGTGGGGAAGCAAGCTTTCAGTAGCATGCACAGGACTTCGGCTTGGAGAGTTGTAGGATAAACTGTTTGATGCCTGTGTCCAAAAATGGCATCTTCTGTGTCCCAGATCTTGGCTTCTAAATAATATTCCAGTCTTGGCTGTTTCCAAAGCTGGGGCAGAGAAAGTACAAGGTGAGCCTGGGATGTCTTGTTGTGCCAGAAAGCAACCAAGTGCTCAAAGATTAATGAGATCGTGTCAAAGGGACACAGGAAGCCACAGAACCAGCTTCAGAGGATATTCACTAGCTGAACTGCAGACAATGTGAGCAAAAAAAATAATGAATAAACAAAACAAAAAAGTCCCTGAATCCATGATGATATGGGGAGAGGGAGAAAGCAATAAAAGGGGGCAGGTATTCTTTACAATAAATGTAGAAGAAGGATAGAATTAGAAAATCACCATTTTGCAAACTTTAATAAGTGATTTTAGGCAAGTATCATTCAATCAGTTCAGTTCAGTCACTCAGTCGTGTCTAACTCTTTGCGACCCCATGAATTGCAGCACTCCAGGCCTCCCTGTCCATCACCAACTCCCGGAGTTCACTCAGACTCACGTCCATCGAGTCGGTGATGCCATCCAGCCATCTCATCCTCTGTTGTCTCCTTCTCCTCCTGCCCTCAATCCCTCCCAGCATCAGAGTCTTTTCCAATTAGTCAACTCTTCTCATGAGGTGGCCAAAGTACTGGACTTTCAGCTTTAGCATCAGTCCTTCCAAAGAACACCTAGGGCTGATCTCCTTTAGAATGGACTGGTTGGATCTCCTTGCAGTCCAAGGGACTCTCAAGAGTCTTCTCCAACACCACAGTTCAAAAGCATTAATGGATGCTAAAACCATAGGGTAGATGGTTGTTGGGGAATAGAATATTCACAGACTTAAAGTATTACCATAAAATGTCTATTAATTACTTAACTGAAAATGTATTTTTATAATAGATCTGTGGACATCAAGTGTTAAATATAGCAAAGATGGGAAACATATAATACTGCTTATATAATATGGATTTAGCAGTATGTGAACCAAGAACTTCCAGATGTACAAACTCAGTTTAGAAAAGGCAAAGGAACCATAGATCAAATTGCCAACATTTGTTGGATCATGGAGAAAGCAAGGGAATTCCAGAAAAACATCTATTTCTGATTCACTGACTATAGTAAAGACTTTGTGTAGATCACAACAAACTGTGGAAAATTCTTAAAGAGATGGGAGTATTAGACCACCTAACCTGCCTCCTGAGAAACTTGTATGTAGGTCAAGAAGAAACATTAGAACTGGACATGGAACAACTGACTGGTTCATAGTTGGAAAAGGAGTACGACAAGGTTGTATATTGTCACCCTGCTTGTTTAACTTATATGCAGAGTATATCATAAGAAATGATGGGCTGGATGAAATATAAGCTGGAATCAAGATTGCCGGAAGAAATATCATCAACCTCAGATATGCAGATGATACTACTCTAATGGCAGAAAGTGAAAAGAAACTAAAGAGCTTCTCTGTGAGAGTGAAAGAGGAAAATGAAAAAGTTGGCTTGAAACTCAACATTAAAAAACCAAGATCATGGCATTAGGTCCCATCACTTCATGGCAAATAGATGGGGAAAAAGTTGAAGTAGTGATAGATTTTATTTTCCTGGGCTCTAAAATCACTGTAGATGGTGACTGCAGCCATGAAATTAAAAGACCCTTGCTCCTTGGAAGGAAAGGTATGACAAATCTAGACAGCGTATTACAAAGCAGAGACATTACCTTGCCAACAAATGTCTGTATCGTCAAAGCTACGGTTTTATCAGTAGTCATGTACAGATGTGAGAGTTGGACCATAATGAAGGCTGAGTGCCAAAGAATTGATGCTTTTGAATTGTGGTGCTGAAGAAGACTCTTAAGAGTCCCTTGGACTGCAAGGAGATCAAACCAGTCAATCCTAAAGGAAATCAACCTTGAATATTCATTGGAAGGACTGATGCTGAAGCTGAACCTCCAAACTTTGGTCACCTGAGGTGAAAACTCTAATTCTGGGAAAGATTGAAGGCAACAAGAGAAGTGAATGGCAGAGGATGAGATGGCTAGATAGCATCACTGTCTCAATAAACATGAATTTGAGCGAAGTCTGGGAGATAGTGGAGGACAGAAGAGCCTGATGTGCTGCAGTCCATGGGGCTACAAAAAGTTGGACATGACTTAGCAGCTGAACAACAAAAACAACAAATACTCTTACCATATACTTAACAAATGTCTGTACATGAGTAAATAAATCTAAAATATGGGTTACTTCACAACACAATTGTCCTGAACTCCAAAAGTTTCAATGTTTTAAGGACCAAAAAATAAAAAAGGGAGGGTGATTATTCTAGCTTAAAGAAAATTAAAGAGACAACCAAATACTAGGAGTGAAATTAAACTGGATCCCAGATTTCTGAAGGCTATAAAAGGTCATTTTGAAATAAATGGGGAAATTTGGTCTGGCGTGTAAGGAGCTTGGAAATTACCGCTTATTCCTAACAATAAGAGAAAAGCCAAACAAACAAAAATTAACAAGTTTCATTTATTTGTAAATGAAGGGAGATCACAGGGCAAACTGCTAACCCAAAGTTGGAGAGGCAGACAGGTGAATACAGAGAATCAGAATATGCCAGACAGAGCAGGAAAACTGTGAGCAGAACCTCTGCAGGAACCAGGACCAGGATAGGAAAACCTGAACTGTAACTGACAAATTGCTGGAGAAATGGCAACCCACTCCAGTATTCTTGCCTGGAGAATCCCAGGGACAGAAGAGCCTGGTAGGCTGCCGTCTATGGGGTCTCACAGAGTCGGACACGACTGAAGCAACTTAGCAGCAGCAGCAGCAGCAATGTAGGCAAGTGTGAGAGTCAAAAACTTCAGGGAGTGCCAGTCATAAGGAAGTCCCCACACCTTTTTGAGTTTTACTTCCAGGAGCTCAACTAGGATCTCATGATGACTATTAGAGACAAATCCCCTCTTGCTTCCAGCAGGGAGAGAATAAAAGTAACCATTTTGAAATACATCAGAACATTCTGTTCTTCTTAACAAGGTCTGCCCAAAGCAGAAACTAGTCAGTACATCATGTCTGCTATCAAAAAAATTTTTACAAGACTTAATAAAAAGCAAAAAAGCACAATTGGAAGACAGAGCAAAATTCAGAACCAAACTCAGATATGGCAGAGATGTTGATAATCTGAGACTGGGAATTTAAAACAACTATAGTTACAAGAGACCTGCAGTTGATTTCAGGCTTGGGAAGATCCCCTGGAGAAGGAAATGGCAACCCACTCCAGTATTTTTGCCTGGAGAATTTTATGGACAGAGGAGCCTGCTGGACTACAATCCATGGGTCTCAAAGAATCAGACACGACTGAGTGACTAACATTTTCACTTTCATAGTTAGAATGGATAAACAACAAAATCCTTCTGTAAAGCACAGTGAACTGCATTCAATTTCCTGTGATAAATCATAGTGGAAAAGAATATGAAAGAGGAAACTATCGGAGTCACTTTGTTATATAGCAGAAATTAACACAGCACAACACTGTAAATCAATTATACTTCAATAAAAATTTCTTAGGAGTGTGATTAATATATAATGGTTCGAGTGAATAAAGTAGACAGCAAGGACAGGTGGAAAACGTAAGCAGAGGTGGAGATTCTAAGAAACAACAAAAAATGATGAACACTAACAGAAATAAAGAATATCTTTGAAGGGCTTGTTAGTAGACTGGATACAGTTGAGGAAAGAATCTCTGAGGTAGAAGATATATCAGTAGAATCCTCAAAAACTGAAAAGCAAAGACAACAAAGATTAAAAAATTAAGACAGAATATCCAGGAACTGTGGGACAACCATGAAAGGTATAACATACACATAATGGGAATATCAGAAGAAGAAGGGAGAATGGAGTAGAAGAGATATTTGAAGCAATAATGGCTTAGAATTTCCACCAAATTAATGTCAGACACCAACCCACAGATCTAGGAAATTCAGAGAACATCAAGCAGGATAAATGTCAAAAACCTACTCCTAGGCACAGAATTTTCAAACTGCAGAAAATCAAAAATAAAGACAAAATCCAGAAAGAAGTCACAGTATATTTTCTATATGCATGTTACCCTTCAATGAATAGTTTAAAGTTTTAAACAGCTTGTTTTAGTAGATGTGCTATTTTACAGGTGAAAATAATTTTTGGTTGATTGAATAATATGTTAGAAACATCCTCTGCAAGTCCAGAGTTATGTCATTATTTCAAAGAACTGTAGTCCTTTTTTTTGTTATTTCAAACTTCCCTTCACTTCAGGGTAAAAGGGCAGAGCCTCCACCTTCCTAAATTTATGGCTTGAAGATATAGACAATTTAAATACTCTGATCTTCACAGCTGTTTATCACTTACAATATCACATGACATCTATGTGCCTGCTGATCTTTCTGATCTTTCTAATAGAACAACTACCACTTCCTTTCACTCCATGAAAACTTACATTACTGTTATGTGCAAATTGGACAGCCAGTACTGATGTGGCCAAGTAAGTGAATCTCAATAAAATGCTTGATGGTCCACAGATTCTTCAGTTAATACAATATGTCTTATATTTATATCATGTTTTATATTTTGCAGGGAGGACTAAAGGAAGAGGATATTTATTGTTTATTAAATGCCAGGCATTGTGTTTATAGTGTTTTACATTTGTTGTTTTATTCAGTGCTCACAATTACCAATTTGGCTCAGAGTATTATCCCCCTTATCCCCCAAGGTCTCAGAACAAATGAATGGTGTAACTAGGGCTCAGCTTGATAAGCCTCAGAACCAGAACAAGCAAGAGAGTTATCCCCCTAACCCCACTGATAGTGTCAGGAGGCTGTCCAGGCCAAAAGTATTCACTGCAATGAAGACAGTCACCCAAGAGGGCTAGTTGCCACTTACAGAAGGACAATACCTTTTGCCACATGGCTGGGTCCACAGATTTCCTGAGACATATGTGTCCTCAGGAGTGTAGGATGCTTTGCTCCTGCTGCTGCTGCTGCTAAGTCGCTTCAGTCGTGTCCGACTCTGTGCGACCCCATAGACGGCAGCCCACCAGGCTCCCCCGTCCCTGGGATTCTCCAGGCAAAAACACTGGAGTGGGTTGCCATTTTCTTCTCCAATGCATGAAAGTGAAAAGTGAAAGTGAGTTGCTCAGTCATGTCCGACTCTTAGCGACCCCAAGGACTGCAGCCTACCAGGCTCCTCCGTCCATGCGATTCTCCAGGCAAGAGCACTGGAATGGGGTGCCATAGCTTTGCTCCTAGGGAGTGATTAAATCAGTGATTGACGGAGGTCATTAGTGTCAATATCGTAGTATCCAAGCCTCGGGAACACCAAGATCCATAAAAAAAATCTGACTGCTTCAGATACTCAGCTTAAATTCCACAAAGTGATGGAAATTTGTCCTCAAGTGACAACCTCCTTACCACAGGACTTATGGACTCACATACTTGGATTTCTTCCATGGACCAATTCCAGCTGTCCTACCTTCTGATGATTTATTTCGGATACTTTCCAGGCTTTACCTAGGAACTCCACCTTGAAAAGACAGCAGGAATTCTAGGGAGTTGTCATGGCAACCCCTAGATATCATCTTCAGGATGCCTCATGGCTGCTGAGTCCAGATTTATCACAATTATATTTATATATGGAAGGCAAGCTCTTTCCTAGGCAGCCAGACCCCAGCAAATGGATCTAATTTGTAATTATATGGATCACTTTAAGACTGCTGGCAGGGAGATTTTAGGGAACTGCTTTGGAATGTTGGCTTTTTGGTGGCTGCTTGTCATATTTACATGGGCCTATTCCTTAAAACCAATGGGGAGTAAAAGCTAACCAACATTTGCATTTTGTCAAAAACTTCACAGTTAAGTTTTATGAAGGTATCTCCTGAGAAACTGTTTCAGTTGCCCTTTTTTCCCTAAAGTGAGGAGAGAAGACTAAGGGTTTCGGAGATTCTCATCTTATTTCCTCTTTGTCTCATGCGCCATCCTTGGAACAATGGCAACAGAAAGCCCAGTTGCACGGTATCTGCTTCAAGCAGGGTGGTGCTGGGTCTGCCCGGCGCCTGGCTTGTGCAGTGGCTGTTTGTTTAGCATTGCCGTTGCAATTTTTATTGCATCTCATGATGTGCACAGATGTGCTTGGTAAGTATCCCAAGAGGAAAAGAGACTCTGCTCAATATCCCTGTTCCCAAATGACGCTACCTTATAGAATCACTTTCTGGGCTACCTCCTTTGGGATGCTGTAACCATTTAAAGTCTCTGGATTTTGGTGTTTTAACAAGGGTTTAATTACTAAGGTAAGTGTATGCACCTGCTAAGGCATTCCTAATTATTTGATAATGGTGCAATCTTTCTCAATACAGCCAGTTTTGTGGTGTAAGCTACACTAATGAAGCACACTGAGAGAACACATTCCCCCAATGTTGGGGAAGCTTATTTAAATTAAATAAATTTGCAAAGGACTGGATTTTTACCACTGGTCTCAACAGTTATGTATCGGTATTTCATGCTGGAAGCAGGTAGGCATGGTGTCAGAATGAGACATACTTCCTATTACTTTTGTTCTTCAAAGTGTCTTTCAAAGAAATTAAGTCACTCTTAGAATTTTATCTTTTCCAGATTGTTTCACATACTTCTCCTTGTTCCACCAGTGTCTTTAAAAAAGAAAGAAAGAAAAACAGGAAAAAAAATCTAGCTTAGCTCTTGTGTTGTTCACTTGGCAGCAACTCATAGAAGCACTGTTTTGACAATGCTGAAAATTTTCTTTTCCACCTGATTTTTACCATTGCCACATGTGGTCTGTAGTGGTTTAGTAATAAGATCTTTGCTATAACATCTGCAAATTAGCACCTTGCCTTGCAACCTCTCTAGAAACTTGCTGATGGTTTGCAATTGTAGTAAGTCAGAGTTGACACTATATCCAAGTGTTTCAAACTTTGTTGTTTGGGACTAAAAAAAGAAGATTGCAACAGGCAGATGGTTTCCAAGTCGCTGTTAGGAGCTACGCTAGCAAAACACAGCATCTCACTTCTCAAGCACACACATTCATTGTAATACACAAAATTACTTTGGGAAGACATATGCACTGTTGTAAACTAATTCTATCTATCCTTCTCTGTTCCTTGTCATTTGCCTTTTCCTCTGAAATATTTTGGCAAACTGAGCTAGTTCAGCAGCTTTCAAAAAAGACCATCATTCATACACTTTCCTATGTAGCCATAAAGGAACTTCCTTAATTATATAATGTTCCTGAACTTTTATGCAAATTGATTTTTAAAATTTTCTGGTAAAACAAGAGCATTCCTTTAAATACATTAATGTCTGGCTGTTGAGATTTTAAACTATTAACGAATGATGGCCAAGACAAATGAACAGAGGGTAAGAATACACACAAAGGAAAAACTGTTGCAAATGATTGCTGAAGGATTAACAGAGCATTGAGGATCTGACTTTAGATGCTACCAAAGGATGCCTTTCAGTTGTGCCACGGTTCAGGTGCCTCACATGCTGCTGGAGTTACACAGAGCTTATAGCCACACAGGTCGAGATCACACTGCCCTTGTTTATCACACCATCAACCCATCTATCCAGGCTGGAGAATGCAGCAGCTGGGGATGGGTAAGAGCAAGCAGGGGCACATGGGAGGGGCATGAGTAGAAGCAGAGAGCGCAACTTGCAGTGCCAGGCAAATCAAAAGGCGGAGGGGGCCTCCCAGCTGACTCCTCAGTGTCCTAGAGATTTCTGTTATTAATGTGGCTTGGGGCATGTACTGCTGATAATTACTGCTAGCTGGAATAATTAATAAGAATAATTGCTCGGCATGGAAAGGGAAAGGGAAGCTCTGGGAGGAGGAAAAAGCAGGCTAGGGGAGCAAGAGACTCCCCAGGCGCATTACTATAGACAGGAAGTTCAGCAGCAAGCATCCTGAGAATCAAAGAGTTGTCTGGACGCCAAGGGCAAAAGTTAACAGATAGCAAGTGAGGCTGCAGTCAATAGTCTTACCTTGGAATGCAATGGAAAAGAACCTTGTCATGGCTTCAGTGAAGAGTGACTCCCTTTGGAAATAATAGGTGGAGGCTGTGAAAGAAAAATACAGTGTGATGGAATTAAGAAGTGTCCTAAAATGAGCAGACAAGACTGCGTGTCTGGTTTAAACCCAATAGTGACAGCGGGAGAGAAGCAGAAAGGGAAGAAAAGTGAGAAATGGTGCCCCAATGAGAGTTTTGGAGAGTTTATCCCAGCTTGAAGGAAGAAAAGCATCCATTAGAAATCAAGCATTGGTGTTGACAGTCTGTAAAATAACCACAATTTGATGTAATAGGGTAAATTTTCTCAACGCTACATAGACTTGCCAACACAGTTCTTGATACTGTAGCTTTCTACATATTACACTAAAATATTCCCCCAAGGACACGACAAGCGTATTCTTGGCAAAACTTAAAGAGGTGAGGAAACTGGATGTGAAAACTTAAGTGTAAGCAGCATATGGAATCTGGCCGCTAGAGTTCCGATAATGGCATACAGAGAGAGGGGGCCAAGCCTCAGGGCTGGGTGTTTACCATGACCCTCTGCAGGAGACAGGGCACCATATGCAATGTTGTGTTATGAGATTAGAAAAGCCCACGAAGACCAGGGGTTGACTATTCATGATTCCTTTTTCCTATGGGAATCATGCAGGAAGAGCAATTAAAGCCAAAAAAGATTGATTTATCAAATTATCCCTTAATCAATATTCAATGTGAGGCATTATATTTCACTGGATCATGATGACCCTCTCTGTGTGTTTGTAACGTAAATGGATTACAATTGGAAGGCAAGAGAAGGAATGCTACTAACACAGCCAGTGCCAAATGCGTGGTGATAGGGCTGTTTCAAGGTCATGTTGCTGCTCAGTGTAGGGAGGATACTCCCTTTGCCAAGTCCCTGAAGCTTCAGGTGGCAGCGCTGCTGGATAAGGGGCTTGCATACCTGAAGACAGGTGTCATCATCTCACGTTAGGCAGCTTTGTGCCTTTACAGTAGTTAGGAAACATGAAAGGGAAGACTCAAATGACCAATGCCTTTTGAATGGATGGGACAGGAGGAAGAGAAGAGAACCAGTTGTAAACCAGGTTCCTGGCTTTAGACCAGAAGACAAAGGCCAGATAGTGCCGCCATGAGGGGATAGCCAAAGTGTCCTAAGGGAAGTCTCAGCCCAATCACTTGTGTTCTGAGGAAACTTTGTCCATCCCAACTGAACATGGAATCTCTTGGCAAACAAGAATGTGAGCTCAACCTTGAAGTTATCCCCAGTTATCCACTCAATGGCATTGAGGAGTATGGTAGTCAGGCACCAGGCAGAGTTGTTGGTATTTATCAGTGGGCTTCCCTGGTAGCTCAGCTGGTAAAGAATCCACCTGCAATGCAGGAGACCCTGGTTCAATTCCTGGATTGGTAAGTTCCCCTGGAGAAGGGATAGGCTACCCACTCCAGTGTTCTTCAGCTTCCCTGGTGGCTCAGATGGTAAAGAATCCACCCGCAATGTGGGAGCCCTGGGCTTGATCCCTGGTTTGGGAAGATTCTCTGGAGGAGGGCATGGCAACCCACTCCAGTATTCTTGCCTGCAGAATCCCCACGGACAGAGGAGCTGGTGGGCTACAGTCCACGGAGTCACAAAGAGTCAGACAAGACTGAGCGACTAAGCAAACACGTGGCAGGGTTAACGGAATCCAGAGTAAACTTTAATATGCCTGGAACCCAAGAAAACACTGCAGGTTAGAAATGCATCTGATGCTTGTTTTTCACAGCTTTGGAAAAAAAAATATATAGTTGAGGAAGTATGAGTAATTACTGGGCACAAACAGTTGAATTGGAAAATGTGGACCTGCATGGGCTGGAAGTGGGGCGATGGTGGGAGAGGAAGTGGGGTGGAGCCCAAGTTTGAATAAGTCCCAATTCAGTCCTTAAGGAAAAGGGAAGAATACCTCAGTGCCCTTGTCATCCTGTCTAACTGTAGAACATCTAGGCCCTCAGCTCAATATTCCAGTTCACACTGAAGAATTGAGAGAAAACTGTTAGTGAGGTGAAACAGAAAGCTCAAGGGCTTTGAAGTCACACACACATGACTCTGCAGCTCACCACAGGGTGATCTTAGACAAGACACTTAACCTGTATACAATGTGGATGCTAATATTTATCTGTTAGGACTGGTATCAGATTTACAGTAAAATACATACTATGCTCATTGCCTGGCATCTATTAGGTACTCAAGGTATGTCAGCTCCCAGTCCTTTATTCCCCCTTGACTTTCATGGCTTTGCTCCCCTACTTTCCCTCTTACTCTCTTCTTAGCCCCTCCATCAGTGAATAAACAACAGTTGTAATTATGAGAGGTTTGAAGAGGATCTCTGATTATCTTGCCTTTCAAGCTTTGAGCATCAAGTCATTTTTATTTCCTGGCTACGGTTTCAGCAGTTTCCACCCTTGTTCCACCAGGATGGTACCTCGATCTAGTCAACAAGTATTTACTGTGTGCCTCCGAGGAGTCAGGAAGTATGTCTGCTCCCAGCGTGACTGATGCCTTCATCTTCTCCAGATACCAAGACCAAAGCTGTCACAAGGAGCAATACATTGAGATGAACCTCTTGGTTCCACCCTTCTGACAAAAGGCACAGGGCCTCAGAAGAGGGGCAACTGACAGAGACTGTGGGAGGAAAAGGAGACAACATTCACCTGGTTCGAAGTAAAGATCGTATTCCTTAACATGTGCTTGTGCCAGGAGATCAAACCAGTCCATCCTAAAGGAAATCAGTCCTGAATATTCACTGGAAGGACTGATGCTGAAGCTGAAACTCCAATACTTTGGCCACCTGATGCGAAGAACTGACTCATTTGAAAAGACCCTGATGCGGAGAAAGATTGAAGGCAGGAGGAGAAGGGGATGACAGAGGATGAGATGGTTGGATGGCATCACCAACTCAATGGATATGAGCTTGAGTAAACTCCAGGAGTTGGCAATAGACAGGGAGGCCTGGGGTGCTGCAGTTCATGGGGTCGCAAAGAGTTGGACACGACTGAGAGACTGAACTGAACTGAACTGATATATACCTGATATTGTTTTAAGTGCTTTCCATGTACTAACCTATTTAATCCCCATAACAAGTCTAGGAGACAGAGATGGTCATCCCTTCACATTAGAGACAATGAAACCAGAAGATACACATGCTAGGAACCTGTCCATATCACAAAACTAGCTAGTGGCCTAGTAGCCTGGTTCCAGAGTATTTCCTCTTGACCTCAAGAACATTTAAGTATGCCATCATGCACTCACATCTACTTCTATCATGACCTACAAAGCAAGGTGTCTTTCCCACCTCTGTACTCAGATTTCTCTTCAAAGACTTCTCTTCCTTTTTAAGAATGCTCTTAGTGTTTATTTTCATGTAATTTAATCCCTTTTAAAATGTTAGCTTGGGAACAGAGGTTACCCTATACATACTGCTTAACAGTATACTAGGGCTGTAACAATTCTGGACCTGGATATTGGTCCAGGTAAACACCTGCTCCTATTTCTCAGGAGAGAGGCCCAAGTATAGTAAGTTTCTGAATTATCAAAAGACCAGATTCAACCTGAGTGCTGAAGAATTGATGCTTTTGAATTGTGGTGCTGGAGAAGACTTTTGAGAATCCCTTGGACTGCAAGGAGATCAAGCCAGACAACCTTAAGGGAAATAAACCCTGAATACTCATTGGAAGGACTTGCTGAAGCTGAAGCTTCAATACTTTGGCCACCTGATGCGAAGAGCTGACTCACTGGAAAAGACCCCGATGCTGGGAAAGAGGGCAAAAGGAGAAGGGGTGACAGGGGATGAGATGGTTGCACAGCATCACTGACTCAGTAGACACGAATTTGAGCAAACTCAGGGAAATGGTGAAGGACAGGGGAGCCTGGCATGCTGCAGTCCGTGGGGTCACAAAAAGTCGGACACCACTGAATAACAACAGAACTGAGGGGAGCCTGGTGTGCTGCAGTCCATGAGGTCACGGAGCTGGACATGACTTAGTTACTGAACAACAACAGATTTGACCAAAAATAGACTTAATGAACATTCACAGTGAATCTTTCTGTTTAAACCAGTCTTAACACTGAGATGGTCTTAAGCAATGTGCTACCAGGACGCAGTCTTTCTAGCCTCATAGAGTAAGGGAATGTGAGTTTCCCAGATGCCTTAGGGTACATTCCACCCATGAATGGAGTTGCAGGGAAATCTGAAGTCTCAAGGGAATCAGTTCCCAAATATAAATTTTAACTTGTTTACCTTAAACTTGGAGCCTATTACAATAGTTCCTTTGGGACTCTGCCATTGGCACTCAATCTATCCTCATCTTCTAGGGATTGGGGCATGTCTCTTTCCATCTACACTTAAGTCTTCATTATTTCCCAAAAGCTTTAAAACAGTGCCAAATTATCCCTGTCCCAGAGGAGCAAACAAAACCCTGGCAAGGAAAGACGACTTTTCAATCTCCTTTCCCTGGGGTCCTTGGGGACAAAGCCACATCAGAAGGGACCAATGCTTTAGCCTTCTCGTCTCCTACTGCTTGGCTCAGACCAAATGGACTTTTCTCTCTTTCCTTAGCTGTAGGTCCCTTCCTTCTTTATTTCTGCTTTCTGACCTTGAGATCTCTCTCCCTTTTTAGGAAGAAGGTTCAACTTTACAGAAGCAGCAAGAAAATGGTGATGTTTTAAACTCAGGATCATGAGACAGGATAGTCTGATTTACCCACCAGATTATCTCCAGTGTTTAGCAAAGTAGGTGTGAAATGAATAAATAGAATCGACACACAGGACATCGTCTAAGGAGAAGGGGAGTGGATATTTCCATACACTCAATTATAGAGATACCAAATGGCTAAGTTATCTAAATATATCTTCTGCATGACCCTATCCTTTTTTATTGGTGTTAAGTTCGTGGGTTTCCATCAGTACCTACAGAAATCTTTCTTAAAGATCCGGGAAACCAGCAGCCATGCACCACAGGATTAGACGTGGCAAGATGTGAGAAACAGCCTAGATATGA
The DNA here is from genome assembly GCF_002263795.3 of Bos taurus. Lineage (NCBI taxonomy): Eukaryota > Metazoa > Chordata > Mammalia > Artiodactyla > Bovidae > Bos > Bos taurus. Next base: position 31,259,540 of record NC_037351.1, on the reverse strand, counting down.
AGTTAAAGGTTTCTGTTCATGGCTCTCTATCTATGGAGCCAACAATAGATCTCTTACCCCACCGGATCTTGGTTTCCCTTTCTTTAAAATGGTTCCAGGGCTGGTTGGTTCAGCTATAACTTCAAGGACTAAGGCTGTCTGTCAACTATATTCCAACTTAAAAAATTCTACAAGGGAAAAACAAGAAAGAACTAAGGCTCTCTCTTCTTTCTTCTTTGTCATCTTCAGAGCATTATGTTTTCCTCCTGGGCCAGTCTACCTCCTGGACCAGTACAAATGCCATAGGTGTCATAGGCAAGTGGCAACTTCAGAAGAAAATATAGGAACTTCTCTGCCTTGTATAGCTTCTCGAGAAAACCCAGCAGACCCGTCCCCCCACCCCCGCCTCCTTTGTGTCTAATTGAAAGACTGCTTCACAGTCCCTTGATGTAGACCCACAGAGTCTTGGATCATTTAACGTTCACCCCCTTGGGCTCATCCTTCCATGAGCACTGGCCAGCTCCACAGCGGTAAATACCAAGGAGGTCTGGTCCCAAGGGAGAAAGTAGAGGATGGCTGTTGGCTGGGAGGCCAATGGTATGTGCTCAAATGCCATGTGATTCAAAAGAACTATGATTGCTAGAAGTAAAGCAGAGTGGAAGACAGCAGAAAGGCCAGGCTCCTCCAGGAGGAGTCCTTGGAAGCCAGGATTGTTACATGTCACAGACGTTTAGCTAAAAGTCCCAGGTCTGCTCTGCTTGCCCCTACCTTACCTGCTTGAGCAGCAGCACTCCTCTGGTTACAGGTCAAAGAGATCTTATGGAAATTTCTTCCAGGAAAGGAAGGACTTGCTTTAGCCTTTCAGCGCATTTCCATAGGGATCCTGAGCTCGGATGAGATTGACTATGCAGCTTTGTTTCTGTATAGAGGTAGAAGTGGCAGTCCCATCCCCTGGCAGACCAGTCCCCTGAGCATCTCAGAGCTACTTTCCACTTCCCTCCATGCCATGTGTCTTCTTTTCCCTTCTGGGTATTTGTACTTGTCATTCTCTCTGCTAAGAACTCCTTTCCCCTTACTTTTGACTTCTTCTCTTCCAACTTTAAATCTCAGGTTAAGCATTTCCCTCTCTCTGGGAAGTGGTCTCCGGTATCCACAATTCTGGGCCTGCTCTGGTCTTCCTGCATTTACACTGAACTACGAATTGCACTTCATTACAACAGCCTGTTTTCTTGTCCACCCCCTCTGCTAGGTAGTATACTTCTTAAGAGCAAGGACCATGTCAGACAGAAGCCTACTCCTGAACCCAGCAGAGGGATCCTACATACAGTGAGGGCTTAAATCATGTTAGTTAAAATAATGGAAAAAAAAATACTCAATAGAAATAGACATAAAAACACATTAGAATCTGTGGTCAAGACTTTGGAACCACCAGTATCATCAACTTTTAAATAGTTGGATTCTAAAGACAATCACTTCTCCCCTTAGGTAGCTTGCTGAGAAGGCAGCTCTGTGCCTAGCATGGAACCCACAGCATAGGAATGATGCCTCCTATGGGTTGTGTATGTGTGTGTGTGTATCTGTGTGTGCATGTGTGTGTGTGTGTGTGTGTGTGGTAGAGAGGACCCTATTGCTTTTGTTTTTCTTAAATCAGTTAAATTTAATATAGTCCTTTCTATCTTTTCTTGAATCTAAAAATATATCTATCCCGGTACTACTCCTGGTGTTGATGGTGAGTGTGGCCTTTCTATCTTCTTTTCTTAAATCTAAAATAGATCTATCCCTGTAGTACTCCTGGTGTTGATGGTAAGTGTGGAATGAAGAAACATTGTTTTCTTCCCTTCCTTCCTTCCACTGATAAATTATTGCAGCTACTGTGTGACAAGCACTCTGTTAGGTTCAGGGGCACAGTGGGGATCAAAAAATATATTTTCAGCCTTAATGAAGGTTTTAACAGTGAATTTATATTTTAAATCAGCCATCTGCTTGGAGTAGGGGGAGGGGAGAAGATATTTCCACAAAGAGATGGGTTTCCCATTCAGCAAGGGATTAAAAGGCACATCTCTGGTCCTTCTCCCCAGGCCTTATGCTTCTCCCAGGGGCAGAGGAGTGAACTGTGTGTCTGGCAAGAGAGGAAGAAGGAGCTGATCACGCCCCCTTAGTCTCTCTCCCTCCCTGCCCCCTCCCCTCCTTAGGAAAGCTTCACCCAGACGCAGCTCTCCTCTGCCTGCAGGAGGCAGCCTGACCCTCTTATCCCACAATGATTCCATGTGTTGATGCTGTGTTACCAAGACATGTTGTCCCCATGGGATGTGGATAGCCCAAAAGACCAAATTTATTTTAGGGAGTCAGAGAAAACCTCCTTGAGGAAGTGACATTTAAGTTGAGACCAGAAAATGAAGAGGAGTGAGTAAGGGTTTGCGCGGGAGATTGTGTAGTTGATAAGAGTGTCCTGAGCTTGGAGAACACTTGTGAAGGGTGGATGGGGAGAAAAAATGATTCATGCAGTTATAATCTTCTTCCTGGCCTCTGATCTGGTGTTAGAAAGGGTCATATCTCAGTTTGGGATACAGGGGAGATTTATGTACTTAGTCACTCATTTATTCAATCTAGAACCACTCTCCTAGGTAAGGCATAGTATATAGTATTAGTTGCTCAGTCATGTCCAACTCTTCACTACCCCATGGACTGTAGCTCACCAGGCTCCTCTGTCTATGGGATTTCCCAGGCAAGAATACTGGAGTGGGTTGCCATTTCCTTCTCCAGGGGATCTTCCTGAACCAGGGATCGAAGCCAGGTCTCCCGCATTGCAGGCAGACTCTTTACCATCTGAGCCACCAGGGAAGACCAAAGAGAGCATAATTCTGAGCTTCCCCCACTTCCTGATCTCAGACAGCTGTCATTGACTGGAGGTGAAGATACGTAAATAAGTTTGTTCATAAAACAGTGAGGGTGCTCTGCTAGAAGACAGAGGCACAGGATTTGTAAGGAGTGGGGAGAGGTGTGTTAGAAGGTAAAGAATATGTGACCCTTGAGATGAATGTTAGAAAATGAGTGTGTTTTTACCAAGTCAAAAAGAAGTCTCACTGTCCATCTTTGGGGTTTCCCTTCCTGGGCCTTTCTGCCTTAGAAATCTGATGATTATATGGTGTAATATTCCCCTGCCATAAACATTCTTCCTTCCAGTTTCTAGCCAGGGTGATGTCACCATGAGACTATGTCTGGTGTAAATGGGATATAATCCCAAGGCAAATCAGAAATGAAATGAGATCTCTTTAAGAAGAACAAATTAGCCTCAACATAATAAAATAGTTACAACTTTGTGGGAGATATGTAAAATGGTTTACATCACTGAACTTTCCCAGATGGTAAACATAAGGCAGGACTGTATCTGAAAATGGATGTACGGTGGATATGGTTACAAATGTACAGTGCGTGCACAGTACATATGTGTGGAATCAACTTTGAAGCATTTTTGACCTCCTGGGCGGTAAATATTTATCATAATGTGCCAGACAAACACACCCGCAATTTCCAGTGAGCTAAAGGGAACAGAGGATCTAAAACCAGTGATACGTCAAAAGAAAATATGGCCTTTGGAAAAGAGAAAACATTGCTGAACATATAAAAGAAAGTAAGGACATGCGTCTCAGTGTTGTATGCGCCTGCTAAGTCGCTTCAGTCATATCTGACTCTTTCCTACTCCATGGACTGTAGCCTACCAGGCTCCTCTGTCCATGGAATTTCCCAGGCAGGAGTACTAGAGGGGTTTGCCATTTCCTCCTCGAGGGGCTCTTCCCAGGGATCAAACTTGCATCTCATGTCTGCTGCCTTGGCAGGTGGGTTCTTTAACACGAGCGCCACCTGGGAAGCCCCAGTGTAAGACAACACAAATAATACAATTAGCACACACATACAACACTGAGTCTAACCGTAAAAATGCCTTAGATTTATGACAACATGTAACTTTCAGAAAGGAGACAAGTAGAAGACTTCTCCATCCCCCTGTAAGGATGGCAGAGCTGGGGTCCCTGGGGGAGGGGGGCAAGCACACAGTGGTGTGGGAACTAAATCGGCCAGGGACACTGACTTGGTTAGCCCGGTCACTCCCCTGTGAACTTTGGGTTAGACGCAGTGATGGGGCGGAAGGGGAAGGCAGGAAGTATTCTAATGAGAATTCAATTAATTCAGGGAATCTCAGAAACCAGGTGTAAACTCTGCCGGATATTAAATGATCCCTGAGAAGAGACTTAGGGTTTTGTAGCGCGTCAGATCAATTTGCGAGGAGCTGGCAAATTGGCAGCTGCCCTGCTGTGGCCCTGGGTCCCCCCTCCCAGGGTCATGTAATTATCATCTTTCGGCTCTGAGCAAGTGTGACTTGAAACCCTTCACCAGGCTAGTGAAGTCAGGGACCCCTTTCTGCTCCACCCCCGCTCCCCATGTGGATCTTCAGGATGCAACTGCCACCCTCAGAAGCCAGAGGAGGTCCTGGCTACCCTTAAAACAGTTCCAACTGGCCGCACGGCTCAGCATGGGGACACGGCTTCCTGTGGGGTGCTGGACCGGCCATGATAAAATGACGTACGACAGTCTGATGTCGGGGCTCAAAGCAGCGGGAGCTTAATACCAAAGGGGGCAGAGGATGAAAACACAGCTGAAGAACAATGTCCTGCCAGAGAGAAGTGTTGAGTGGGGACCCCGCAGGGGCCACTCCGAGGGTCTTTAAAGACTTTATGTCCGCATGATTAGCCAAGATGAAGGGGCCAGCTGCAAACTTTAATTTCCTGATGACACAAAGGAACCATGAACAATATATAGATAGGATTTGAATTTGTAATAAGCAGTGGCCTAATCCACAGCAAAGGATAGTCAGGGTGGACCGGAAAAAAAAAAAAAAAAAACGCTGAAGTTTCTTAGGTTCCCCATTCAGACCTCCTCTTTACTAAGAGTTTTACTTCCAGCAATTTATCTTGGAGGAACCACTGAGGTTGGGTGTGGGAAACAAGCAATACACTTTTGCACCAAGCCCCTGAATTGCTGACGAACTGTGTTCTCCTCGCAGAAGACAAACCGGAGTTTGTGTAATTGTGTGTGGACACCTGGTCAGAAGAACATTCCAGATAAAGGAATGACCCCATTCGTCCACTGAGAGTAGTTTGCTACGTGCCCACGTCCTTATACCTTCTTTTACTGAATTCTTAATCTTGAGCCAGGGTGGGAAATTTTTAAAAATAATCAATGCTTCCTTCATTCTTAAAAAAAAAAACTTTTTTCCCAGTGCTGTGGGAATCAAATTAGCTGCTGGAAAAGAAAAGCTCAACTTTCATTTCTGTTTTCACCCTTTCAGCTCTAATCATCTTCAAGTGTTAAGGTGAATAATAATAATGTTAAGAAGTTTAGGTCAACAGGAAGTGCCACGTGATGGGGGTTGGCCTTAATAGGCAGGGAAAGCCATGGGACAAGAGGGGCCAGATGTTTTGAGCAGGCAATGCAGAGCAAACAGTGTCTGGGAAAGGGAAAGAAGTGTTTCCATACTTCTCAGAACAGGGGGCTTTTTGTATCCAACACTTGGAAAGAACCCAGATCAAGCGCTTCCCTCTAAGAGGCAAACATGAGAAATTTGTGTAGGCACCAGTATAGTGAATGCAACACGTTACTCTTATTAATTATGAAACCCCCCACAGAGGGAGCAAGGAACTTTACCTACGTTATCCAATTTGTTCACCCTGTAGAGTTAGCCTTATTAGTGCCATTTTACTAGTGAGTTCATCTATGCAGAGAACTTACTTTATTTGTCCAAATATGTTCTTAGTGTTAAATATTATAGCTAAATTGGAGCCCAGGCTGCCTGATTCCAGGCCTGTGGTCCATCCCCCTTGCAGTGACAGAAGTCATAAGAAAGATACTTAGAACTCCAGGATGACTGTCACATTGTTACTGAGATGTGTTAGACAGTGGTCTTGTTGCTAAAAGCAGTAGAAGCCCTTGAGGGTAGTTATCTTGTGCTTTCTACCCACCGTAATGACCACCCCTAATCCAGGAAAAATAACAATTACAAAGAACCTTCCATGTGGACTTTTTTGTAATGTCGACAGGATTTCTCAGTGTGGCTTCATGGAAGGAATACAACAGGAGCACTTCCAGTTCTGAAAGAATGCCCCTCAGAGAAAAACTCACAGCTGGTTTTTCTTCTTTCCTTCTTCAGACACATAAGGGATGGGGCGATGTGTTAGCTGGAGAAAAGGAAAATCCTTCTGTGTGATATGTGTGTCCTTATGAGTCAGTCTTTGGAAGCCCTGGTCAAGTCCTAGAGCGTAGAAACTCTATCCATGCGTTCCTCTCTTTGGTATTGAAGGTGCCTCCAGGCGGGAGCTAGTGGAACGGAGGCTCCCCAGCTGCCAGGACCTGGCCCTGATGGCCTTCTGGACACAGCTGTCAGGGAGACTGGGCTCTGTTTCAAGGGGAATGTGTCATCACCCGACCGCCTGGGCAGTGACAGGGGATGGGTGAGGTGAGAACTCAGAGGAGCCCATTCTAACATACTCTTCTTTCTCTGAATGCTCTTGTCTCTCTGTCCAGGAGCTCTGCTGTCTTTGGCTTCTGCTCTGCTTTCTCTGCCCTCTCTGACTCCAAACTCTCCACGTCAGAGCGGACTGCTTTGCCACCCTACTGGGGAATGTTGCCCTGTGTAGGAGGTCAGCCCCTGAGTGTTTCTGAGCCACACTATTCCTCAGAACGCAGCCGAGAAGTGTCTTCTGCCCTCCAGCCAGCCCTCTGGTCCGCGACAGTTGAGCTAATTAAAGTGACGGAAGAACAGTTGAGCTACTAATGGGCGCCAAGAAAGTGGAGAGGGTCCAATGTGCTTGACTCACATTGGGAAGAGCTTAAGTTACACTTTTGAACATTACTTCACTTTTACTTAGATTGTCTTCTCTGCCAGGGCATCCAATTCTGAGAAAGGATGCGTGACGAGGCTACCCCATCTGCAGCGAATATTTGCTCCATTTTATCTGGCATGTGGTGACTACAGGGTGGGGGTGGAAGGGGAAAGGGGTTTGTTCTCAGCCTGTCCAAGTCATCCTTGGAGGAGGAGAGAGAGGGCACCTGTATGACTACTTTCCTTTGCCAAGGTAAGAAAAAGTAAAGTAATCAAGTTAAAACTGTAATTCAATTTCCTCCTTGAAGAATGTGTAGCTAAGTGAATAGATAAGTTCCTTCTCTGATCTGAAGATCTGTGGTAACTCATATCTCCTGAAATGGATTCGATGTGCTTTGTTTCAACAGTTAGATGACCTGGCATTACTGAAAAATGACAAAGGCATTTTATAAGATTTTAGGATGATAACTTGTATCTAATTATGTATTTTCTTAGTCACTGAGGGGCTGCTGCTCATGGTATGGAAAGGCAGCCCAGTTAGACACACCGGGTTAGAATCCCCGTGCCGCCTGACTATTTGGCAGAAGCAGGTAACTGAGTCTACGACTCAACTTCCTCACTTGCCAAATGAGAGTAATACTAACACCTGCTTCCTTGGATTGTTATGAGGAACCGATGAAATAACAAACGTATTAAGCACTTGTTCCAGTGGCTGATTTATACTGGGTGTTCAATAAAAAAAAAAAAAATCCTACTTTAAATAATATTTACCTCAGACTGCTGTAAAATTAAATATGCCAATGTATGTTAGGGACCTGCACATAGTAGCTGCATAAACATAAATATTACACCTCCTCTCCCTCTAGTGTCATGGTGTCCAGGTTTGTTAAAACGTTACATGTCAGACTGTGCTTACATTTATCTTCTATACTCTAGGTCATTTTGTTGAATTACATTGTGGGTTTTAGTATTCCATCTACCTACCACTTTTAAATCAATATGTCTCCTGAAGGGACCAAATTCTGATTCATACACAGCAGACAAGCAAATTCAACCACAGACATGCATCTCACCAAGCCACCACGTGGAGGACCATGGGAAGATCGTGCTGGACTCTCACAGGTACCGTGTCATTCAGTCAACCTCACACGTGTCTGTCTGGTTCAGGGCCATAAACCAGAACTCCTCAGCTTGCCCCTCAGGCCTCAGAAATCTCTTCTAGCAAAGAGTGTATCTACAGGCCTGGCTATATGATTTATAATAGTCCTTATGTATTCTAAGTCATGGGGAGAGGAAGAAGACACTAAATGCCAAGGTTTTAAAGACAGTGCCTCACAGAAATGACCATAAATAGCAGCTCAGGAGGCCGCTTACATGAAGTTAGACCCGCTTAGGAGTGGAAGCTGTTATAGGGTGAGCTTATCATAACTTGATTCAAGTGCAATAAGCGAGAACTGGAGAAGATGACCAGTCAGTGTAAGAAAGCCAAGCGGAGATCAGATAACCACATTAAAAAGATTAAAATGTCCAGCCCGCTATAAATGCCTGCTAAAATCCTAAAAAGGAGTCTGGAGAGACTCATAAAATCATAACTAAGAAAGTAAGGGAGCCCTGAAGCTTTAACCAGATGTTCTTGTGATATGAATGACTGTGTTAGTAAATTTTCATCCTAGCAATACAGCTTCATATTGATCTTCTCCTTTTATTAGTCAGTGCTGCTATGAGATTAAATATTGTCTGGAAGGAAATACAGACTTCCCTCTCTAGAAGGCTCTTCTCAGTAACCCAGTGTTTGTTATCGCAAAGCACACCAGGGAGTTTGTAATGAATTGTTCAACAGAGCAGAGGCTTGAGTCTATAAAAAGAGTTATAGAAGGGGTAGCCTTATAGAGAATAACCTCATTTGGGAAGCAAGCATAGTGTGCCGTGCTGAGTGGGAAACCTGTGGAGAGCTGTCTGAAACAGAAATAGACATGAGTATTTATGACCAGAAGCACCACTCGCAATATACAGTGCTAAACACTTAATCTATGGTTAGATTTTACTCCAGATCCAAGCTGAAGTCAGCAGAATTAAATCTTCAAGTGTATTTCAGCAGCCTTAAATCCTTCTGATACTGTTAGCGGTGGCAGGGTTCCAAAATGCATTCTGTTAATAAGACAGTAAAGTATAAAATCGAGTTATCTCCTTCAAGGAGAAAAACACAGAGTAAAAGAAACGAGTCTTGTAAAATTGCATTCCCAGCACTCAGGCCTTTTCTACCTGAGTTCCTTTCAATTTACTCTTTTACTGCTAGATCATTCTCCTTGACAAATAGCAGAAAAAAAAGAGAGAGGGAAAAATCATCTCCCACATTTTTTTAACTATGAAGGAAATAGTACCCCTGAAAAAGAGGTTGAGGATTTTTCCTCCTCTTTACAGGTCAGAGGAGGTTAAGGTTTTGCCCATCAGCTTGTAACATGCGGTACGAAGTCTCCGTGGGCTAGCAAAAAAGATTTCAGCAGCTGTTACCTTTCTTTTTCACTTAACATAACTTTTGGTTTACCTGCAGCTAAAAGAAATTTATGCAGCATACACAGGAGTGTTGTTCAAGATCCCAAGGCAACTCCATTCGTTTTCCCTGGAGCAGCATGAAAAAGCTAGTTAAGATATGAAAGGAAGGGAGGATGGATGGTTGGATGGATGGATGGATGGATGGAAGGAAGGAAGGAAGAAAGGAAGGATGGGGGAGGGACCACATTCCATACCAACACCCTTTAAACACAGCACTGACCTGAAGCACTACACTTGCTCAAATGAACAAAGTCAAAATGAAACCTAAAACTTCTGAATATCCGCTCTCATAGCCTAGAGTTTCTGCACATACAGAATAAGAGACCACCCACAGTTTTGAGATCCCTGTAGGGCACCTTGGGTGTTAAGTAATGAATTTTAACCTTAACTCTGAATTTCATTGCTTATGTGAGCTTCACTCAAACTCCTTGATTCATCAATATGTATAACTGTTGGCAATTTAATGTTCTTTAGGCAATTTTTTTTTTTTTGCCTGTTCAGGAGTTTGAATAAGATAGAAACTCCCTTGTGTTATAGTACTAATGTGAGACAAGAGATTGAGCTGAGGCAATCCATTGGGCGGGTGCAAAAATACATGAAAATACAGATTTATACTCCACTGGAAAACCATGTTATAGTTAGCCGAAAATTTAATATAGTGTATTAATGTTTCCCCTTTAAGTTAGCTCAGGATCTCTTCATAGGTTTGGTTTGGTTTATTTATCTGTAGATGAAAGTATCTGGAAAATACTATATGTAATACTTCAATATAACACTTGTATGTATTGGATAACTCATACCTTGATATATTAGAACAAAGACCCACACACAATTTCATCACAGAGAATTATGAAATTGAGGAAAACAAGACTGTAAAACATAATATAATTGAACCAATTAGAACAAAGAGACTTAGAAGTTTTTAAGAACTATTTTCATTGAGCTAAACAAAATATTTGCTTCTTGAAAGAAAAGCCATGACAAACCTAGGCAACATATTAAAAAGCAGAGACACTACTTTGCCAACTAAAGTCTGTATAGTCAAAGCTATGGTTTTTTCAGTAGTCATGTATGGATGTGCGAGTTGGACCAAAAAGAAGGCTGAGCACAGAAGAATTGATACTTTTGAACTATGCTGTTGGAGAAGACTCTTGAGAGTTCCTTGGACTTCAAGGGGATCAAATCAGTCAATCTTAAAGGAAATAAATCCTGAATATTCATTGGAAGGACTGATGCTGAAGTTGAAGTTCCAGTACTTTGGCCACCTGATACAAAGAGCTGACTCATTAGAAAAGACCCTGATGCTGGGAAAGATTGAAGGCAGGAAGAGAAGGGGATGACAGAGGACAAGATGGTTGGATGGCATCACCAACTCAATGGACATGAATTTGAGCAAGCTCTGGGAGATGGTGAAGGTCAGGGAAGCCTGGCATGCTGCATTCCATGGGGTCGCAGAGAGTCAGACATGACGGCATCTGAACAAAAACAACAAAACGAGTTACATACATTATTTTAGAAACTTTTCTTGGATAACTGCCCAAGACAAAACCTGAAAAGCTCTAGTTAATTCTTGTCCTCTAATTTTTCTGGATTCCAAACAGACCCTTCACTTTCCTATTATGACATCAGACTTAATGTTTATAGACCATGGTTTTTGAAAGTTGATTTGAGAAACAGTCTAATTGAGATAGGATTTAGGAGATGCCTAATTTACAGTGAAACAACTACAGACTGTGGGTAACTTCTGCAAAAGCAGAACCTTTTTATTGTTGCTGCTCATTCCATTTCCTTCAGTTAAAGAGGAAATTATTTTGTGAACTTGTCCTCAAATTCTGGGTGTCCGACCTTGTCAGCGCCTACAGTTCCCAGGACCTGGCTATTAAAACTACTAATATAGTAGTTTACCTGTGAACAGGGCTTCCCTGTGGTAAAGAACCCGATCACCAATGCAGGAGATGAAAGAAATGTCAGTCTGATCCCTGGTTGGGAATATCCCGTGGAGGGGGGTATGGCAACCCACTCCAGTATTCTTGCCTGGAGAATCCCATGGACAGAGGAGCCTGGAGAGCTACGGTCTGTAGGATTGCAAAGAGTCGTAGTGACTTAGCATGCAGCACACATGGTGTGAACAACTCCAGTTACATTTTTACTTTAAAGACTCTTCTCCAACAAGTCTTTCCAAATCCTGCTAGTTGACATTAATGCCTTCCTTCATCTAGCTTCCTGCTAGATTAATTAAAGTTATTTCTGTAAGTGACTTCATGCCAAATTGTGAGCTCCTCGACTAGGTTTCTGCCACTTTTCATATTCCCATCAGTACCCACAACTGTGCTTTTCACATAAATTGTCCCACATAAATGTCCCTTGAACTGAACTGCTTTTCCTAAAAACGGGAAATTAAATCTACCCATAGGGAATGGATGGAGATGAATGAGCGAAGGACAGAAACGTACTCTACTGATGTCAGAGATGAAGCCAACACACACCTGGTCCCAGACCCTTGCTAAGATGTGTATGTAAAGCCAAATTAACTTCAAGAGAATTGAACGAGTACAGTGAATGCTTCTCATCCTGGTGCCCCTGGAGAGGATGTGAGCATCATGAGACGAGGTGGAGGAAGGAAGAGATGTTCCTGCCGACCCCAGTGTGATAGACAGACACTCTTCCTACCAGCCTACCAGTCTGTGTATTTCAAAATGACAGCAAGGAAAACAATTTACAGTTGACGCCAGGTGCCCCTGGCTGTGGAACTCCTTCTGTCACGTCAGAGAGATGAAAAAGAGACCCTGTTTTCCATAAACAACTCTGAGCCACATAAATATTGTTCTGTTCCCACTTAGAGCAGTTTCTGTGACCGGTCTTTACTCACCAGCACTAAAATCCTGGCAGGGCAGTCACTCCTGTGTATATCTACCATATCAGAGAGCTGTAACTGTCCCGGGATGGAGTGAAGGTAAAATAGAAGAAATAGCTCTCTTATTTTTTAGGAAAGAAAACATAAGAATATAATAATATGATTGACTTCAATTTAACAAATAAACATATATTTCTACATCAAAAGCACTACTTGGTGAAAATTCAAAAGTTGAATGAAATCTGGTTTCTTGTGCTCAAATGGCAAGTAGGGACCAAAAAGAATTACCATCCTCTCTCAGACAATGGATCATCCAGTTAGTTCAATGCTCTGCTCAAAAAGAACAACAACAATGAAAAACTTAGGGAGAAGGTCATGGTTTGTCTTTGATGTCAACCTTTTCATAAATATCTGATGTGTCCTGACTTAGCTGTGAAGCCAAATGTTCATGTGGGTACCACTAATAATAATGGCGTAAAGGCACACCAAAGATCATCCAGCCCTGTCTCTGCACACCACCAATGAGGTAACCGAGGCCTCAAGAGGTTAAAGAACTTGTGAAAAGTCTCTAGTTACTTTGCAGTATGACTCACACTAAAACCAGGCCTTTTCACGTTAGCCTATCACTTAGAGCAAAGCTGTCCATGAGTTCATGCATCCATCCAACCGTTTGACACTCATACATTTGTCCATTGTACTGATGCTTCGTAAGCATTTACCATGTGCCAGGCAGGTGCTGGGCTATATGATGAGGATGCAAAGTTGAGTAAGATCTTTCTGTCCCTACAATCTCAAAACCTATAGACAATTGAGATCAGAGAACACGTTATATAAAGCTGATTTTCTTTGGTTTCTGTCATTAATACAGCTCTTGTGAGTGTTTAGGGAGATCCTTTCATTGTCTCCTGGCATGGTTTTCAGATTTAGGTTATATCCTCCCTGGCATTGCCTGGTCAACATGGATCATTTTCTTTGGACCTCTTGTTGAGACTGCTTCACCACTGTTTCCTCTTAGAGAGGAGGTGGCAAGCTGTACAGTGTTTCAGGGATGGATGGCCCGTGATCTGGTGCAGGGTAAAGCTATTATTACAACTTTCTTCAAAACAGTGGCCTTTGGACCTGCAACGCTTCTTTGGAACCATGACTCTCAGACCTTCCTCTTCTTCCCAACATACCTAGCAGGTGATTATCCCAGACACAGGATTTTCTTTGTTGCCTACATTTTTCACCTTTCATTGTCATGCATGAAAGCACATATATGCTGTCCATTCACACGGCCTCCCAAGATGGTTCTAGAGTTGGCATTTTATAAACAAAAGATCTTAGTTACAATTGTTAAGTTTAAAAATTTCATTGGGGACTCCACCCCTCCCCTGAGTTATTCTTAAATTACAAGAGAGAATGAAGGGACAGTTCTGATTCCTGACCCTTTGAAACTCAGCCTTCTTGGATTAGCCACTCCCCTTAGCAGCTGACTCCATAAATGAGCTCATCCTCTGTCTTTACTCCTCATCCAAGGCAAATCCGAGGTAGCAAATCGCACTTTACAGCAATAAAACCTAAAACATTATCCCACAGGAGCCACGGCACCCCCAAAGAGCTCACTAGTATAGTAAAACGTCAGTAGCTCAGAAAAACCAGTGCCCAGGTCCACGATGCACTGTTTCTCATCATTGCCAAGGATACTAAATTATTTTGTCCATGTGTATATGTTACTTAGCGGTTTCCAAAAATGTACCTAATTTATTACCCAATTAGAGGATAAACATTTTTAGAACAGGAACTACATCTCTTATCTACTTTCAAAATAAAACCTAACATATGTATTTTTGAGGCTGTGGATGCAATTTGACGGAAGATCCATTTTGTCCTTAAATTCTAATACCATCAGTCATTTGTTTAATTGTTGATTGACTATCTTGTATTTGGCATAGTCTTTGTGCTCAGGGATGTTGCAACCTTACTGCAAAGGAAAACATATGTGAAACAACTGAAATAAAGGATCTAGAAGAACCTTAAAGTCTATCTAGTCAGTTTCCTTGTAGTAGATATTCCTGCTGTTCACTAATATTTCTGACTCTCCTCTCTTCTGAGTTCTTGGGGAAATTACATTTCTCAGCTCCTTGAACTTTAGGTAGATCTTTGTGGCGTGCTTTGACAAAAAAGAAAAAAAAAGGAAGGTTTGTGGGTCATATATTGGTGGAAGCATTAAAGAACTGGAGCATGCTTTTTCATTTCCTTTCTTTTTAGCAATGAAGGAGGAAGTTTCATGGTTGTCTTAGTCCCTTTGGGCTGCAATAACAAAATACCGTAGACTGGGTGGCTTATGAGCAACAGAAACCTATTTCTTACTGTGCTAGAGGTCAGAAGCCCAAGACGAGGGGCCAGCACTGCTGGCTGAGTACCGTTTCCCAGATCAGACTTCTCGTTGTGTCCTCACAGATGGAAGGGGCAAACTAGCTCTCTGGACTCTCTTTCGTGAGGACACTAATCCCATTCGTGAGGGATCTGCTCTCAGGGCCTAATCACCGCCCAGAGGCCCATTTCCTAATATCATCACCTCAGGCACTGGATTTTTAATAAGTGAATCTGAAGGGATCATACATACTCAGCCCCCTAGCAGTGGTAAAAGACACAAAAGTTGAAACATAGAGTCAAGAGCATGGAGGACAGCTGCCCAGTGCCCCCTCCCCTTCCTTCCTCTTCCCAGGAGACTCTGTGGGAGCTAGAAAAACAGTTTTAGTTGTGGTAGGCCACTGAGATGTAGGGTTATTTGTTATCAATAACTAGTATAACCTAGACTAAATCCTTCACTTTATAGATGATGAAATTTTAAGTGCTAACCTGTGTGATGCTGAACCTCAAAGTATAAAGAAATCAATACAACCACGGACTGGAATGCTGAAGGATGTCTTTATGTCTAACTTGACCTTCTCTCTGTAGGACACCTATGATTAATTCTGGGGAAGTGGTTATGGCATTGGTAGGAGTGTGATGGTGGCAGTGATGAGACGGCCCAGGTTAGGAAGCAAAGACAGAAAGAAAATGGGTACCTAATTATAACATTAGTTCACAGCTATGGTGCTCAGCTCATGTCTCAGTGGTAAAGAATCTGCCTGTCAATGCAGGAGAGGCAGGTTTGATCCCTGGGTCAGGAAGATCACCTGGAGGAGGCATGGCAACCCACTTCCGCATTCTTGCCCGGGAAATCCCATGGACAGAGGAGCCTAGCAGGTTACAGTCCTTGGGATCACAAACAGCTGGACACGATTTAGTGACTAAACCACAACAGTGGTGCTGAGCACTTTATTTACATTATCTCATTTAATTCTTACAACCATCTCTATGGAAATAATAATCATAACTATTTCAGCCCTCCTGTAGAGATAGTCATGATTACTATTTTCATCTCTTTACCAAGTAAACCGAAGCTTTGAAAACTTTACACTGAACGTCTGGAATTTCTTCCCACCATCTACTTTCTTCCTAAGAGTCACGTCTTTACTAATGCAATGAAACCTATGCCCTCCTTTCCTCTGATGATGTCACCCTATTCGTTGTCTTTTTTCCATTATTTGTAACTGCTCTATTTCTACTAGTTCCATTCCTTCACCTTAAGAACTAGGCAAATGACTCCCATTTTAAAATAAAAATTGTTAAAAAGATATAAATCTGAAATAATTATACCCTAATTTGTCTTCAAGTTAGCACACTCTGTCTTCACCCCCTTAACCCATCACAGAAACTTCCCTGGATGATTCACCACTGACTTTTTGGTTCCCAAGTTCAGTGGACAGAAGGAGCACTGATTTTACTGGTTCTATTGCTTAGAGCTAACTTAGCTTCTGAGGGTCTATGCTCGTCTGGATTCTTCTTACTCCTTTACTGTAAATCCAATGTGATGATTTCTCTTTCTCCACTAACCCCATATTTGTGTCTTCGTCCTTATTCTTCTCACAGAGGACCAAACACTACAGGTGGACTACATGTCAATATGTTAAACCTCCCCAGATCTAAAGCTCTAGAGCAGTTTTCTCTCAAGGATTTCATAAATATGTTTTCTGCCTCTTTATTCATGTGTTACCAAGAGCGCTTAAAATAAACAGGTAAAAAACTGAACTCGTCCTTTACTACTCCGGACGGTCTCCTTCCCCAGAACTCCTTATCTTCATAAATAACTCCATCAAGATGTGCTTCAAACTGCACATCTGCAAGCCTATTTTCCTCCTCTTTCAATATAATTAGATTCTACAGCTTGAACAAACCATCTAGATAGTGCCCAATTTTTCTCTGTTTTGCCATCCTTGTATCTGGTTTAACTTAAGGCTTTGTCATGCTCATTTTAGCTAGATCCTTTCCTTAATCACAGTAAGACTCCTTCCAAACCAATCTTAACTTCAGCCAGAGCAATCTTTCTGTTCCAATGTGTTCACGTCATGCATGCCTGCATGCTCAGTCACTTTAGCTGTGTCCGAGTCTTTACAACCCTATGGACTTGTAGCCCACCAGGTTCCTCTGTCCGTGGGATTCTCCATTGCCCTCCTCCAGAGGATTTTCCCAACCCATGGATCAAACCCATATCTATTGCCTTGCAGGCGGATTCTTCACCACTGAGTCACTGGGGAAGCCCATGTCATTCCTCTACATCTCTCAATGGTACTTCATTGCATTCTGGATAAAATCTAAACACCTCAGCAGATCCGTATGATCTTTCATGGTCTGATCTATGCTTAGGTCTCTAGCCATTCTGCTGTTACTGTCTTCTTCACACTAATCCTCTGAACCAAGTCAGAGATGTGCTGGCCCAGGAATGAGCTGAGGTCTCTCTTGCTTTCATGTGGTCTCCTCTCCTGAAATACCTTTACTCTTCCCAGTGGCTCCTCTGGCACCTTTCATCTGGCTTCCAGTCACAGTTCCAGTCCTCTCTGTTGTGAGGCCTGGGTGCTCCCATGTTAGTGCTCCTGCAGTGCCTTGAGCACAGTCTCTGATGCCGTCCTCCCATGGCACACTGATCAGATGACTGTGTGCTGAACACCCTCTTCCAGCTGAAGGTAAACAATGATTGAGTCTGTGCTATATGGGGCTTCCCCAGTGGCTCACTGGTAAAGAATCCACCTGCAATGCAGGAGGCACAGGAGTCATGGGTTCAAGTCCCTGGTTCAGGAAGATCCCCTGGAGAAGGAAATGGCAACCCACTCCAGTATTTTTGCCTGGAGAATTCCATGGACAGTGAGTTTGGAGGGCTATAGTCCATAGGGTCACAAAGAGTCAGACACAACTGAAGCGACTTAGTATGCAGCACGCACACAGCATGTTATATATTTTTTTAATCCCTGTGCCTACAACACCAAATAAAAACAACAAATACTCAGTAAATATTCACTACATAAGTGAATTACTGTATAGTATTTTAAATAGAGGTTATATTAAAAATTACTTTAAAATTTGGTTCACATGTCCTTCTAAAAATTAAGGGAGAATTTTTCCCCCCCACATGATTGTTTCATAGCTTGGTTCCATTTCTCTTCTCAGATTTATCTGTTTCACAATATAGGGTTAAGGCTTCAAAATAATGCACAAAAATAAAGTCAGCACCTTGTCATCAAGATTTATAGAATGCCCACTCTAGGTGCAGAGTCCCGTAGTTATGAGAGAAACACTTGGAAAACAAATGAACTTTTTTTTTTTTAACTTTGCTTGTTTCATTTATAGCTTAGAAGTTGCTTCTGAACCACAGGTGGGCATAAAGACAGTATGATCTTCAAAGATTACTGATATGTCTAAAAGATAGTTTTTATAATTCAGCATGCTTTCTGAATGAGTGGAGCACACCAAGTCATTCAGTACCTTGATGAAAATATGAGGGCTAGACATACTTCTGTTGAACAAGGAAACATCAGAATGGAGCCCATATTTTGATTTTTTGTGTGTCTGTGATAATACTGTAAATTGTCTTTTTTCATTTTCTCAATCTCATTAACTTCATTCTCCATTGCTTCATTATTTTCAGAACTGTCTTCTGTGTAGCTGCATTTTTTTCTAACCCACTAATCTGTCAGCTGTTACAGTAGTTTTAATTATATTTTTTCCAATATTTCTTTGCTTGTCATCATTTATTTTTAATTTGCATGCATATATTATTTTTACAATGAAGTGCAAGAATGGCTGCTTGCTATACGTAATGTATAGTTACCAAACTTTTGACAGGGACTTTGCCTCTTGTATCTCACCATGAAATTGCAATTCTGCTACTCTCCCCAGATCCATGCAGAGAAGAGACCCATGTTGGTAGGTTTTGAAGACGGGGTCTCAATCAGTGATTGCAATAGATAATCTCACTCTGGTTTTGAGACTTTAGGCTTTAAGTGGCCATCCTGAGCAGCAGGATACTCTCACAAACCATTGAGAAGGTGGCCCTTAGCCACAAACTCTCTTCAGGGTCATGACTATGACAAACCAATCTCCTGATATCCAGTGACATGGAACATGAGGAACATCCTGATCAAACAGGAGCATAATGGAGATGGAGCAGAGATTTGGAAGAAGTAGAGCTACAGAGAAAGCAAGTGTTTCTGGAGAGTAACTCAGTCAGCTGCACTAGGACTGAGATTAAAATTCAGACTCAAGGGATTCATGTTCTTTGCAATTGTTCACATGAGAATTATTGGGACTCTGACTCAAAGCCTGGATGTTCTCTAGTTCTGTTTCTGGGAAGAGAGGGAAGCAAAATCATGATAATAATACCAGGTAGTGTTTATTGAGTGCCAAGCACCATTTTAAACTTCTTAAATCTACATGCATAACTTAACTGTGCAACAAACCTATGAAGTATGTACTTTATTATATCCATTTTAAAAATGAGAAAAACCAAGGACTGAGGATAAAGCAACTTGACCAAAATCATACATATTGATAGGTAATGGAGTTAAGAGTTGAACCTAGGCTTTCTTACCCCCAAAGTTTTGCTCTTAGAAACTACATTGATTTAATTTAAAAACACCAGGAAAATGCATATCTAGGAGAAATATTGGAAGAGCAGTTCTTTCTGCCCAACTGTTTAATACAAGAGTGCCCGTCTTTGATCTTCGTTTTTTTACTTGCACTCAGATCCTTATAGTCTTACAGTTTTGAGTAACATCTATATGTTGACAGCCCCCCAAATTTAGATCTTCAGTCCAGATCACTTTCATAATTGCAAACCAACACGTCCAATTGCCTTCTTGACATCTCCACTTTGATGCCAGGTGGTTATCTCAGACTTAACAACCCCAAACTGAACTGACTTTTCCCTGTAGTCATATTTCTCCCTCAGTCTTCTGCATCTCAGTCAATGGCAATTCCACTACCCCAGTTGTTCAAGTCAAAACCTAAGTCTTTCTTGACTCTTTCACGCCAATCCAATCTCTTAGCAAATCCTGTTAGTTCCCTTTGCAAATTTTATTTAGAATCAGAATTCTACTCCCACCATTAAACCAGCCTGGTCCTTACCACATTCTGTCTCACCTGAATGACTGTAATAATCTCATAATTGAGTTAACTGCTTCCAATCCCATCCATTTACAGTTTATTCTATACAGAGCAGTCAGATTGACCATTTTGAAATGTAAGTCAGATCGGGTAATCAGTTTTAAAATGGCCTGTAAGACCCCGTGGGGCTTCCCAGGTGGCACTAGTGGTAAAGAACCCACCCGCTAATGCAGGAGACAGAAGAGACACGGGTTTGATCCCTGAATCAGGAAGATCCCCTGGAGGAGGGCTTGGCAATCCACTCTAGTATTCTTGCCTGGAGAACCCCATGGATAGAGGAGCCTGGGGGGTTACAGTCCATGGGGGTGCAAAGAGTGAGACACAACTAAAGTGACTTAACACGCACACGACCCTGTGCGATCTGACTCTCCCTTAACAGAGAAAAGGGTTTGGGGAACACATGTATACCTGTGGCGGATTCATTTCGATATTTGGCAAAACCAATACAATACTGTAAAGTTTAAAAATAAAATAAAATTAAATCGTGAAAAAAAAATAGAGAAAAGGGTATTTTTCTCGAGAGAAAAGGATATTTTCTCTTATCTTCTCTTCCTTTCCCTGCTCTACTTTATTCTCATTTATTCTACTTCATGGCTGACTTTACTCTATAACATAAGTTCTAGAACAAAATGGAATCCAGTTCTTCATCGCATATATTGAATGAAACATAAACGCTCTTTGGCCAAACACCTTTCCACACAGTCACGGAAGCAAAAGGTTTGGCAGTCATCCTTGACTATTCTCTTCACCATTCACTGCATTCACTAAGACCGTAGACGTGGCTCTCAAGTCCGTTTTTCCCTCTCCAACTCCATTACCCTACCTGAGTTCATGGCCTCTACCTTCCATCTGAATCACTGCAATAGTTCCCCAAGAGGTTTCTCTTTCATTGGTCTCTCCCTTCATCTATACTCCACCTTATAGACAAAGTTATATTTCTAAAAGGCAAATCAGATATCATTTCTTGACTTAAAGAGTCAAGATTCCCCTTTATTTACAGGTTTGCTTTTTGACCATTTTTGATCAAAGATCCCTTGCAAGTCTGACAATACATATGAACTTCCAAGAAAAGTACCAACCAGAGTTTGCATCAAATTTCAGGTGGCTCATGGATGTTCTGTAACTCTCAAAGGAAGTATTCAGCTCCCAGAAACTCAACATTAGCAAACCTTGAGCCATAGGAAAGTGAACCAAAGTTCTTCAGTCTCAGGCCCAAGACCACCATCAGCCTCACACTCCATGAATCCTTTACTCTTCCAGACCAAGCTCAAGGAAAATACTTCCTAATTAGCTCAAGAAGTTTATCTTTCCTCTTCTCTGCCTCCAAAGCACATATACCAATTATCACATTAGATTTTTTAAAATTGAAGTATAGTTGATTTAGAGTTTTGCCAAGAAAATGCACTGGTCATAACAAACACCCTCTTCCAACAACACAAGAGAAGACTCTATACATGGACATCACCAGATGGTCAACACCCAAATTAGATTGATTATATTCTTCGCAGCCAAAGATGGAGAAGCTCTATACAGTCAGCAAAAATAAGACCAGGAGCTGACTGTGGCTAAGACCATGAACTCCTTATTGCCAAATTCAGACTTAAATTGAAGAAAGTAGGGAAAACCACTAGACCGTTCAGGTATGACCTAAATCAAATCCCTTACGATTATACAGTGGAAGTGAGAAATAGATTTAAGGGCCTACATCTGATAGATAGAGTGCCTGATGAACTGTGGAATGAGGTTCGTGACATTGTACAGGAGACAGGGATCAAGACCATCCCCATGGAAAAGAAATGCAAAAAAGCAAAATGGCTGTCTGGGGAGGCCTTACAAATAGCTGTGAAAAGAAGAGAAGCGAAAGGCAAAGGAGAAAAAGAAAGATATAAACATCTGAATGCAGAGTTCCAAAGAATAGCAAGGAGAGATAAGAAAGCCTTCTTCAGCGATCAATGCAAAGAAATAGAGGAAAACAACAGAATGGGAAAGACTAGAGATCTCTTCAAGAAAATCAGAGATACCAAAGGAACATTTCATGCAAAGATGGGCTTGATAAAGGACAGAAATGGTATGGACCTAACAGAAGCAGAAGATATTAAGAAGAGATGGCAAGAATACACAGAAGAACTGTACAAAAAAGATCTTCATGACCCAGATAATCACGATGGTGTGATCACTGACCTAGAGCCAGACATCCTGGAATGTGAAGTCAAGTGGGCCTTAGAAAGCATCACTACGAACAAAGCTAGTGGAGGTGATGGAATTCCAGTTGAGCTATTCCAAATCCTGAAAGATGATGCTGTGAAAGTGCTGCACTCAATATGCCAGCAAATTTGGAAAACTCAGCAGTGGCCACAGGACTGGAAAAGGTCAGTTTTCATTCTAGTCCCAAAGAAAGGCAATGCCAAAGAATGCTCAAACTACCACACAATTGCACTCATCTCACACGCTAGTAAAGTAATGCTTAAAATTCTCCAAGCCAGGCTTCAGCAATATGTGAACTGTGAACTTCCTGATGTTCAAGCTGGTTTTAGAAAAGGCAGAGGAACCAGAGATCAAATTGCCAACATCCGCTGGATCATGGAAAAAGCAACAGAGTTTCAGAAAAACATCTATTTCTGCTTTATTGACTATGCCAAAGCCTTTGACTGGGTGGATCACAAGAAACTGTGGAAAATTCTGAAAGAGATGGGAATACCAGACCACCTGACCTGCCTCTTGAGAAACCTATATGCAGGTCAGGAAGCAACAGAACTGGACATGGAACAACAGACTGGTTCCAAATAGGAAAAGGAGTTCATCAAGGCTGTATATTATCACCCTGCTTATTTAACTTATATGCAGAGTACATCATGAGAAACGCTGGACTGGAAGAAACACAAGCTGGAATCAAGGTTGCCGGGAGAAATATCAATAACCTCAGATATGCAGATGACACCACCCTTATAGCAGAAAGTGAAGAGGAACTCAAAAGCCTCTTGATGAAAGTGAAAGTGGAGAGTGAAAAAGTTGGCTTAAAGCTCAACATTCAGAAAATGAAGATCATGGCATCCAGTCCCATCACTTCATGGGAAATAGATGGGGAAACAGTGGAAACAGTGTCAGACTTTATTTTTCTGGGCTCCAAAATCACTGCAGATGGTGACTGCAGCCATGAAATTAAAAGACGCTTACTCCTTGGAAGGAAAGTTATGACCAACCTAGATAGCATATTCAAAAGCAGAGACATTACTTTGCCAACAAAAGTTTGTCTAGTCAAGGCTATGGTTTTTCCTGTGGTCATGTATGGATGTGAGAGTTGGACTGTGAAGAAGGCTGAGCGCCGAAGAATTGATGCTTTTGAACTGTGGTGTTGGAGAAGACTCTTGAGAGTCCCTTGGACTGCAAGGAGACCCAAGCAGTCCATTCTGAAGGAGATCAGCCCTGGGATTTCTTTGGAAGGAATGATGCTAAAGCTGAAACTCCAGTACTTTGGCCACCTCATGCGAAGAGTTGACTCAATGGAAAAGACTCTGATGCTGGGAGGGATTGGGGGCAAGAGGAGAAGGGGACGACAGAGGATGAGATGGCTGGATGGCATCACTGACTCAATGGATGTGAGTATGAGTGAACTCCGGGAGTTGGTGATGGACAGGGAGGCCTGGCGTGATGCAATTCACGGAGTCGCAAAGAGTCGGACACGACTGAGCGACTGATCTGATCTGATAGTTGATTTACAATGTTGTCTTAGTTTCTGGTGTACTGTAAAGTGATTCAGTTATATTCATAACTGGTTTTATAAATTATATTCAGTTATATTTATAAATGATTAATTACAGAATATTGAATACACTCCCTGTGCTATACAGTGGGATCTTGTTGTTTATCTATTTTATATATAGTAGTGAGAACCCCAGGGACAGGGAAGCCTGGTGGGCTACCATCTATGGGGTCCACAGAGTCGGACACGAATGAAGCGACTTAGCAGCAGCAGCAGCAGCAGTGTGTATCTGCTAATCCTAAACTCCTAATTCATCCCACCTCCACTCCCTTTCCCCTTTTGTAACCATAGGTTTGTTTTTTATGTCTGTATATCATTAGGTTTTAAGTATTTCTAAATATTTTCTCCCTCTAGAGCTTTCAATTCTTTGGAGAGAGGAATAACATCTAATGTTTGGTTTATGTCCAAGTGCTACCACAAACCTTAGGGCACAGTTGATATTTAGTATATATTTATTGGGAGACTATATCAAAGGTTAGAAAAAGGAGGGATATTGATTTCTTTGCCCATCCTGGCTGCTTCTATCCTCTCTGATTATCAACCAGAAAAGAGATAACTCAAGTGCATCAAATTACAATGTGACGGTAATTGTATTTAACAAAACCAGTGGTTACCAGTGGGAGAGGGAAGGCAGCTAAGGATCAAGATAGGGTTATGGGATTAAGAGTATAAACTACTATGTATAAAAGAGATGAACAACAAGGATGCATTGTACTACAGAGTAGTTATAGCCATTATTTTGTAATAACTTTTAGTGGAGTACCGTCTATAAACTACTGAATCCCTATGCTGTATACCTAAAACTAATAAACTATTGTAAATCAACTATTAACTCAATTTAAAAAAATAAATAGGGTGGAAGGTGGGAGGGAGGTTCAAGAGGGAGGGGATAGATGTATGTACACCTATGGCTGATTCCTGTTGATGTATGACAGAAACCAGCACAACATCATAAAGCAATTATCCTCCAATTACAAATAAATTTTAAAAATACCAAAAGGAAAAATAAATAAATAAAAACTTCCCAGGGTAAAGCTCTATGCACTGAAAATTGGGAGCCATTGACCTAAAGCACATTTCTATTCTCTTTTATTTGTGTGTTGGATCCAGGTTTCTTCCTTCTTTTTGTGACTCCCCTTTGTTAAGACTATATTTTACATTTGTCATGACTGGTGATTATCATTTTCTATGTGTTTGTTTTTGTAAGCAGGAAAAGATTAAGAGGAAGATGTTAGATCCTAAAAAGTGGGCTGCTGTGGCTGCTAAGTCGCTTCAGTCGTGTCCGACTCTGTGCAACCCCATAGACGGCAGCCCACCAGGCTCCACCATCCCTGGGATTCTCCAGGCAAGAACACTGGAGTGGGTTGCCATTTCCTTCTCTAGTGCAGGAAAGTGAAAGGTGAAAGTGAAGTCGCTCAGTCGTGTCCGACTCTTAGCGACCCCGTGGACTGCAGCCTACCAGGCTCCTCCATCCATGGGATTTTCCAAGCAAGAGTACTGGAGTAGGGTGCCATTGCCTTCTCCGAAAAAGTGGGCTACAATACTTAACTCACAGGATTACTGTAGGAATTAAATGGATAATATATATATATATATATATAGTATTTATTTAGCATAGTTCACAGCCCAAATGAAGTGCTCAATAAATGGTAGTTACTAGTAATAGTAGTTATAATAAACAACCCTGAATTTGTCACTTTCCCAATAAGATATTAATATATATTTCAGGATATGTATGTTTGCATGTAGATATGTATATAAAAGAGGAATAGTATCTAATTAATGTAACAATTTTGCTTTTTTGCATTTCTTTTCCATGGGGATGGTCTTGATCCCTATCTCCTATACAAGGTCACGAACCTCTATCCATAATTCATCAGGCACTCTATCTATCAGATCTAGTCCCTTAAATCTATTTCTCACTTCCACTGTATAATCATAAGGTCATACCTGAATGGTCTAGTGGTTTTGCCCACTTTCTTCAATTTAAGTCTGAATTTGGCAATAAGGAGTTCATGATCTGAGCCACAGTCAGCTCCTGGTCTTGTTTTTGCTGACTGTATAGAGCTTCTCCATCTTTGACTGCAAAGAATATAATCAATCTGATTTTGGTGTTGACCATCTGCTGATGTCCATGTGTAGAGTCTTCTCTTGTGTTGTTGGAAGAGGGTGTTTGCTATGACCAGTGCATTTTCTTGGCAAAACTCTATTAGTCTTTGCCCTGCTTCATTCCATATTCCAAGGCCAAATTAGCCTGTTACTCCAGGTGTTTCTTGACTTTCTACTTTTGCATTCCAGTCCCCTATAATGAAAAGGACATCTTTTTTGGGTGTTAGTCTTGTAGGTCTTCATAGAACCGTTCAACTTCAGCTTCTTCAGCGTTACTGGTTGGGGCATAGACTTGGATTACTGTGATATTGAATGGTTTGCCTTGGAAACGAACAGAGATCATTCTGTCATTTTTGAGATTGCATCCAAGTACTGCATTTTGGACTCTTTTGTTGACCATGATGGCTACTCCATTTCTTCTAAGGGATTCCTGCCCGCAGTAGTAGATATAATGGTCATCTGAGTTAAATTCGCCCATTCCAGTCCATTTTAGTTCATTGATTCCTAGAATGTCGACATTCACTCTTGCCATCTCCTGTTTCAGATCAGATCAGGCGCTCAGTCGTGTCCGACTCTTTGTGACCCCATGAATTGCAGCACGCCAGGCCTCCCTGACCAACATCAACTCCCAGAGTTCACTGAGACTCACGTCCATCGAGTCAGTGATGCCATCCAGCCATCTCATCCTCTGTTGTCCCCTTCTCCTCCTGCCCCCAGTCCCTCCCAGCATCAGAGTCTTTTCCAATGAGTCAACTCTTCGCATGAGGTGGTCAAAGTACTGGAGTTTCAGCTTTAGCATCATTTCTTCCAAAGAAATCCCAAGGCTGATCTCCTTCAGAATGGACTGGTTGGATCTCCTTGCAGTCCAAGGGACTCTCAAGAGTCTTTTCCAACACCACAGTTCAAAAGCATCAATTCTTCAGCGCTCAGCTTTCTTCACCGTCCAACTCTCACATCCATACATGACCACAGGAAAAACCATAGCCTTGACTGGATGGGCATTTGTTGGCAAAGTAATGTCTCTGCTTTTCAATATGCCATCTAGGTTGGTTATAACTATCCTTGCAAGGAGTAAGCGTCTTTTAATTTCATGGCTGCAGTCACCATCTGCAGTGATTTTGGAGCCCAGAAAAATAAAGTCTGACACTGTTTCCACTGTTTCCCCATCTATTTCCCATGAAGTGGTGGGACCAGATGCCATGATCTTCATTTTCTGAATGTTGAGCTTTAAGCCAACTTTTTCACTCTCCACTTTCACCTTCATCAAGAGGCTTTTGAGTTCCTCTTCACTTTCTGCCATAAGGGTGGTGTCATCTGCATATCTGAGGTTATTGATAATTCTCCCAGCAATCTTGATTCCAGCTTGTGCTTCTTCCAGTCCAGCGTTTCTCATGATGTACTCTGCATATAAGTTAAATAAACACGTGACAATATACAGCCTTGATGAACTCCTTTTCCTATTTGGACCCAGTCTGTTGTTCCATGTCCAGTTCTAACTGTTGCTTCCTGACCTGCATACAAATTTCTCAAGAGGCAGATCAGGTGTTCTGGTATTCCCATCTCTTGAAGAATTTTCCACAGTTTATTGTGATCCACAGTCAAAGGCTTTGGCAGAGTCAATAAAGCAGAAATAGATGTTTTTCTGGAACTCTCTTGCTTTTTCCATGATCCAGCGCATGTTGACAATTTGATCTCTGGTTCCTCTGTCTTTTTAAAACCAGCTTGAACATCAGGAAGTTCACGGTTCACATATTGCTGAATCCTGGCTTGGAGAATTTTGGGCATTACTTTACTAGCGTGTGAGATGAGTACAATTGTGTGGTAGTTTGAGCATTCTTTGGCATTGCCTTTCTTTGGGATTGGAATGAAAACTGACATTTTCCAGTCCTGTGGCCAGTGCTAAGTTTTCCAAATTTGCTGGCATATTGAGTGCAGCACTTTCACAGCATCATCTTTCAGGATTTGGAATAGCTCAATTAACGCCCCCGCCCGGGGGGCCATGCCTTCCGCCCGGCCGCTGACCCGCCTGTGCCGGACAGGGAGGGGCTGAGCAGAATCCACTTATTTGGAAACTTGGTGCCTTTTCCTGGATCGTGGTCTGCTGTGCTGGGAGGCCGGGACGCAGGAAGACCCGGCGGTCGTGGGCCGGGAGGCAGAGGGCCCGCGGGTCACTAGGGGCCCCTGGACACTGGTCCCCGTCGGGCGTTTGTGCTGTGGCGGCGGAGGGGACAGCTCTGGGACGAAGACGCACGTGGGTGGCAGGGAAGGAGCCCCTAAGGGCAGCGACTTCGGTGCGTCTTGGTTGACTTGGACGGAGGGGTGTGTCCTCTGGAGGACGTGCTTACTCTAGGTGTAAGGTGACCGGCGCGCTAAGCGCAGGCGGCTGCGACGACCGGCGCGCTAAGCGCGACCGAGAGGAGCCACCCCACGTCCGAGGTCAGGGGCAGTGGCCGAGAGTACCAGACTGCGATGGCACAGGAATGGCTGAGAGGAGGTACCCCGCAGCGGAGGTCAGGGGCAGCGGCCGGGAGGAGCAACCCACCCCCAAGGCCAGGGGCCGTGGCTGGGAAGACCAACCCCACGTCCAAGGAGCCGTGGCTGCGTGGGCACAGGAGGGCCTAGAGGCGCTATCCCACGTTGAAGGTCAGGAAGGGCGGCGATGAGGAGATACCCCTCGTCCAAGGTAAGGAGCAATGGCTGTGCTTTGCTGGAGCAGCTGTGAAGGGATACCCCATGCCCAAGGTAAGAGAAACCCAAGTTAGAGGGTAGGTATTGCAAGAGGGCATCAGAGGGCAAACACACTGAAACCATACTCACAGAAAACTAGTCAATCTAATCACACTAGGACCACAGCCTTGTCTAACTCAATGAAACTAAGCCATGCCCGTGGGGCCACCCAAAACGGGCGGGTCATGGTGGAGAGGTCTGACAGAATGTGGTCCACTGGAGAAGGGAATGGCAAACCACTTCAGTATTCTTGCCTTGAGAACCCCATGAACAGTATGAAAACGCAAAATGATAGGATACTGAAAGAGAAACTCCCCAGGTCAGTAGGTGCCCAATATGCTACTGGAGATCAGTGGAGAAATAACTCCACCAAGAATGAAGGGATGGAGCCAAAGCAAAAAGAATACCCAGCTGTGGATGTGACTGGTAATAGAAGCAAGGTCCGATGCTATAAAGAGCAATATTGCATAGGAACCTGGAATGTCAGGTTCATGAATCAAGGCAAATTTGAAGTGGTCAAACAAGAGATGGCAAGAGTGAATGTCAACATTCTAGGAATCAGCGAACTGAAATGGACTGGAATGGGTGAATTTAACTCAGATGACCATTATATCTACTACTGTGGGCAGGAATCCCTCAGAAGAAATGGAGTAGCCATCATGGCCAACAAAAGAGTCCAAAATGCAGTACTTGGATGCAATCTCAAAAACGACAGAATGATATCTGTTTGTTTCCAAGGCAAACCATTCAATATCTCCTGTTTGACCACTTCCAATTTGCCTTGATTCAAGGACCTGACATTCCAGGTTCCTATGCAATATTGCTCTTTACAGCACCGGACCTTGCTTCTATCACCAGTCACACCCACAACTGGGCATTGTTTTTGCTTTGGCTCCATCCCTTCATTCTTTGTGGAGTTATTTCTCCACTGATCTCCAGTAGCATATTGGGCACCTACCGACCTGGGGAGTTTCTCTTTCAGTATCCTATCATTTTGCGTTTTCATACTGTTCATGGGGTTCTCAAGGCAAGAATACTGAAGTGGTTTGCCATTCCCTTCTCCAGTGGACCACATTCTGTCAGACCTCTCCACCATGACCCGCCCGTTTTGGGTGGCCCCACGGGCATGGCTTAGTTTCATTGAGTTAGACAAGGCTGTGGTCCTAGTGTGATTAGATTGACTAGTTTTCTGTGAGTATGGTTTCAGTGTGTCTGCCCTCTGATGCCCTCTTGCAACACCTACCGTCTTACTTGGGTTTCTCTTACCTTGGACGAGGGGTATCTCCTCACTGCTGCCCCTCCTGACCTTGAACGTGGAATAGTTCCTCTAGGCCCTCCTGCGCGGCGCAGCCACTGCTCCTTGGACGTGGGATTGCTTCTCCCGGCAGCTGCCCCTGACCTCTGGTGTGGGGTAGCTCCTTTCCGCTGTTCCTGTGCCATCGCAACCTGGCACTCTCAGCCGCTGCCCCTGACCTCGAACGTGGGGTAACTCCTCTTGGCCGCTGCCCCTCGGGCGTGGGGTCCTCCCGGCTTCTGCCCCTGACCTCGGACATGGGGTAGCTCCTCTCGGCCGTGCTCTGTGCACCGTCACAGCCGCCCACGCTATGTGCGCCGTCACAGCCGCCCGTGCGGAAAAGATCAGTTTTCATTCCAATCCCAAAGAAAAGCAATGCCAAAGAATGCTCAAACTATGCACAATAGCACTCATCTCACACGCTAGTAAAGTGATGCTTAAAATTTTCCAAGCCAGGCTTCAGCAATACATGAACTGCGAACTTCCAGATGTTCAAGCTGGTTTTAGAAAAGGCAGAGGAACCAGAGATCAAATTGTCAACATCCGCTGGATCATGGAAAAAGCAAGAGAGTTCCAGAAAAACATCTGTTTCTGCTTTATTGACTATGCCAAAGCCTTTGACTGTGTGGATCACAATAAACTGTGGAAAATTCTTCAAGAGATGGGAATACCAGACCACCTGACCTGCCTCTTGGGAAACCTATATGCAGGTCAGGAAGCAACAGAACTGGACATGGAACAACAGACTGGGTCCAAATAGGAAAAGGAGTGTGTCAAGGCTGTATATTGTCACTCTGCTTATTTAATTTCTATGCAGAGTACATCATGAGAAACGCTGGGCCGGAAGAAGCACAAGCTGGAATCAAGATTGCTGGGAGAAATATCAATAACCTCAGATATGCAGATGACACCACCCTTATGGCAGAAAGTGAAGAGGAAATAAAAAGCCTCTTGATGAAGGTGAAAGAGGAAGAGTGAAAAAGTTGGCTTAAAGCTCAACATTCAGAAAATGAAGATCATGACATCTGGTCCCATCACTTCATGGGAAATAGATGGGGAAACAGTGGAAACAGTGTCAGACTTTATTTTTCTGGGCTCCAAAATCACTGCAGATGGTGACTGCAGCCATGAAATTAAAAGACGCTTACTCCTTGGAAGAAAAGCTATGACCAACCTAGATAGCATATTCAAAAGCAGAGACATTACTTTGCCAACAAATGCCCATCTAGTCAAGGCTATGGTTTTTCCTGTGGTCATGTATGGATGTGAGAGTTGGACTGTGAAGAAAGCTAAGCGCCGAAGATTTGATGCTTTTGAACTGTGGTGTTGGAAAAGACTCTTGAGAGTCCCTTGGACTGCAAGGAGATCCAACCAGTCCATTCTGAAGAAGATCAGCCCTGGGATTCCTTTGGAAGGAATGATGCTAAAGCTGAAACTCCAGTACTTTGGCCACCTCATGCGAAGAGTTGACTCATTGGAAAGGACTCTGATGCTGGGAGGGATTGGGGGCAGGAGGAGAAGGGGACGACAGAGGATGAGATGGCTGGATGGCATCACTGACTCGATGGACGTGAGTCTGAGTGAACTCCGGGAGTTGGTGATGGACAGGGAGGCCTGGCGTGCTGCGATTCATGGGGTTGCAAAGAGTCGGACACGACTGAGCGGTCGCAAAGAGTCGGACACGACTGAGCGACTGAACTGAACTGAACTGAATGTAACAATATTATATATATTATATAGCTATTACATATATACCATATATTCATATAAGATATTTCTGATTAGTAGATCATTTGCCTTGCCTTATTTACGTACTCAATTTGTCCTGTCATCTGACTCCTGTCTGTCTGTCTAACACTTTGACTATCAGTCTTATCTCTGAGGTAGAGGTGGTTGAAGATCCAGTCTTATTTAGCACTTAGAAAATTGCTTCATTCTATTAGGAAATTTTTAAACTAGTCAGATGAATCACTATCAAGACTAATTTTGAAAACCGTGTTTGATCAGTGGTATAGTTTTGGTTGATAGCTCTGGTAGTCCCAAAGGAATCTTAACAAAATATTATCAAAGAGGAATACTTTGAAGACAGAAAAGATTACAGGAGGAGGCAAAGTTGGGGAGCAACCATACTTAATAAGAATTCTTCATACAGTTTCTCATTTATTAGACAAGCTTATGAACTGTGAATCATGTTGATTGTGCCCCTTTATCAGTGAGGACCAAACTGAGATTCTGGAAAGATCTCTTCAGTAACACAAAGAAAATGATTCAAGATGATTCTCAAAGATTTTTCTATAGGGGAAAAAGAAGTGAAGCAGTATAAATTTGATTTAAGCCAGACTTCTCTCTCCTGAACTAAAATTTGTCATGATCACAGCCACCCTGCTCTCATTTAGAATTTGTTCGTCGTTAGAAATCTCTGTTGAGAATGAAACTGTAACATGAGTTCCCATTTTTTAGTTTGAAGGTTTCAGCAGGGATTCCATCAGCTCCTGAACTCTTGCTGTATCTACCTGACGACTTTCCAGGGGATTGAACAGAACAGCACAAAGAACTCTGGTATTCAGAGAGCTGCAAGTAAGACTCTGAAATGCAGCTTTCAATATGCATTGGCCATATTTGCAATAGTCTCTCTTTAGTTCTTAATATACACGAATATAAAAGCCTTTATTATAATAGGGGTGGGGTGGGGTGGCGAGAAGAGTAGGAAATCCCATGAGAGTTTGAAGAGACAGGGGTATTTAGCTATGAAACAAGGTTTTCAGAGGGTGCTGTCAAACGACAGAGAGCAGTCGGAGACGGGGTCTAGAAGCAAGGACATGCTGCCCAGGATGGGGATGAGAATACAGAAGAGAACAGCTGACACGAGATCCGCAAAGAATTCTGTACTTCTCTGAAGGCTTCACCAGAGCCTCTTG
The DNA here is from genome assembly GCF_002263795.3 of Bos taurus. Classification (NCBI taxonomy): domain Eukaryota; kingdom Metazoa; phylum Chordata; class Mammalia; order Artiodactyla; family Bovidae; genus Bos; species Bos taurus. The sequence continues at coordinate 31,226,945 of NC_037351.1, read as the reverse complement.
TCAGCTTTTCCTTACTGATGAGCCTTCTCATATTTTCACCTCCCTTCCTTTCCACTCAGATTCCATAATATATCCATAATATATTCCATAATATATATACTTCAGTATCTTTCCTCCTCAACCTTTTGAGGTTGAGGAAAAGGTTGGTATCCTCAACCTTTTCATCTCATTGGCTTTTTTATAACCAATTATCTGGCTAAATCCTGGAAAATTCTACTTGTCCTTCCCTGTTATCTACCCAGGATGCCAACCACTGCTGGAGAGAACCATGACTGAGCAGTCTGTAAATTCATGGGATGGGCATTCGAAGATGCCAGGCAATCATCATTTCTCCTACTCACTGCTCTGCCCCATTCAGCAGAGCAGCCTTGTCAAATCTCCTGAATCTTTAAATCCATGTCCTCTCAAGCTTCCCTAACACTCTTAGCAAATAATCGCCTATTTTACTGGAAATAACAGATACTGTTGGATAGAAACACCTCTGCTTCCTGCTTCCGACTCCCAAAACTAAGCCCCACTTTATCCACCCCTTCTCTCTTCCCTCCTCACTCTTGGAAAAGAGAGCGTTCTGGGTCACATGACTTCAGTTCTATCAGTTTTCTTCCCCCTGCTCTATCTCTTCAGTTCTCTCCCTGGTTCTTTCTGCTCAGCAAATATTTCTCTATCTGAATTTTAACTTCCCTTCCTTTCCGCTCCTTCCAACCCAGCATCTGAAAAGACTTGTTTGCATTTACTCTTTCCCCTCCTTGCCTTTTCTCCCACCAGTCCACCAAGCATCTTCTGGCTCTTCCGAGTCACAGTTCCAATGACTTTTTTAATCCTTATCTAACTTACCCCAGTCACTCTCCCCCAGCCATGAAATTCTTCATATTTTGCTTCTAATCTCCCCACCCTGCTCTTTGTACTCCCATCCACAGTTCATCCTTAAAATATCAGATTTTTGTTCAATTTAAAGATGTTAGACATTTGCATTCATGTGTCAATTGTTGCTCATGACCTCTGGTGTCATTGAATTTTTCTAAATTATTTGCAAAAGAAATTTTACATTGTGAAGGGTTTTTTTGCATTTATTTATTAATTTTTTTTAATTTTTTTAAATTTTATTTTATTTAACTTTACAATATTGTATTGGTTTTGCCATATATCAAAATGAATCTGCCACAGGTATACATGTGTTCCCCATCCTGAACCCTCCTCCCTCCTCCCTCCCCATACCATCCCTCTGGGTCGTCCCAGTGCACCAGCCCCAAGCATCCAGTATCGTGCATCGAACCTGGACTGGCGACTCGTTTCATACATGATATTATGCATATTTCAATGCCATTCTCCCAAATCATCCCATCCTCTCCCTCTCCCACATAGTCCAAAAGACTGTTCTACAGTTTTAAAGTTACCAAAACCTCATAGGCTTGGTCACAAGCACTGCTGGTGCTGCTGCTGCTAAGTCGCTTCAGTCGTGTCCAACTCTGTGCGACCCCAGAGATGGCAGCCCACCAGGCTCCCCCATCCCTGGGATTCTATAGGCAAATACATTGGAATGGGTTGCCATTTCCTTCTCCAGTGCGTGAAAGTGAAGAGTGAAAGTGAAGTCGCTCAGTCGTGTCCAACTCCTAGCGACCCCATGGACTGCAGCCTACCAGGCTCCTCCATCCATAGGCACTGGAAACATTAAAAAATTTTCATTTGCCTTTCAATTTTTAAGAAAATTTTAATATGTTGATCTTTTCCTTTATATTAATAGCTTCTATTTTCAGTGTCATGCTTAGACAGATCTTGCTTATGTGTGAAAGTTGCTCAATCGTGTCCGACTCTTTGCGACCCTGTGGACTATATAGTCCATGGAATTCTCCAGGCCACAATACTGGAGTGGGTAGCCTTTCCCTTCTCCAGGGGATCTTCCCAACCCAGGGATCAAACCCAGGTCTCCCACATTGCAGGCGAATTCTTTACCAGATAAGCCACAAGGGAAGCCCAAGAATACTGGAGAGGGTAGCCTATCCCTTCTCCAGGGGATCTTCCTGACCTAGGAATCAAACCAGTATCTCCTGCGTTGCAGACGAATTCTTTACCAACTGAGCTATCAGGGAAGTTGATCTTGCTTATACTAATATTAAATAAGAAAAAAATTGAATATCGATATTTAATATTGATCTTGCTTATATTAAATATTGCTTATATTAATATTAAATATTGATATTAAAATTTTTTTCTTAAGAGCAGTTTCAGGCAAAATACAGAGGAAGGTACAGAGATTTCCCATAATTCCCCTGCACCACACATACATTACCTCCTTGATAATCAACACCCCACCTGAATGACACATTTTTTACAGCTGATAAACCTAATGATTACTGTTACATCATTATCAACAAAAGTCCATTGCTTGCCTTAGAATTTGTGTTTGGTATTGTGCATCCTATGGATTTGAAAAAATGTATAATAACATGTATCCATCACTGTAGTATCACAAAGAGTATTTTCACTACCCTGAAAAATCCGCTGTGCTTCATCTAGTCATCTCTTCCTCATCCTGAACCCCTGACAACCACTGATACTTTCATTGTCTCCATAGTTGTATCTTTTCCAGAATGTTATACAATTGGAATCATATAGCCTTATCAGATTGGCTTCTTTTATTTAGTAATATACATGTAAGTTTCCTCATTGTCTTTTCATGGCTTGACAGCTCATCTCTTTTTATCACTGGATATTCCATCATCTGGATGTGTCACAGTTTATCTAGTCACCTACTGAAGGACATCCTGGTTGCTTCCAAGTTTTGGAAAATATAAAGCTGCTATACACATTATGTGCAGGTTTTTGTGTGGACATAAGTTTTCAGTTCTTGTAGGTGAAGTGCCAAGGAACACATTTACTGAATCACATGGTAAGAAAGTCCTAGCTGCCTGCAAAGTGACCACCATCCTGAATTTCCACCCGCAGTGAATGAGGTTTCCTGTTGCTCCACATCCTTGTCAATATTTGGTATTGTGTACAGTCAGTGTTCTGTATTTTGGCCATTCTAATGGGTGTGTAGTGGTTCTATTTTTCTTCTGATAGTTTTATGGCTTAACTTTTTGATGTTCAAATCTTTATCTGAAGTTTATTTGGGTAGAAATTTATTATGATGTGGAGAAAAGAGTTACTGCTAATTTGTTCCAAATGTTAAGCCACTTGCCTCCAAAATAACGTATTGAATAATCCTTTTCCAAAGATATGTTAAATGTCACCTTTTTTGCTCTATTAGCATCTCATAATACTTGGACCTATCTCTAGATTCTCTGTTATGTTCTGTTCTTCCTATTTCTGGACCTATTCCTTAATACTTTTGATCACGTAGATTTACAATGCATTTCATTGTTTGGAAAATAGACTTCTAAAACTTTTTTATTGACCGGTTTTATGCTTTTATTTTCTCAGGTAAACTACAGAAGCATTTGGTCAAATTATAAAGAATAATTCATCATTTATATTTTTGTCACAATTTGTTAAATTTGTACATTAACGGGGAAATATGGACCGCTGTGTACTTTCAAACTTTTTCTTTCAGATGTTATATCTTTCTTTTTTGATTTCCAGGAGAGGACTAACCTGTCCTACCCATAGATCTCATAGTTTTTGCTAAGTTCACTCCTAAATAATTTACATATTTTGGTTTTCATTACTATTGTGAATGGAATTTTTATGTTCCATTATATTTATATAGAAAGAGGCTGTATATAATTATCTTGATTCCAGATATTCTACAAAACCCACTTAGTAGTTTTAATAATTTCTAGTTTATTGTGTAACAGTTTTTAAGTGTTTTCATCTATTATCTGCAAAAGAGATAACATCACTTTCCAATAAATACAAATTTTTGTAAAATATCTGATTGTAATGTAAACAAATTTCACAAATAAAAAGGAATGGAGATTTTTCTTGTATTTAATTTGAAAGTCTCTGGTTTTATTATTAGGCATGGTGTTTTCTGCTTACTAAACAGATTTTATATCTATGTATTTATTTGTATGCACCTAGAGTATCTCCTCGTGGCTCAGCTGGTAAAGAATCCGCCTGCAATGTGGGAGACCTAGGTTCTATCCCTGGATTGGGAAGATCCCCTGGAGAAGGGAGAGGCTACCCACTCCAGTATTCTGGCCTGGAGAATTCCATGGACTATACAGTCCATGTGGTTACAAAGAGTCAGACACGACTGAGCAACTTTCACCTCTTCACCTCAGAGTATCTTAGGAAGGTTAGCCAGAAACCAGTAACAGTGATGGTGTCTGGGAAGGAGTTTGATGGGACAGTTAAGTAGGGATACAGTTCATGAATATACTTGTGTGTCTTGAATTTTGTACCATTTACATGTGTAATTCATTCAAAACAGAAATAATAGAATTTAAAAATCAAAGAAATATTTATTTTATTATTAAAGAAATTATTTATTTGGTTTTAGTTTCTAAGATTTTTAAAAAATACTTTGCAATGGTGGTGAATTAAACATGTGTTTCTTTCTATATTTATTGCCCTGATCACATGATTTTTATTTGATCTTTGGTTTATTACATCTAACGTGTCTCATTTTAAACCATATTCATTGGTTATTATATTTTAGTTTTTTCTGATGAAATAACTAATGTTTTATTTAGCACCTCTGTATCTGTGGTCATAAATAAGATTGTTTTGCAGTGGGAGTAGTTGTGAAGTTTTGGTCAGGTTTTGATGTCAGTATTCTGAAATAAATTGACGAGTCCTCTAGACTTTCTTAGGCTCAAAAACTTATTTAGCATGGAATTTCTCTTGTGCTTGAAAAATTGAAGGAACTCATCTATAAAACCCCCTGGCTTTAACTTTCTTTTGGAAGATATGTTTTGATAAAATCTTTGATTTTTAAAAATTGCTATAATTTTATTAAAGTTTTCAACAAAGCAAATATGCCTTAGTATTTCTTATAAATTATTGACTTGAAAAACACCTTCTTGGTGCATTGTGGGTGTGATTTTATATCAAGTCTAGACCATACTGTGGTTATAAATGGTAAAAAATATTAAAAAGTGAAGTTATTAATATAAAAAGTTTACTTTCTGATTTTAAAATTACAAAATTTCTTCCATAAATCACTGAATCTTGCTCTCTCAAAATAGAAATACATATTAATATTTGGTAAAAAAAAAATCTGAATTTTTCAACTAATACACATGGTCACACGAGATAAACCAACTCTTAAAAATATTTGATTTTCTGCTCAGAGTCCATAGGAACTAAAATGGAGTAGGAACTAAAATGACAAATTTATCTCACTCTAGAGAACAAATCTCTGTAACTCAACCGTATCTCTGCCACTCATGAATCATCAAGTCTGGCCTTTACTTGTGGGATAAATATATCTGTTATGTATACCTTCTTGTCCTTTTTTGCATAACTATATATTTCTTTCTTTGCATCCACTTTTATTTATTTGCATCCTACTTCTGATACAGTGGAGACCTAACTTGGAGGAAATCAATTAAATCTAGCAGTACTCTTTTGGCTGTGTAAAACTGCTGATCAAAACAGCACATTTGCTGGAGTCCTTACCGTATTTTCTTCAAAGTAGAGGCACGAGCAGGAAAAGGGAGTGAGGTGAACATTTGATCAAGATGACAAGCACCGGTGGATCCCTGCTGCGAGCTGGAACACAAGCCTGATGACATGTATTTGGTGTCATTCTGATGTAGATTCTGACAGAGGCCAATTTATGGTCCAATTTATGTCTTGACTCTCATACGAAGGCCAAGCAAGCTATAAAATGTAATAAGAATTTCTTCAATCAATGTCCAGAGGAAAAACAAATCACTCAGTTACTGACACAATATTGCATCAACACCCCGGTAAAGTTCTCACGAGTGTGTGACATGCCCCCAAGCTACAAAGAGCATGGAGACGAAAACCTGCCGTAGCAACACCACGTCCTTATAGAAAAAGTCCTAAACTTTATAGCTGCTAATAAGTCATTACCTTTCTTTTCCCTTTATTCTAATAATACTTTTATTTGGGGGAGACGGGGAGAGGAGTATTAAATAAATAAATGATACTCCTCCCTTCCAAGACTTCAGTTTCATTCTAATTTCTGACCCGAGTGCTGTGAACTCCTTTCCTCTTCTCCCTACCCCCTTTCCTTCCTATCAGTTCCCTTTTTGCAGAGAAAGTTATTTATTTGTCCCTCGGCAGATCATTCCAACTTAGGCTCCTAGTGAGGTAACGTAGATTAGTCCCTGATCACAGTTTCTCTCCAGCCAGTCGTGGGCTCATGTATTTTCATTCTGTCTCTTGTTTAAATGTTTTCTAACCAGACACACATTGTTAAGCACTGTTACGAGTTGGTGCATGGAGGATTTCAGAGAAGAAAGATGGGAGAATTTCCTGGCTGTCCATGAAGTCTAGTCTAATTGTTTCTGATTTGTTTCTTCCAAATCCAATTTTAAGACTGTCACTGTGCAACACACACCCACACCCACACACACAGGAGTACCATTGTGCTCTATTTCAAATGTGGCTTCATATATGTATGCAGTGAGGACTGGAGTCAGAATCATTTTGTTTATTGGTATAGGGGGTGCAAAATGGCTAACGTAAGGCACTTCGTATTTGAAAGTGTTTGCCTTTGGAACATTAGGTAAGTTACAGGGCAGGGCAGGAAAACAGAACACATTTTTTAGAAGTACTTTTCCCTCTTTTTAGAAAAGAATAGGGGAACTGTTAAAGAGGACCTGAAATGCTGAGAAACATTGTGGGGTGTCCTGGATGAGAACTGGGGGCAGCTCTTGTTCACAGGGCTTCCCTGGTGGCTCAAATGGTAAAGAATCTGCCTACAATGCAGGAGACCTGAGTTTGATCCCTAGGTCAGGAAGATCCCCTGAAGGAGGAAATGGCAACCCACTCCCCCGGTGGGCTGCAGTCCATGGGATGGCAAAGAGTCAAACAAGACTTAGCGACTAACACTTCCACTCACTGGTTCCCATATCAGCACTGGTGTTGCATGGCTCTGAATGTGTTGGGAAGGTATTCCTGACTTAGCAGTGCTTCTACAAAGGCCAACACACACGCAAGAAAGAGTCAGGCAGTGATCATCATTAGTATTTGGTAATATATCCAATATATTCCTGAAAAGGAATAAGGCTCCATCCAGTCAGGGCATATTTTTTCCGTGCATAGTAAGACCTGGTGGCCTTCTGCATTGACTGGCTTTTCCTCTGGGATCTTCCCTAACTCCACAAGTTCAAAATTAAACACCCCTTCTTATGTTCTGAAAGCAAGGCAACTGTGATTCTCTATTGTCTGGGAAAATCCAGGTCTTGTGAGGCCCAAACCAATACAACTGGGTGGACTTTTAAAAAAATACAAAGCAATTTTCAAAGGTGACTCTATTTTAGATAGATTAAAAAAAAAAATCCCCACAACTTCTTAGAACCTTGGAGATTTGAATTCCCTTGTGAAATGGCATTTTACTAGTTACGGTTACATAGATGTGATTCTTGGGTGCAACCTGGCTCCTCCCCCTCCCCCACACCTAGAACCTCTACCAGCCAGCAACTACCGGCACTCAGGGGGCTGGTGCAGGTGAGTAGCTCTGGAAACAAGCTCCTGTCTCTCATATCACTGTTCCTCAACACCGTGTGTTTCTCCTTCCAGCAGATCCAGGTAACAATACAGATATAGTAATTGTACATCGAGTTATGTACTGAGCTCTTTTGTTGTTTATTTCTGTTGAGTAATTTTTCCAATTGTAAAAGTAGTCTGATTTCATGACCGAAGTTTTGAAAATCCCAGAGAATAAACTAAAGAGGAGAATTAGAATATCTGTCATGTCACTGCCATTAAATATTATTATATTCCTTCTGATCTTTTTATTGCAGATATATTTGTATGTGTGTTACATCATTTCATTTAAAATACCCTACTTTTCACTTTTATCATTTTCTAATTTCCTTTCTCATTAAGAACATTTTGAAAGCATGACTTTTAATGGTGAATAATCTCACGTTATATAGATCCACCATATTTTTGTAGCCATGTCCCTAACATGATGCAGGATTATGTGTCCCATGCTGGGTCTTACCATCTGAGCCACCAGGGAAGCCTGTAAATAGGCACAAGACCCTAAAGAAAACTTCTAATGTTTCCAGTCTTCCCATTTTATTTCTTGACCTTTGTGGTGGAGCTAAAACAGAAAACTGGGAGTTAGGTTTCAGGGTGGTAGAGAGAATGAAGGAGTAGAGGCTGGCTAAAAGTTGCTATATTAAATGTTGATTGCCACGAAATTCCCAACACCAAAACATCTATTAAACCTATAAATAAAAATTAAGTGACAGTATTTTTCTTTATACTTACAACCCTACCAAAATGTTAAGCACAGATTTAGATATACAGATAAATAAATGGATAAAAAAGACAGTAGATTCCATTAAAATATCACCCTGAGAAACGGTTTACCCACTTAATTGGAATGATGGCCAAGGGAGAAATTTAAAGCAAAGAATTTCAATGACTAAACAGATGAACAAATGGCTCACTTAATTCATTTCCATGTCATATCCAAAAGTCTATTCAAAAGAATGTTCCCCTGCATTGCCCCAGGGGTTGTTTTTTCCTGCCCTGCTCTGAATGTATACAGACATTTAAAATTCATGTTTGGTATAAAAATCGTCTATACGTGTCATGTTAAATGTCTTGGGTTCTACTTTGGAGTCTCAGAATTCTGACCAACGCCACAAGAATAACACAATCGGATTTTAAAGAAGTCTGCCTTGGGTTTACAGGATGGCTCCCCAAGCAGGAAGACTTCTAAAAACATTTCAGTATAAAGCATTCATTTGTGACTCAGGTATACTTAAGATGGAAGAAACTCAGACTTGGATTGCAAAAACATTTGGGGAGCATGTGCATTGTGCCAGAAATTGGCCAGTATGCTTTCACATTGCTCATCTCATTTAATCCTCAAAAGAATCCTCTGAAGAAGGATTCTTAAATTTATTTAATGAGTAAAGGCAGTGAGACTCAGAGACGTTTAGTGAGAAGCCCAGAAACCTCATCTGTTTACTTATCTATTCATTCAGGACAATTTTTTTGAGCACATATTCTGTGCCAGGCCCAGAACAACAGTCTTAGGATACATAATCCCTACATTCAAACTGGTTACAATCTTGTGTACTTTACTGCTAGACCAGTAAACAGTGTGAAAATGCAGCAATAGGAGTACAGTGGTGTCGTGGAATCACATAGGAGTGATATACAGCTTAGGTTGCAGATGGTGGGCTCAGTGAAAGCTTTACAGAGGAAGATATAACTAAACTAAGGAAAAGATGCCCCAATAAAGACTGGCGGGGCACTGGGCAGAATGGTTAAGAGTATTCTAAGCAGTTGTTCAATTGTCCAGTCATGTCTGACTCTTTGCGACCCCATGGACTGCAGCATGCCAGGCTTACCTGTCCTTCACCATCTCCCGGAGCTTGCTCAACCACATGTCCATTGAGTCGGTGATGCCATCCAATCATCTTCTTCTCTGTCATCCCCCTCTCCTCATGCCTTCTATCTTTCCCAGCATTGGGGTCTTTTCTAATGAGTTGGCTCTTTGCATCAGGTGGCCAAAGTATTGGAGGCTCAGCTTCAACATCAGTCCTTTCAAATAATTTTCAGAGTTGATTTCCTTCAGGATAGACTAACTTGATCTCCTTGCAGTCCAAGGGACTCTCAAGAGTCTTCTCCAACACCACAGTTCAAAAGCATCAATTCTTCGGTGCTCAGCCTTCTTTTTGGAGCAACTTGCACATCAGTACATGACTACTGGAAAAACCATAGCTTTGACTATACAGACCTTCGCTGGAAAATAATGTCTCTACTTTTAATATGCTGTCTAGGTTGGTCTTAGCTTTTCTTCCAAGAAGCAAGCGTCTTTTAATTTCCTGGCTGCAGTCACCATCTGCAGTGATTTTGGAGCCCAAGAAAATAAAGTTTGTCATTGTTTCCATTGTTTCCCCATCTATTTGCCATGAAGTGATGGGGCCGGATGCCTTGATCTTAGTTTTTTGAATGTTGAGTTTTAAGCCAAATTTTGCACTCCCCTCTTTCACTTTCATCAAGAGGCTCTTTAGTTCCTCTTCACTTTCTGCCATAAGGGTTGTGTCATCTGCGTATCTGAGGATACTGATATTTCTGCCAGTAATCTTGATTCCAGCTTGTGCTTTATCCAGCCTGGCATTTCTCATGATGTACTCTGCATATGAGATAAATAAGCAGGGTGACAATATACAGCCTTGATGTATGCAGTTCCCACCTTTGAAATTGTTGTTCCATGTCTGGTGCTAACTGTTGTTTCTTGGCTTGCATACAGGTTTCTCAGGAGGCAAATAAAGTGTTCTAGTATTCTCATCTCTTTAAGAATTCTCCACAGTTTGTTGTGATCCACAGAGTCAAAGCTTTGGCATAGTCAATGAAGCAGAAGTATATGTTTTCCTGGAATTCTCTTGCTTTTTCTATGATCCAATGGATGTTGGAAATTTGATATCTGGTTGCTTTGCCTTTTTCTAAGCAGAGGGTAGAGCAGACATAGAAGGCTGATGGTGAAGAAGAGCATCATGTATATTAAGATAGGAATGGGTTTCAAACAATGGGTGAGTGGAGTGCAAAGTTAGAGCTCTCTGAGCAATACAGCCAAAGAAGTAAACATTAAGGTTTTATGAATCAAAACATTTAAAGTTAATATTAAATCCAAAGGAAAGCCTTTAAGTGTGTTAAGCAAGGACAGACATAGCCAGTTGTGTGGTTGATAAAAAGAATTCTGATTGTTGGAGAATGTATTATGGGCTCTAAAAGTGTGAACATAGAGAAGAATTAGGAGACTACTAGGTAATCCAGGTAAGAAAGATGATGGCCTGACCACGAGACAGTGGTAATGGGAAGAATAGATTTGAGAATCATTTATGAGAAGGAATTAATACAAAATGAACTTTTACTGAAGGATAAAAGGGAAAGGGATAAAAGCTATGACTTGTCTGGAGAAATGACAATACCATTTACTAAGATAGTTAATATGACAGAGGAAGGGAGGTCTGACTGCCAAAGATCAAGAGCTGGTTTTGAACAATCAGTTTGTGGTGCCAGTAGATGTTAAGTTGGAGATGTCCAGTAGATAGTTGGACTGATGAGCCTGAAGACTGGATCCATGGGTGTAAATAAAAATCAACTGAACATAGGTGTTAATAGAACCCACTGCTGCTAAGTCGCTTCAGTCATGTCTGACTCTGTGTGACCCCAGAGATGACAGCCCACCAGGCTCCCCCATCCCTGGGATTCTCCAGGCAAGAACACTGGAGTGGGTTGCCATTTCCTTCTCCAATGCATGAAAGTGAAAAGTGAAGTCACTCGGTTGTGTCCGACTCTTAGCGACCCCATGGACTGCAGCCCTACCAGGCTCCTCCATCCATGGGGTTTTCCAGGCAAGAGTACTGGAGTGGGGTGTCATTGCCTTCTCCAATAGAACCCACACAGGGAGGTTAATGAAAAATAATTAATGAAAGGAGAAAAGTCCATAAAGATGACCAAGAAAGACTGACTGGCGGTGTATAAGAAGAACGTAAAGAAGGTGTGATTTCAGAAACCAGAAGGGAATATGGGACTTTAAGAGGGATGAGCTAATTTGCAATATTATATGTGGTCCAGTAAGATAAGTACTGAAGTTTGCCCATTTGCTTCTGCAAATAGGAAGATATTGGTGACATTACCTGTGTCATCTTCATGGAAGTAATAGTAGAAATCATACTGTTGTGAGTCTCCCATCATTAAATCAGAGATGAAATGGAGACAGAGGGCTAGCTTACTCTATTGGGAAGTCTAAGGAGGAAGGGGAAAGATTGAATAGTAGCAATTTCAAAAGACAGTTCTGTAAAATGCAGTTTCATGTGGTTGTGGATGTGGATGTACAGTTCAGTTCAGTCTTTCAGTCATGTCCTACTCTGCAACCCCATGGACTGCAGCACCCCATCACTAATTCCCTGGAACCTACTCAAACTCATTTCCATCGAGTTGGTGATGCCATCAAACCATCTCATCCTCTGTCGTTCCCTTCTCCTCCCGCCTTCATTCTTTCCCAGAATTGAGGTCTTTTCAAATGAGTCAGCTCTTTGCATCAGGTGGCCAAAGTATTGGAATTTCAGCTTCAGCATCAGACCTTCCAATGAATATTCAGGATTGATTTCCTTTAGGATTGACTGGTTGGATCTCCTTGCAGTCCAAGGGACTCTCAAGAGTCTTCTCCAACACCACAGTTCAAAAGCATCAGTTCTTTGGCGCTCAGCTTTCTTTACAGTCCAACTCTCATACCCATGCATGACTACTGGAAAAACCATAGCTTTGACTATGTGGATCTTTGTTGGCAAAGTGACGTTGTTGCTTTTTAATATGTTGTCTAGGTTGGTCATAGCTTTTCTTCCAAGGAGCAAGTGTCTTTTAATTTCATGACTGCAGTCAGCATCTGCAGTGATTTTGGAGCCCAAAAAAATAAAGTCTGACACTGTTTCCACTGTTTCCCCATCTATTTCCCATGAAATGATGGGACCACATGCCATGATCTTAGTTTTCTGAATGCTGAGTTTTAAGCCAACTTTTTCACTCTCATCTTCCTCTTTCATCAAGAGGCTCTTTAGTTCCTCTTCACTTTCTGCCATAAAGGTGGTATCATCTGCATTTCTGAGGTTATTGATATTTCTCCAGCAATCTTGATTCCAGCTTGTGCTTCATCCAGCCCAGTATTTCACATGATGTACTCTGCATATAAGTTAAATAAGCAGGGTGACAATAAACAGCCTTGACATATTCCTTTCCCAATTTGGAACCAGTCTATTGTTCCATGTTCAGTTCTAACTGTTGCTTCTTGACCTGCATACAGATTTCTCAGGAGGCAGGTCATATGGTCTGGTATTCCCATATCTTGAAAAATTTCCCACAGTTTGTTGTGATCCACACAGTCAAAGGCTTTGGCATAGTCAATAAAGCAAAAGTAGATATTTTTCTGTAACTCTCTTGCTTTTTCGATGATCCAGTGGATGTTGGCAATTTGATCTCTGGTTCCTCTGCCTTTTCCAAACCCAGCTTGAATATCTGGAAGTTCATGGTTCATGTACTGTTGAAGCCTGGCTTGGAGAATTTTGAGCATTACTTTGCTAGCATGTGAGATGAGTGCAATTGTGTGATAGTTTGAACATTCTTTGGCATTGCCTTTGGGATTAGAATGAAAACTGATCTTTTCTAGTCCTGTGGCCACTGCTGAGTTTCCAGATTTGCTGGCATATTGAGTGCAGCATTTTCACAGCATCATCTTTTAGGATTTGAAATAGCTCACCTGGAATTCCATCACCTCCACTAGCTTTGTTGGCAGTGATGCTTCCTAAGACCCACTTGACTTCGCATTCCAGGAGGTCTGGTTCTAAGTGAGTGATCACACCATTGTGATTATCTGGGTCATGAAGATCTTTTTTGTACAGTTCTTCTGTGTATTCCTACCACCTCTTCTTAATATCTTCTGCTTCTGTTAGGTCCATGCCATTTCTGTCCTTTACTGTGCTCCTCTTTGCATGAAGTGTTCCCTTGGTGTCTCTGAGTGTGTGCATATGTGAGAACACAGTATTTCTGTTTCCTCTGTGCACCTATGTGGCTTTGCTCTGCAGAGTTACTTTGAAACTAGGTCTTCTGACTTTATTCCAAGACTTTTCCATTTACCACAACTCAAAAACTGTGCTATAAAATTGTTTAAAAGAATCTAAGGGACAAGTGAGCCATTGCCCTAAAACCTAGGCTAAGTAGTTTTTATCCCATTAGATTAATAAATGGTAAATACATGTGATACACTATGAAGACCAGATATTCTTATGCAAATGACTTAGAAAAATGGCAGGACTAGTAGGGAGTAGCACAAGAGCTGAACTGTTACTGAACAGCTCATTTGGAGGGAGACAAAGAAGCAATGATGTAGCTAACTTTGAGTATTAGATTTCTTCCCTTGGATTCTAAAATTTTCAAGCAAATTCTAAGAGGGAAGAAGCTTGTCTTGATAGTTGATAATTTTTGCACCATATTGGGAATATTTCCATAATATTTTTTGGGGGGAAATGGGTCATTCCTTTTTTCTCTAGCTGTAGAGAAATGACTTTTAGGGTAATGACTTAGGGTGCTTAACAGACCTATTGTCTATTAGCACCTCTATCTTAGGGTGAGCAGAAAGGAAAATATTATGAAATTTAAATCAGCTACCTTTATTAATAATTTAAGTCTTTGTAATAAAAAGTCTACAATTATAAATAATTGTATATAGAAAGGTCTCCACTCCTTAACAATTCTTGGCTATAATACAACAGGAAACTAACAGTTGGGTGTACTGAAGCAAAAAGTCTGTTTCATTGGAATGAGACATACAAACAATCTGGAAATGAAATGTAAAAAGCAATTTTATATACAATACATCAAAGAAGATAAAACATCTAGGAATAAATTTGACAAGAAAAGGACAAAATTTGTTCACTTAAAACCTCAAAATGTCATTGAAAGAAATTAAAGAAGAACTAAATAAATGGAAAGACATCCCATGTTCATAGATTGGAAAGGTAAGTATTGTTAAGATGGCAATACTCTCCAGATTGGACTACAAACTCAATTAAATCCTTGTAAGATCCCACCTGCCTTAAAGCAACTGACAAGCTGATTCTAAAATTTATATAGAAATGCAAGCCAAACAATCTTAAAATAGAAGAATGAAGCTGGAGAACTGATACTCTATTTAAAAAATTACTGCAGTACTATACTATACAGTATACAGCAATATAGACAGTGTAGTACTATTTACAGGTTAGATTCACACACACACACACATATGTATGTATGTATATATATTGCATTCATATATATATGAATGGAATAGAACTGAGAATACAGAAATAACCTCTTACAGTTGTGGTCAATTTTTAACATGATTTTTAACAAGGAAACCAAACCAGTTCAATGTGAGAAAGAGAAGTGTTTTCAATGAATGGTGCTGGGACAACTAGAATCCTCAAACAAAAGACGGAAGCTGGAATTCTACCTCACACCACATACAGAAATTAACTCAAAATTGATCAAAGACCTAAATGCAATGACTAACACTACAACATTTGTAGAAGAAAACATAGGCATAATTCTTTGTGGTCTCAGATCAGGCAGTGATTTCTTAGATATGACATAAAAAGCACAAGCCACAAAAAGAAAAGGCAAATTAGATTTCATTAATATTTAAAACTTTTGTGTTTTTCAAAGGATATAATCAAGAAACTGGAAAGACAACACACAGAATGGGAGAAATACTTGCAAGTCATACAACTGATAAGGGACTATTATCCAGAACGCATAAAGAACTCTGAAAATTGAACAACAAAAAGACAAATAATACTATTAAAATATATTCAAATAGACATTTCTCCAAGGAAGATATACAAATGGCCAATTAAGTATGTGAAAAGATGCTCAACCCCATTAGCCACCAGGATAAAGCAAATCAGAACCACAATGAAATACCACTTATCATCTACTAGGATTGCTATAATCTAAAAGACAGACAATATCATGTGTTGGCCTGGGTATGGAGAAACTGAAACTCTAATACATTTCTGGATGGGATGTAAAATGATGACACTGCTTTGGAAAATAGTGTGGCAGTTCTTTATGTTAAATATACATTTACTATATAGTGTAGGAATTCCTCTCATAAATATATATTCAAGAGGAATGAAAACATACATCTACATTAAAAATTTGCACATGAATGAACATACAGCATTATTCATAACAGTCAAAAGCTGGAAACAACTCAAACGTCCCTCACTTACCTAACAAATAAACAATGTGATACATTCATATAAAGGAATATTATTCAGTCATAAAAAGTAATGAAACACTGATATATGCTACAATATGATGAACCTCAGAAACATTATGCTGAGTGAAAGAAGCCAAACACAAAAGGCCGCATATTGTGTGATTCCATTTGTATGAAATGCCAGCATAGGTATATCCACAGGCATGGAAAATATTAATAGATCATTGCTTGCCAGGGGCTGTGGGGAGAGCAGAATAGAGTGACTGTTAATAGGTGTGTGTGTGTGTGTGTGTGTGTGTGTGTGTGTATGTGTGTGTGTGTTTGTGTGCACGCGCGCGCGTAGATGCTCAGTCATATCCAATTCTTCATGACACCATGGACTGTAGCCTGTCAGGCTCCTCTGTCCAAGAAGATTCTCCAGGCAAGAATACTGGAGTGGGTTGCCATTCCCTTCTCCAGGGGATCGTCCCAATTCAGGGATCGAACCTGAGTTTCCTAGCCTCCTGCATTGGCAGGTGGGTTCTTTACCACTAGTGCCACCTGGAATGAATATATATATATATATACCATAGAGTAGGCCCAGCACCAGGAGCATAGCTTATCCATGGAATCTGTGCAGCCAAGGGCTATCATAGGGGAGGGAACTGTCCCTGTCTTAGACACCTGGGCAGTCAGTTCACTTTCCCATCTTCGAATTTCCTAAGCAGTTAAAGAGCCTTAGTCCAGCAGGGCTACTTCCAGTCCCTTCCAGCTCTGTCAGGGTCTCTGAATATCAAGGAAACCCTGTCTAGACAGGCTAGGCAGAGCAACGATACTTTCACAATATGGGACTGGCAGACCACGACCTTTTAGGAAAACCAACAAATAAAAACAGAACAAACCCCAGTACAGTAATCAGAGACTAGACCTAATTTGAATTCTCTGTGATGAAATGCAATCTTTTCTTGCTGCTTCAAAGACATTGGAACAATCCTCAACGAACAAGCAGAGCCACCTTCAGAGTAAGATTAATCAGAACAAAGGCCACCAGCTTAGGGCAGAGTACACGGTGCTTGATGCCCAAGGACCCAGGCCTGGGTGGTACAGGCCTGAAGATGATGCAGTATTTCAGGAAGGCTATGATGGGGTTGTGGGGAGAAAAGAAAAAATGAACTCCCCAACTGAAATCACCCTGAGGCTTTTGTAATCTAGACATGTTCACACAGTTGTCTAGGATCCTTCCCACCTGTCCAGTAAACAGGATAACTCATGGCACTTCTATGGTTCTCCTCTCATGGATACTTGGACTAAAAAGAAAAATGGGGAGAGGACGAGAGATACAGAGGTGGGTTTGCCACAGCCTTACCCAACTTGTAAAGCATCAGGGAGTGATAGCTTCCTGAAAATGAGGTGCTTTGTGAGCTAAGGAAGGTCAAGGCGAGCTGATAAAGAGCTGGGCTTTGAAGCTCAGGCTGCCATGGTCGGAATTATGACTCTGTGACCTACTAGGGGTGTGATTTGGGGTCAACATTTAGTCTTTATGAAATTCAGTTTCCTTATCTGTAAAGTGGTCTAAATTCCTACCCCCAAAGAGTTGTGAGAATTAAAGGAAATAACATATTTGTTAAATGGTAGATATTATTTTAAACAACAATGACAAAACGCCATTGTACCTGGGCTCATGATTGCTCTGTTTTTAATCCTATTCCCCCAACATGTTCTAATTTGACTTAGATTTAGCTACAGCAGAGTCTATCCAACTGTGTTCTTTGTATGAACACGATTTGATGCATATTTATTATGGCATGTGTTCACTTATCATTCCAATCCCAAAGAAAGGCAATGCCAAAGAATGCTCAAACTACCACACAATTGCACTCATCTCACACGCTAGTAAAGTAATGCCCAAAATTCTCCAAGCCAGGCTTCAGCAATACATGAACCATGAACTTCCTGATGTTCAAGCTGGTTTTAGAAAAGGCAGAGGAACCAGAGATCAAATTGCCAACATCTGCTGGATCATGGAAAAAGCAAGAGAGTTCCAGAAAAACATCTACTTCTGCTTTATTGACTATGCCAAAGTCTTTGACTGTGTGGATCACAATAAACTGTGGAAAATTCTGAAAGAGATGGGAATACCAGACCACCTGACCTGCCTCTTGGGAAATCTGTATGCAGGTCAGGAAGCAACAGTTAGAACTGGACATGGAACAACAGACTGATTCCAAATAGGAAAAGGAGTATGTCAAGGCTGTATATTATCACCCTGCTTATTTAGCTTATATGCAGAGTACATCATGAGAAACGCTGGACTGGAAGAAACACAAGCTGGAATCAAGACTGCCGGGAGAAATATCAATAACCTCAGATATAAAAAGCCTCTTGATGAAAATGAGAGGAAAGTGAAAAAGTTGGCTTAAAGCTCAACATTCAGAGGACGAAGATCATGGCATCTGGTCCCATCACTTCATGGGAAATAGATGGGGAAACAGTGGAAACAGTGTCAGACTTTATTTTTGGGGGCTCCCAAATCACTGCAGATGATGACTGCAGCCATGAAATTAAAAGACGCTTACTCATTGGAAGGAAAGTTATGATCAACCTAGATAGCATATTCAAAAGCAGAGACATTACTTTGCCAACAAAGGTTCGTCTAGTCAAGGCTATGGTTTTTCCTGTGGTCATGTATGGATGTAAGAGTTGGACTGTGAAGACGGCTGAGAGCCAAAGAATTGATGCTTTTGAACTGTGGTGTTGGAGAAGACTCTTGAGAGTCTCTTGGACTGAAAGGAGATCCAACCAGTCCATTCTGAAGGAGATCAGCCCTGGGATTTCTTTGGAGGGAATGATGCTAAGGCTGAAACTCCAGTACTTTGGCCACCTCATGCGGAGAGTTGACTCATTGGAAAAGACCCTGATGCTGGGAGGGATTGGGGGCAGGAGGAGAAGGGGACGACAGAGGATGAGACGGCTGGATGGCATCACTGACTCGATGGACGTGAGTCTGAGTGAACTCCGGGAGTTGGTGATGGACAGGGAGGCCTGGTGTGCTGCGATTCATGGGGTTGCAAAGAGTCGGACACGACTGAGCGACTGAACTGAACTGAACTGAACTGAAAATCCTAAGGATCAGACAGAACTTTTTCACATTCTTGACCCAAATATACATAGCAGCTGTGTGACCCTAATAAAAAAGTTTAATCTTTCCAATATTTATTTCAAAAATATATAAAGTGGAGACATTAGAAGGTATGATGTCTAAAGTCTTTAGAATAGTACTGGGGAAGCAACTAGTATATAGTTCTCCTCCTCTTCCTCCTCCTTCTCACATATGCTAAGTTACCTCTATTCAAATTTCTTCGAGGGCTCCCCAGGTGGCACTAATGGTAAAGAACCTGCCTGCCATTGTAGGAAACCTAAATGTGATTCAATCCCTGGGTCAGAAAGGTCCCCTGGAGGAGCGCATGGCAACCCACTCCAGTATTCATGCCTAGAGAATCCCATGGACAGAGGAGCCTGGTGGGCTGTGGTTCATAAAGTGGCCAAGAGTTGGTCACTATTGAACCAACTTAGCGTGTATGAATGCATGTTTCTTGGGATAATTCAAATCAGTTAAATTATTTTGACCAGCTCAACAACCAACAACCTGATGGATAACTTATTTAACCATAGTAAATTGTAGAGATAGTGCAAGTGGCTGAAAAATGCAAACTAGCCATTGTTATGGTCTGGAGTGACTGCTAAATGGGGAAACTGTGTTAGTTTTAAAAGTAATATCTAGAGAAAATCTTTTGCAGTTTACCTTGTATCTCTGTCTGTCTGTCTCTCTCTCTCTCTCACGCACACACACACTCCAGGCTTTAACTTAGCCCTTCCTTCAGAAGTACTCAACTTTGCCTTTCATTTCTTTTCATATAAATGTAGAAATAAATTTCTCCAATTTACTGAAAAGTATCTCCCAGAGGGACCGAGGGAGGCAGGAAATTAAACTGTGGCTCTGAAATCATTTCAGCACTCCAGCTTTCCCCCACAAATGTAAATTTAGGGAATTCCACTTGTCAAAGTCCTCTTTGAAGCTTTGAATAATTGGATCCCAATTATTCTTAACCACATTATTCAGGCCTATGTTCAACTTAATATCTAAATAGATTACTTTTTTTTTGCTACCTACTAAAATTCCCCAAAGTGAACCTTGCCACATTGTGCTCTTCAGTTAAGAGTGAAATTTCTGACTAAAAATGTTTTTACTCATATTCCGAGATGGCTGCAAAATCCTCCATGATAACTAAAGCTATGAGAATTGGCATTGCATTGAATGGGTATCAACTTGCAGTATAAACGTGCTCAGGAAGAAGGAATCACTGTACTTTGTACCGATCACTTTAATACCCAAGACATCTTCCTTCTTACTAATAGCTACTCCTAATGGCTAAAAAGTCAAAACAGATAGCAGAGAATATAAAGGAAAGTCATAGTGTCTGAAAAGCATCCCTTTGAACAGGTTGAATACAGTATAAATTACATGTTCTTACTCTACTTTCAAAAGGAATTAGTGTTTAAAATCGTGCCATGCACATATTCTTGTTATATAATTTTCTTTGGATTTTCTGTTTCATACAAAGCACTGTTATCAACTGGCTACACTATATTTTTGTGTGTAGTGAATATCAATGCTGTCTTTCAGTTTTGCAAGAGAAAATAAGAGAGTAGCATGAAAACTTTCCTTCAATTGATTTTAAAAATAGACGTATCTTCATGGAGCACAGAGAATCAAGATGTTAGTGTTATCTTTATAGTAGACACATATCATGACTGAAAACTATTTACTAAACACCCGGGTGTTGTAATAGATGTCTCCTGTCTTCCAGGTATTTAAAATCTAAATCTGCCGTTATTACATTGGATAAATGTTCGCAGAATGGAGGCGGCGCGGAGCGGTGGGGGGTTAAACTTGTAAAGTGTCTGTTATGAGCCGCGCCCTGAGCTTGCTATGCATGTTAGACCCAGTCTCACTTAATCCTCACAGAAACCAAACTCTTTAGGATCTTCAACGTGCTCAAGTTTTCACTTGTTGGAGGTGGGAGAGTTGTTATCCATGCTCAGTTCTCTCCAATACCACAGCGTATTTATTCCATTATACCCATGGGTATTATAATGGGGAACTTTTTTGTCAGCCTCTGGATACGTTTTGATATCATGACTGCTGGAGGGCAATGAGTGGGTAAAGGATGGAGATGCGACTAATCATGCAACAGTGCAAAGGACCACCCCCCTTAGCCCTCTATGCCAAGGATTATCTTGTCCAAAATGTCCTTCGTTTTCAGAACCTCTGTATTACACCAGGCTACAGATAGGAACATTGATAAAACGTAGTACAGTGTCATACCAAGCATGAGTGGAGAGCTATGTTTACATGTTGTGATAAACTTGAGACAAAATTACTATATGGCTGTATTGACCCTAATTTAATATCACAACCAATAGTGACAGAACGTGATTAAGAAGTTTCTTGGGTGATAGAAACAAATCATCCTAGAATAAAGTTTTGTTTTTCCATTTCTTACCTCCTAGGACATCCACAAAACAAATTCGCTTTTGTTAAGGAAGAATTACCTTTTAGAAATTTACCTAACTTTTGCATTTTTTTCCCGATTTTCAAAACAGGATGAGTAAGCAATATTGAGCCAATGGGTTCAAAGTTAAGAGTCTTTACACTCATAAAGTATTTTAAATATCATATCAAGTTTATTTTAACAATTTGTATATATATTATAGTATATAATATATACTGTTTGCTATTTTTATGAATAGAGAAACAAAAATGGGTAAAAAAGAATTTCTAACCCATTGGGAGGCCACCAGCCCCAGGTAGTGTTCTCCAAGAGTTTACTTAACGCTCCCTCATTTCTCTTTGCCTCTCTGGAAATAAGAACAGGCAGACTTCTCCTCCCTACTCCCTCCCCTCCCCCTTCCTTCCTTCCTTTCTTTCTTTCTCTCTTCCTCCTTTCTTTTTTCCCTTCTTTATTTTTTTCTTCCTTCAGTACAAAATTGACAATGAGAAAAAAGTACGGGTTAGTTGCAGTCATCAGAGAAGGCAATGGCACGCCACTCCAGTACTCTTGCCTGGAAAAATCCCATGGGCGGAGGAGCCTGGTAGGCTGCAGTCCATGGGGTCGTGAAGAGTTGGACACGACTGAGCGACTTCACTTTCACTTTTCACTTTCATGCATTGGAGAAGGAAATGGCAACCCACTTCAGTGTTCTTGCCTGGAGAATCCCAGGGACAGTGGAGCCTGGTGGGCTGCCGTCTGGGGTCGCACAGAGTCGGACACGACTGAAGCGTCTTAGCAGCAGCAGCAGCAGCTGCAGTCCTGAGATTTAGGAATGGTTGGTTAGAAACAATTCCCAATTGTCAACTCCAGCCCACACATGAACTCTACATGTCTCTTAATTCCAGGTCTGACTAGATGGGCCATTTGTTCTGCAAGGGGTTTTCACAGCCTCCGCTGCTGTCACTTGTTTTGCAGGAGCCACTTAGATGGCAGGTTAGTGTTGCTCATCTCTGCAGGACTACTGAACAGGGGAGAGGTGGATGAACACTGAGCAGAGTCTGTCTGGTCCCCCAGATGCTACAGAGGTACCACTTGAAGCAAATCTTTTTTCTTATGCACCTCTGTGCCTCCTACCCTGTTCCTTCCCGGGTGTGACTTGAATCTTAAATTCTGGATCATAACATCAGATGGCTGCATCTTATATTTCAGTATGGAATCCAATCATGAGCACTAAAGTGCAACATTCTTCCCCAAATGGTCACTAATGTCAGAGATTGGCAGTTTAAAGAACATGCTACATATATTTTTAATACTGACTTTAAAAATGTTCTTAGCAGTGTTTGAATATGGGCCTGCAGAACTGTGGTAGTTGTCTCCATTTTTCTGTAATTTTTTTCATATTTTCTTGGGTATAAGATAGATTAACTATGTCTTAGAAGGCAAATCATTTATAATGCCATTTCTATTGTGTCTGTACACTACGCAAGGAAAAACACAGCACAAATTTTCACAGGCTGCTGAGAAACCTCAAAATTTAGATCTTGGAACTAAAAAGCTATTAGAAAATATAACATAGAAATAATAAGCATAAAATTATGTACAAGTTTCAAATCAGTTTTGAGTTAGATTTCCCAAATGCATAATTTAAACTGTTCTTTTGAATGGACACAGACACATATTCCTCTTCCATGCAGGTAGAATTCATTAATAGGCTAAGCTCCTTCTTAATGGTTAGCTGTAAAAATTAGAAATTCTAATTTCTTAAGATGTAATCATTCAGGAAAAGGCACATTAAAACTCAAATATATATGAGGCTTTCACTACACTGAGGATATTGTTATATAACTGTAAATTACTTCAGCATCTACTTTCTTGAAATATATCTCAAGATTTGGGCCACCTAAGTTATACTGATGGTAGCCATTTCCAACTTTTCACATTAAACACTGTCCCAGTAAGAAATATGGACCCCCTTGTATGATAAAGGCTGAGTAAATTTTCTCCAGAATGAGCTTGCTATAAATGTGCCAATTTAAATTTTAGAAAGTGTTTTAATACAACAATTTCCAAAGAGCAAAAATTTTTCAAGAAAAATGACTTTAAATCTATTCTAGATTTCCCACTGAACTAAACTGTTATATATGTGAGTATATATATATATTTATATATTTGAGTATATATATATATATATATATATATATATGCCATGTTTAGGACAGAACCATTCTCATTGAGTTAAGGATATGTGGTGCTTCTAAGAATGCAGCAACAAAATTATAAATCATGTGTAAAATGAAATCACCCTGCTGAACCTATAGACAAAATAGTGGGCAAAACTATAGGATTGTTACAAGGCTAAGGTTTTTCTATTCAGCACATTTGGAAAGGAAAAAAAAATAGCAAAAGGAAAAAGAAACAGAAAACATATTTCTGACCAAGATGAGTAACAGAGACCAGACTTATCTTACCCAGAAACAACCAAAAAAGGACAAAATATAGAAAATATTAGTTTGTGAGACACTGCACATCAGACAACAAAAACAGTACCCTTGAGAGATGGTAAACAAAGTGAACCGAACAGGAAAGGAGTCTAGAGATTTACAGAGGGTCTCCCTTTAGCATTAAGCTGAGTATGGATCACTACAATGGAAACTACTGGTAGCAAGAGAAAGAACTTGGAAGGATTAAGAGTTAACAGTGCCCAGAGCTCAAATAGGACTGGAAATGGTGCCTAAGTCTACTAGAAACCTGGAAAATCTCAAGATTCATAAGGTATTGGGTAGTGTACTAAAAAGGTCTTGCCTCACGAGCCTTAGACTATAAGGAAATGGCAACCCACTCCAGTGTTCTTGCCTGGAGAATCCCAGGGACAGGGGAGCCTGGTGGACAGAGTCAGACACGACTGAAGTGACTTAGCAGCAGCATGCACCCTCTAGCCCTACCTACTGAACCTTAAAACCAAGACCTGAGAGAATTAACATGTCTCTAAGTACCTAACTGCATCCCAAAACAAAGACCAGAAATATTTATAAGATTTCAGAAATACCTGTTTTTAAAAAGGTAATGTACACAATGTCTGGCATCCAATAGACAATTACAAGACATGCAAAGAAATGGGAAAGTATGAACTGTAATGAGTGGATAAATCAATCAATTCAGATTGACTCAGAACTGACAGAGATGTTGAAATTAGCAGATAAGGACAATTAAAGCAGTTTTTATAACTGTGTTCCATATATTGAAAAAGTTAAGTAGATACAGTGGGAGTATAAAGAATAACAAAATCAAGCTTCTGGAGATGAAAACTACAATGTGTAAAGACAAAAATATATTGGATAGGATTAACATCTGATTATACAATAAAGACTTTCCTTGGAAGGAAAGTTATGACCAACCTAGATAGCATATTCAAAAGCAGAGACATTACTTTGCCAACAAAGGTCCTTCTAGTCAAGGCTATGGTTTTTCCTGTGGTCATGTATGGATGTGAGAGTTGGACCGTGAATAAGGCTGAGCGCCAAAGAATTGATGCTTTTGAACTGTGGTGTTGGAGAAGACTCTTGAGAGTCCCTTGGACTGCAAGGAGATCCAACCAATCCATTCTGAAGGAGATCAGCCCTGGGATTTCTTTGGAAGGAATGATACTAAAGCTGAAACTCCAGTACTTTGGCCACCTCATGCGAAGAGTTGACTCATTGGAAAGGACTCTGATGCTGGGAGGGATTGGGGGCAGGAGGAGAAGGGGACGACAGAGGATGAGATGGCTGGATGGCATCACTGACTTGATGGACGTGAGTCTGAGTGAACTCCGGGAGTTGGTGATGGACAGGGAGGCCTGGCATGCTGCGATTCATGGGGTTGCAAAGAGTCAGACACAACTGAGCAACTGATCTGATTTGATCTGATACAATAAAGAAGAAAAAATAGTGAACTTGGAACATTTAAAAATTAAAGCATACAGAGAAAGAGTTTTAAAAAGTGAGCCAAGTATCAGTGACTGTTTAGGCAATTTCTGGCAGCCATATACAATACGTATACATATACAATAAAGGGTTGCCTTAACATTGAAAATCAATCAATATGAGTAACCCTATTAAAAATGAAAAAAAGGAAAAACAAAGTTTATATATTTGAAAATGATTTTTAAAAAACCACTCAGCAAAGCAGGAATAGAAGTGAATTTCTTAGGCTACATTTACATTCTGCTTAATACTGAAGACTAAATGTTCTCTTCCAATTATCACAAACATGATCATGATATCTGCTCTGATCTCTTCTATTCGCTGGTTTACTGGAGGCTCTAGATGGTTCAAACAGTGAATGAAAAGAAGTAAAAGGCATATAGATTAGAAAGCAACGAACTGTCTTTATTCTCAGAAGATATGATTGATTATGTAGAAAATCCAATAGAATTTGCCAGAAAAACAAACAAATCTACTAGAATCAATAAGTGAACTAGAAAATCCAATAGGATTTACCAAAAACAAATAAACTAAAAAACCTACTAAAATCAATAAGTGAACTCAGTAAAGTGAAAGGATAAAATACGAATATACAAAACCAATTGTATTTCTATATACTAGAAGCAAACTATTGGAAATTGATATTTTCAACTTACAATGGTATCAAAAATTATAAAATAATTAAGGATTAGTCTGATAAAAGACATGTACACAGAAAAGCATGACTGAGTGCTGAGAAAATTCAAAGAGGGCATAGATAAATGGAGATATAATTGGATCCTAGATTGGAAGGCTCAGTATTAAGATGTCAATCTACTCCAAATTAATCAATAAATTCAATGCAATCCCAATCAAAATCCTAACATCATTTTCAGCAGACATTGCAAACAAATTTATATGAAAATGCAAGGGCCCTAGAATAGCTAATAGAATAGAATAACAATTTTGTAGATGAATCCAGTTGGAAGATTAACACAACCTACTTGCAAGACCTCATATAGAGCATCAGTAATTAAGACAGCTTGATTTTGGTATAGACAAATCAGTGGCATAGAATAAAGAGTTCAGAAATAGACCCATACCCATATGGACCACTGATTTCCAACAGTACAAAAAAAAAAATTCAATGGATAAAGGATAGTATTTTCTACCACTAGTGTGGAACAATGGCTATTCATATGCAAAAAACCCACATCTTGCATTATATGCAAAACTAATTCAAAATAGATCATTGACCTAACTGTAAAGCCTAAAACTATAAAACTCCTAGAAGGAAACATAGGAGAAAATCATTGTGACATTGTGTTAAGTCAAGTTTTTTTTTTAGATTTAACACATAAAGCATGATTGATAAAAAAAATTTTAAAAACTGATAAATTGAGCTTCAACAAAATTAAAAATTCATGTTCTTTGAAAGATATTGTTAATAAGATAAAAAGATAAACCACAAACTGGAAGAAAATGTTTGCAAATTGCGCATCTGATAAAGAACTAGTATCCAGAGTATGTAAATAGATTTTGAAACTCAATAATAAGGAAAAGAATAGCCCAATAAAAATTTTCCTTGATAGCTCAGTTGGTAAAGAATCCACCTGCAATGCAGGAGACCCCAGTTCAATTCCTGGGTCGGGAAGATCCCCTGGAGAAGGGAAAGGCTACCCACTCCAGTATTCTGGCCTGGAGTCCTGAACAGTCCATGGGGTCGCAAAGAGTCAGACTGAGTGACTTTCATTTTCAATAAAAATATGGGGAAAGGGTTATAACAGCTGTTTTACCAAAGAACATATATAGATGTCAAATAAATATACAAACTGCAAATTAAAACCACAATTAAATATCATTACAAACCTATCGAAATCACTAGATACAGAGAAACTGGAACTCTTACACATTACTGGTGGGAGTGTAAGACAGTACCACCGTTTTAGAAATTATATTGGCAGTTTCTTAAAAAGTTAAATGTACACCAATAATCTGATTCAGCCATTCCATTATTATGCACTTATGAAAGAGAAATGAAAGCATATGTCCATGCAAAGACATGTATACAAATGTTCATAGCAGCTTTGTTTGTAATAGCTAAAACCTGGAAACAATTCAAAACCCATCATCACATAGGTAGATAAATACACTGTGATATATCCATATGGTGGAATATTACTCAGCAAAAAAAGGCATGAATACACTATAACATAGATCTCAATTGCTAAATGAAAGAAGACAGATCACAAAAGAGTAGCTATTATATGATTCCACCTATGTAAAATTCTGGAAAATGCAAACTAATTGACAGTGACAGATCATTGGAGGCCTGGGGACTAGGGCACTGTGCAGTGATGCTGAGAAGGTGGCAAGATGGTAGAACCTCAGCTGCCCTGAGGTGGGCAACAGCTTTTACTTTCAACGGGTGAGCACATCATGGTAGGAAAGACGCTCCTCGCTCAGGATGAGACAGTTTGGGTGGACCTGAGATTGCTGAAGAAGGCCATTTATTTATAATACGGGGAGTGGAAAATTAGGCCATTGTACTTCTACACAGGGGAAGAATTCATAAAAAGTCACACAGAATTATTCTTATATAACTGACAATGACATCGTTGTAAGGTGGAAACAGAGCTTTATTTGTCTTACTTAAAATGATATATAGAGCACTTGTCTTTTTATTCCACTGCAAACAGCTTCTGCAAAAACAGCCATGAATCCCTGGGGGTTTCTACTGATAGTTATAAGTTACTTGAGCAAAATCTCTCAAGCAAGTTGCTGCCTTGCAGGTATCCATTATTCTAAATTCAAAGACCTTTTTCTTGTTGTTTGTTTGTTTGTGTGGAGTGTATATTTTTCCCCAAAATTATGTTACATGCAATATTACTTTTAAAAATATAAAACGTGTCAGAACATAGCTACTTTTCAAATAAGTTAGTATATGTATATGCCTAAATCAAAACAGGCACAGCCAAAGGGGAAACGCTCAATAAATAGGCTTCATAATAAAATCTGGCTCAGGTTAAAGTGAAGTTAGTTTGATGGATTCAGCTGGGGCTCTAGTAAATAACAGCCTCTGTAATTAAGCTACCTGAGTTTAGCCTGCCTGGGAGTTTACAGGCAGCTCCAAGGTGCAAGAGTGACAATCAGAAGGCAGACTTCAGAAATGAGCAGCCAGCTTGCCCACCTGGACCAGCTGGTGCCTCCTCAGTGCTCAGCCCATTGCACCGAAAGCTGACCCAAGCAAGGCTGCTGTTCTCCACATACAGACTCAAATGTCCATGGAATTGACTGCAAAGTTCATGTTTGGGAATGGGAACGTAAGCCCAGATCAAACAAATGCTGAAGTCACAGGCCTGTCTTTTGTCACAAAACCTGGAACCTGTCATTTCTGTTTCCATATATATATCTAAACTACATCTATGTGTATATGTGTGTATAAACAATCATAGGTACACACCCATGTACACATGCTCTGCAAAGGAAATGCTGTAGCAGAAAGAGGACCAGTGGCTTTGAAGCATACAATTCTGGGTTCAAATTTTAGCTTAATCACCTTTTAGCTGGTGACTTACTGTTTAAGAGAAAGCAAATTTTGAGCAATTACAATGTGCTAGACACATTAGGCAGTGGGGAGACAGTTACCACCACAGGAGCTCCTCCCTCTATTTGAGATTGTTGTTATTCAGTCGATAAGTCATGTCTGACTCTTTGTGACCCCATAAACTGCAGCACACCAGGCTTCCCTGTCCTTCACCATCTCCCAGAACTTGCTCAAATTCATGTCCACTGAGTCAGTGATGCCATCCATCCATCTCATCCTCTGTCACCGCCTTCTCTTCCTGCCTTCCTCAATCTTTCCCAGCCTTAGGGTCTTTTCCAAAGAGCTGGCTCTTCACATCAGGTGGCCAAAGTATTGGAGTTTCAGCTTCAGCATCAGTCCTTCCAATGAATATTCAAGGATAAGATTTCAAGCACAAAAAATTAAGGTGTAAGAGCACAAAAATAATTTTAACAAAACATGCCTGATACTAACCTAAAAATAAGTAGAGTGTTATGTGATCATAGAGGGTTAGGAATTTCATATTTAATTTCCTGAAGTATGAAACAGATCTAAATTTTATAGGATGAAAAATTTAGCTTTTTTGAGCCTTACTTTCCTTAACTATGAAATGGAGTTTATAATATGTACGTCTCTAGTACTGGTATAAGAAGGAAGAAAAGCATGATATAAAGTTCCTAGTAAGAAATGTTATTTCCTGCCCCAATGGCCCTTTTTCCCTTCTCCTAGCTCTCAAAATTCAAAGAATGACTAAAAACAATTTTTACCAAGGATGTAAAATCACGAACCACTACCACACATAGAGGGACTTCCCTGTAGCTCAGACGGTAAAGAATCTGCCTGCAATGCAGGAGACCCAGGTTTAATCCCTGGGTTGGGAAGATCCCCCAGAGAATGGAATGTCAACCCTTTCCAGTATTCTTGCCTGGAGAATCTCATGGACAGAGGAGACCGGCGGACTACAGTCCATGGGGTTGCAAAGAGTCAGACACGACTGAGAGACTAACCCTACCACACAGAGAAGGATGGAAAGGAGAGTATCATTGACTGAAATAAGAATTCTGCATTTCTATTTATTGTGGCAAATTAATTCAGAACACTGAAAGAGAAAAACAAAGTTCTTTTCATTCCAAGTTACATTTATTTTTCCTCCTCCATGTCTTCCTTCATCATGCTTATAAAAAAGGAATCCCATATCTGCCATTTTTTGAGGTAATTCTATATTCCTCATTGTTTGCACATGTATGTCACAGCCCACACAATCTCTGGTATAGAAATGAGAAGAGTTGCTCAGATGCCCTTTCAAGGAAGGACTCATTTCTTGGCTTCAAGGAGTGTGACTGGCTGATGGTCTTCTGCTACAGGCTCTTTCAGAGGAAGCCCAAAGTTTTAAGTATGGGTCACAATCTTCTCAGGGTGAAGACAGATCATGAATTCCAGAAAAAAACATCTATTCTTGCTTCATTGACTACACTAAAGCCTTTTACTGTCTGGATCACAACAAGCTGTGAAAAATTCTTAAGCGGATGGGAATACCAGACTATCTGTCTCCTGAGAAACCTGTATGCGGATTGAGAAGCAACAGTTAGAATCAGATATGGAACAACTGACTGTTTCAAAACTGGGAAAGGAGTATGAAAAAGGTTTATATGGTTACCCTGCTTATTTAATTTCTATTCAGAAATGCCAGGCTGGATGAATCCCAAGCTGGAATCAAGATTGTCAGGAGAAATATCAACAACCTCAGATATGCAGATGATATCACTCTAATGGCAGAAAGTGAAGAGGAACTAAAGAGCCTCTTGATGAGAGTGAAAGAGGAAAGTGAAAAAGTTGGCTTAAAACTCAACATTGAAAAAATTAAGATCATGGTAGCCAGCCCCATTACTTCATAGCAAATAGGAGGGAAAAAGTAGTGGATGTGAGAGTTGGACTGTGAAGAAGGCTGAGCACCAAAGAATTGATGCTTTTGAACTGTGGTGTTGGAGAAGACTCTTGAGAGTCCCTTGGACTGCAAGGAGATCCAACCAATCCATTCTGAAGGAGATCAGCCCTGGGATTTCTTTGGAGGGAATAATGCTGAAGCTGAAACTCCAGTACTTTGGCAACCTCATGCGAAGAGTTGACTCATTGGAAAAGACTCTGATGCTGGGAGGGATTGGGGGCAGGAGGAGAAGGGGATGACAGAGGATGAGATGGCTGGATGGCATCACTGACTTGATGGATGTGAGTCTGAGTGAACTCTAGGAGTTGGTGATGGACAGGGAGGCCTGGTGTGCTGCGATTCATGGGGTCGCAAAGAGTCGGACACGACTGAGTGACTAAACTGACTGACTGACAGACTTTATTTTCTTGGACTCCAAAGAAATGTGGATGATGACTGCAGCCATGAAATTAAAAGACTCTTGCTCCTCAGAAAGAAAGCTATGACAAACCTAGATAGCATATTAAAAAGCAGAGATATCACTTTGCTGACAAAGGTCCATATAGTCAAAGCTATTGTCTTTCCAGTAGTCATGTGTGGATGTGAGAGTTGGACCATAAAGAAGGCTGAGCACTGAAGAATTGCTTTCAAATTGTGGTGCTGGAGAAGACTCTTGAGAGTCCTTTGGTCTGCAAGGAGATCAAGTCAGTCAATTCTAAAGGAAATCAACCTTGAATATTCACTTGGAAGGACTGAGGCTGAAGCTGAAGCTCCAATACTTTGGCTACGTGATGCAAAGAGCTAACTCATTGGGAATGACCCTGATGCTGAGAAAGATTGAAGGTAAAAAGGAGAAGGGTGCAGCAGAGGATGAGACGGTTGGATGGCATCACTGACTGAATGGACATGAATTTGAGCAAGTGAAGGACAGGGAAGCCTGGCGTGCTGCAGTCTATAGGTTCACAAAGAGTCAGATGCGAGTTAGTGACTGAACAACAAATGTTTCCCACATCTAGGCTCATAATACTGAATGGTCCACTCATGTCCTCACTGACCTTGCAGCCATGTCCTCTTGTTATCCAGACCCTTAGAATGTAGCTAAAACCCCAGTTTTAACCCAATCCGCCAGGCAGACCATTCAAGGTCCAATTCATCCCTACAGCTATAGAAATTTTGGTTCTGACATTAACCTGTTTTCTGACCTGGGGAAGAAAGGAACAATTTTCTTGGCTTTCTTTTCTACTCCATTACCCTCACCCCTATATAAGTCTCCCTGTAGATTTAGTGAGAAATTTTTTTTCAAAAGCCTTATGTGATATTTCTAAGCATGGAGTGATTTGTGCTAATTTAAATTCCTGTTTCAAAGACTGATCATTTATTAATCATTAATTGAGCACTTATTATTATAAGCTAGCACTTAATCTCTTCCAAGCAAGTAGACCCAGACAGAGTACATCTGTACAGCTTGGTTTGTTTGCTGACTTGCTTGTTTTACTTCTCTCTGAATTCCTTCATTGACATTTTTGTTTAGATATTCTACTGTTTTCTGGTATTATATTATAGGCTGATGATCAAGGGAGTACTACTGCTTTACCAAAAATAGTATTGTAATATTATTTAAATTGACATCACAAAGGACATTTGCAGACTAACAATCTGACTTATTTTGTTGTTCCTCTTACCCTGTTATTCCTGCTCCCTTTCTCACATTTATATTTATCCCTCTCTTCCTCTTCTTTTGGAAAACTTAAATTTAGACAAAGGGAGAGACTCATTTTGACTACCACTGTGGTTTTTACTTATTTTTCTTTCCTTTAATGAAATGGGTGAAGCTGGAGTTAAGTTAGGGGCAAAATAATTTTTTCATTTTGAGAGCAACCTTCTAAATATATCCTGAGCTCTTACACCATCCGAGGCCATCCAGCTGTCCATCCACACTCACCTGCCTTTACTGTTAGACTGTCCAGTGTCACTATCACAGAATATACTTGCCCAAGAAGATGAAGTTGCAGATAATTTAGTTTCAGAAATGTCCCCCAAATTATTTTTTCTAAACAACAGACTAAGGGCCTATCAAGTAACCCTTCTTAGAGTAAGTATCCCATTCTTAGAGATCCTCAAGGAAATATTCACCCGGTATTTTTTAAAAACTCTTGCCTTGATGTATCCACCAGTCCTAAATTATTATGTCACCAAGTCTGCTCAACTCTAATCAGGTCATGCTCCCCAGGCAGCATCACTTCTCTAAGTGCTTCCTTTTTATCCCAGAAACTTCATAAATATCTCACTTTTATTCTTTTGCTGAGATATGTTACTGAGATTCAGTTTTGCTCTGGTGCTGGTTTAATCTCTAAGTCTGTCTGACTCTTGCGACCCAATGGATTGTAGCCTGCCAGGCTCCTCTGTCCATGGGATTTCCCAAGCAAGAATACTAGAGTAGGTTGCCATTCCCTTCTCCGGGGGATCTTTCTAACCCAGGGATCAAATAGGGGTCTCCAGCATTGCAGGCAGACTCTTTACTACCTGAGCCACCAGGAAGTTTTTCTCTATCACAGTTCATTTTGCTACCTTTTTTTTTTTTTCAGGGAATCAGCAGTCAACAAAAAACAACATTTAGGGGATACCTAGCACTGACCTACCTTTTATGGAAAGCCATGATAAATTGTACCACCGAGGTGATTTTAGTCTAGCCAGTGAGAGGGATAAATAAAAATGTATCGTATTTAGTAGAATAAGGTAATTGCTATAATAAATACATTAGCAGACGATCGTAATGGGATACAGAGAAGATCTGCTAAAGTTCTGTAGAGCAGATGATAATGGAATTAGGGTGCTGTAAAAGTGAGCTTGAAATGAGATGGAAACTTCCATCCTGCAGTTGCTGTCTCCTAATTCTCAGATGGACGGCTCCTGGAGTTTCCTCAGTTCAGTTCAGTCGCTCAGTCGTGTCCGACTCCTTGCGACCCCGTGAATTGCAGCACGCCAGGCCTCCCTGTCCATCACCAACTCCCGGAGTTCACTCAGACTCACGTCCATCGAAGTCTCGAGTCTTCTCCAACACCACAGTTCAAAAGCATCAATTCTTCGGCGCTCAGCCTTCTTCACAGTCCAACTCTCACATCCATACATGACCACAGGAAAAACCATAGCCTTGACTAGAAGGACCTTTGTTGGCAAAGTAATGTCTCTGCTTTTGAATATGCTATCTAGGTTGGTCAAAACTTTTCTTCCAAGGAGTTTCCTAGAGCCACTTTAGTGAGAAATAACATAATCCCACAATTTCTTTAGCAGTAACTCTGTGCTTAGAAAATGTGGTGAATACTTAGGCTCCATCAATGAAGAAAATATTATATAGAGACTTTCCTTTTTCAAACGATATTACAAGGAGGCAGACTCCTTCTGTCGACCAGAGTCCGTCCACTCCCCCTACTGCCTGTGGACCCCTTCCTGGCCATCTGGTGGAATCTAAGTTATGAGACAGGGCACCAGGTTCCATAATCAGTCACCCGTGCTTCCTCCAACCTTCTCGAACACTGGGTAAACACACCAGAGCACTTGTTTAAACAGAGCTTATTGAAACCAAGCTCTCGTGGCTCTCTTATTGTGTCTTTTCATGGGGTTTGGTTGATGAGGGGGATGGTGGAGCTAGAGGTGTACTCAAGGCTTTTTAGCCAATATGAAGCAGATAAAGTGAGGTTTTTTCCTTTTTTTTTTCCTGGTAATCGTATCAATTTTCTCTTAGGAAATTATAGATTTTGTTTGTGCACCTGAAAAATCCTGTTGAAGGTGCAATGCAGCCTGTCATTAGTTTTCTGAAGAGGATCCCAATGTGAGAAGAATTTGAGGGATATTTCATATGCCTACATAGGAACGGCAGCCTTTAGAAATAAAGATGCTAGCTACACACTGATTATACTTTCAAAACCTAAAGGGGTAAAAGCCATAAGTGTGTTCACAGTAATTGTATTTTTACAATGACCACAAGAAAAATATCAACCTGATTTCCACTGACTTCATAAAGTTCCAGCATCTTGCAGTGATTCAACCTAACTCTGCTGAGAAGAATTCCAAGTGTGTGGAGAAACAGCAGGTGCTGGCTGCAAAGGTCTCATTCTGTCCTTTGTCCAGACAACAAGGTCCAGATTTCCATAAAGTGACCAAAAGTTGATCAGGGCCACAGTAATCCTATCAGGGCAACATCCTTGACACTTTCCATCTCATCAGCACTGTTTGTCTCATGGTGTATTAGCATCCATTTTCACTAATATGATACAAAAATGTAATGATGTATAAGTGTTTTTTAATGTCATGTAAGTGAAAACAGGTGGGTAGTTTACCATGGGCTCATTCAGATTGGAGATGACTGGCATTTCACAAAGAATGCAGAGATTTTTGGGGGGGACAAGGGGGTCGGGGGGACTTGTTTTTACTTAGGTCAAATTTCAGCAATCTTGGTTTTTAAAATCACTTAGTCAAGTCTGTGCGAGACATCACACCACAGGCCTGCAAACTCAAAGCAAAAATCAGAAGAGTGATTTACTAGGGCTGAAAGCCTCAACAAACAGCAAGCCTGTTTATATAGTTAACCTCCATTCAGAAAGGAAGTAAAGAGGGAGAGCGTGGCCTAAACGAGGTATCTTGGGTATTAACAAAAGTCAGTATTCAGAGGAGAGCCCTTGATTAGAGGGCTTGCCCTGCCTGGGTATGTGGCTGCTGAGCTAATGGGCAGTCCTGGAGGCATAAGTCAAGGGTGTTACTTTGTAAGAGTCACAACGCACAAGCAGTGGTATTGATTGGTCCCTATTTTTGCCAGGATGTTACAGAAAGGTTTAGGATACTTCCAGGTCTTTTCAGACTCTAATTACTTCCCTGCTCCCCTCATCATTATTAAGATGCCCATAATCTGGATTAATTTCATCTCCTCAATATTAGCTGAGCTCATAAATCTAGCAAAGCTAGGTGTCTTGGTGCCTTTTTTCTAGGACAAGTGTTATTCAGATTCTCCCCCTGACCATCGACTGATGAAGTAAGATTCCAGGAAGTGAACAGCGAATTTTCTAAGCTAAAGTGCGATTCTCCTTTTTACTCTCAGATACATATAGAGGTAGCACCTTTCTCAAACTCTTCTTTCTCCACATTTTCTATTTTCCCATTTTAATTTTGAAATGGAAGAAGCATGTTCCCTGCCGAGTACACTTCTGCAGCCTGTTCTGCGTCTCACTCGGCCTGTCCGGCCTGTGGCTCTACATTCCAGAATACCCTGCGGGAGAGCGAAATTGTGTCCAGACGCAGCCATGGGAATGGAATTTCCCATACCTTGAGGGTGACCTCCACTGTGACCTTAAAATTAAAAACTTGTTTGTGAACTCCTGAGAGAGAAAAAAGTATATAACAGTAGCTGCAGTTTAAAAATATAATTGGCAAGCACAGTATAGAAACAACACATGAGTCAATCACGGGCTCCCTTAAATCCCAACAACTCACGGCAGATTTCCTGTGTTTTGGTGCTCATGAATGGACCAACTACCCGTGTAAACATCCAGGAGGGAAAAGAGCTATTCCTTTTCTAATCCCAGTTTGCACTGGTAACTTTTCCCAAGTATTTGTTTTAGGACTGGCATTTCTCACTCATTCAGTCACAGTCTGAGAATTTGTCATCAAGCTTGTTTGTGTTTAAGAACACAGATTAGGGCTCTGGCATTCGAGAAAGTCTTCAATTTTAACTTTCCCATTTGCCAGGGGTGTGACCTCAGCTTCCTGATCTGTAAAAGGAAGATAAATGATAGTACATACCTGAGAAACACAGTCGTTATGAGGATAAAAAGGATATGTTATATACTGGTATCCATATTTCACTAATAGTATCCTGTGACATGAATTTTTCTTCTTATGAAAATAGCTGAATGACTATTTCTCATAAGCAAGAGAGTTTTTGAAATGGCTGTATCCATATCTGCCCAATGAGAAAATGACTAACACAATCATATATTACTAATGTTGTCAACAATAGCTCACATTTCACAGTTTACAAACATATTCACATTATATTATTTAATCCTTGCAACAACGCTGTAATTAATGGTTTTGTTGAATGGTTAAGTTGCCTGTGTTGTTCAGATGGCAATATTACTACCCCTGTTTACATATTGGGAAGGTAAGATCCAAATACTGGAAGTAATTCTTTTTAAGCCAGGTATTGTCTATGCAACTAGACTATGAATTTCAGGAAGGTCCTGCCTTAGGAAACCCTCTGCCATTTCAATGTAATAGGTGGACAAAGTGACTGGCCATGTTGGGGATTCTGAATTGGTTCTCTGTCACTAAAAATGTAATCAAAGAGCTGTGTTGGGCAGGGATCCACGGTTAGTCAGCATTTTCACATCAACCAAGAAAGCATTATTGTTTAATGCCAATGTTTTTGTTGCTTTGCGATTCTTGTAAGCTGCAGTGATTTAAGAGATGGTTTTCTAGAAGCTGGTCTTCTGTTGGTGGTGGTGTTTTTGCTTTGTTTCATTTTTTTGGCTGCATGACACGGCATGTGAGATCTTATTCCCCGAGCAGGGCTGGAACTTGTGCCCACTACCGCGGCAGCACAGGATTTTAACCACTGGACCGCCAGCGAAGTCCCTGTGGATGTTTTTCACTTGTCTATTTTGCCTAAATAAGGAATTGTTGGTGGACTCAGCACTTCAAAGTTTAAAATATTATTGCAAAGCAAATGGGCAGGTTATCTTGGGTTGCTCAAGTTATGAAAAAAAAAAAAAAAACTTTGTTCTTGGCAAAGTTGATAGACAAGAGGTTTCAAAAGGCTAGGAGGTACATTTTTATGTATATTTGGTGATTCTCAATAACTGTTTTAACCTGCTGATGTATTTAATAGAATTGAATTTCACTCATGCCTTAATTAGTTGAAGACTAGCTATGTATCCAGAATTCTGCAAGAAATCATGAAGAATATTTTCTTTTTTAAATGACACAATATAGTTTCTGCCACAAGGTGCTAAACATATAGCAGATGTTAAATGTTTTGCCAACCCTTCAAGAACAATACAAGAACAAAACGTAATTAAATGATGTGAAGAGCCGACTCATTGGAAAAGATACTGATGCTAAAATATTGAGGGCAGGAGGAGAAGGGGGTGGCAGAGAATGAGATGGTTAGATGGTATCACCAACTCAATGGACATGAGTTTGAGCAAACTCCGGGAGCTGGTGAAGGGCAGGGAAGCCTGGCAGGCTGCAGCCCATGGGGTCGCAAACAGTCAGACATGACTTGGCAACTGAAGAACAAAAATGTTTTATAACTGTCAGACATTGGAGGATTCGAAGAGGTGACAGTTGGCTTCAACAGACGGGGAGGAAGGAAGGAATCTGCTCCTAGTTGAATGCACTCCATTTGCCCTCACAGTCCAGAAAGGGGACTCCCTTTTGTTATGAGGGACGCCTCAGGAAAATCCCAATGGGGCTTTGGACTATATAAAAATTAGATATAGAACAAATCTTTCTTCTTACAGAAATAACCCAGTGATCAATGCTTTTAAATAAAATAGCTCAAAGTGGCTGCCTTCCTGAAAAATACTCAGTTTTCTGTAAAAGAGAGAAAGACTATCACAAAGATATCTTCTTGAGTCCTGCTTTTTGTTTCTGTATGTTTTTTGTATGATTCTCTTATGTATTTTTAGAGGAACTCATCACTTTATATCCCAAATAAAGAATATTGAAATGAGATTTCACTACAGGGGAAGACTGTAACTCAGTTTTACATAAGCTCAGAATCTTGACCTTAAGAAGTTCATTTAAGAATAATGACACTCTCTCCCTTTTTTGTTGGAATAGGATTAGTCCACCAAGACTGTAGAAACTCAGGTCAAATGCCAGGTAGTCTTTTGGTGGGTAGTCTTCTCCCGATCATTAAGCAAACAGTGAGTCCAAGTCTAAGGACCAGGGAATATTCCCACAGCTGGGCAGAAGGCAAAAAGCAGCAGAGTAACACCCATGTATTGTCTGGAGGTTGTGTCTGATAGTGAACTCAGGGTATATGTTACTGCTTTGGCTTGTTTCTTGATTTCCTGAAATTTCCATCTTATTGGGATCCAAGGAATCAAAGGACATTCTAGTCCTGACATAGGAGGCCTTCCTAATTCACCAGACCCTAAAACATCTGTATCTTTCATCCTATCCAGCCAGCCATAGCTGACCCACTGAGCTGAACACTGACACAGGTGGTCAATACGATGTGTGGTCAAGAACCAGTCAGGTTTACTTTTCCAAGAACTTCTTTCAGATGACAGAAGTTGGATACTGAGTCAGAAAACAGAGTAGGAGATGAAAGTCCAGGGACTCCTGTTGATGTCCTGTTAGACATGGTCCTGCTTCTTATAAGAATTTAAGGATCTGTCATAAACATTTATCATAAGGACAAACTAAACTTACTGATTTGCCACAAAACCATCTCTGAGTCAGAGAACATGCAAGACTCGCTAGTCTATTAAGGGAATCAGAGGGGAAGGAGTGACGTGGGTGGAGGGAATAGTGCAGAGTTCATTTCAGAGGGAAGAAGCTGGTGTCCGTATGAAGATTCCTATGATGGTGAGTTTTTACATTTTTACTACCATTTTTGTTTTCTGATGGTAACACATGTGGATTGTAGAATTCAGAAGAGCACAAAAAATAAAAATAACATGAACTTCCCTGGTGGCTCAGTGGATAAGAATCTGCCTGCCAATGCAGGGGATACAGGTTTGATCCCTGGTCCAAGAAGTTTCCACATACCATGGAGCAACTAAGCCAGGGTGCCCCAACTACTGAGCCCACACTCTAGAGCCCAGGAGCTGCAACTATGGAGGCTGTTGCAGCTATGGAAGCTTATGTGCCTAGAAACTGTGCTCCACACCAAGAGAAGCCACAGCAAAGAGAAGCCCTCATACTGCATCAAAGAGTGTGCTTGCCACAACTAGAGAAAGCCCACACAAAGCAACGAAGACCCAGCATACCCAAAAATCAATAAATAATTTTTAAATAGCCAATAGTAAAATAATAATATTAATATGTGTTCTAAGCATTAGGCACCATTGATGATTTGCTGTCGATATTTATAGTCAGTTATATCTCTTTTTTAAAAAGCAGGATTGTGATGTATATACTATTTAAAACTTTTGCCCACCTGATATAACTTGAGCAAATATTAAATCACTATGTAGTATTTCATTATATTTCAGTCCCCCTAATGTTGGACACTGAAGCTATTTCCATTTTTTTACACTTGGAAGATATCCTAAAATAAGCATCCTTGTGACAGTATTTATTTAAAGTGTTTGCACACACCTCTGATTATTTAGTCCATAGAGCAATCTCTGAGAGGAAAAGATATTTCCTATCAGATCAAGGTAAGCCTGAAAGCATTTCTAAATATAAAACCAAGAGAGGAAAACATAATAAAAAGTAACTATATGTTTGGACTCTTAAAAATGGAAAATTAGGCTTCTTTTCTCCATTTTTGCCTACACCTAAGGACATGCCTTACTGCCCAGGTACACATAAGTGGGTGGAAGCGTTGGCTACTACGATATTAGCAGGAGGGAGCTGGGGGATTTATTTCAGTGAACAAATTCCAAAGGTACCAACAGATATAGACACCAAATATCCAAATATGACTATTTGAACCTAGAAGATCCCTGTCTTGGTCAGATGTCTCCTTTGAGTCTGGGCTTTCTCTTCATGTAATCAATATGTGCAACTCTGACCCACATGCAGAATTACCTTCAAGAGGATAAGAGAGAGAATAAAGAGGTGATTGCACATGCCTTATGGTTCCCTCAATCTTTTCCTTTTATTTAGGTTAGAAATTTTAAAGAACAAATGCCATTTAAGCCTATTAAAAAGCTTATTTGTTCTAACATGATGCACAAAAACACATTGGTGAATTATCAAGCTGACAGTGCACTTAGTAATGAGTGAGGATTAATGTCTGTGCAGAAATGTGATTCATGAATAAAAACCAATTTAAAATTAAACTCTAGACATACACAGTCATTTGTAAGCTTTGAAAAGAAGACTGTGCTGAGTTGTGAATTATATTTGCATGGGACTGAGGTAAGAGCTATGGAACCATGAGGCAAGAAGAGGTGTTGGGTCAGCTATTCTGCTCTGCCTGTGGGGCAGGTGGGCCGCCACGGCCAGCCACTCTCACCCTGCCTCTGGCCTCTAGACCAGCCCAACACAATATTCTAAAGGTCAGCAACACCGCCTCCAGATTGCTTGCAACTAGACCTTCCTTCTTCATTTCCAGCCGGTCTTCTTCCAATGCTATTTTCACC
This sequence comes from Bos taurus, assembly GCF_002263795.3. Lineage (NCBI taxonomy): Eukaryota > Metazoa > Chordata > Mammalia > Artiodactyla > Bovidae > Bos > Bos taurus. The sequence goes on along the minus strand of NC_037351.1, from coordinate 31,185,803 downwards.
AGATTCAAAACTCTCAGTAAGTGTTATGGGTTGGACTGCATCCCCCTAAGGACATTGAAGTCCTAAGCCCCAGTACCAGGGCGGGTGACCTTGTTTGGAAATACAGTCTTTACAGATTAGCAATTTACAATGAAACCTTTAAAATAGGTCCTAATCAAGTATGAATGTGTTCTTACAAAAAGGGGAAGTTTAGACCCAGATACACAGACTAGGAGAAGACCATGTGAACAGGAAGGCAAAGATGGGGGTGTTGCATCTCTAAGCCAAGGAAAGCGAAAGGTTACCAGCAAACCACTAGAGGTGAGTAGAGGCATGGACTAGACTCCCCCCTAACAGTCTTAGAAGGAACCAACTCTGTCAACACCAGGGTCTCAGACATCCAGCCTCCAGATCTGTATGAGAAATACATTTCTGTTATTGAAGCCATTCATTTTGCTATATCTTGTCATGGAAAGTGAGGTTTAGTTGCTCAGTCATGTCCAACTCTTTGTGATCCCATGGACTATAGCCCACCAGGCTTCCCTGTCCACGGGATGCTCCAGGCAAGACTCCTGGAGCGGGCTACCATTCCCTTCTCTGGGGAATCTTCCTGTCCCAGGGATTGAACCCAGGTCTCCTGCACTGCAGGCAAATTTTTTATCATCTGAGCCACCAGGGAAGCCCCAGCCAACTAATACCATAATGCTTCCTGACCCAGAGCCAGACTTTGTCCTTGAGACTCAGCCTTTCCACGTGTCCAACCTCCAACCCTTCTGCCCTAGTCCCTCACTGACAGGAACCCATCTTCAGCCTGGCCCAGCCATTTGCTGCCTGACGTAGTTTGCTGCTCTGAGTATGTGTCTATGTAGCAGGGAGGGGATAGGGAGCCTGGGGTCTGGAGAGTGATGGAGAAATTGAAAGGACTGAAAATCAGCTAGTGAGCCTCTGCTGCCTCCACGTGCTTCAGGAGGGAGAGGAGATAAGAGCTGGTTCACTCCCAGAAGCTTCCAGAAAAAGCTGGTCCTGCGTCCCCACTGCAGCCACCTCCAGGGCAGCCTGCTGACCAGGAACATAGATTCTGCAATCAGGTGGCATCTTGACTCTACCGTTTACTGGTCGTGTGACTCAGGGCAAATTAGATCTCTGTGCCTCAATTTCTCCACCTATAAAGTGGAAACAATAGTCCCTACTTTACTGGGTTATCATGAGGATTTAAAAAGTCAGTACATGTGATGTGATGGCACAATGTTCAGAGTAAATGGTGTGCAGTTATTTGCTTTGTAAAAAAATTCTGTAGGATGGTATGGCCCAGTTTTCTTGGGGCTGTCTCAGTGTGTACTGTGGTTTTGGCATTATTATAGCCCCAGCAACAAGAAGTTTCCCCCTGCCCCTGCAAACCTTTACTCTTACAAGAGGTACAACCTACAAGGTGTGGAATAAATAAGATACAGGATATAATGTGCCACACATAGAAAATAACCAATATTTTATAATAACTTTATATGGAGCTTAATTTATAAAAATATCAAATCACTTATGTTGTATACCTAAAACTAATATAGTAAGTCAACTACACTTTATGAAAATAAACATTTAAAAATTTAAAAAATATCCATGGTCACTTTTTTAACCAGTGTCTCCTCTGATTCTGAAATATGAGGTCATTTCCAGGGAGGCCTCAGTTTCGTGCTTTGGTATCTGAAGTATTATATCCCCTCTGAGAGGCAGAAGAAGGGCGTTCCTGAGGCAGCTTGGTTTTGAGTATTCCTGCTGACTACCCACCACCATCCCACGGCTTGGTGCTTCCTGTCACCACGTCCTGGGAAACCTACCCTTCCTCCTCCTGGTTAACCATCACAAGTGCAGAAACCCTGAAGTCAGTCAGCAGTAACTACTTTATTATCAGCTGCAAGGGATTACGAGGGCACAAACTAAATGCAGGGTGGTGATTACATAGACAGAGACATAGTCCAGTTTCATGGAGAGATCTATCATTGCTTTCGAGGAGATGCTCACCTACACTCCCTTCTCTTCCCAGAGCAGGCTTCTCTGACTGGCTCCAAAGATATCCTGCATTATCTTTCATTTCCAACCTGCTTTTATTTAGAGTTGAGCCCTGCTCAATTACGTATGCACTCCAGCCTGGTCTCAGCTGATTCTTCTTCCCCCACTTTTCCCTCCCTCCCTTTTAATAAGTGTTTATTGATCTGTCTATTATGTGCCAGGCATAGTTCTAAGTGTTAGAGACATGGTAGTGAATAAGACAGAAAAAGTCTGTGTCTTTGTGGAACTGTATTCTCCTGGGGAAAAAGGAACATCAGACAAACAAACATAGATAGATAGATAGATCAGCTCAGTTCAGTTGCTCTGCTGCTGCTGCTAAGTCGCTTCAGTTGTGTCTGATTCTGTGCGACCCCATAGATGGCAGCCCACCAGGCTCCCCGTCCCTGGGATCCTCCAGGCAAGAATACTGGAGTGGGTTGCCATTTCCTTCTTCAATGCATGAAAGTGAAAAGTGAAAGTGAAGTTGCTCAGTCGTGTCCAACTCCTAGCGACCCCATGGACTGCAGCCTACCAGGCTCCTCTGTCCATGGGATTTTCTGGAGTGGGTTGCCATCATGCCCAACTCTTTGCGACTCCATAGACTGCAGAATGCCAGGCTTCCTTGTCCTTCACTATCTCCTGGAGCTTGCTCAAAGTGAAGGGATGACATCCAACTGTCTCATCCTCTGTTGTCCCCTTCTCCTCCTGCCTGCCTTATATGGCATTATAGATTAGGGTTGGTAAAAATTTTTTCTCTAAAGGGACAGACAGTTAATATTTTAGGTATTGTTGGCCTCTGTTGCAAGTATTCAACTCTGCCCTGGTAATGGAATGTCACCACAGACATACCATGGTGTGGTTGTGTTCTAATTTAGTTATAAAAGTAGATAGCAGGCCAGATAAGGTGGTCAGTCAAAGCCCCTCTGAGGAGCAGAGCTTTGCAATAGGCCCTAAATGATGGAAAAGAGAAAGTCATGGCTCAGAGTGGTCTAGGCAAAGGCATCAGCTGGTGTGAAAATCTTAACAGAAGAATGAGCTTGGAATGTTCTAGAATGGGGGGGAAAATCAGTATGACTGCAATATATTGAGGAGAACAACTAGAAAAGTTGTGAGAGAGGGAACCAGAGCCTAGGTAAGTGATTGGGACTTTATACTAAGTGAAACTGCAGGCATTGGAGAATTTTAGACAAAAGAGTGGCATAATCTGAGTTATGTTTTTCAAAGTTTGCTCTGGTTGCTATGGGAAGAACAAATGATTTAGGGGATAATAAGTGACCACAGAGACTTGTCAGGGGCCCACTGGTGTAGAGTCCCATGAGGGGCCAATTTTTACCTCTAATCTAAAATGGAAAACTGCCTGAACTTTTCCAGGAGTCCCCTCCACTCTCCCCATTTCAGCAAGGGCTTTTTGATTGCAAGCAGTATTGAATGACTTGAGTGAAAAGGGAATTTACTAGAAAGGAATGGGAATGGGTATCTAAATATCAGCCTGGGAAAGGACAGGAAAGTATTGAAGAGCTGTGAAAGGACCCCTTAAATGAGAATCAGCTCCACACAATGAAAAAAAAAATTCTGAATCACTAAGATTCCTTAGAGTCCAGTTGGGTGAGCGTTTGCCGTAAGCCCACCCTTGGAGAGCATAGCACCTTGACTTCAAGTCTCAGCACACACGATGAGGGAGATGTGATTACCCCAATAAGGAAGTAGGGTGTCGCTACCACTGGGGAGAACGGACACTGGGTGGCCCAATTATAACAACCACCTTCAAGATCCTTTTTTTCTGGTGTTCGGTTTCTACTGAAGAGAAAACCTCTTTTCTTCCTTTAATTGTTCTCCCACCATTAGGTTTAGTTCCCCTTAGAAAGAAGACATTTATTGGGCTAGAAAAACATGTCCTGTGTATCCATGTCCCCCACCGCACACCACCCAGAGATCAATTTCCTTGAAAACGCTGCTTTGATGAGGACAGTTAGAATTGTGTCATCTGGAAGTCAGGTTGCTCCCCTGACCTGCTTTGTGTCACCCACGTGAATCAGGACTTTAAACTGGCCACATGGTTTTCCTTGCTGTGCCCAAAGATAGCAAGCATATCGACTCTTTGGCTTATGCTTTTTCTCTCAACTAAAGCTCTTCTGGATATTCTGAGGTGTTTACTGAGTACCACTATAAATAAGGCAGGGCTTCCCCAGTCAGTCAAATGGTAAAGAATTTGCCTGCCGTGCAGGAGACCCAGGTTTGACCCCTGGGTTGGGAAGATCCCCTAGATGAGTGAAAGGCAATCCACTCCAATATTCCTGCCTGGAGAATCTCATGGACGGAGGAGCCTGGAGAGCTATAGACAATAGAATTGCAAAGAGTCCTTTAGGACTGAAGCAACTTCGTTCACACACATAAAGATGTATACAATATATGTTGTTTTTGTTGTTCAGTCGCCCAGTTGTGTCCACCTCTTTGTGACCCCATGGACTGCAGCACGCCAGGCCTCCCTGTCTCTCGCCATCTCCCAGAGTTTGCCCAGGTTCATTTGGAACTGAAGAGTGACTTTGATGGTATAGGTTTCTATGTCCAAAACAAAGGAAATATTTGAAACCACTAGTTTTGCTGCAAATCTTGGGGAAAAAAGGCAATGGCTGCACCCTCCTTAGGGGATCTTCCTGGATCCAGAAATCTAACCTGTGTCTCCCACACTGCAGGCAGATTCTTTACTCGCTGAGCCATCCGGAAGCCACCATAATATTATCCTCTTTTATAAATAAGAAAACAGGCTCAAAAAACTTATGTGATTTGTCCACAATTATACAGCTATTTCAAAAAGCCATTACAAGGTTTCTCCTATTCCATGATGATATATGAATATGTATGTTTAAACTACTTACAATGGGATTATAAAGGGGTTGCTAAGTTGCATCCATTAAAAAGTCAAATCATCATGTACTTGTATGTGTGACTCATCCAACTCTTCTTAAAGAGTCATGGGTGGAAAGTGCTGACCATAGATCCTTTCCACCTCTCAGTGTTCATTGTCTACGGATATGGGGAGGATGGCCTACCCATAATATGCATGCATAGAAACTATACCCATACCCACACAATCCCCAAAAGAATACATAATTAGACAGCTGTGCATATTGACTGTGAAGAGGGAAAAGGGAGACAAGTGAATAAAGAAGGGAATAACGAAAGAGAGGATCCAGAGGTGAAAGATTGAGACTGGGTCACATGACCAAGGGAATCCAGAATTCCTATGATTCTTCATTGATGGAGCTAGATTTGCAGCCTCAAAGGTTTTTAAATTGTTAATTTTGGGGCTACATTTGCATTTAGAGATATTAATAAATTTCTCACACTAATTATTTCTAACTAATTTCTCCAAAAATTAACACAGATTAAAAAGAAAACATTAACTTTCTATGACAAAAACAATTATCAGGACTTATAAACAGAACCTGTATAAAAGCATCAGCTTAGCAAACAAAAGGATATCTGCTGTTATATATAGAAGAGGCATTCGGCATGGATTAAAATGCAGACAAAATGAACACACTAAGAATGTGACAAATTTTTATGCAAGCATAATTTCATTCCAGATAGGCAACAATTCTTTTTTAAAATGAAATGACTAAAATCTAGCAAAGGAGCTAGTAATGACTACATCACTTCTCATATTTCTTTTAAGAAATTAAATTAAACCCTTTTTTCATTTTGATGGGCAAAAAAAGTAAAATGCCCAGAAAACAATAGCGTTTCGGGTTTTGAAACAGTAAGCGAGTCCTTCTCATTTCCCACAAAGATTCACTTCCCCGGTGTGGGTTTGTCATCAGGGAATATACGTGTGTTTTTACAGCTGTTAAAAACCCATGAATTCTAGGGTTTGTGACAGAGAGACTAAACTGCCTTTAATGATGGTGGTGTGCACAATAATTTGAGATAGTGTATGCCACACTGCACAAAATAGATCATAATATCATCAAATGGGTATTAGAACTGCAACCTCCGTATATTAATGAAAATGGTAGGCATCAGAATAAAGCATCGTGGCTGCTGGGGAAGAATCATCTTAGAAACAATCTTATGATTTGAAGAACAGATAACCACAGTGCAACTGAACTGTCAAATATTAACTGTATTTGGAATAGGGAGCTGGAAGGGGAGAAGAGGGAGCAGGAACCAAGAAATGGCACTCACCTAACTGGCTTTATCAACACTAACCTGAAATACTTTGCCACGCCTGTTGTTCAGTCTGTTATATATAGTCCTACAGAAGGAAGTGTGGCCGTCGTCATGTGCAGGCTTTAGACACATACTTAAGAAATCCCGATTTAAATATACAAGTGATCTCCTTGGGGGAAAACTGCTTTAAATTATAAACCTGGGGAGGGTAGGTAGGACAAAGAGGAACAAAAAGAGGGAATGGGGAAGAGGTGGCAGGGGAAAGAATTTCCAGATTCCTCACTTCATACAATCACGGTCTTGCTCCATTACTTTCTATGACCACCAAGTACTTTAGGGGACCCTTTTTTTCTGTAGCAGGTCAATGTTCTTTATAAAGAGAAGCAACAGGAAAAGGGCAGTGGTTTTGTGCTGTGAAGGAAAACTACAGAAACCCATTAAAGGGAAAGACGGAACAATATTCCTTAGGATATGTTCCCTCCTGTAGCTTTTTTGTACTTGCCAAACCTCATTTCAAGGACAAACAGTTGTCCTTTCATGAACTGCAACTAAAGGAGCATGATATTTTAGGCAGAAAGATGGAGAGAGAGATTTCATTTCTTTCACTCTTGTAGGTATAAAAAGAGTGCATTTGGCTCTATAAACAATTACTTGTTGCTTTTCTTAACAGGGGACACAAACCATTTGTGACATTTATGTACAAGCGCTTAGAGACAAGGCTACAGAGAAAAATGCAGTGAATAGTTACTGAAACGGGCGTGAGAAAGCAAAATGGAAGTTCAATTTCAAGGAAGATTCAATAACCAAAAAATATACTCAAGTATCAAAGAGAAAGGGAAAATAGTAACATTAAAAAAAAGAAAGAGCTGCAGTCAAGTATTGCTCTAAGGGGAGTTCACCAAGGAGGGACTGCAAGAGCTAAATAATACTAACAGGCTTCAACTTGGGGTTAAATAGATAAGATAGTAATAGTATTTGTCTTTTTGTTGCAATTTTCCCCTAACAGTCTCAAAGCACCTCACCCATATACTGGAAAATAAGAAGTTTCTGACCACAGTAGCAGCTAAACATTTGAACAAGTTGTCCAGGGAGTTTGAAGCATCTGCTTTGGAGATCCTTAAAATTAAGTGGTTTCTTATTGTTATGGACCATTGTTTTTCAAGCTTCAGTTTACATCAACATTTGGAGGGTTTGCTAAAATATAGATTTCTGGAGCTACCAGTGGAGTTTCTAATTCCACAGGTCTAAGAAGTGGAACAGGCTGGAGAGTCTGCATTTGTAACAGATTCTGAGTGATGCCATTGTTGTGGCTCCAGGGACCACACTGGTCAAAGGCATGTGTGAGCGTGAAAGTTGCTTCAGTTGTGTCCAACTCTTTGTGACCCTATGGACCATAGCCTTCCAGGCTCCTCTGTCCATGGAATTCTCCAGGCAAGAATACTGAAGTGGGCTGTCATGCCCCACTCCAGGGCATCTTTATCACCCAGGGATTGAACCTGAGTCTTCTGCCTTGGTAGGTGGGTGCTTTACCACTAGCACCATCTGGGAATCCCTGGTTAAAGGCATCAGTCAGTCAGTTCAGTCACTCAGTCGTGTCTGACTCTTTGCAAACGCATGAATCGCAGCACGCCAGGCCTCCCTGTCCATCACCAACTCCCGGAGTTCACTCAAACTCATGCCCATTGAGTTGGTGATCCCATCCAGCCATCCTCTGTCGTTCCCTTCTCCTCCTGCCCCCAATCCCTCCCAGCATCGGGGTCTTTTCCAATGAGTCAACTCTTCGTATGAGGTGGCCAAAGCACTGGAGTTTCAGCTTTAGCATCAATACTTCCAATGAACACCCAGGACTAATCTCCTTTAGAATGGACAGGTTGGATCTCCTTGCAGTCCAAGGGACTCTCAAGAGTCTTCTCCAACACCACAGTTCAAAAGCATCAATTCTTCGGCGCTCAGCTTTCTTCACAGTCCAACTCTCACATCCATCCATGACCACTGGAAAAACCATAGCCTCGACTAGACGGACCTTTGTTGGCAAAGTAACGTCTCTGCTTTTTAATATGCTATCTAGGCTGGTCATAACTTTCCTTCCAAGGAGTAAGCATCTTTTAATTTCATGGCTGCAATCACCATCTGCAATGATTTTGGAGCTCAGATCTGTCTAATAATGGAAACAATCACTGTCTATTTATCTCTGGCAGTGTGCAGGCCATGTGCACTGTATTAGGTGGATGCCACCTTCCTCGCTATTGTTCCTACCAAAAGTGAAGCTACAGATGAGACATAATAAACTATTTATCAAGTCACTCAGCAGGTTAGTGACAGTGCTGTTATTAAAACGTGTGTTTGTGTATAGTCCTTTCTCATTCTTTGTGACCCCATAGACTGTAGCCTGCCAGGCTCCTCTGTCCATGGGATTTCCCAGCCAACAATACTGGAGTGGGTTGCCATTTCCTTCTCCAAGGAATCTTCCTGACCCAGGGATTGAACTCGGGTCTCCTGCATTGAAGGCAAATTCTTTACCATCTGAGCCACCAGGTAAACCCACCCTTATATAAAGAACATCTTTAATAGTTTCTAATAATTTCATATACCAGAACACCTTATCTGTATCCTGAGAAATCTGTATGTGGGTCAAGAAGCAACTGTTAGAACCAGTTATGGAATAACCGAGGGTTCAAAATTGGAAAGGAGTATGTACAACAAGGCTGTATATTGTCACCCTGCTTATTTAACTTCATGTAGAGAGTCAGACACGACTGAGCGACTTCACTTTCACTTTTCACTTTCATGCATTGGAGAAGGAAATGGCAACCCACTCCAGTGTTCTTGCCTGGAGAATCCCGGGGACGGCAGAGCCTGGTGGGCTGCCGTTTATGGGGTCACACAGAGTCAGACACGACTGAGGCGACTTAGCAGGAGCAGCAGCAGAGTATATCATGTGAAATGCCAGGCTGGATGAAGCACAAGCTGAAATCAAGATTGCTGGGAGAAACATCAACAACCTCAGATATGCAGATGATACCATTCTAATGGCAGAAAGTGAAGACGAACTAAAAAGTCCTTGATGAAGGAGAGGGAGAAGAGTGAAAAAAATGGCTTAAAACTCAACATTCAAAAAATTAAGATCATGGCAGTCAGTCCCATCACTTCATGGCAAATAGAAGGGGGAAAAGTGAAAGTAATGACAGGTTTTACTTTTGTTGGGCTCCAAAATTACTGAGGATGGTGACTGCAGCCATGAAATTAAAAGACACTTGCTCCTTGGAAGGAAAGCTATGACAAACCTAGATAGCATATTAAAAAGCAGAAACATCCCTTTGCCAATAAAGGTCTATATAGTCAAAGCTATGGTTTTTCCAGTAGTCTTGTATGGATGTGAGAGATGGACCTTAAAGAAGGCTGAGTACTGAAGAGTTGATGCTTTCAAATTGTGGTGCTGGAGAAGACTCTTGAGAGTCCCCTGGACTGCAAGGAGACCAAACCTGTCAGTTCTAAAGGAAATCAGTCCTGAATACTCATAGGAAGACCTGATGATGAAGCTGAAGAAGCTCCAATACTTTGGTCACCTGATGCGAAGAGCTGACTTATTGGGAAAGACCCTGATGCTGGGAAAGACTGAAGGGAAAAAGAGGAGGGGGCAACAGAGGATGAGATGGCTGGACAGCATCACTGACTCAACGGACATGTGAGCAAACTCTGCAAGACAGTGGAGGACAGAAGGACCTGGCCTGCTGCAGTCCACCGGGTCGCAAAAAGCCAGATGTGACTTAGCACTGTACAGCAACAACAACACAGTAATTTCAAATGGTGGATTTATGGGTTCCAGACCTATAAATTTCATATGCGGGTACTGAGCCCTTGAAATAGTTTTCAAATTAAGACGTACTAGATATGTAAAATACAAATAAGACAATATGAAAATAAAAATGTAAAATAATAATTTTTACATTGGTTACATATTGAAACGATAATGTTTTGGCTATACTGAGTTAAGTAGGGTATATTATTGATGTAAATTTTTCCTCTTCTTACTTCCGTTATTGTGACTATTAGTAAATTTAAAATTACAGATTTTAATAGAAATATAATGGCTAGCACTATATTTCTACTGGACAGGACTCTTATAGTTCCTAAAGAGAATTAAGCCAACTGACAGATGGAGAGTACATTAGGGTTTTTTGAAAGTCAGTGCACTGAAAAGTCAATCTCTACTACAAAAGAACCAGGAGAGATCTATTATAGATTATCTCCACCTGGCAAATGTCAAAAACGCTGGTCTTAAATACTTCAGCTACTGCCCTTCAGGTGCCCTTGATACCAGGGTCACTGGCCAGATAAGTTTTGGTCCATCTCAAGCAGGACTTACATTCAGTGTTACGCTACATAGCACTGTATGATATTTGATGAATGAATGGGTGAATGAATATCTCCCTCATCTTGACTATAACAGTTTTGGCAGAAACACTTATGTTTCTTATTCACTGTAAAGTGCCCTATGCACAGCAAGTTTTCAGTAAACATCTGTTGAAGGCACGGCAGCTTGGGAGTACTGGGGAGGAGGATGGGTGATGAGGTAAAGGCCTATGCCACCTAGGAATATTTGGTTTGGCTAAACACAAACACAGTTCAAACTAACAAACTCACCACAGAGGGCCCAGACATCATTCTTAAAGCCACAGGTCTGAACTTTGTGCCTTATTTAATTATGAAATCTGTGATTCAATGTTTGTGGCACATTCTCCAAGTTGCAATTTGCATAGCAGAAAGTGAGTCCAGCGTGCATTTTTTTCATGAAACATTTCAGAAACTCTGAAAAGAGACCTGAAAATTAGAATACCCATGGTTTCCTTGGTGCTACCTACAAAGAAATAAAACTCAGGCATTTAGAAAACTAAGTGGCATTGGCAAGTCAGCAGTGGACATTTGAATCCTGGCTAAATGGAGTGTTTCCATGGATGCTTACAATTCTTCTTCACTTCTTGCTTCTGTTTACTCTTTATTCAAATTTAAAAGAGTAAAATTAGAAAGAGTAAAACATAACAAAGACTGAAGTTAGAAAAACTGAGATTTCTACTTAGCAAACTCAAGAACATGAATATTTTTCAAGAGTAGGAAATAAAGAATAGTTTCGGATTTTATAATAGGTAGGCTAAGCATTGGCAGAGGCTCCAAAATCACTGCAGATGGTGACTGCAGCCATGAAATTAAAAGACGCTTACTCCTTGGAAGGAAACTTATGACCAACCTAGATAGCATATTCAAAAGCAGAGACATTACTTTGCCAACAAAGGTCTGCTTATTCAAGGCTATGGTTTTTCCAGTAGTCACGTATGGATGTGAGAGTTAGACTATAAAGAAAGCTGAGTGCCAAAGAATTGATGTTTTTGAACTGTGGTGTTGGAGAAGACTCTTGTGAGTCCCTTGGACTGCAAGGAGATCCAACCAGTTCATTCTAAAGGAGATAAGTCCTGAATATTCATTCCAAGGATTGATGTTGAAGCGGAAACTCCAATACTTTGGCCAACTGATGTGAAGAACTGACTCATCTGAAAAGACCCTGATGCTGGGAAAGATTGAAGGCAGGAGGAGAAGGGGATGACAGAGGATGAGATTGTTGGATGGCAACACCAACTCAATGGACATGAGTTTGAGTAAACTCCGGGAGTTGGTGATGGACAGGGAGGCCTGGGGTGCTGCAGTCCATGGGGTCACAAAGAGTCAGACACAATTGAGCAACTGAACTGAAATGAAGACTAAACATGTGCTTTGGTGGCAGTGGTTTAGTCATTAAATAGTGTCTAACTATTTGTGACTCCATGGGCTGTAGCCCACCAGGATCCTCTGTCCATGGAATTCTCCAGGCAAGAATATTGTAGTGGGTTGCTATTTCCTTCTCCAGGGGATCTTCCAAACCAAACAATCGAACCTACATCTTCTGCATTGCAGTCTCCTGCATTGCTGGCAGATTCTTTACCACTGAGCCAGTGGAGATTTCAGCATGTGCTTTCATTATCAGTAAATAATGGGCACAAGAAAGATTTTCTTTTTCAAATATGAAAAAAGGTCACCCAGGTAATCATCATGGGACAAATTAAAAACTAATAAACTGATGTCATTCTTATGTAGCTTAGTGTTGCTTATTTTGATTTAAATATAGGGATGGACATCATAAATTTAATAGCTCTTAGATCTTAATCTGGACCTGGAAGGGTGTAATTACAACATGATGTATTACCCACACTTGAAAATACTGTGGGTCAATCCAGGGTCTCCAGATGATAAGTTTACACAGTAAAGTTAAATGGAAAGTGGTCATTATGACAACAATTCCCCTTAAAGGTGTTCTACTCTGCCTGTGAAACCCTGTGTTTTCAGTTAGGCTGGTCTCTAAGAATCCATAGTTAAGAGAATTAGATAACATATTTTGCCAGCAACGATGGTTATTTTTTTTTCTTAAATATAATCAAGGAAAACAGAATCTGCAAGAAAGATACTGAGACCATAAACAAATATATATCAAGAGGATTTTTAGGGCAGCAAAATCATTCAGATTATCTATATGATTCTATAATGGCAGATTCATGTCATACATTTGTTAAAATCTATGAATGTACAACAAAAAAACCGAACTTTGTGATAATGACAAATAAAAGTCATTTCATCAGTTGTAACCCATGTACCACACAGATGCAGGAGGCTGATAGTGGAGAGGTTGTGTGTGTGTGTGTGTGTGTGTGTGTGGTGGGGACAGGGTATGTGAGAACTCTGAACTCTCTTCTCAATTTTGCTGTGAACCTAAAACTTCTCTAAAAATAAAGCCTATTACTTCACATATATCTTGTATTTTATTTCTATCTATAGGTCTGCATCAGATCAAAAAACATTTTTCTATTTAGTGTGAGCTTTCGCTCACACTAGATAGATAGAAATTGGGTATATAGTACTGGTAGGCTGGTGGTCAATCTAAAGAAGAGAAGAAATAAATCTCACCTCACTGACTAGGGGATGGAAAGGAAATCTTGAAGAAGATGGGGGAGGAGAAGGAAGAGAATAAAGAAAAACAAGACAGAGAAAGAGAGTGAGGAAAGTAGGGAAGAAAGAGGGCCCTGTTGAAATTGTTGCCCTGAGGTTCTCCATGCTCACAGTCTGTATATATGGGTGTGGAGTCTAGGCCTGGGAAGTGGTGGTTGCTATCAATGTGTGAGATCCAGGATGAAAGGATCAGTCACATCATAAGCACTTAGAGAACAGCTTTAGACTAGGTGAGCTTGGTATAATGAATAAGGCATTTAAAACTCAGCCAGAAGCCTCTGCACATGGGCCCAAGCTAAGAAGCAGGCACAGCCCTTTGGCCCTGGGAACTCTGGTCTGATGTCCCTGGTGTGAGGCCTCTTCATGCAGAATGCTGTGGGCAAGTGAAACTGCAGGAAGCACAAAGGAAAAAAAAGGAGTGTGTGAGAGTTCCTGTTGCTCCACATCCTAGCCAGCATTTGATGTTGTCACTGCTTCAATTCGAATTATAGGGGTCCCAGAGGAAGAAGAGAAAAAGAAAGGGTATGAGAAAATTTTTGAAGAGATTATGGTTGAAAATTTCCCCAACATGGAAAAGCAAATAGTCAGTCAAATCCAAGAGGCACAAAGAGTCCCATATAGGATAAACCCAAGGAGAAACACGCCAAGACACATACTAATCAAACTAACAAAGACTAAACACAAAGAAAGAATATTAAAAGCAGCAAGGGAGAAGCAACAAGTAACATACAAGGGAATATCCATATGCTTAACAGCTGATCTTTCAGCAGAAACTCTGCAGGCCAGAAGGGAATGGCAGGATATATTTAAAGTATTGAAAGGGAAAAATCTACAACCAAGAATACTGTACCCGGCAAGGATCTCATTCAAAATTGATGGAGAAATCAAAAGCTTTTCACACAAGCAAAAGTTAAGAGAATTCAGTTCAGTTCAGTTGTTCAGTTGTGTTCGACTCTTTGCAAACCCATGGACTGCGGCACGCCAGGCCTCCCTGTCCATCACCAACTCCCAGAACTTACTCAAACTCATGTCTATTGAGTCGGTGATGCCATCCAACCATCCCATCCTCTGTCATCCCCTTTTCTTCCTGCCTTCAATCTTTCCCAGCATCAGAGTCTTTTTAGATGAGTCAGTTCTTCATATCAGTTGGCCAAAGTATTGGAGTTTCAGCTTCAGCATCAGTCCTTCCAATGAATAGTTGGGACTGATTTCCTTTAGGATGGACTGGTTGGATCTCCTTGCAGTCCAAGGGACTCACAAGAGTCTTCTCCAACACCACAATTCAAAAGCACCAATACTTCAGCACTCAGTTTGCTTTTTAGTCATTCTTTATAGACATTCATGCATGACTACTGGAAAAACTATAGCTTTGACTAGATGGACCTTTGTTGGCAAAGTAATGTCTCTGCTTTTGAATATGCTGTCTAGGTTGGTTATAACTTTCCTTCCAAGGAGTAAGCATCTTTTAAATTCATGGCTGCAGTCACCATCTGCAGTGATTTTGGACCCCCCAAAATAAAGTCTGTCACTATTTCCATTGTTTCCCCATCTATTTTCTTGAAGTGATGGGACTGGATGCCATAATCTTTGTTTTCTGAATGTTGAGCTTTAAGCCAACTTTTTCACTGTCATCTTTCACTTTCATCAAGGGGCTCTTTAGTTCTTTGTTTTCTGCCATAAGTATGGTATCATCTGCATCTCTGAGGTTATTGATATTTCTCCCAGCAATCTTGATTCCAGCTTATGCTTCATCCAGTCCAGCATTTCTCATGATGTACTCTGCCTATAAATTAAATAAGCAGGGTGACAATATACAGCCTTGATGCCTGGCACCTGACTGGTGCCAATTCCTTTCCCAAATTGGCACTAGTCTGTTGTTCCATGTCCAGTTCTAAATGTTGCTTCTTCAACTGACAAACAACTAATCTCAAAAATATACAAGCAACTCCTACAGCTCAATTCCAGAAAAATAAATGACCCAATCAAAAAATGGGCCAAAGAACTAAATAGACATTTCTCCAAAGAAGACATACAGATGGCTAACAAACACATGAAAAGATGCTCAACATCACTCATTATCAGAGAAATGCAAATCAAAACCACTATGAGGTACCATTTCACGCCAGTCAGAATGGCTGCGATCCAAAAGTCTACAAGCAATAAATGCTGGAGCAGGCGTGGAGAAAAGGGAACCCTCTTACACTGTTGATGGGAATGCAAACTAGTACAGCCACTATGGAGAACAGTGTGGAGATTCCTTAAAAAACTGGAAATAGAACTGCCTTATGATCCAGCAATCTCACTGCTGGGCATACACACTGAGGAAACCAGAAGGGAAAGAGACACGTGTACCCCAATGTTCATCGCAGCACTGTTTATAATAGCCAGGACATGGAAGCAACCTAGATGTCCATCAGCAGATGAATGGATAAGAAAGCTGTGGTACATATACACAATGGAGTATTACTCAGCCATTAAAAAGAATACATTTGAATCAGTTCTAATGAGGTGGATGAATCTGGAGCCTATTATACAGAGTGAAGTAAGCCAGAAAGAAAAACACCAATACAGTATACTAACGCATATATATGGAATTTAGAAAGATGGTAACAATAACCCTGTATACGAGACAGCAAAAGAGACACCGATGTACAGAACAGTCTTTTGGACTCTGTGGGAGAGGGAGAGGGTGGGATGATTTGGGAGAATGGCACTGAAATAGGTATAATATCATATATGGAATGAGTCGCCAGTCCAGGTTCGATGCACGATACTGGATGCTTGGGGCTGGTGCACTGGGACAACCCAGAGGGATGGCATGGGGAGGGAGGAGGGAGGAGGGTTCAGGATGGGGAACACATGTATACCTGTGGCGGATTCATTTCGATGTTTAGCAAAAGCAATAAAATATTGTAAAGTTTAAAAATAAAATAAAATTAAAAAAATAAAAATAAATGTTGCTTCTTGACCTTCATACAGATTTTTCAGGAAGCAGGTCAGGTGGTCTGGTATTCCCATCTCTTTCAGAATTTTCCACAGTTTGTTGTGATCCAAACAGTCAAAGGCTTTGGCATAGTCAATAAAGCAGAAGTAAATGTTTTTCTGGAACTCTCTTGCTTTTTCTGTGATCCAGAAGATGTTGGCAATTTGATATCTGGTTCCTCTGCCTTTTCTAAATCCAGCTTGAACAACCGGAAGTTCACAGTTTATGTACAGTTGAAGCCTGGCTTGAAGCATTTTGAGCATTACTTTGCTAGCATGTGAGATGTGTGCAATTGTGCAGTAGTTTGAGCACCACCAAACCTTTACAACAAATGTTACGGGACTTATATAGTCAAGAAATACAAGAGAAGAAAAAAGATCTATAAAATCAACCCAGAACAATTAAGAAAATGGCAATAGGAACATATATATCAATTACTTAAATGTAAATGGATTAAATGCTCCAACTGAATGACACAAACTGACTGAGTGGATACAAAAACAAGATCCATATATATGCTGTCTACAAGAAACCCACTTCAGACCTAAAGACACATATAGACTGAAAGTGAGAGGATGGAAAAATATATTCTATGCAAATGGGAAGCAAAATAAAGCTGGAGTAGCAATCCTCGTATCAGACAAAATAGACCTTAAAGTAAAGGAGGTTACAAGAGATAAGGGAGGACACCACATAATGATCAAGGGATCAATCCAAGAGGAAGACATAACAATTGTAAATACCTATGCACTCAACATAGGAGCACCTCAATACATAAGAAATACTAACAGACATAAAAGGAGAAATTGACAGTAACACAATAATAGTAGGAGACTTTAACACCCCACTCACACCAATGGACAGATCATCAAAACAAAATTAATAAGGAAACACAAGTCTTAAATGATATATTAGATGAGATGGATCTCATTGACATCTTCAGGACATTACATCCAAATGCAGAAGAATACACCTTCTTCTCAAGTGCACATGGAACATTTTCCAGGATAGATCACATCTTGTGTCACAAACCAAACCTTAGTAAATTTAAGGATATTGAGATCATATCAAGCATCTTCTCCAACCACAGTACTATAAGACTAGATATCAATTACAAGAAAAAAACTGTGAGAAACACAAACACATGGAGATTAAACAATATGTTTCTAAATAACCAACATGTTGCTGAAGAAGTAAAAAAGTAAACAAAAAAATTTTTAGAAACAAATGACAATGAAAACAGGACAACCCAAAACCTATGGGATTCAGCAAAAGCAGTTCTAAGAGGGAAGTTTATAGCAGTACAATCCTACCTCAAGAAACAAGAAAAACATTGAATAGACAATCAAACTTTACACCTAAAACAACTAAAAGAAGAAGAACAAAAAAACCAAAATTAGTAGAAGTAAATGAAAAAGAAATGAAAGAAACAATAGTAAAGATTAATAAAATGAAAAGCTGATTCTTTGAGAAGATAAACAAAAAATGACTAGCTTTTATCCAGATTCATCAAGAAAAAAAGAGAGAAGAATCAAATCAATAAATTTAGAAATGAAAAAGGAGAGGTTTACAACAGACAATGCAGAAATACAAAGGATTATAAGAAACTATTATGAACAACTATATGTCAATAAAATGGATAACCTGGAAGAAATGGACAGATTCTTAGAAAAGTTCAATCTTCCAAGACTGAACCAGGAAGAAATAGAAATTATGAACAACGCAATTATAAGCACTAAAATTGAAGCTGTGGTCAAAAATCTTCCCAAAAGCAAAAGCCCAGGACCAGATGGCTTCACAGGATAATTCTATCAAACATTTAAAGAAGAGCTAATGCCTATCCTTCTAAAACTCTTTCAAAAAATTGCAGAGGAAGAAGTACTTCCAAACTCATTCTACAAGGCCACCATCACCCTGATACCAAAACCAGACAAAGACAGCACAAAGAAAGAAAACTACAGGCCAATATCACTGATAAACAAAGATGCAAAAGTCTTCCACAAAATTTTAGCAAACAGAATTTAGCAACACATCAAAAAGTTCATACACCATGATCGAGTTGGGTTTGTTTCAGGAATGCAAGCATTCTTCAATATATGCAAATCAATCAAGGTGATACGCCATATTAACAAATTGAAAGATAAAAACCATATGATAATCTTAATGGATGCAGAATAAGCCTTTGACAAAATTAAGCACCCACTTATGATTAAAACTCTTCAAAAAATGGGCATAGAAGGAACTTACCTCAACATAGTAAAGGCCATATATCATAAGCCTACAGAAAACATTATTCTCAATAGGGAAAAACTGAAAGCATTCCCCCTAAGATCAGGAACAAGACAAGGGCGTGCACTTTCACCACTATTATTCAACATAGTTCTGGAAGTCCTAGCTACAGCAATCAGAGAAGAAAAAGGAATAAAAGGAATCCAGATCAGAAAAGAAGTTAAGCTCTCACTGTTTGCAGATGACATGATACTGTACATAGAAAACCCTAGAGATAGCATCAGAAAATAACTAGAGCTAATCAGTGAATTTAGCAAAGTTGCATGATATAAAATCAATACTCAGAAATCACTTGAAAAATCAGAAAGAGAAATTAAAGAATCAATCCCATTCACCATTGCAACAAGAAGAATTAAATATCTAAGAATAAACTTACCTAAGGAAACAAAAGAACTGTTCAAATTATAAGATGCTAATGAAAGAACTTATATTCAGAGTAGATCATGAGAAACACTGGGCTGGAAGAAGCACAAGCTGGAATCAAGATTGCCGGGAGAAATATCAATAACCTCAGATATGCAGATGACACCACCCTTATGGCAGAAAGTGAAGAGGAACTCAAAAGCCTCTTGATGGAAGTGAAAGAGGAGAGTGAAAAAGTTGGCTTAAAGCTCAACATTCAGAAAATGAAGATCATGGCATCCGGTCCCATCACTTCATGGGAAATAGATGGGGAAACAGTGGAGACAGTGTCAGACTTTATTTTTGGGGGCTCCAAAATCACTGCAGATGGTGACTGCAGCCATGAAATTAAAAGACGCTTACTCCTTGGAAGGAAAGTTATGACCAACCTAGATAGCATATTCAAAAGCAGAGACATTACTTTGCCAACAAAGGTCCGTCTAGTCAAGACTATGGTTTTTCCAGTGGTCACATATGGATGTGAGAGTTGGACTGTGAAGAAAGCTGAGCACTGAAGAATTGATGCTTTTGAACTGTGGTGTTGGAGAAGACTCTTGAGAGTCCCTTGGACTGCAAGGAGATCCAACCAGTCCATTCTAAAGGAGATCAGTCCTGGGTGTTCTTTGGAAGGAGTGATGCTAAAGCTGAAACTCCAATACTTTGGCCACCTCATGCGAAGAGTTGACTCATTGGAAAAGACTCTGATGCTGGGAGGGACTGGGGGCAGAAGAAGAAGGGGACGACAGAGGATGAGATGGCTGGATGGTATCACCAACTCGATGGACATAAGTTTGAGTGAACTCCGAGGGTTGGTGATGGACAGGGAGGCCTGACGTGCTGCAGTTCATGGGATCACAAAGAGTCGAACACAACTGAGCGACTGAACTAAAGTGAACTGAACTGAATGAAAGAAATTGAAGAACATAAACAGATACAGAGATATCCCATGTTCCTGGGTAGGAAGAATCAATATTGTAAAAATGACTATATTACCAAATGCAATCTACAGATTCTATGTGATCCTTATCAAATTACCAATTGCAATTTTCACAGAACTAGAACAAAAAAATGTACAATTCATATGGAAACACAAAAGGCCCTGAGTAGACAAAGCAGTGTTGAGAAAGAGGAATGGAACTGGAAGAATCAATCTTCCTGACTTCAGATTATACTATAAAGCTACAGTCATCAAGACAGTATGGTACTGGCACAAAAACAGAAATACAGACCAATGAAACAAGATAGAAAGCCCAGAAATAAACCCATGCACCCATGGGTACCTTATTTTTAACAAAGGGGGCAAGAATATACAATGGGGGCAAAGAAAGACTCTTCAATAAAAAGTGCTGGGAAAACTGGACAGCCACATGTAAAAGAATGAAATTAGAACACTTCCTAACACTATACACAAAGATAAACTCAAAATGGATGAAAGACCTAAATGTAAGACCAGAAACTGTAAAGCTCTTAGAGGACAACATAGACACAACACTCAGTGACATAAATCAAAGCAAGATCCTCTATGGCCCACCTCCTAGAGTAACGTAAATAAAAATAAAAGTAAACAATGGGACCTGATTAAACTTCAAAGCTTTTGCACAGCAAAGGAAACTATACGCAAGGTGAAAAGACAGCCCTCAGAATGAGAGAAAATAATAGGAAATGAAACAACTGACAAAGGATTAATTTCCAAAATATACAAGCAACACATACAACTCAATATCAGAAAAAACAAACAACCCAATCAAAAAGTGGGAACGAGACCTAAGCAGATATTTCTCCAAAGAAGACATACAGATGGCTAACAAAACACATGAAAATATGCTCAACGTTGCTCATTATTAGAGAAATGCAAATCAAAACTACAATGAGATATCACCTCACACAGGTCAGAATGGTCATTATCAAAAAGTCTACAAACAATAAATGCTGGAGAGGGTGTGGAGAAAAGGGAATGCTCTTGCGCTGTTGGTGGGAATGTAAATTGATACAGCCACTATGAAAGACGATACGGAGTTTCCTTAAAAAACTAGGAAACTACCATATGACCCAGCAATCCCACTCCTAGGCATAAATCCTGAGGAAACCAAAACTGAAACAGACACATGTATCCCACTGTTCATTGCAGCACTATCTACAACAGGTAGAACACGGAAGCAACCTAGATGTCCATCGAAAGATGAATGGATAGAGAAGCTGTGGTACCTATACACAATGGAATATTACTCAGCCATACAAAGGAAAGCATTTGAGTCAGTTCTGATGAGGTGGATGAATCTAGAACCTATTATACAGAGTGAAGTGAGTCAGAAAGAGAAAGATAAATATCATATTCTAATGCATATATATGGAATCTAGAAAAATGGGTACTGAAGAATTTATTTACAGGACAGCAATGGAGAAACATAGAGAATAGACTTATGGACGTGGAGAGAGGGTAGGAGAGGGCGAGATGTATGGAAAGAGTAACATGGAAACTTACATTACCATATGTAAAATAGATAGCCAAGAGGAATTTGCTGTATGGCTCAGGAAACTCAATCAGGAGCTCTGTATCAATCTAGAGGGGTGGGATGGGGCAGGAGATGGGAGGGAGGTTCAAAAGGGAGGGGATATATGTATACCTATGGCCGATTCATGTTGAGGTTTGACAGAAAACAAAATTCTGTAAAGCAATTATCCTTTGATAAAAAAATAAATAAATAAATAAATTCATCCAGAAAATAAATGCACCTAGAACACTGCTTACCCATAGGGAAGAACAGACTGAAAATGCAAAATAATCGTACTTGCAGTAGTAATGAAAAGTGGGATCTCACACACCAGCAACGAAAATCTATATTAAGAATAAATGCACTGAAATAGAAGAGTTTGTATCTCTGCAGGGGATAATTTTTTAAACTAGCTGCTGGTATCGTATATATACACATATATATAGGCATAGCAAGATGATCTCAGGGAAGGGAAATTTTAGGCTGAATGTCAAGAAGAAAATTCCTGACTGTGAGAGAACTATTGGATTACAAAGTGGTCTCTCAAGGGAAGAAGTAGAAACTCCGTCTGCACTGCTCTGGGAATAGGTTTGTTAGTTAAATTATACTCCCTTTCTTAGCTGACTGCTTGACATTTCAGCACCAGAACCAAATAATTCATGGGTCAACTAGGAAGAGTGCTTATTATAATCATCTTTTAAAATCTCCACCA
Source organism: Bos taurus (assembly GCF_002263795.3). Classification (NCBI taxonomy): domain Eukaryota; kingdom Metazoa; phylum Chordata; class Mammalia; order Artiodactyla; family Bovidae; genus Bos; species Bos taurus. Next base: position 31,163,701 of record NC_037351.1, on the reverse strand, counting down.
ACAGCAGTGAACTAGAAAAAATATATAGTTACTATTTTATTCTATGTGATAAAGTCTGTCAGATTTTTTAGAGTATAAAATCTGTTCTTCAATACCCTCTGATTGCTTTTTAAATAATCGCTGATATCCATAAAAAAGAATGTCCTGGCAGTGCTGAGAAAATAGCATTTGAGAGTTGACTAGAAATAATGAGGAGGGATTGTGTCCACTGTTTGTAACAAAACTGCTGCAAGAATCTGAACCATCACTTAGACTTCAAATAATAACCTTGCTAATAATAAACTAGATTAAAGCCAACAACAAACCAAATGACTTTTAACTCTCGTGGAAGCAGAAAGGAAAAAAACAACAGTTTAAGAGAAAGAAGGCTTGTGGAGAATCAATAAATTAAGAACTGCAGATTGTGACATTATTATCCTGTAAATACTCCTTTGTGGTACTTTCAGGATCTCTTCAAACAAAGAAATAGAAAATTAACAAACTCATCCAATATTATCATGGAACAAATGCAATCAAGGTGAAATACTGGTGCTCTCAGAGCCTGAAGAGGGGCCCGGGGCAAACTACTGAGTGTTCTCATCCCCTAACATTTTTAATAGCATTAGAAGTGGCCATCAAGAGCAGCCTTGAGAGGAGGCATGGAGAACTCCGAAATGGACGGCAGACCTTCTGGACATTGTATCCGGCAGCCAGCCCTGATACCCCCATGTATATAACTCACTAACCACTGCATAAGTATAGACTTTGGGTATTTATGAGCACTTGTGGCATCTCCTTTGCCCTACTTGTCACCTGTCTAGCCATTGCAACCTCTGGTCATCAATGATCAGCAAATACCAAGAACAGTACCTTCCAATGAAAAGAAGATCAGTTAGCTTTTGCCACTGTAGGTGGGCATGTCCACAGAAAAGATACATGACAGCATGGGTTTTAGTTAATTACAATCACAATTTTTATTCCTTTGCATTAAGGCAAAGGAGAACTAAAAATACATGTACACCGCCTTTTGTACATTAAGGCCGGCTGCTAAGGTGTCATTGTGTTCTACTGGAAACCAAAGGACAGAGCCCTAGGCAGAGCCTAAAAGGTACCTGAAGTTTCATTTTGCTTTGTGCTAGGGAATTTGCACCATGTGAAAGGGAAAATATTGACTTACATGTCAACTGTTCACTCACTCATTCAGTTAGTCAGTCAGTAGATATTTATTGGGAATTCAGAGGTGACCAAAAGCAAAATAGTCTTTGCTCTGCAGGAACATGAAATCTAGCTCCATGAACTCTTTAATCCTTTCTTTATGATCAACCACATATGATGCTATAGCCAAATTAACCTTTCCAAAACTCAGTTTTCCAATCAGAAAAATGGAGTTATTAACACCTATCAGGGAGTGTGGCTTCAAGAATAAGCTAAATATATTTACAGACAATGCCTGAGCATTTAACAAGCATTCAGTAAATGTTTTCTAAGCACCTGCCAATACTTGCAACTATGAAATGTCTTTCTGTTTGAAATCTGTTTGAACAGACTTCAGGGTAATCTGTTCAGTATTGTATAAAAGCAAGGAGAATGGGTATACCTTTCAGAAAAGATCTAGTAGGTGATATATACATCATCCTTAATGAAAAAATAAACATGAGGAGGAACTTGGATAACAGTTGAGATTAATACATTTACTATAGGACCAGTTGTCATATGCATGATGTCTCTCAGTCATCAAACAGCTTAAGAAGGAGGCAATCATCATGAATATGTAAAAAAGTTACTTTTATGGGTACTTCTTACTTTTTCCATCTTTTGTTGAAAAATCAATACATGAGAGTCAATAAAGCAAAAGCCATTCATGACAGAAGAAATAATAATGAAATAACTCTTTAGACTCATCAGCATTGGGTTTGACACATAGTAAGGAGAAGGCAATGGCACCCCACTCCAGTACTCTTGCCTGGAAAATCCCATGGGCAGAGGAGCCTGGTGGGCTGCAGTTCATGGGGTCTCTAAGAGTCGGACACGACTGAGCGACTTCACTTTCACTTTTCACTTTCATGCATTGGAGAAGGAAATGGCAACCCACTCCAGTATTCTTGCCTGGAGAATCCCGGGGACGGCGGAGCCTGGTGGGCTGCCGTCTATGGGGTCGCACAGAGTCGGACACAACTGAAGTGACTTAGCAGCAGCAGCAGCAGCAGCAAGGTTATATTAGCCCACATAAAATATATGAAAGTTTATAAAGCACTTAGAATGCTGGAGCTGAAGGAGATGTCTGAGAGCACCTAGTTCAAGTTCTTTACAGATGAAACCTTGGGTAATATTGACTAAGAAAAGGCAACACAGCTGGTAAATGACAGGCTGGACCAGAGATGTCCAATTTCAATTTTTTATAATGTTCCTTTCCTCTTAATAATGTGTAAGAATACATTTATTTTAAGCTGTGTGCTCTGTACCAGACACTGTTTAGACACTGGAGATAGAATGACAAGCAATATAGACACAATTGTTGTCCTTATAGAATTTAGTGTTTAGCTGCAAAGATAGCTAACATCGTCAGGATGTAGTCTGGTTGATGGATCAGGGGAACCCCCAGGTTGCTAAGTTGAAGCCTCAAGTATGAGGCAGACCAATGGGGTGAAAAAGTGAGGATGGGGAAGGTAGGCAAGAGAGAGCAGTTGTTGAGCTGAAAGACAGAAGCCTGGGGGATAAAGCGTGGGGTGAAGTAGGCCAGAGGGAGGGTGGAGGAGGTGACTCTAAAGACTTGAGTGGGGAAGGCTTGGAAAATCAGGTTAGATTTCAGCAGTTATTGCAAGAGGAAAGGGAAGCCCCTGAAAAGTTTGAGTAGGGGAGTTGAAATGATTATATTTGCATTTGGTGTAATTAGTCTGCCTGCATTGTGGAAAAATAATTGGAGAAAAAAGTGGAAGCAAGAGGCCTGTTAAGAGTAATGGGATGAGCGCTAAACACAGCAAAATGAACAGACGTGAGAGATACCTATTCACAAGGTGAAGGTGGGGGTGGGGACTGTTGATTGAATAGTTATGGGGACAGTGAGGGAACAGGGAAAGTCAAGACTTGTTCTCATGTTTGCCACATGGGAAAATGCAAAGACTCAAGGACTATACGAATGGGGTGTGTGTGCATGTTGAACTTAAGATGCTAGAAGGTAGGTGATAATTCTGTCCCCCAAACTATGTAAGAGATTCCAACGCAGGACCCATTATACAACACTATCATCACATGAAGAAGATAATTTTAAAAAAATGAAGACTGAAAACATTTTACCAGACATTTGGAGAAAATTGCAAATTTCCTAGAAAGTTATTTGCAATCTGAACAAATCCTTGGGCAGACAGAGCTAGGAGAGTTGGAAGAGCATTCCCCAAGCAAAACTTGTGTGGCAGTAAACACTCTGGGAAAGTGACAAATGCATTGGGATGCTGTGAAATATGTGTTTGCATTTGGGCTCAGGGAGCGCAGAGGGCCATATGTGGAATTCGGTGCACCTGTGCAGAACACAAAGTGCTTCAAAACAAAACTGTGGTGGCTGTTCTATCACCAGAGCGGGGGGAGATGACAAATGGGAGCTTCAAAATTGCCCCAGACCTAAACACTTAGACACTGATAATGTCTGCAGCACAGATGACTTCTTTTCTCCCCCCAACTTCCGGTCAGCACATGTTCTGTTTTTGAGTCCCTTCAACTTTCAAACGAGCATGGCCCTGCCCATCAGAACAAGACCCAGTTTCTCCCAGTCAGTCTCTCCCATCAGGAAGCTTCCATAAGCCTCTTATCCTTCTCCATCAGAGGGCAGACAGACTGAAAACCACAGTCACAGAAAACTAACCAATCTGATCACATGGACCACAGCCTTGTCTAACCCAATGCAACTATGAGCCATGCCATGTAGGGCCACCCAAGACGGACGGGTCATGGTGGAGAGTTCTGACAAAATGTGGAGAAGGGAATGACAAACCTCTTCAGTATTCTTGCCTTGAGAACCCCATGAATAGTATAAAAAAGGAAAAGAGATAGGACATGGAAAGATGAACTCCCCAGGTCAGTAGGTGCCCAGTATGCTACTGGAGATCAGTGGAGAAATAACTCCAGAAAGAATGAAGAGACAGAGCCAAAGCAAAAACAACACCTAGTCGTGGATGTGACTGGTGATGGAAGCAAGATCCGATACTATAAAGAGCAATATTGCATAGGAACCTGGAATGTCAGGTCCATGAATCAAGGCAAGTTGGAAGTGGTCAAACAGGAAACGGCAAGAGTGAACATTGACACTATAGGAATCAGCGAACTAAAATGGACTGGAATGAATGACTTTAACTCAGATGACCATCATATCTACTACTGTGGGTAAGAATCCCTTAGAAGAAATGGAATAGCCATTATAGTCAACAAAAGGGTCCAAAATGCGGTACTTGGGTGCAATCTCAAACATGACAGAATGATCTCTGTTCGTTTCCAAGGCAAACCATTCAATATCACAGTAATCCAAGGCTATGCCCTGACCAGTAATGCTAAAGAAGCTGAAGTTGAATGGTTCTATGAAGACCTACAAGACCTAGAACTAAGACCCAAAACAGATTTTCTTTTCATTATAGGGGACTGGAATGCAAAAGTAGGAAGTCAAGAAACACCTGGGGTAACAGGCAAATTTGGCCTTGGAGTACAGATCGAAGCAGGGCAAAGTCTAATAGAGTTTTGCCAAGAGAACGCATTGGTCATAGCAAACACCCTCTTCCAACAACACAAGAGAAGACTCTACACATGGACATCATCAGATGGTTAACATCGAAATCAGATTGATTGTATTCTTCACAGCCAAAGATGGAGAAGCTCTACACAGTCAGCAAAAACAAGATCAGAAGTTGACTGTGGCTCACATCACTTAAATTGAAGAAATTAGGGAAAACCACTAGACCATTCAGGTATGACCTAAATCAAATCCCTTACAATTATACAGTGGAACTGAGAAATAGACTTAAGGGACTAGATCTGACAGACAGAGTGCCTGATGAACTATGGATGGAGGTTCATGACATTGTACAGGAGACGGGGATCAAGACCATCCCCAAGAAAAACAAATGCAAAAAAGCAAAACGGCTGTCTGGGGAGGCCTTACAAATAGCTGTGAAAAGAAGAGAAGCTAAAAGCAAAGGAGAAAAGGAAAGATATACCCATTTGAACACAAATTCCAAAAAATAGCAAGGAGAGATAAGAAAGCCTTCCTTAGTGATCAGTGCAAAGAATTAGAGGAAAACAATAGAATGAGAAAGACTAGAGATCTCTTCAAAAAAATTAGAGATACCAAGGGAACATTTCATGCAAAGACAGGCTCAATAAAGGATAGAAATGGTATGGACCTAACAGAATCAGAAGATATTAAGAAGAGGTGGCAAGAATACACAGAAGAACTGTACAAAAAAGATCTTCATGACCCAGATAATCATGATGATGTGATCATTTAGAGCCAGCCATCCTGGAATGTGAAATCAAGTGGGCCTTAGAAAGCATCACTACCAACAAAGCTAATGGAGGTGATGGAATTCCAGTTGAGCTATTTCAAATCCTAAAAGATGATGCTATTAAAGTGCTACACTCAATATGCCGGCAAATCTGGAAAGTGCAGCAGTGGCCACAGGACTGGAAAAGGTCAGTTTTCTTTCCAATCCCAAATAAAGGCAATGCCAAAGAATGCTCAAATTACTGCACAATTGCACTCATCCCACATGCTAGTAAAGTAATGCTCAAAATTCTCCAAGCCAGACTTCAACAGTATGTGAACCATGAATTTCCACATGTTCAAGCTCGTTTTAGAAAAGGCAGAGGAACCAGAGATCAAATTGCCAACATCTGCTAGATCAAAAAAGCAAGAGAGTTCCAGAAAAACATTTCTGCTTTATTGACTATGCCAAAGCCTTTGACTATGTGGATCACAATAAACTGTGGAAAATTCTGAAAGAGATGGGAATACCAGACCACCTGACCAGCCTCTTGAGAAATTTGTATGCAAGTCAGGAAGCAACAGTTAGAACTGGACATGGTTCCAAATAGGAATGGTTCCAAATCAGGAAAGGAGTATGTCAAGGCTGCATATTGTCACCTTACTTATTTAACTTCTATGCAGAGTACATCATGAGAAATGCTGGGCTGGATGAAGCACAAGCTGGAATCAAGTTTGACGGAGAAACATCAATAACCTCAAATATGCAGATGACACCACCTTTATACCAGAAAGTGAAGAGGAACTAAAAAGCCTCTTGATGAAAGTGAAAGAGGAGAGTGAAAAAGTTGGCTTAAAGCTCAACATTCAGAAAACTAAGATCATGGCTTCTGGTCCCATCACTTCATCGCAAATAGATGGAGAAACAGTGGAAACAGTGACAGACTTTATTTTGGGGGGCTCCAAAATCACTGCAGATGGTGACTGCAGCCATGAAGTAAAAAGACACTTACTCCTTGGAAGAAAAGTTACGACGAACCTAGACAGCATATTAAAAAGCAGAAACATTACTTTGCCAACAATGGTCCATGGTCCATCTAGTCAAGGCTATTGTTTTTCCAGTGATCATGTACAGATGTGAGAGTTACTATAAAGAAAGCTGAGCACCGAAGAATTGATGTTTTTGAATTGTGGTGTTGTAGAAGACTGTTGAGAGTCCCTTGGACTGCAAGGAGATCCAACCAGTCCATCCTAAAGGAGATCAATCCTGAGTGTTCATTGGAAGGACTGATGTTGAAGCTGAAACTCCAATACTTTGGCCACCTGATGTGAAGAGCTGACTCATCTGAAAAGACCCTGATGCTGGGAAAGATTGAAGGCAGGAGGAGAAAGGGATGACAGAGGATGAGATGGTTGGATGGCATCACCGACTCAATGGACATAAGTTTGAGTAAACTCTGGAAGTTGGTGATGGACAGGGAGGCCTGGCGTGCTGCAGTCCATGGGGTTGCAAAGAGTCAGACACGACTGAGCAACTGAACTGAACTGAACTGAACCTTCAAAAGAAGCAAGAACTGCCTCTTTGACCAGCTTTGTAGACCAGGTTTCTGCTTCTGATTCTCATATCACCCTGTTCTTTAGAGGAAAAAACTTAAACTCTTCAAATGCTCAAACATTCAAGTCATGTCTGACTCTTTATGATCTCATAAGACTGCGGCACACCAGGCTTCCATGTCCATCACCAACTCCTGGAGCTTGCTCAAACTCATGTCCATAGAGTCGGTGATGCCATCTAACCATCTTATCCTCTGTTCCCCGCTTCTCTTCCTGCCTTCAATCTTTCCCAGCATCAGGGTCTTTTCTAATGAGTTGGCTCTTCACATGAGGTCACTGAAGTATTGGAGTTTCAGCTTTAGCATCAGTACTTCCAATAAATATTCAGGGTTTATTTCCTTTAGGATTGACGGTTTGATCTCCTTGCAGTCCAAGGGACTCTCAAGAGTCTTCTCCAGCACCATAGTTGGAAAGCATCAGTCCTTTAGTTCTCAGCTTTCCTTATGGTCCAACTCTCACATCTATACATAGCTACTGGAGAAACCTTAATTTTGACTACACAAACCTTTGTCAGCAAAGTGATGTCTCTACTTTTAAAGGTTTCAGTCTGTGTTGAAACATTCTACTCTACCCAACATTTTAAAACTAAAATCTTTCATATAATTACCCAATACCTGCTTGTTGGCACTCACTTTTGGTTGGTGTTATAGTTAGTGAACTCCGGGAGTTGGTGATGGACTGGGAGGCCTGGCATGCTGCGATTCATGGGGTCGCAAAGAGTCGGACACGACTGAGCGACTGATCTGATCTGATCTGATCTGATAGTTAGGGTTACTCTGGAAGGAGACCCTGAGACAGGAGAAATGAGCACATAGTGTCCCAGGAAGGTGAAGGGGCATAGCAGAGGAGTAAAGCAGTGAGATGAGGAGAGGCAGGAAGCCAGGGAAACATATCACCAAGCCAGTCACTACTGCAGGTAACTGGAAATGAATTTGTTATCCCATTCCATAGCCCAAATATTTAAACTTTAGCTCAAGAGGCACAGATCTATGGGGATTAATGACCTAAATTAGTATGCCAATGCAGCTTTTTGATTTCTTAAAGGAAAATTTGGATGAGGTACTTTCAGAAGATATTTAGACACTCGTAAATGGTTGGTTCTGAGGTATAGAAATCATGGAAAGCAATTCTTAAAACCAGGACCCCAGATGATGGCAATCTGAGTATTATGCCTGGGAAGAAGCAAATCACTCTGTAACAGCTAGACAAGATCTCATGAGAGTATAATATTGACCAGCATGGGATGGTTCCTTTCAGTTTCCACATCTCCCTATTCACAGACATCTATACGCTTGAGTATCTACACGGTGTTAGCTGGTGGAAGTAAAAACCTACAGACTCCCAAGGAGAATGAAGACATATAGTCCTTGGAGCCTATAAACAAAGGTTGGCAGATGTAACAGTGTTACTAAGCCTATACCAAATACCTGATTTTTGCATATCCTTGGTTCAATACAAGAAGTTCTTAAGAATGCCTTAGGGATGTGGGCCTTCAGTGTTAATTTTAAACACATTCCAGCAACTTTCACTTTTCACTTTCATGCATTGGAGAAGGAAATGGCAACCCACTCCAGTGTTCTTGCCTGGAGAATCCCAGAGACAGGGGAGCCTGGCGGGCTGCCGTCTATGGGGTCCCACAGTCGGACATGACTGAAGCGACTTAGCAGCAGCAGCAGCAGCGAGGCTAGAATGACTGTATCACATGGTAGTTTAGAGTACAAGCCCTGAACTCAGATGTATCTATGTTCAAATCCTGGCTCCTTCCCTTATTGAATTAATGACCTGGGCATAAATTCTTTCTTCTCCAGTCTTTATTTTCTCATCTAAAAATGCAGCTTAACAATATTATCTACAAGATTAAGTTTTTGTGATGAAGAAAGAAGGTAATGAATAAAGCACAGTACCTGGCAAGCAGTCGAGACTTGGTGCCTCATAACTAGCACACGGGGAGTGATGACTGTCTCGATGGAGGTCATAAAAGGAAAGGTCCAACTTTCACTGGGATGCTGATCATGAGTGCTGTTTACCCGCTATTCTCAGCTCTCCCCCTTCCAGGCACATAGTAGAGTTGCAGTGTCCTGTCCACCTCAGACTTAGAAGTGGCCTTGTGACTCACTTTGGACAAGAAATGCAAATTGTCTCTTGGGGAGGGGGCGGAGGGGGGGACTTCAAGAGCATTGAACAATCTTCTACTTGTTTTTTTTCTCTCCACTGTGACTATCAGCTGTGTTCCTATTGGTGGTTATTTCTTCTTCTTTAATCTCAGAGAGAAGACATGGGCTCCAGAAGAGCTCAGGCCCCAGCAAATCCATGATGGACAGACAGGTAGTGAGAGCAGAAATGCGGACTTTGCTGTCGTCTACCACTGAGACTCCAGTGTTGTTTCAACAGAACCACTATTTCCAAAAGGAAATTATTGTATATAATACTTTGGGATTCTCATCATTTACACTTACTAGATGTTTATTTTGTGTAAAAATGGAAAGAGTAGTGGGCGCCCTTTTGTATTTATGTCTTTGTAGTAATTTAGTTCTTCATTTCAAAAATACGGCTACAGCTTCTCTCTGTTGTTAAATTGGCTGGTGGTCCAGAAATGTATATACATAACAGGTGGTAGATGTTTTCTCTGTGATACATCTAGCGTTATCCTGTATGGTATCTATTGCTAGGATGATTCATTCCAGTTCAAGGACATAAACAGTAAACTTGATCATATTTTAAACACTATTTTCTACTCACTGGAAGGCAATAACTTCTTCTCACCAGGACTAATCACCCACCAGGACTGAATCTACAGTATGAGAAAACTGCATTTTGACTAATCACTAGTGTTAGGATTGCTGTGAAACACCGGCTGTTTCATTGGCAGGATCTCCAGTCCTTTCACCTGGACATCATATCCCATCCCTCGATACAACATGCATGTGATGAAAGCCAGTTTCAAAAATACAGCTAAGCTAAATCCAGAAAGAATAATGTGTGTTACAAGTTCTAGTTCAAGACTTGGTGATTCATTTCAGTTCCTTAAGGAGTGGAAGCGAAGGAAAGAGAAAGGAGCTGAAATGTAATGAGCAGCTACATATGAGCACTGGAGATGCAATCAGGAACAAGATTGGCATAGTCCCTGCCCTCAGAACCAAACCTATTACAGGAAATAGCTAAATACAGTAAATAAAACCTTTAAACTGTTATAAGTGCAGATTAAAAAAAAAAAAAAAAACCCTAGGCATTTGGGTTACATCCAAGGGCAACTGAAACTATCAAAGAGGAGAATAAGGTAACCTAACTTAGTTTTGTACAACTTGCAATAACTGCCCATAAAAAGACATAGAACCTTTCTCTACCAGTCTCCTAGGCAGTAAACAACCACTACCAACCCTACACACTTCTCTTGTTGATCAGATTTCTATCATCATCCCTATTCCTGGACTTCATATAAATAGACTCACATACGGTGTACTTGTTTCTGTCCAACTTCTGTTACTCAACATGTTTTTGAGATTCATCCATGCTGCCATGTGTATCGATAGTTCATCTCTTTTCATTGCTCAAGAGTATTCAACTGCATGCAAATACTCCGACTGGACTAACCATCCACATGTTGAGAGACATTCATACCATTTCCCATCTGACTATTATAAATAGAGTTGCTCTCAACGTTCTCATACAAGTGTTTGGTGACATTTGTTTTCATTTCTCTCAGGTAAAGAAGTAGGAGTGGAAATTCTGGGCCATAGGGAAGGTATATGTTTAATTTTATAAGGAACTTCCAGTTTTCCAAGACAGTTTTCCATTTTACAATCCTAGCAACCAAATACAAGAATTTTATTTGTTCCACATTCCCTTTAAACTTTAGCCATGTCAGTCTTTTTGATTTTAGTGGGAGGGAAATGGTATCTCATTGTGCTTTTAGTTTTTCATCAAGATCAATGATGTTGAACACCTTTTCTTGTGCACTTCATACATTTTTGTATCCTTTTTTTCTCTGTTCTTTTGCCCATGTTTGCACTAGGTTGTTGAATATAGGATTTGTTTATGTTTATGCATATGAATTTTTTGTGAGATATATGCTGTACAAATATGCCTCCCAGTCTGTGGCTTAACTATTCATTTTATTAATGATGTCCCTTTAATTTTCATAAACTTATCAATTTCTCAATTTTTCTGTTTCATATGTCCTAAGAAATCTTTGCTTATTCCCAGGTCACACAATGTTCTGATATGTTTTCCTCTAGTGACTTCATTGTTCTAGCTTTACATTTAGATTTATTATCCATCTCAAATTAATTTTTGTTATATATTAATATTACTATACATACACTTAATATAGTAATATTACTATACATACACTTGGGCTTTTCTGGTGGCTCAGATGGAAACGAATCTGCCTGCAATTCAGGAGACCTGGGTTCCGTCCCTGGGTTGGGAAGATCCCCTGGAGAAGGAAATGGCTACCCACTCCAGTAATCTTGCCTAAAGAATTCCGTGGACAGAGGAGCCTGGAGGGCTACAGTCTATGAGGTTGCAAAGAGTCAGACACTACTGAGCAAGTAATACTTTCATACATACACTTACATACATAGATTTTATGTATGTGTAGAGATTGAGTTTATTTTTCTAAATACGTGTATCCAGTTATTTTAGCAATATTTGTTAAAAAAAATCTTCCCTTTCTTTAATGAATTGACTTAAGGCCTTGTAAAAATCAATCAACCATGTTTTGTGAATCTATTACTGGACTGGACTGTGCTTTGTTGACCTATTTGTCTTCTTCAATGTCTTGATTACTGCTGTATTAAAACATTACTGTATTAATATTCTGAAGCAGGTATTGCAAATCTCAAAATTGCTCTTTCTCAAAATTGTTATGATTATTTTAGATTATTTGCACTTTTATAAAAAAATTTAAATTACCCTGCTGGGCTTTTGATTGTGATTATATTGAAATTTGTGATCAGTTTGGGTAGAACCGATAACTTGACAATATTGAGTCTTCCAATGTCTTTAGTATCTCTTAACATTTTTTAGTTTTCAGTGCAAAGATCTTATGTATCTCTTGACAGATTACTTCCTAAGTGTTTGATATTTTGCTGCTATAATAAATGTTTTTATTTTCCTTTTTTTTGCTGGTGTATAGAAATACAATTGATTTTTATATGTTAATCTTGTATTCTGCAACCATACTAAACTTCTTACTAGTGTAAGTTTTTTTGTTTTATTCTGTTTGTAAGTTCCATAAGTTTTCCGGTGCACACAAAGGAAGATCTATCTTATATTTTTGAATACATGTATCTTTTATTTATTTTCCTGGTCTTATTTCACTGACCAGGGCTTCTTATACAATGTTTAATGGAAGTAGTATATCAGTTATCTTTTTAAAAATTAAGACAATTTTTTAAGAGCAGTTGAATACTCACAGCAAATTTGAGGGGAGATTAGAGAGAATTCCCAGATAGCTGCAGTCCTGACGTATGCTTAAACTCCTTATTATCCTCCATCAGAGTGGTACATTTGTTACAACTGATGAACCTATACTGACATTGTGCATTCATGCTTTAGTCACTTCAGTTGTGTCTGACTCTTTGTAACCCTTTGGACCGCGGCCCGCCAGGCTCCTCTGTCCATGGGATTCTCCAGACAAGAATCCTGGAATGGGTCACCATGCCCTCCTCTAGGTCATCTTCCTGGCCCAGGGATCGAACCCATGTCTCTTGTGTCTCCTGCATTGGCAGGTGGGTTCTTTATTGCTAGTGCCACCTATCATCCAAAGTCCATATTGTACATCATGGTTCACTTTTAGTGTTATACATCTTAGTGCTATACATTTGGACAAATGCATAATATATCATCCATCACTGTGATGTTATACAGAGTATATTTATTACCATAAAAATCCCCTATGCTCTGCCAACTCATCTCTACCCCACCCCTAACCCCTGGCAACCACTGAGGCTTTTACTGTTTTTATAGTTTTGCCTTTTTCATAATGTCATACAGTTGAAATCATGCAGTATTTAGCCTTTTCAGATTGGCTTCTTTCATGTAGTGATGTGCGTGTAGCTTTCTTCCATATCTTTTCAAGACTTGATAGCTCATTTCTTCTTAGCCCTAAACAATATTTCATTGTTTGCATGTACCAAAGTTTGTTTATGTGGTGGTAAGGTCTAGGGGAAACAGAAGCCTTCCAGAGTTCTATGGTTAGGTATCGGTTTTTAGTGAGTCCATGCCTCTAGATTGTTAGCTTCATAAGAATTTCTCAGTTTTTTTTTTTTTTCCTCCCACCTTAAGTGGGATAGGATGGCTAGGGTTGGCTGTAGTCGGAGTTCCTTTCCCCCCTCAGTCTGATAATACTCCAATAGGTTAGGCTCTGATTAACTAGCTTCCCCTGAGGGCAGGCCCTGTTAGAATAGAATGCTCAGGTGTATTTTAAAAATGGGTCATTTTCTCCTCCTCTGCCAGAAACTTAAGGAGATTTTTCTCCGATATTTACTGTGGGAATCTAGCCAAGCTGCTGGAGGTAAATCTTACAGTACTGTGGGGTCCTTCCAACAACTGGCTACCCCTGGAGTTTTAATTCTCAGACCTATCCACACTGAGTCTCCAGCAATTTGTCAACCACAGTTCCGGTTCTCCTACCCCAGTACTGGTTCCTGTGGTGGTCTTCACTTATGACTCTGCTCGGCTAAGCCATGACTCCCTAAATTCACCTGTCTGTGTCTCCCATCTTAAGAGCAGTGGTTGGCCCTGTATCGTCCCCTCTCTAATGGATCCATGAAAAGTTGTTGACTTTTCAGCCTGTTCACTCTTTTTTTTTCACTTGCTTTTAGATGGAAGGGTGACTTCCACACACTTTTTATGCAAATGAGAAAGCGGAAGTCATCAACTGTCTTTTGCTACATAACAAACTAACCCCCAAACTTAGAAGCTTAGTATAACAATTGTGTTGCTTATGAATCCATGGATTAGAAAATCAGCCAGAGCTCGATAAGGGTGATTACACTGCGCCACTACCTTGCATTTAGGGAACAAAATACGCATATTGGGGATATGATTCTCTTAAGGGCTCTTGCCTGCAGTCATCAGCATACTGCCCCTATGCATTTAATGAAGGCTCACGGGAAAGCTCTGGCGAGTCAGTCCCAGCTTCCCCTGTGGCTGGGGCTCCTTTGAATTATAATCCTAAATACCAATCCATACATGGCTGTCAAGAGTCTGAGGATTCAATAAACCAAATTATATAGAGAAATATGGCATATGATAAAGGTGATAACAAAAAAAAATGGGATAAAAATTATCTTCTTTCTTCTTAGTAAATGGGATAACTTTTTTTAAAAAAGGTAAAATTAGACTCATTTCTCTTATAATACACAAAATAAGCATCCAATGGATCAGAGATGCAAATTTAATATATATATATAAATATAAAAGTACCAGGTGAATTCTTACATAACCTAAGTGTAGGGAAAGGATTTCTAACAATGTCTCAAAATCCACATGCAATATAGTAAAATGTTGATAAATTTGACCACCAAAAACTAAACAATCTTTAAAATGAGTATATTCTGAGAGGCAATATTGGAAAGGCATTTCACAGATAAATGATTATTATCATTAATATACAAAAAAATTTAAATATTGAAGAATAAATGACCAAAATCCCATAGAAAAACAGACAAAAGACATAAAAAATTTCATTAAAAGTGATATAAAGTTGGCCCTTAAGCATACGAAAAGATGTGCAACCTACACATAATAAGAAAAATGAAAAGTAAACCATATTGCATCATCATTTCTCACTGATCAGATTGGCAAAATTTCAAAAACTTGACAGCACACTCTGTTGATGAGGCTGCGTGGCAAGTCATCTTATGCACTGCTGGAATGCAAAATGACACACCTCCTCTGGAGAGAAAAGTGACAATGTCTCGCAAACTACAACTACATGTAGCCTTTGACCCAGCAGTTCTACTTCTAGGAATTTATACTGAAACTACACTTTCAATAACATGAAAATATATATGTGCAAATTTATGCACAGCACCAAAATGTATATCTGCAAAATATAAGACATTCTCTAAATGTCCGAGCATTGATATAGTAAGTTCGGTGCATATACCAAACGGTGTCAGCCACACTGTGAAAGTGTTAGTTTCTCAGTCATGTCTGACTGTGACCCCATGGACTGTAGCCTACCAGTCTCCTCTGTCCATGGGACTTTCCAGGCAAGAATACTGGAGTGGGTAGCCATTCTCTTCTCCAGGGAATCTTCCTGACTCAGGGATGAAACCCATATCTCCTGCATTGCAGGCAGATTCTCTACCATCTGAGCCAGGGCTATTAAAAGGGAAGAGATGGGGAAGGGTGCGATAAGGGGGTAAAAAAAGAATGTAGAAGCGCTCCATGAATTGCTATAAGAATGATTTCCATGATATATTATTAAGGGAACAAAAAACAAAGTACAAAAGAGCACATATTGTATACTCTTTTTTGTGTGTGAGATAGAGGGGAAAATTTTTAAAAATCAGGGCTTCCCTGGTGGCTCAGCTGGTAAAGAATCTGCCTGCAATGCGAGAAACCTGGGTTCAATCCCTGGGTTGGGAATATCCCATGAAGAAGGGAAAGGCTAATGAAGTTGCTCAGTCATGTCCGACTCTTCACGACCCCATGGACTACAGCCTACCAGACCCCATGGACTACAGTCTACCAGGCTCCTCTGTCCATGGGATTTTCCAGGCAAGAGTACTGGAGTGGGTTGCCATTGCCTTCTCTGTCTTTCCCAGCATCCAGGTCTTTTCCAATGACTCAATTCTTTGCACCAGGTGGCCAAAGTATTGGAGTTTCAGCTTCAGCATCAGGGCTGAATATTCAGGGCTGATTTCCTTTAGGATGGACTGGTTTGATCTCCTTGCAGTCCAAGAGACTCTCAAGAGTCTTCTCCAGCACCACAGTTCAAAAGCATCAATTCTTCAGCACTCAACTTTCTTTATAGTCCATCTCTCACATTCATACATGACTACTGGAAAAACCATAGCTTTGATTAGACGGACCTTTGTTGGCAAAGTAATGTGTAGGTTGGTCATAACTTTCCTTCCAAGGAGTAAGCGTCTTTTAATTTCATGGCTGCAGTCACCATCTGCAGTGATTTTGGAGCCCCCCAAAATATAGTCTGTCACTGTTTCCCCATCTATTTGCCATGAAGTGATGGGACCAGATGCCATGATCTTAGTTTTCTGAATGTTGAGTTTTAAGCCAACTTTTTCCACTCTCCTCTTTCACTTTCATCAAGAGGCTCTTTAGTTCTTCACTTTCTGCCTTAAGGGTGGTGTCATCTGCATATCTGAGTTTATTGATTTTTCTCCTGGCAATCTTGATTCCAGCTGGTGCTTCCTCCAGCCCAGCGTTTCTCATGTTGTACTCTGCATATAAGTTAAATAAGCAGGGTGACAATATGCAGCCTTGACGTACTCCTTTCCCTATTTGGAACCAGTCTGTTGTTCCATGTCCAGCTCTAACTGTTGCTTCCTGACCTGCCTATAGGTTTCTCAAGTGGCAGGTCAGGTGGTCTGGTATTTCCAAAGGCTACCCACTCCAATATTCTGACCTGGAGAATTCCATGGACTGTATAGTCCATGCAGTCGCAAAGAGACGAACACAACTGAGTGCCTTTCACTTTCACATAAGGAATACAGAGAAATTAAATCAGAAATAACAAAGTTGATTTCCTATAAGGTTAGGTAGAGGAAGAAATAGGGCAAAAGGGATACAGCAGCAGTGGCACTTGTTAGATTATTTCTTTTGATACAATTTTAGACTTTGTAATCATCTTCAAGTTTTTAATATAAAAATTAAATTAACCCAATCCAGATGGAAAAGGGGAATCTAAAATGGAAAGGAAAGTAGAACGAATGGCCCCAATGTATTTCAAGAAATACTATAACCACACTTATGGGAGAGTTAAAAAAAAGAAAGAAAGAAAGAACAATCAGGTAATTTATGAACACAGAATTTGATTATTAAGCCCTCAGTGTTGGGTGGGGTGGAGAATGAGGTGGAATGAAGAGAGAGAACTGCTTTTATGAACTTCTTTTAGTTCATTCATGATTTGAAGAGGGATGAGTGAAACAATACAGAAAAAATTGAATGTATTATATATATATTTTTTAATTTATTTATTTTAATTGGAGGCTAATTACTTTACAATATTATATTGGTTTTGCCATACATTTGAACAAATAAGTAAATGTGCTGTACTGTGAGGGGCCAGAGTTTGCACTTTGGAAGAAAGAACATGCAAATATGAAATGAAGTAAGTGAACAATGTCAGGATGAATTGGGATTGAACTCAACTGAACTCAATATGAACTCATGGTTTCTAAAATATAAAATACATGTGCTTATACATGTGTATGTGCACATGTATAGATAAGTGTGTATATATATGTATATGGGGCTCCCCTGGTGGCTCAGATGGTAAAGAATCTGCCTGTAATGCAGAGACCTGGGTTCAATCCATGGGTCAGGAAGATCCCCTGGAAAAGGGAATGGCAACCCACTCCAGTATTCTTGCCTGGAGCATCTCATGGACAGAGGAGCCTGGCCAACTACATCCATGGGGTTGCAGAGTTGGGCATGACTTAGCGACTGCACGACGACACATACATACACATGTTTCTTAACTCTGCCCACCGAAAGGGTCAAGCAATGACATCCTAAGAATAATGAGCACCCCTGGCACATGAACTGATAAGAACAGATACTACACTTGATCTTAACCAAAAGGCCGAGTATGGCATCACTGACTCAATGGACATGAGTTTGCGCAAGCTCCAGGAGTTGGTGATGGACAGGGAAGCCTGGAGTGCTACAGTCCGTGGGGTTGCAAAGAGGTGGACACAACTGAATGACTGAACTGAACTGAACTGGGCACACAAAACTTAGTCTCTGATCCATTCCCCAATGAAAGGAACCAGGGATCCTCAGAGAAGTGCTGCTTCTAGACCTGGGGTAGGGAGGTAAAAGATGAGCCTGGAAAGCCTTTTTTTGCCAAGGAGATCATGACATCCAGTCCCATCACTTCACGGCAAATATATGGGGAAACTGTGGAAACAGTGGCAGGTTTTATTTTTTTGGACTCCAAAATCACTGCAGATGGTGACTGCAGCCATGAAATTAAAAGATGCTTACTCCTTGGAAGGAAAGTTATGACCAACGTAGACAGCATATTAAAAAGCAAAGACATTACTTTACCAACAAAGGTCCATATAGTCAAGGCTATGGTTTTTTCCAGTAGTCATGTATGGATGTAAGAGTTGGACTATAAAGAAAGCTGAGTGCCAAAGAATCGATGCTTTTGAACTGTGGTTCAAAAGTCTTGGAGAAGACTCTTGAGAGTCCCTTAGACTGCAAGGAGATCCAACCAGTCCATCCTAAAGGAGATCAATCCTGAATGTTCATTGGAAGGACTGATGTTGAAGCTGAAACTCTGATACTTTGGCCACCTGATGTGAAGAGCTGACTCATTTGAAAAGACCCTGATGCTGGGAAAGATCGAAGGTGAAAGAAGAAGGGGACTAGAGGATGAGATGGTTGGATGGCATCACCAACTCAATGGACATGAGTTTGGGTAGACACCAGGAGATGGTGACAGATAGGGAGGCCTGGTGTGCTACAGTCCATGGGGTCGCAAAGAGTCAGGCATGACTGAGCAACTGAACTAATTGAAAGAAGAGCTCAGTAAAATTAATGAGGACATGTCACAAAGACACAGGAGTCACTTGTAGAGGCTGCCACTAGTAAAATCCAGAATAATTGGAACACCAAAATATAATTAAGTACACCATTGAAAAGTGGGAATTCATGACTTTCTACATCTTAACCTGAAGTGAAAGTCCCAATTCAGGTTTAAAAAGCATTTTTACTACTGAGTGGAGATTGAACTAAAGAATTCAGGGGTCAAAACTGTGAAACCAGACAGAGAGTTGTTGCAGGAGATGAACGATGGATGTCTGATCACAGATGGAGGCAACGAAGACAAAGAAAAGTAGGTGAAGCAGAAATGTACTTTCAAGACAAGACCGATAGAACCTGCTGATGAATTAATGAGAAAAGGAAGTCTTTGAGGACCTAGTGGTACTGTGGTGCTGTGTATGGAGAAAGATAAAAGTTGGGGGAGAAAGTGTGTGGTGGGGATCTTGGTAGGGGTGGAATGGCAAGGATGAAGCATCTTGGACATATTTAGCTTGTGGTTCTGTTAGGTATCCAGGTGGACACGGCAAGTTGACTATTAGATATACAAGTATGGAGTTCAGAGGGGGCCCAAGATAGGAATTCTAACCCCATTCAACAGGCATTTTTAGCCTCATGGTAAAAACAGTGAGGGTCCAAAATGTGACTTAATTTTCTCAAGGCCTAGTAAGTTGATAAGCTAGGATTCCAGCCTTGTAGGCCACTTCATTGCGCTTCCTTGGAGAACTCAAACTTCATCTCATATGTCTCATGTCCCCAAGAACACTTAGCAAAACACTCAGGGCAGAATAGAGGCTCAGTAAGTACTTGTTGATTAATATGTCTGGGGATGTTAAGAAACTCACCAAACAACAAATGTTGTATTAAATTTACACTGCTACATTTGAAATGTAGACTTGATTAATTGCTTTCTGGCAGTCAGTAGCATACCAGCTTGGGCAGAAAGTAAGCAGAAGCAGAGAAAACAAATCCAGCCTATTTGAGTCCGAGTTAATATCGGTCCTGAATGATTGGGCCTGGTCAATTGATGTCTCTGATTTAGTCAATAAGGCAAACCTTTCTTTTTCCTGTAGATCCTTTGACCTGCCTTCATCTGCCCTAAAGTGACAACACTGTCCTGTTGGCCATGTTAAGATCATCAAAATTTAATTAGTCCTTATGCATTATGGGAATCCCTGGTGGCTCAGTGGTAAAGAAACTTCTTGCAATACAGGAGACCACCTGCAATGCAGGAGACACAGGTTCAATCCCTGGGTTGGGAAAATCCCCTGGAGAAGGAAAAGGTAACCCACACCAGTATTCTTGCCTGAGAAATCCCATGGTCAGAGGAGTCTTGTGGGCTACAGTCCATGGGGTCACAAGAGTCGGACATGACTTAGCTACTAAATCACCATGCATCATCATAGGGCCTATGAATGCTGCATTTGTAGCCCAATTTCTACCAAGAAAAGGAAAAAGGCTAGCTATCCTATGCCTGAGCAGTGCAATGAATCTTGTCTGGCCTGATATTATCCACTTCTTTTCCCCTACCAGTCTTTCTGATTTGGCTTTCTGTTACATGCTTAGCAGCCTCAGTACATCTCTCTACCAGGACACAAGAGGCTATTTCTCTCCAGTGATGTGGGGCATAAGCAAAAGTTTATGTGAACATTGTAAGGTGAGTATTCGCTGTGTTTGGGGAAGAACTATATTTTCCACGAAACATGATTACCACAGAAAGAGTTGCATTAAACTGCTGACATGTCATAAGTCCCTCACTTTGGAACGGTATTAGGATTAGCAGCCCTGAGGTTGTCATGTGGTAATTAAGGGACTGTGAAATGTTATATAAAGGCTCACAGCTGGCTGTTCGAGACAGCAAAATTGAAAGGCAGATTGCTATCACCAGGGGAGATCAGCTCTTCTAGTTCTGTAATATTAAGCCCCAGTGTTTGCTGGAAAAGCTGCAAGCATGTCAAGAGTTAATTTCTGGCCATTGTGTGACCCTCATGGTTTTCCTGTGGTGGGTCATAGTCAGGAAAAGAATACCATTATCACTCTAGACTCGGGTGGTGTGTGAGCGTCTGCCAAGATGTGAAAAAAATTCGTATCGCCGGTTCAAGCTCTTTTGTCCTGACGCCCCTCGATCATGGGTTCTTACAGGGGAAATAAGACAGCATTCAGAAGACAAAAGTTCTCTGTCCACCAGTCCACCGACTTACCTCGGCCCTCAGAGAAATGGAAAGTTACAGAGCTGCTTAGGAAGCCATTATGCTCCTTGGCGTTTCCTGCTGTTCTCATTGTCATTGAACCCCTGAGAGTGTTACTTAGAAATAAGGGATAATCACTATCGGTATATTACGTATGAGATGGTAAACTGTTTCTGAGATAGACTAATAGCCAAAGCAAAACGAAATCATTTAATCCATTTTCAACGCTGTTTGTTGAGAGTATACTATGAAGCTATAAAAATCATCACTATTGTACAGCACACCATAACATTACAATGAGAAGTTTCTTTTCCTGGAGAGGGCGGGGGGTTATCCCATTATGCTCACTCCATCCAGCACTTTCTGGGTACACCACGACAGGCATAAGAATAAGATGAATGCCCATTTAGTTTAGGAGTAAACATGATCATTTTCACTGTGCAACACTTCCCTCCAGACCATAGGTATCTGCCAGAAAAAAACCTCTAAAGATTTTTTCCCCGAGTTTTGATCATTAGTTTTCCCAGCAGCAGAGCACCAACCTGACACTTTACCTGAAACGGTGGGGGTGGAGGGTGCAATTGGGAATAAAACGGTTGCCTAGATCCTGGGTGGATTGCCAAGCCATGCTTCCAAGTAAAACAGTATCTGGCCACCATAAATGTAATCATTGAAAATAACTTTGTTCTTTGAATTCTTGACACATGTATTCTAAGATAATAACACCTTATAAAACAATATCTGCATTATAAACTAGCCCTGCTAACTCCTGTAGTTGTATGAAATCATTTATGTCTCAAACTGTTATGCACTCAGACTATACCTGAATAATTTGCTTTGTGCAATGCTTTGCTTAAACCATATACTACGAGGCACTCAGTAAATACTTTATGGAGAAGGAGGATAACAATAAATTTTTACCTCAAACTCCTCAAGAGTATCAGAAACCACCCTAAAATTATTATACAGAAACGAGTGGTTTTAGTTCAAATATAGTTTTACATATATCTGAGAGAATATAGGTGTTTAAAACTTTTTTCAAAGTATATCTAAAAATATGAGGCTAGTTATTAAATATTAAGCCCCATTCATCTCTCAAACAAAAAAAATTCATTCCATTACAAAGTCTATAAGGTTGAGAGGAAGAGTAAGTTAGAAAATGATACCGTAAAAGAGGGGTGGCAAATAGGTGTTATCTCATATTCCAGATCTGTTTAATTAATAGTGCCTATCTGGAGAGCTGGATAGAAAGAGTCTGAGTGTATAATTATTTAGTGACATTTGCTGTGGGTGTGTGAAGGAGGATGGGGTATTATTTTATAAGAGGCTGCACAGAAAGTGTTTGGGTTTGAAAATCTTTGCCAAAATGGAAGGAGATTAAGATGTGATTTGCCGCAGACTCAGGTGGTCATTGTGAAACATATTTATTTTTCTTCCCTGTTCATAAGCAAGAGATCAAGATAGAAATTCTAAAAGATAAATCTGGCTCCAAGTCAAGATCGAAGAAAGGCATGCAACAACAACCAAAAAAACCAGATTCTTCCCACAAACATTTTACTTGCAATTGTAATACATATATACATATACAAATATATATATTTAAATTTTTAAAAAATTGTTTACTACCTTCCCTGCTGCTAAGTCGCTTCAGTCATGTCCGACTCTGTGCTACCCCATAGATGGCAGCCCACCAGGCTCCCTGTCCCTGGGATTCTCCAGGCAAGAACACTGGAGTGGGTTGCCATTTCCTTCTCCAATGCATGCATGCATGCATGCTAAGTCACTTCAGTCATGTCCGACTCTGTGCAACCCCATGGACAGCAGTCTACCAGGCGCCTCTGTCCACGGAGTTCTCCAGGCAAGAATACTGGAGTCGGTTGCCATTTCCTTCTTCAACTACCTTTCCTAAGAGGGCAAAAGATGAAAAGGTGTGGATTGCAAGTGAAAAGATGCTGTGAGAGCAAGATCCATGGGGTACAAACTCAACCCCAGAAAGCGTCCTTTAAAAAAAAAGCAGTCTAGTCAGTGTGCAGAGGACCTAAGAAACTTGGCAATAGATTCAGCCACAAGCTTCTTTTTTTGCAGGGTACATGACTTTCACTTGAACATGGAAAGAGTCACACTCCCCCATCTCCTCTTCATGTGGAGTATATTTTAATGAGCAACCTCTCCTCCACCCACCTGGGTACGTGTGCATTGTGGACACACACTCCCTGCAGTCGCCAGGGTAACTAGGCTGACCAAGTCCTCTCACCTATTACTCTTTTGAACAGAGTTTCACAAAGGGGTAAAGAAAGCAGCCACATCAGGCAGAGGTCTCAAGCCATAAACTCACAGTCAAAACCAACTTATGATTACCAAAAGGAATAGAGGGGGTGGGAGGGAAGACACATTAGGAGTTGGGGATTAACACATACACACTGCTAGACACAAAATAAATAACAAGGACCTACTGTATAGCACAGGAAACTATAGTCACTGTCTTGTAACAACCTATAACGGAAAAAGAATCTGAATAAGAATATATAATTGAATCACTGCTCTATACCTGAAACTAACACAACATTGTAAATGAACTATACTTCAATTTTTAAAAAGTAGTCTTTAGTCAGTGTAAGAGAGGATTTAAAAGAACTTTGCAATAGATGCAACTACAAACGTCTGAACCTCTTACCAGGGGATGTGTGTGAATACCTAGCCATTCAAAAGAACAGAGATGGGATGAGGTTCCAGGGAGTTCCTAGTGCATTTGGAGAATGTATGTAAGAACCTCACAGCTGAGCAAGTGGCAGAACCAATTTGAGTTTTAGAATGCTCCACACAGGGAAAGGGGCTTCCCTGGTAGCTCAGCTGGTAAAGAATCTGCCTGCAATGCAAGGGATCCCAGTTTGATTTCTGGGTCAGGAAGATCCCCTGGAGAAGGGACAGACTACCCACTCCAGTATTCATGGCCTTCCCGGGTGACTCAACTGGTAAAGAAGCCACCTGCAATGCAGGAGACCTGGGTTTGATCCCTGGGTTGGGAAGATCCCTTGGAGGAGAGCATGGCAACCCACCCCAGTATTCTTGCCTGGAGAATCTTCATGGACGGAGGAGTCCATGGGGTCAGAGAGAGTCAGACATGACTGAGCAACTAAGCACAGCACAGCACACAGGGAAATGGCGTCTCAAGACAAAATCAAATACAGGTTACCAAACACACCTGGTACAGACTTGACTGAATCACAATCAGAAACAGGGATTAAACTGTTTAATTTTGGAGAGTTCTCTACTTTTCTCAAATGCATGTCATTTCCAGTGATCTCTGCCATGAACATTAGTGTAATAAGCACACAGACTAATAGCATCTATGTTAGTAACGAGGTATTTCAATGGTTGTGGTTGTCGTTGTTGTTTACTTACTAAGTCTCGTCTGACTGTTTTACGACCCCACAGACTGTAGCCTGCTGGCTTCCTCTGTCCATGGTATTTCCCAGGCAACAATACTGGAGTAGGTAGCCATTTCCTTCAGTGGTGAATTTCAGTGTGACTATACATAAATATCTAGTTCATAAAATAATATTTATTAAAATGGAAAAAACAATATTGCATTTCCTGTTGTGTTTGATGGGTTTTTCATTAAGCCTACTACTTTTAATGATAATATGGTCCTTGGGAACTAATAGTCACAGAGTTTGTAAAGCATGCTTCCAAAGTTTAAGACTTTCACCAATCTGATCTTTCTTCAGAAAGTGAGGTAATGACAAGACCATCTATCCGAGAATGATACTCAAACATTCTAAAGTAGACAGGTTTCATAAGAACCTGGGGTTAGTAGAGTATAGGAGCTGTGTCTTCTTTCTTTCCTGTGATAAAATTCATTATTTTCAGTAATTTCTAATAAATGAATATTGCTTTTTGTTTCTATATTGGCAGGTGGTAGAAAAAACACCTAGCCCACCATTTTAAGCCAGTGTCATTTACTAAAGGAAAGAGTGTCACAATAAAATATATTTTCAAAACTTTCATTCTCAAGACAAATAACAGAGAGGAGGTCAAAAATCTTTAAGAAAATACTAGCCTTATTGACATCATGAATTGTTGGAGAGTGACAGATTACTTACTGCCTATGACATGCCAGATCCTGTGCAGGCTTGGGGCAGATAAAAATTTTTAAGGCACAGTCATACCTTGTCTTATTAAATATAAAGTTTTTGTTAATGTGCCAGCTGAGTTGGAGGTGGGTGACAAGGGCTAGGATAGGATGCCCAACCTCCTGGTTTTCCCAGGAATGAAGGGTATTCTGGGTGTTAAAAACCTGAAAAATTTCTGGCAAACAAGGACGAGTTGGTCATTTTCAAAGCAGAAACTGACTAAAGTTTAGGGTCCGTTTATGAAAGGTTTGTGTGCCCTGCAAGGGAGTTTGGCATTGCCCTTGTGGGGAAGGAGGGCCTCCTCCTTGACAGAGCTGGAGGCCAACCAGACACTTAGGAGGTTTCCCATTTGTCCAGGGCAGCAGAGAGGAAGGCCTGAGAGTGGCAGATGCAGGGTGATTCAGAGAATGAGACAGACTTGGAAATCACCTCAGAGACAGACTTGGAACTGAAAATACAGGCTCAGTGGGTGATTCAAAGTTGGAGGTGGGGGGAAAAGAGAAGTCAAGAATGACTGTGGGGTTGTCCCTGGATGGATGAACTTCGATGAGATTATGGGAGGTGGGAGACATAGGGCAGTGAATCATACCCTCAAACATGGACTGACCTTAGGAATTATAAAGTCCCAACCAGGTAAAGATCTTGATCAAGAGCTGCTGCTGCTTCACTCACCCCTCCCCTCTGCTCACGTGGGAAACTTGCTGGTAGTCTGGATTGCGATGCTTAATCAAAAGCCTTCTGACCATGTGTAGCTCTCCCTCTTCTCCTGCTGGCCTACATACGTTTATCTGGAATAGCCTTCTCATTACTGGTTAAAAGCTAGTCAGAATGTTGAAAATCTGAAGCAGTTGACTCAGAGCTGTGGAACAGAGGCGAGCATTCTCCAAGTGAACTTTACCCCAGAAACAGCCAGGAAGAAGTTTACAAAGGCAAAGAGATGCTCTAGGGTTTCTTAGCTCATCTGCCCACTCTGGCCACCAATAATATTTCTTTTCTCTCCAACAATTTTTAAAAATACTTCTGATTTAAAAATAATGAAATGTGGAAACATACAGTAACCACATAGAGAAAAATGAGCTATTACCAAAATCCCAATATTGCAGGGATATTTTCAGCTAAAATTTGATTTTACTTCTTTTCTTACACATGGAACCCAAAGGTATCAGAGTTCATGTCTGTGGAGTAAAAAATTGATAATAAAAAAATAAAAATAAGACT
This sequence comes from Bos taurus, assembly GCF_002263795.3. NCBI lineage: Eukaryota > Metazoa > Chordata > Mammalia > Artiodactyla > Bovidae > Bos > Bos taurus. Next base: position 31,137,359 of record NC_037351.1, on the reverse strand, counting down.
CTCTATTCCCTACCTGGAAAATTAAAATGATGTCTTGATTTTTCCCATAGCCCCTCTCCCTACAAATTCTGGAGGATTCACAGACAAATTTGTCTCCATTTACACATAACAATCATTTTCTTTTGCCTGTTGTCACCAACCAAGCAGTGGGAGCTCAGTCTGGCCCCTGAAGCTGACTCAATAACTACTAATTTTTAAAGCCTGTCACTCACCATTGGTTTCTAAACTTACCTATGCATCTCCCTCTAATTCTGCAATAATATGCTTTAACTCATTCATTTTCTGCTTAAATGAGCCAATCATGAATTCCATGTCTGTAACCAGGAACATTGACCAACACACAGGCTTTCTCCAAATGCCTGATTAACTCCACTGGTTTGCTTTGATTTAGTATGAAACACTGAAAAGTTTGTTAGAAGCTCTGTGTAAGTGAGAAGGCGTGGCTGATTGGATTTCAAGCTGATCTTGGGGGAAAACACCTCCACTTAGTGTCTGAAGGTCTTTTTATTTGAAGATGAAAAAAGATCAACTTTAAGAACAGAAACTTCCAGTCCTCTTCTTGGGGGTTATAGTTAAGTTTCATCATTTTGTGGGCAAAGTGTGACAAGGGGCCAGGACTCTCACCCTTCAGCGTCAACCCTTTCATATAGCCACTCTCTTTGAAGCCTTCAACTTTGTCCAATGTCCATTAGCTCACGAGACCTTTGGCTTAGCCTCTCTGGAGAGTGAATTTCAGTCTTCTGCTGGGGTGGGACTTGTAAGGAGACCTCAAGGAGTGTGGAAAAGAAGCCAGGGATCTATAACTGCTTCTTACCATTTCAACTGTCTTTTTCCAGCTCCATGTGTACACACACACACACACACACCAAAATTATGTTGATGTTCAACCTCTGAGCTTCTCTGATATTCTTCATTGTAGATCAGCCAATTTCTGGACTTCCTCCACTGTTACTTAAGAATGAAGCTATCAGGACTTCCCTGCTGGTCCAGTGTTTAAGACTGCGTTCCCAAGGCAGGAGGCCCAGGTTGGATCCCTGGTCAGGGAACTAGATCTCACATGCCACAACAAAGACCCATGCAGCCAAATAAATATTTTGAGAATGAAGCTTTCTTTAGGTCTGTTAAAGTCAGTTACCCCTTGTTATGCTCTGTTCTAGCTTCTGATTTGTTTTTTCTGCTCCTCCTCTCCCATTTCCTGTCTTTTATTATTCTAGAGGGGATTTGAGGAGTGGAAGTTTTGATTACTGTGTCTTCAATCCACCTTGTTTAGCTGAAACACTAATTCATTTTAATTGCCAAATAATATTTTATTCAATGGCTCTTCTATAATTTATCTAACAATGACCTATATTTTTTACTCTAATACTATCCCTCCCTTTTTGATATTTTAAGTAATGAAAAATAAATAATATTGAGTAACATGTGGCTAGAGAAGTAACTGTGCAGAAAGTCCACTCAGTCTAGTGTTACAAGTTAAACATTCACTCTTGAGTAGTTAGGTACCTTTTGGACAAATGCTCAGTCTTTCAGATTCCCTCCTCCTACTCCCTTGTAATTAGTGCCTGGGATGTAGGAGCATCAGGTAACTTACATTCACATGGTAGCAGGAAAAAGTGAGTCTTTGGACCCAGATTCTTGCCTGAGGCTGTTCGCATCTTTGGAAAGCCCCGTGAACATACTATGTTGAGGCCAATGTCCAAATAACTCATAGTTTACTTTTTCTTGATTTGTTAGTATTGCTAGCTCTTGCTGCTTAACCTAGTACCACCTGCATTCCAACTGGTCTTATGTGTTGCCTTGAGTTATTTGTGTGTCACAAATTCAATCACTGGCTTGAGTGATCCACCTCAAAGCTCCCAATCTCAGGATCATTTTCCCCCAGGAGCCTCCCCCATCAGCAGCATCAGCTAATAATGTCTGCCCGTCTCTATGAAGTCAATAGGGATTTCTGGATTTCTTCCATGCCATGCAGATACTGATGGACAATTGAGGTGGCTTCATTCAGACTTCTCTTGTGGTTAACCCTCCCATGCCACCAACATTACTCTGCTGTGGCTACACTAGGTTGGTATGCATGGGATTAGAGAGCTCTGCAAGGCAGTCTCCTCTTAGAGTTCCAAATAGGAAACCCATCAGGAACACCTTCAGCTTTAAGTAACTGGAATCCAGCTATCAGTAGCTTGATGAACGAGGATCTGTATTTTTTGTATAATATGAAATCCAAGGATAAGCAATTAGTAACATTGTTGGGGCTGCCACCAATGATCTGGTCTCTTTCTATATTTCCCACTGCCATCCTTCAGCATCCTGGTTTTTCATCCTCAAGCTTGTTGCCTAGTGGTCTCAATGAAAAAAGTTGAGTGAAGAAGTGATACAATAATGTCTATTCTTTCTATAAGGAAAACAGCACCCTGTCCATAAAACCCTCAACCATCATTTCTTTTGATATCTCATTGATGAGGAGGAAGGCTTTATATTAATTGGAGAATGGCAAGACTGTCAGCTACAGGGTTCTACTTCTTCCTGTCTAACCTTCCTCCCAGCTCTTGGATGATAAAAAAAGTATGGATCATCTTGCCTGATTCCTTTACCTCATCATTTCCCACAGTCCACTAGAGTAGAAGGACAGCCTTTCTTCCCAATTCCCTCCTCCTTTTCGCCTGGGACAGCATCCTACCACATTGTCCTTGAGTTTGCATTCACACTCCCTCCTTCCCTAAGCCTAGAGTAGATGCTAAGGATCATGGTTCATAGAAGATAAGTATCAAAAAATCATACATTTGATATTGTCATGATAGTATCTCTGATAAGGAAAATTAAACCATAGTGATAGAAATCGGAATAGCTATTGCTCCGGTGGAGCCACTGAGTGGGAAGGAGCACTAAGGGATGTTCTGGGGTGATAGAACATCCTGTATCCTGATGGCACGTGGATTTGTTCAAACTTATTGAACTGTACACTTAAAATTTGTACATTTCACAATAAATAAATTATACCTCAATAAAAAATGAAATAAAATGGAAAAACTTAACTTTGTCACCATTATAAACATTCTTACAGTTAAATCTTCAAATGCATTCATGATTATTGACGTAGGGTAAATTCCTCAAAGTAAGATTTTGGGGCCAATGGATATATGCACCCTTTTAGGGATTTTGTTACCTTTTGCCAAATCATCTTCTAGAAAGATACTTTCTCATTTATACCTCAGCTGAGAGTTTTAAAGAATAAGCACCAGAATCTTAACTGTCATGGTTTTATCTGCTATTTAAACAAATATGAATGGAGTGATTCAGTCACAAATGTTAACAAGCAGGTTATTTGAGAATTACTAATCCTATTTTAGGATTTCAGAAGAGTGTATGCTTCACACGAGTATACACTAAATAATTAGCATATCAGAGATAATTTCATAAAATTAGGTACTCAGGAAAGATAATTTTATCCATTTTCTATACGTTAACTTCATTTCTGTGTCTCAGTCTACTTTTTCCCATTGGTGGAAGAGTAAGCCTAATTTCTTCTGAGGATTTGCACTGACGTCTATGCAAAGACAAGGGATCAATGGTGGGTGCTGGGCTGTGGCTTCTTGTTGCCTCAATCCCCGTTCTAGACAGGTGGTGCATTTCCTGCCTTCACTGGCTGCTTTGTGTCCAGTGACTCTACGACTTCAGTGCCATCCTTGGGCACACATTGCGTGGCCAAGTCACACCATACAGCCACTTCTCTGTGGGGTCCTGCTCCTGATCCAGTCTCAGGGTCTGTAGATCCTTGTCTCCTTCTATGTGTCTGTTTCTCTTACTCGATCATACCCACAGGTGGAGCTAGTGGTAAAGAACCTGCAGACCAAAGCCAGAGACATAAAAGAAGCTGATTGGATCCCTGAGTCAGGGAAGATCTCCTGGAGAAGAGAATGGCAACCAGCTCCAGTATTCTTGCCTGGAGAATCCCATGGACAAAGAAGCCTGATGTGCTACATCCATAGGGTCACAAAGAGTGGGACATGACTACAGCGGCTTAGCACTCATCATACCCACAAATCCCCTTTTGAGAACTGAAGCTTTTAACCTCATTAGAAAGAAAGATTTGGAGGTTATCTGTCTTCCACCCAACTCAACCATGAGTTCAGTGAGGAGAGAGGGAATGAATGGTGAGCTGACAGAAACCACACATGTCCTCCCCATCGAGGAACCAGAGTTCTAATGGCTAGTTAGCAGTGGACCTGGATTCTAAATCAGACCTGCATTCTCGAACCAGCCCCTTGCTGGTCTGTAAATGAGCACAATTTCCCCGGTGACCTGGCCACAGTTTAGACACCAGACGACTCAGGACAAGCCCAAAGAGAACTGACATAAGTCAACCAACTGCCAGCACCATGTGGGCAGCTGCTAACATGAAGCATGAAGCATTTGCCCACACGATTCTCAGTTATCTCTACCGGTGACGACAGGGAGAGAGAGCAAGGTCTGGAGCCTTCATCCCTTCCGTCTGGAACCTGCACACAGAGCTGATAAACTACAGCAGAGCGGACTGATGTAAGCACACTCTCTTCTGCTGTCCTTGCTGTCGTGGTCGCTGGTGGAAGTGCTAATGACAGGGAAATGGTCAGCAGCAGGAGGGCCAGGGGAAGGCAGGAACAAGCCAAGCGATGGTGCAAAAGGCAATAATTAGCTCTCAGATAATCACAATCGGAAATAACTCGAATCTGAGTCATTTTCTTGAGGTTTTTCTGAACTCAGGAGGTAGGGAGAGGACAACAACCCAGGTTAGCAGCAAAGAGCTGTGAAGGTCTCTGCAGCAATGATCCCCTGTCATTGGGGGTCCCAGAGTTCTTCTTCCTTCCCCCCTCACTGCCCCCACACACCTGAGCATTAGCGGTGCTGAGAGTCATGCAGTCAAATCACTACTGGAGACTGTGTCTATAAAGCCGGGAGAAACCAGGGTCATCTTGCAGTGCAGGTTTGCTTCAGGGGGACCTGGTACACAGAGGCATCACTTGGGAGGCAGCAGCCTTCATCTTGGCATAACCTGCGACATCCACTGCTTCTGCTCGCTCCTGGCTGGTTCACATTCCACATTCCCTCATTCCACAAGGAATTAGCCCAGCTCTGACTAGGTGCTCTGCTTTCCATATGGACCGCCTCACAAAGGACACCAAAAATGTCATGCTCAGCATAAAAGCAGGGACTCAGGCTGCTATCTGGTGACCTTGGCAACCTCAGTCCAAAATGAACCTTCCTTATTCTGTATACGGCAGGGCTGGTGGATTGCAAGAGCTGGTAGATCAGATTTCCCCACCCTTCTCTTTTTAGTTTTAAAACCCTTCCCAGACAGAATTGAGTTAAAAGAAGCTGCTGGTTTGCTCTTTTTGAAAGAGGCGAGGAGAAGGATGAAGGTCTTTGGAAATCAGTTCAGACGAGTTTGAATACAATTAGACAGGGGGCTCCTGCCTGTCATTGGCAATTTTCAGATTTATTTTTTTAAGCCCTATGTTGCTTAGATTCTACTGTTGTGAAGACAGTGGAACTGAGACTGAAAGCCAGTAAGAACTGTTACTTTCTAGTAATGCCCAGGTGGTTCTTAGAAAAGCCACTCTAGTATCCCAGTACTCTCGATTAATATGTATCGACCTTGAAAACCATTTGCAAAATCTATACTTACCAGCAATAATATTGATGCCTCTGGTTTTTTTTTTAAAAAAGTCATCCACCCTTCTATAGAAAGGGCACATGACTTTACATTCCTTGTCAGTCTTTACAAGGTCAGACTCACAAGATATAGGCAACAGAAGAAGCCTGGTGTGAAGCTCACTAACCCAGGTAGGGATTAGCTTCCTGAACCATTCCTGGGACTGTCCTTGAATAGAGAAGAGAAAAGAAGATGGCAAGCCACTCCAGTATTCTTGCCTGGGAAATCCCATGCACAGAGGATCCTGGCGGGCTATACAGTTCATGGGGTCCCTAAAGAGTCAGATACAATTTAGTGACTAAGCAACAACAACTTGGCCCCATCTGACCAGATCACACCAATGGGCAGACTGTTCAAAAGCTTTTGAACAACTGCTGTGTTCAAGCCACTAGATGAACCCCTAGAGGAAGGCACTGTCACAGGTATAGACTGATTCTTTCTCTTTCCAAGTAGGTTTCCAAGTATTATTTATTCATATTGTATGACATGCGTTGCTAACGTGACAGTCATTTGTTGAAAAGCAGGACAAAAGAACTGAGGGTTCTGATCTGGGTTTGAGCCCCAGTCCTTTTGCCTTGTCAGCTCTGTGGCCAAGTCTGAGTTTTAGTTTCCTTGTCTGTGACTTGAGACTAAAAACCCCAAGTCTTCTACTTTCACAGGGTTGTTGGGGTCATAAAAATAAGGCCACAAAAATTGTCACAAATCATTGTCCCTTGGCTTTTTTCCTCCACTCACCGAGCCCTAGCACCCTTGAGTTTCTTCAAAAACAGTTCTGAGTTCCCTCTGGGGACGAGGGGTCCCCATGTGTTTCTCAGCCTCTTGGGTCCCTCTTAACATCCACCTTCTTCTTTCCTGTTGTTGCCGGCGTCAGCAGTAAGGGGCTGCTGACTTCCACAGAGGATGAGCTTCAAGCCCGTTGGCACAGGTGTTTCTGTACCAGTGGCATCTTAATAATGTTCAATGGCCTTAAACACCCTTTCCCGTCACTGTGCAGGGTGAGCATTCATACATTCAACTGTAATAGAACAGTACACAATGATACATTGGCTGTTATAAAATTATATTTAGTGTGACTTTTTTTGTTATAGCATACAAACAATTATTTTGTAGGGAAGTACCCTCTATTCTTAATGGTTGACATATTATTTTACCATTCAGACCAGTGAGGTTTTTCCATGAGTCCTTAAATACTTCTAAGAATACAGTAATATTCTCTGTCCAGAGTTCATCTGACAGACATTTGCATAAGAATCAAACATGCCCCTTTTTTGGGACAAAACCAAAGAACTATAAACACGGAAACCAAGTCTTCTCTCTCCTCCCAGGCACCACGTGGTCTTCCTCAGCTCATGGCTTCTCTCTGGGGAACCACTAGAGTGGAATCACCCCTCTCCAATTTACTGCCTGTGTAAATTCAGTTCCTGCTGAACTGAAATTTAAGGTTAATTTTGGGTTCTATCTGCAGCATCTAGGTCAATGCCAACAGTTTGCTGGTTTCCCAGCACAAAATTCCCAGAAGAAAAAACTGTCACATAAGTTGGTCACTAGTCACTTTAAGGAGAGTTAGGTCCTGAGTAAGGATCCAGTGACTCTTGACCTGGACGAAGGGATAGAAATTGGCCGCATCCATTTGGGAGGGTTTGTGAGAACATAGATGAGAAGAAATCTCTCAATAAGGGGGCAGACAGACATGGTCCAAAGTATATCTAGAACGTGGATGGTAACTTCTAAGGGCCTGACGGCACATATTTTAGGTTTTGTGAGCCACAGTCTATGTGTCAACTACTGAGTCCTACCATTACGGTGCAAAAACAGCCATAACAATATGTAAACAAATGAGCTTGTATTCCAATAAAGCTTTATTTATAAACCAGGTGATAGGCTGGATTTGGCCTATGGGCCAAAGTTTGTTGATTCCTGCTCTGTATTATTATGAAGATTCTCCTAGAGATATTTAGGAGTAACTCAGAAGCATCAAGGGCTTTTCAGGAGGCTCAGTGGTAAAGAATCCACCTGCCAATGCAGGAGACGCAGGAGATGTTGGTTCAGTCTCTGGATCGGGCAGATCCTTTGGAGAAGGGAACCCACTCCAGTATTCTTGCCTGGAGAATCCTGTGGACAGAGGAGCCTGGTGGGCTACAGTCCATGAAGTCGCAGAGTCAGTCACAACTTAGCAACGGAGCACACAGCTACCCAGAAACACCAAGAACTGCTTATTCAAACAATGATGTTTTGCTACAGAAGTATCATATGTTCCAAGTAGAAAATCTAGCTATGTAAAAGTAAATAAAATACATGCTTTTAATGTAACCACTCAGAAAATACTACATGGCTCATATTCCAGTTTCTTTTTCTCTGTTTTTAAAATAATCGTTACACATATTGCTTTAGAAGATATCCCCATGTAAGAAAAAAATAGTAAATATTTTTCGCTGTCATTTAATTTTGTACAAATATCATTAATAATAGATGTAAGGCAGTTAAATGCTGGTAGATGTTTTTCAGTCAGCTCTCTGAGCAATCAAACCAGTCTAGATTTTCAGCATTTTCAGAAAGCGCTCACATGATGGTTGATTTCAAGATACCAGCACTTCAACAGTTGGCTTCTAAAATTCCTGAAGTCTTAACAGTCTACACTTACCAGCCAATATAAACCCATTCTAGAATGGGAAAGATGGTAGGCAAAAGGAGAAGGGGGAGGCAGAGGATGAAATGATTCGATAGCAGCACAGACTCAATGGACATGAATTTGAGCAAACTTTGGGAAACAGTGGAGGATAGAGGGGCCTGGCCTGCTGCAGACCATGGGGTCATGAGCAGTCTGGCACAGCTTAGCAACTAAACAATAACAACAAAGAAAATCACTGAGTATTCCATGCTGCTGCTGCTAAGTCGCTTCAGTTGTGTCCAACTCTGTGCGACCCCATTGACGGCAGCCCACCAGGCTCCCCCGTCCCTGGGATTCTCCAAGCAAGAACACTGGAGTGGGTTGCCATTTCCTTCTCCTATGCATGAAAGTGAAAAGTGAAAGTGAAGTCGCTCAGTCATGTCCGACTCTTCGCGACCCCACGGACTGCAGCCCCCCAGGCTCCTCCGCCCATGTGTGCACCCTAAATTATTCTCCAACCGACACACCCCCATTTTTGGACATGTAGACTAGCACTTTTCGTTATTAGTAACAATACTGCAATAAACATCTGTAAGTGTTTGTCCATATCGTCTTCCTTCAGATAGTTTTCGAAGTCTGGAATTTCCGGGTCAAATCTATGCAGCATTTAAGGCTTTTAAAATGTATTTTTTAAATTCTCATGCAAAAATTCTTCTGTAGTAACAAATGAGAATGTTAATTTTGCTCAAATCCTTGCCACGACAACTGCGCTTCCCTGGTGGCTCAGATGGTAAAGAATCTGCCTGCAGGAGATTCTGCAGGAGATTCTGAACCAGGAGACCTGGGTTCAGTCCCTGGTGGGGAAGATCCCCTGGAGAAGGGAATGGCAACTCACTCCAGTATTCTCACCTGGAGAATTCCATGGACAGATCATGAGGTTACAGAATCGGACACAACTGAAGCACTAACACTTTCACACTTTCTTTTGCTACAGCTGGGTATTGGAAATAACTGTTCACCAATGCAATTAGTTTCAAAGGTCATCTTATTTTTAAATTTTCATGTATTTATTTCAAAGATTTAGTTTTTCAAGGTCTATTGGCTAATTATATTCTTTTGTGTAAATTTTGCTCAAGTCTTTGCTATTTTTTTTCTGGTAGGTTGTTACTGTTACCGATATTTGAGACATTAACTTTGGGATAGCAATTCTTTCCCTGCCATATATGTTGCAAATGCTTTTTTCCAGCTTAGGCTTTTTCTTTTAATTTGATTATAAAGATTTCAATTTACAGAAGTTTTACCTTTAATGTAGTTGACACTGTCAGCTTTTTCCTTTTGATTTATGCCTTTGATGTCATACTTAGAAAAGCTTTCTTCATTCCCAAAAGTATAAATATATTTATAGTTTATATTATAGACATATTTATCACCGATTTCCTACTGCACTTTTGTTTTACTTTTCTATAGCTAAATATTTAATTCTTCTATAATTTATTTGGCAAGCGAGGTAGACATTTTTTTTCCCCAAATTGATCTCAAAAACCAATTACTGAATAATCATTTACAGAGTATTTGAGAATATTTCTTTAATTATAGCTAATTAATTTCTTATATACTTTAAGTATTGTCTTTGCTGTGCATTGGAGAATTTATTTTTTCAGTTTAGCTGTGTGAGTTCATAGTGAGTATAGTTAACAACACCGTGTTAAGTATGTGAAAGGCGCTAAGACAGTAGATCTTCAAGCTTTTATCACAAAAAAAATCGTAACTCTGTGAGGTGATGGATGTTAACTAAACATCTTATGGTAATCATTTCACAACACATACATAGGTCAAATCATGTCGTACACCTTAAACATACACAATGTTATATGCTAATTATATCTCAATAAAACTGGAAAATATTGTCTTTGCCTTCAGGAATATAACACACATTTTATTTTGTGCTAGCAAGTTCTTTTTCATTAAAAGTTGTTTGAGCTGGTAAAATATCAGATATATATTAAAATTGTTATCATAAATAGTTTATCATAAAAAAGCAATAATACACATATGAATGTTTTACCTCAGCCCAGTGAAACCAATTTTAATTAAATATTCCTAACCCTCCCTATTCTAACTTGACCTCTGTTCCCTACTCTCAAAAAAATGGTACTGTTTTTTTCTCTTATGATTTCTTAATGCTAGTCTAGAATTTTAAGTAAGACATTTCTAAATCTCTGAACATTTACAGGAACAAATAATGAAGGTTGAATTTTGCAAATCTTGTAATTCTTTGTGAAACACTGCTTTTTAAATTTATGAAAGTTTAAGTAAAATTTTTTAAAATTTAACAACATTGTTTAATACCAGGTGGAAAGAGCAACATACTACCGTAGAATGAGAGGCCCCTATTGCCTACAATCTTCTATTTTAAAAAGTCATTGTGACTCTGTGAAGACTACAGCTCTCTGACAAAGGAACGATGAGAAGAGATGAGAAAGACCAATCTGACTTTCTTTATCTATTCACAAGTAGATGGTGGTACCTCCTAATAAAAGAAGAAGGATAAGACTGACAATCTTCAGTAGAAACCCAAATTTTGCTTGCTAGTTGCAGAACTTTGAGTAAGTTATTCAATCTCTTGGTGACTTCATTTCTTCATCTGTGTGCCAAGTCACTTCAGTCGTGTCAACTCTTTGCAACCCTGTGGACTGTAGCCCACCAAGCTCCTCTGTCCATGGGATTCTCCAGGAAAGAATACTGGAGTGGGTTGCCATGACCTTCTCCAGGGGATCTTCTGACCCAGGGATCAAACCTGAGTCTTCTGTGGCTCCTGCATTCCAGACTATTTCTTTACTGCTAAGCCACCAGGGAAGCCCCAATTTCTTCGTCTATATAATGGGAATAAAATCTTGAGGTCACAGTGAGGTTCTGTTACTCTGTGAAAAAGTGTCTAGCAAAACGCATGGTATATAAAAATCAATAAATGTTTCTTTTCCCTTTCATGTTCTCAAATATAACTACATGTTGCTACTGCCTTTTGGAGTAAAAAGCCCATTGTCTTAGTATCAGGAGAACTACAGAACTACAGGGAAGAGTTTATACCTGCTTCTCTGAAAATTTCAACTAATGTCCCACCATTGTGGAAATTTTCTCAGCCTCTCCTGGGTGGTTTGTGTGCCCACAGATATGGTCTGTGCACTTACTAGGAGGTTTGTCAAAACTCATTTCTTTATTTTTTAAATTACACACTAAAATCCACCGTTTATGGTATATAAATCGATGGTTTTTGATTCACCACCATAATCACAATACAAAATGGCCCTAGTACCCCATTTGCTCCCATCCCTTTGTGATCAGCCTCCCCTCCCACCCTAGTCTTCAGAAACCACAGATTTTCTCTATCCCTATAGTTCTATTTCTTATAAAATGTCATACAGATGGAATAACATATTATCTAAAATTTAGGTCTAGTTTCCTTTTAAACAAAATCACTTGAGATTTAGCAATGCCATTGGGTGTACAAATCATTTGTTTCTTTTTATTGGCCAAGTAATATTCCACTGTATGTATTATCTTGGTTTATCCATTCATCAGTTGGAGGGTATTTAAGTTGCTTCCAGTTTTTAGCAATTATTAATAAAGTTGCTGTAAAAATATCAATGGGCTCCCCTTGTGGCTCAGCAGGTAAAGAATCCTCCTGCAATGTGGGAGACCTGGGTTCGATCCCTGGGTTGGGAAGATCCCCTGGAGAAGGGAAAGGCTGCCCACTCCAGTATTCTGGCCTAGAGAATTGCATGGACTATATAGTCCATGGGGTCACGGAGCTGGACACGACTGAGAGACTTTCACTTTCACTTTCAAACATATCAATACAGGTTTTTAAGGCCATAAGTTTTCGTTTCTTATGAATATAAACCTAGAAGTGGCCTTACCACATCATAAGGTAAGTGTAAGAAACTACTAAATTATTTTCCAAAATTATTACACCACTTTGCATTTATACCAGCATTATGTGAGAGTGCTAATTGCTCTGATTCCTTGCTAGCACTTGGCATTGTATATCGTCAGCTTTCTTGAATTTTTGTTTGGTTTTACCATTCTCCTACATGCCTTGTTGTCATTTAGTCGCTAAGTCATGTCCAGCTGTTTGTGACACCATGGACTATAGCACACCAGACTCCTCTGACCTCCACTATCTTCCTGGGTTTGCTCAAATTCATGTCCATTGGGTTGGTGATGCTATCCATCCATCTCATGCTTTGTGCCCCCTTTATGCTCCTGCTCTCAATCTTTCTAAGCATCAGGGTCTTTCCCAATCAGTCTGCTCTCTATCTCAGGTGGCCAAAGTATTAGAGCTTCAGCTTCAGCATCAGTTCTTCTAATGAATATTCAGGCTTGATTTCCTTTAGGATTGACTGGTTTGATCTCCTTTAGTATTGACTGGTTTGATCTCCTTGAAGTCCAAGGGACTCTTAAGAGTCTTCTCCAGCATCATAGTTCAAAAGCATCGATTCTTTGGCATTCAGCCTTCTTTATGATCCAACTCTCATATCCATACATGATTACTGGAAAAACCATAGCTTTGACTATATATGGACCTTTGTTAGCAAAGTGATGTCTCTGCTTTTTAATATGCTGTCTATGTTTGTCATAGCTTTCCTTCCAAGGAGCAAGTGTCTTTTAATTTCATAGCTGCAGTCACTGTCTGCAGTGAAGGAGCCCAAGAAAATAAAATCTATCTACTGCTTCCGCTTTTCCCCCTTCTATTTGCCATGAAGTGATGGAACCAGATACCATGATCTTAGTCTTTTTAATGTTGTTTCAAGCCAGCTTTTTCACTCTCCTCTTTCACCCTCATCAAGAGGCTCTTTAGTTCCTCTTCACTTTTTGCCACTAGAGTGGTATCATCTGCATATCTGAGGTTGTTGATATTTCTCCTGGCAATCTTGATTCCAGCTTGTGCTTCATCCAGCCTGGCATTTCATATGATGTACTCTGCATATAGCTTAAATAAGCAGGGTGACAGTATACAGCCTTGTCATAACTCCTTTACAAGTTTTGAACCAGTCAGTTGTCCCATGTTCGGTTCTAACTGTTGCTTCTTGACCCACACACAAGTTTCTCAGGAGACAGGCAAGGTGGTCTGGTACTCCCATATCTTTAAGAATTTTCCACCCAATTCCTAATGAAATTTCCCTACTAGTGTCTGGCTCCATCTGCTTCAGATAAACAAGTGTTCAGTTTCCCTCTTTCCTTAAAGGGTATCTGTAACTCCTTGGGTTTGGGGCTAGTTGTTGCCACATGACCTCAGCCCCCTGATAGCCAAAAGTTGTGAACTTTAAGTCTGTCCAGATTTTTTTTGGTGATGCTTGTGTTGTTAAGAGTATGAGTGATGCTCTTGCAAACTCTCTACAACCTAAGCCAAAACTGGAAATACCTAGTTTTTAATTTTCTTTTTCTCTTTTTAATTTTATTTTTCATAGTTTAGGCTATGAACATTTTAGAATTCTAATTCTATTTTTTAAGGAGTGTTATGTCCTTCATCTCTTACACCAATATTTTTTCTCCTGTGGGTGGAAATACATTGCCATTAAGTGGCATTTTCTAGCACTCTGCACTTATAAAGTACTTTTATTTAGGTGCTTCTCTAACAATCATTGTGTAGCACATTAGCAACATCTGCCCATATTTAGATAAGGGAATTAAAACATAGAGATACGTAGTCATTTATCTAAGATCAGAGCAAAGCCATCTTTAAATGTCAAAAGTTAATATGTTAGTTATTTTAGGCACCTGCTCTGATGTTTCACTGGGGCAAAACTGCTACAACACTCTTCTCCAGAACCATAGGGAGAAATCAAGCCTCATTAGAGTAGTTACAATAGTAAGTTTTTATGTATTTTGAACATTCATTTAAAACTCAGCCTAGTGAACTGACCTCTGTGATTTCCAAAGAACTTTGATGAGTCTTTACTATATTAATTGTCCTAAGTGCAGGGCAGGCTGTGATGGAGAAAGAACAGCTCCAATTCCCTTTTTGCTTTAGACCCTAGTAGGAATGGATCAACAGATTAAGAAAGAATGTCAATACAGTTAGCATGGAAGGAATATGGACCTGTGCTGGACCAACAGCCAACTTCTTTATTTTAACTGGGGGAGTCTCTTGCACCTAAGCATGTCTCTGTCTACAATCAAGGCACTAATGTTTCCACGTCTCTTTTGTGAAATGCTTTCTGTTCCAGGCCCTGAAGTTGCCATCTGTTGGTCTTACTTTGAGCTTCTTTGTCTCCTGTTTATCATGTCCCCTAATGGCATGTTCAGACCAATCAGGTGCATCACAGAAAGAACAAGTACTGGGTCTTAGAGCTTGACAAAAATAGAAATAGGAAATCATATTTTTCATCAACTCAAGTTCAACCTCTGTTTTTCTCTTGCATTAAAAAAAAAAAAAAAAAAGCTTTTGGTTTAAACAAAAGAAAAATAGAGGCTAAATCAAAGAGCCAAGTCCTTACTCGCTTTCCATTAAACTTTTGATGTCTATGCTACAAGTTAGTCAATAATGACTGCTGAGTGTATAAATCTGAGCAAACTACACAGTAGGAGCATACAACATCAATGGTCATGAGCGGGAGGGTAGAGGTGACAGAGGTAAATGAACCTGAGCTCGGATTTTGGAAGCCAGGCCAAGCTCTCATTTTCTTATGGCAATCTGAAAGTGAACTGCCTGTCAGAGCAAGGAGGGCACCAGGGTTACCATAGAACCTTCCATATGGAAACACCTTTCCTTCAAAGAGTGAAATGTTGGTTTGAGTTGACACAAAGAAGTACATATCAAAGTGCAAAGAGAAAAGTATAATTTTCCCATAAAAGTTAATGCTCAGTAGAATGTTAGTACATCCAGGACTTAGACTCTGATTGCATTCTAATTTTGAATTAAGTTTCAGGAAGTCTTTTGTTACAGATTTGAGTGACCCTGCTTACAAGTTGACTGCCATTTACCTATCACACATCCTCATCCTGTTCACAAAAGGCTTACATTTGCTGCAAGGCTTGCAAACCGAAAATAACACTTCAGCATTATTTTACAAATAGGTCAAAAACCACAAATAAAATAATGAGCTAAAAGACCTAATCTTTCATGAGAAGATATCAATCTATCAGACAAATGAAGTATTTTGAACAATCCAACCTGAATTTTAATGATGATCTTTGAGGTGAGGTGATGAGAAATGGAGGAGGAGAGGAAGAAATAAATGTCCCAGAGAGAAGCAATAAAAGAAAGATGAGTAAGCTCCAGGTAAGAGGGAATAGGCACCTTCAGCCCATCCCTCCCCCTGAATACAACTATAAAACCTGAATCGAATGCATCAAGCTTATATTTGAGGTCTCCAAGGAGTAAATAGTGGCAGACTAATCAGAGAAGAATACCAGGTTTGAAGTACCACTGAACCAATGGTACTGAGCCATCTGTTTCTCTCCAGTATCCCTCAGCCTGATATAATGAAGTGAAGTGAACTCGCTCAGTCATGTCCGACTCTTTGCGACCCCGTGGACTGTAGCCCGCCAGGCTCCTCTGTCCATGGGATTCTCCAGGCAAGAATACTGGAGTGAGTTGCCATTTCCTTCTCCAGGGGATCTTCCCAACCCAGGGATCGAATCCGAGTCTCCCGCATGGCAGGCAGATGCTTTATCCTCTGTGCCACCAGGGAACACAGCCTGATATAACTGTAGCTTAAACTAGGAGTGAACGCCAGGAATAAACAGTGAGGTTGAGAAGAAGTCCTCTAGTTCTGGCTGGAGGCATGAAAAAAGGAAGCTCCCAATGCTCAGAGAGAATGTAGAGTTCTCTGTTTTTTGTGGTTATTTTTTTTTCTCTACTTTTCCCTCTGTTCTCGCATGCACTAGCCCCAAGACAACCCACTAAGGCAGTGGGAATGACTAGTGATGACCAGTAATTGCACATCCATATGCAAAAAATGACCAAATTTTTATTAACCTAGTATGCAGTAAATGGAGAAGGCGATGGCACCCCACTCCAGTACTCTTGCCTGGAAAATCCCATGGACGGAGGAGCCTGGTAGGCTGCAGTCCATGGGGTCGCTAAGAGTCGGACACGACTGAGCGACTTCACTTTCACTTTCACTATGCAAAAAATAAACCTCAACTTCACATCTTATTCAAGAATAACTTTAAAATGGATCACAGATCTAAATGTAAAACATAAACGATAAATTTCCAGAAGAAAATGTAGAAGGAAATCTTCCTGATTTGGGTTATGCAAAGAGATCTTTGACATGATCCCTAAAACATGAAGCATAGAAAAGATTCATAAATTTAAAACCTTTGATCTGTGAATATCAATGTTAAGATAATGAAACTGCATGCTACAGACTGGGAGAAAACTGTGAATCACAGCCATGACAAAGGACTTAGAATCTGTAAAGAACTCTCAGAGCATCAAGTAAGAAAAAAAAAAAGCATTAGGACTTCCCTGGTAGTTCAATGGTTAAGAATCTGACTGTTAATAAAGGGGACAGGGGCTCAATCCCTGGTCTGGGAAGATTCTACATGCCTCTGGGCAACTAAGCCCCTGCTCCACGATTACTGAGCTCGTGCTCTAGAGTCTGGGAGCCACAACTACTGAAGCCCACATGCCCCAGAACATGTGCTCTGCAACAAGAGAAGCCACGAAACGTAGCAATGTGGTGCTCAAGCGCTGCAACTAGAGAAAGTGCACATGCGCAATGAAGACCCAGTGCAGTCAAAAATGAATAGGTAAATGTGAAGCAGTGAGCCATGCAAGAAGATACCCTGACCTGCTGGAGCTTCAAATTCTAAGGAACATAAAAGCTTGGCAGCATTACATCATGTATTACTTAATAAGTGTTTTTTAAAAAGACAAAGAGGGAAGTATTTTTAAAAAATAAGCAAAAGACTTGAATAGAGCCTTCACTCAAGAGTCCATAAGGATGACAAAAAAGCACATGAAAAAGTGTTTCTTGTTAGTGCTTAGCTGTGTCTGACTCTCTGTGACCCACAGACTACAGCCTGCCAGGCTACTCTGTCCATGGGATTCTCCAGGCAAGAATCCTGGAGTGGGTTGCCATCCCTTTCTCCAAGGGATATTCTGGATCCAGGGACTGAACCCAGGTCTCCTGCATTACAGGTGGATTCTTTACTATCTGAGTTACCGGGGAAATCATTAGTCATCAGGGAAATGCAAAATAAAGCCACGATGAGATACAACTGCACACTTAATCAGAATGGCTAACATTAAAAATAGTGACTCTGTGGTGCAACAGGATTTTCCTTCACTGCAGCTGGGAGTGCAGAACGACACAGCCACTATGGAAATGGTTTGGCAGTTCAAACATGCTCTTAACCTATGATCTAGCAATTCCATTTTTGGATATCTACCCTAGAAAAATGAATGCATATACTCTTAAACAACCTGTTCTTGAATATTTATAGAAGTGTTTTCATAATGGCCAAAAACTGTAACCGACTCAATGTCCTTCAGTGCTTGAATAGATAAGCTGTGGTATATCCATATAATAGAATACTACTGAGCAATGAAAAAGAACAAATTTTTGATAGATGTAGCAACTTGGATGAATCTCAAAAGCATTATTCTGCAGAGAAGAAGTCAGTTTCAGATGTTCTGTAGTGTATGATTATATTCAAAGGCATTTTCCAGAAAACAAAACTACAGGCAAGGATACTATATCAACGGTTGCCAGAGTGGGGTGAGGGAAGGGATGAGTATAAACAAATAGCAAAGGAGTTCTGAGGGGACAAGGAACTGTTGTGTGTCCTGATTATAGGGGTGATGGCAGGAGTCTATACAATGTATTAAAATTCATAAAGCTGTACACCTTAAGAAACACCCATTTTAGCCTGGTAATTTATAAAGTAGTTTTTTTTTTTTTTTCAAAAAGAGACACAAAATAGAACCCCCCCAAAAAAAAGAATTCTTGTCTTCAACTTCATTTTAAAATGTTGATTTAAGTCCAGGAACCAGAGGCAGGTAGTGACTACAAACTTCTCTCATCCTATCACTGAATCCTGCCTCCAGAGTCAGGATGCTCTGGGCTCTCTGAGAGCAGAGTTAAGTGACAGACTGTCAATCTTTGGATGACCTGACAGCTATAAATGGACAATCTGTAGTCCTGGCTGACCAGAAATATTTTTTTGTCAATTATTCAACTTGGTTGTTCACACTGCCAAATTCCCCAGGGAGTTGCCAATCCATCACATTTCTAAGGATTTTGTAAACTGATTGCTGGCCATGATTCAATTTGTTCCAACATCACTGCTTGCCTTTTTCCTGCCTTCTGAAATCTATGCTTTTCTTGGTCTCTTGAACCAGATATATTTCCTAAAACTGAAAACCTCCATTTTATGTTTGTTCCATATCATGCCTATTTCTTTGACTTTCATTTCTTTCCTGAGACCTCCTCATAGATCCTTCTTTTGGGGGTGGATAAACACATGAAGATGGATGGATATCTGGTATTGAACTAGGCCAAGAGAGAACTGAAGCATGTTTTCTGCTCAACTTCTCCCTCCTTCACTGCAGCACAAATATTCAGAGAAGCCCACTTGTGGCCAGTGTGGTTCAACAACTCTTTCCCTTACCCCTAGTTCTGAGAGCAGGCAGCTCGGGTCATGTGGACCACCATGAGCTGCCCACTTTGTCTCCACCATTGCTTTCTCCTAACTACTAATAATATGTCTAGGGACTTCCATGGAGGTCCACCAGTTAAGAATTCGCCTGCCAATGCAGGGGACATGGGTTTGATCCAAAGCAGGAAGATTCCACATGTTTTGGGGAAACTAACCATCTGTGTCACAGCTACTGAAGCCCTCATGACCTAGAGCCCATGCTTCCCAGCAAGAGAAGCCCCTACTCACTGCAACTAGAGAAAGCTGGCACACTGCAATGAAGACTCAGTGCAGTCCAAACAATAAATAATAAAATAATGATATGTCTATTAGTAAGAATTGCCTACAACAAACAAACAGCAAAAGTTATGGGATATATTTCAGAGGGCAGCACCACCCTTGACTCTGGATAGTTCTGTCAGGGTTTCTTTACAAAGACTTCTAGCCTAATGGATTCAGATTCCGATTTAGCTGACATTGTAAATGACAATGGCCATTTCAGAGTTTCCTAGGGCTTGCAATGTAATAGCACAGGAATATCGATGTAAGAACACACATTTTTCACAGCATTACTTAAGTGTTTCTACTCTGTGTATGAGAAGAAGGGGACGACAGAGGATGAGATGTTTGGACAGCATCACCGACTCAACAGACGTGAGTTTAAGCAAACTCCAGGAGATGATGAAGGACAGGGAAGCTTTGTGGATTACAGTCCCTGGGGTCGCAAAGAATCGGACCCACCTGAGTGACTGAACAACAACAACAACAACAACAAGTATGTGTGTTTAAGAGAGAAGTTCTTCATATGTGGGTTTCACCATTTTTAACATGGAAAAGTAACCTCTTTGCCTTGTGAGATAGTACAAGCTACAACCCTTTTCCAATCGTTGCAAGTGAGGACATATGCATGGTAATGTAATGGTGGGTACCTGGTGTTTTTCATCCTCAAACATAAGCTAATTGATGATGACAATGGGTCTACAGTATTTATTTGTATCGTGAGCAAATCTGTCACAATCTAGAAGCTCAGGACAAGTTACGATCATAGCCTTTGGCGGAGCATAGCTTGACATTCTGCTGAATGATGGTACTACAACCCTGCGTCTTTTTTTCCCTTGTCATGGTAAAGCATAACAATAGCTAAGCAGAGGCAGTTAGAGGAGAGAGACACCACTGCTTATTCTTTCACTTAACCAGTGCCAAAATCAATTTTGAAGCATTATCTCAAAGTTGCTTTCAACTCAATCTGGGTGTTTCTCTTCAGCTAGAATATCACCCCCTACACTGGAATCTTTATTACATCACACTAATCTAATTTAAATGCATTTTTACTGTACTTGGTTTAATGAATGTTGGAATGTGTCACTAGGAAATTGCACCATTAATTTGATAAATAGGACTTGAAGGTATAATTTTTTCCAGCATTGCAGACTAATGAAGCTAAAATACATATATAATAAGAAGTGTAAATAATAAATTATTCTTAGGAGCAAAAAAATTAATTAGATCTTACCACAAATTGCATCTCAATGTCAATTTTTTTTTTCAAAACTACTGACTTTCAAACTACTTGGGACACCATTGTAAACCTTGGAAAGTTTCTCCAGTGATTACCTTCCATCCTGGGAATCTGTTTTAAGAAACTGCTTTTGTTCAAAAAACCCTTTTAAGATGCCAGCATGGATCCCCTGTTGTCATTTCTACTGGGCATTAAGAGTATCTAGATGAATTAATCTTCGTCTTTAAGTTGCACAGTTTTATTTATTCATACAGACTCCTAAAAATCCTTTCAGATAGTATGCTGTAGCGAGAGAAAAAACCAAGAGACCTCATATGCAAATTTGCTTCCAAAGGTGAAAGAACTCTGTTTCCAGTGATTGAGGGAAAGTTCCTCCTGCAACCTTGCTTTTCACCAGGAAGTCTGTATTATCCCTGGGCTGAAGGATGTGATAAACGGAGAGCGATGGGTCACACCCCAATTACTGTTCAGATGCACACTCTGTGGGTAAGAAACAGATAGTAGATAAGCTGGAAATTAGCTGGATAATATGCACACTGAAACCAGAGACCAGATAATGCTCCAAATGAGATTCTATTCCTTGGGTGGAAAAAAAGGAATTCTGGTTATGAATGGCATAAGTGAGTTCTGCTTCAGGTTCCACATAAAAGTGGTAACTTTTGTGTTTGTACATATTAATCAGTAATTTCTAGAACTCTTATTAATGAAGTCTTTGCTGAAGACATTAGCTACATGATGTCTGTCTACTTGGAAACATGAAGACCACTAAAACCAAAATGTAAGGTAATATGAAGTAGATTTGGAGATTTCAAGTCATTGTTTTTAGTATCTATATTCATTTGAAAAACAAAGTATCCATCATGCACAATAATTATATTTTTTATTCATCAGATATGAGGGATTAGGGCTTCATTGTCAAGATGAGACTAGATTTTTCCTTACAGAAAGGTTCCAAGAAAAGGGGAAAGAAGCTTGGGGTTAGAATGAGCTGTGTGGAATCCACCCACTCTCTCTTTGTCCCTAGCTGGAGGTCTGCGTATTCAGGGACAATTTAATCTTGATCCCTTCCCTGGTCTGATGCAGGACCCTGAGCCAAACACTCT
The DNA here is from genome assembly GCF_002263795.3 of Bos taurus. Classification (NCBI taxonomy): domain Eukaryota; kingdom Metazoa; phylum Chordata; class Mammalia; order Artiodactyla; family Bovidae; genus Bos; species Bos taurus. Next base: position 31,115,790 of record NC_037351.1, on the reverse strand, counting down.
CCCTGGCTTTCTTTTCTGTTCCTAGTGTGTAGTTTAACAAACAATGTTTTTATTCCTTGTTACTTGATTTGAAGCCAAAATTCTGACGTGGCATCAGTTTTGTTGCCAGATAATGCATTAAACCTTACTAAGGGGTAAACATAATGATCTTCATTAAACCCTTTAAATGAACCCACCTCCTGCTTCTTCAGGTTGAGAAAAGCATTGACAGGGAACATTGTGGAAGCGTCTTGGAGCTATTTCCTTCTTGTAACAGAGGGAGGGAGAGATGAGTGGCAGCTTTTAGGGGGTGAAAGAAAGTTAGGTAAACATAAAAGGTTTTGTAAGATTTCTTTTCCTAATGGCAAAGTTTTAGAGCCATAAATCACAATGCAGTCAATACCATTAGTTTGGGGGCATTATATACCCTCATTAAAGTGCATAAACAATTATATTTATTGAAGGTAATGTACTGTGTAGTGCATTATAACGACACTCATTAACATATGTAATCATCATTTGAATGGGCTTTACTACAATGTAAACTGATAATGGCATGATTACATACTGGGTTATTAACTTTTCAGTCTTAAGATAATGAAAGGTGATGCAAGAAACCAAAACACATATGCATGGCCCTCATTTATGAGTTATGCATTTCCATACCGAATTCTAAGCTCAGGTACCCATGTTCAGGAGCTATCTCTTTTTGCCTATTGTCTTAACAGAATACTAGATTTAATGTAGTGCTTTGAAGGTGAGGGGGGATAAGTGACAGGAACTGTATTAGATCAATTATGAAGATAATTTTGTGGGTGACCCTGTTTCTATCTTGTGACTTGTTCTGATCATGTTCTGGTTGCAATATCTTTTCACACTAGACTCTGATAATATTGCATCTCTAATAAAAATGGGAACTTCCTCCAAATGTTTCCTTAGAAAATTTCACTTATAAGTTGTTTAGCTTATGATGGGGAAACCCTGGAAAAACCCAGACTGAGGAGGACATTCTACAAAAGTGGCAAAGTCATGAAAGATGAAGAAAGAGTAAGGAACTGTTCAAGATTGAAAGAAGCTAAAGAGACAAGATAACTAAATGTAATGTCTGATCCTAGTTAGAATCTTGAACCAGAATTTTTTCTCTCTTTTGCTGTAAAGATAATTTTATTAGGACAACTGGAAAAATTTGAATAAGGTTTATAGATGAGATAATAGCATTTTGTCAGTGTTAATTTCTTGATTTTGATATTTTTACTGTAATGTAAGAAGATGTTGTTCTTCATGCACAAAGAACTTTTTAGGAGTGAAGGCCCTTTATGTTTGCAACTCACCCTCAAGACAATTAAAAAAAATTATGTACTTGTTAATAGCAATAAGAATAGAGATAATCATAAAGTAAATATAGGAAAAACTTAATATAATTTGAATGAAGGGGAGTCATGAATTCTTTGCTCTGGTCCTACAACATTCTCAGTCAGAAATCATTTCTGATTTTGAAGAAGAAAGAGACATTTAGAATGTAAGAATTGATGATAAAAGGCTATGACTTTAATTAAGCCGAACTACTGGCTGGTGTTATCAGCAACAAGGCAGCATAGTCATCAGGATCTCAGTACTCATTTATGTCCTTTATCTGCTCTTTCAGTGAAAGTCCCGGATTGGAGAGGACAGTTCTTAAGATATCTATTTCCTATATTTAAGAATCAGGAATGACAAAAGATTTGTGATATGAAAGGTGGAAGACATTGTACTCTAATCACCTAGATGAAAGTGATAGCAGTAGCCACTTAAAATTCCCTCTGAACCAGGGCTTCACAGCCAGTTTTGAGAGTTGTTCTCAAAAGAATGATTGATTTATATCTCCGTATAAGTCCTAAAGAACCACAAAGAACCATAAACCATAATGAAGGCTGAGCACTGAAGAATTGATGCTTTCAAACTGTGGTGCTGGAGAAGACTCTTGAGAGTCCCTTAAACAGCAAGGAGATCAAACCAGTCAATCCTAAAGGAAAACAACCCTGAATATTCATTGGAAGGACTGATGCTGAAGCTGAAACGCCAATACTTTGGCCACTTCATATGAAGAGCAGACTCATTGGAAAAGACCCTGATGCTGGGAAAGACTGAGGGAAAGAGGAGAAGGGGGCACCAGAGGATGAGATGGTTGGATGGCATCACTGACTCGACGGACATGAATTTGAGTAAACTCCGAAAGATAGTGAAGGACAGGGAAGCCTAGTGTACTGCAGTCCATGGGGTTGTAAAGAGTTAGATAAGACTTAGTGACTGAACAACAATGAACCCTAAGAAAAGCACTGCTGTTTTCCTCCCAAGCTTCTGCTTTCTCTTACGTAGCACCCGAACTTCAACCAATGGACCATGTAGAATATGCAAAAAATTTACCAATCACACTTACTATAGGGGAGACTGAAGCAAACAGCAACATAGTAAATTACCCAAGACACTGAAGGAAGAAAAAAGATAAAATTAATCTCAGAAGTTTCCGCCATTAGTCCTCTTGTGTCCCTTTAAACCCAACCTCATGAAAGTAGTAATATTAATACATCTTTAAATTTGCATTAGAATATACTTTCTTTGCTTGTTTAATTTTCACAGGCTTTCACAGAAACTGGGAACTTCTATAGCTAAGAGGTACTCATTTCAAAGTGCAGTTATAGAAGCAGAATTGTCTGTCTTCAAGAACTGCAAAGCAAAATGAATCAATAGCTCTCCATACATATGAGGAAATGCATACTACATATGCATTTATGTGTGAATGACTAGACCAGAAGTCTACATCCACGGGGTTAATGTTTTTATTAAATCATATCAGTGGTGGCACAATAATCTTTCCTCATTATAAACACTGAGCACTTTTTTATTTGTTACAGGGTGTACCTTTAAGAAATTTCCAATTGACTGACAGCTGCCTGTCAACTCCTAACTCTGGAGAGATCCAGGAACTCAGCTTGCAAAGCTCCGGGGAATTGTAGGGAGTTCCAAGATGGTTAATGGCTGTCCATTAGCGTGAGGCCCAGCGGAGTCCTAGAATCTGTTAAGTGGGAAGTTCTTGCTGTAGAAGGTCATATAATCCCCGATTGCTGTCTGAGAGAACTGGGAAAATTCAACTTGAAGCAAGGACTGGGTGCTATAAGTTTATGTACTAAGGGAAATCATTTCATGCAGTTCGGTGTTACCGTACACCATGTTTTATTTATATTCTATACTGGATGAGAAATTGAATACTATGCTCTTTTCTGGCACCGGAAGCCAGCCTTATTCTCCAGAACTGGGCACAGCATCAATACAGCAGCTTGCAGCCTTTTTGACTATGTATTACAAAGTGGCTTCTGTGCATTTTATATTAAATCGATATGCACTGTGAGTTTATATGCCACACACACTACATTTTTCTATATTACGTCCTGCAATCTATCATATTAAGTGAAAGGGGTGATGGAGTGGGCCTCAGGTAATGTAAAGAAGATTGCTAACAGCTTGCATGCTGCGTTGAGAGTAGGTACGTATTTCTGCAGTCTGTTCTGTGTACATACACCAAGCGAGCACACAGCAAACTGACCGTGTAGAGAGTTCAACATCCCTGGCAATGGAATTAACCACCTCTATACTACTAAAATTACCTACCAGCCCCAAACAACATGCCTGCCCCATTAACAGAGCCCAGCAAAGTTTCGTGTGAGCCAAATGGTTCTTCCCAGAAGTGGAAATAAAAATGAGGTCTGGCCCGTTAAAAGGAGAGCAACCCCCTACCCCAACCCCACTGCAAATAGTGAAGCCAGGCTAACAATGGCCTCGGTACAGGCGATATGGACAAGCATTTGGCAAGCAAAGCCTCTGAGCTATTAATATATTTGTCATGTTCTTCAGTCTGATATGTGGAAGGGACCTAGAGGTCCCATCTCTAAACCTCATATAAAATAATACAAAAGCAACGATAAACAATTGTTGAAGGAAGTGTTGCCTATTCTTTTTGAAACAGAAGTGCATTTTATTTTCCCATGACATTATTGCTCATGTATCAGAATTTCTAAATCTAGGAATATTCAGAATTTTGTTCCCTGCATCATCATTGCCCCTTGACTTGTCTGGAACTTTCTAGATGGGGAGATACATACATGTAAACTGGGTGTCTTGTTAGCATAACTTATTTCTTATCAGGGCTTCTCTGATGGCTCAGTTGGTAAAGAATCCACCTGCAATGCAGGAGACCCTGGTTTGATTTCTGGGTCAGGAAGATCCACTGGAGAAGGGACAGGCTACCCATTCCAGTATTTTTGGGCTTCCCTTGTGGCTCAACTGGTAAAGAATCTACCTGCAATGCAGGAGACCTGGGTTCGATCCCTGGGTTGTGAAGATCCCCTGGAGAAGGGAAAGATTACCCACTCCAGTATTCTGACCTGGAGAATTTCATGAACTATAGTCCATGGGGCTGCAAAGCGTCAGACATGACTGAGCAACTTTCACTTTCTTTTTCATTTATTATTAGGAATTCTGATGGCAAATTTTTGTTTTTCTGTGAAAATCTCTTGGTTCTGCTCACATATTGATTTAAAGGTAAATGCTTTCTTGTTATCTGGGACCTATGTATTGTGTCTGCCCATCAAGACTTTGATCTTGGGACTTTTCTACTGATCCAGTGGTTAAGAATCTGCCTGCCAATGCAGGGAACATGGGTTGGCTCTCTGGTTGAGGAAGATTCCACATGCCACAGGCAACTAGAACCCATGCACCACAATCACCAAGCCTGCATGCTCTAGGGCTACAAGTCCCAACTAATGAGCCCCTGTGCCACCATTGCTGAAGCCTGTTCACCTAGAGCCCATTCTCCACAGCAAAGAAGTCACTGCAATGAGAAGCCTGTGCACCGCAACGAAGAGTAGCCCCTCATGACAAATAGAGAAAGCCTGCGAGCAGCAATCAAGACCCAGAGCAGTCAAAAGTAAGTAAATAAATGAAATTTACCAAAAAAAAAAAAAAAGATTTTGACTTTGTGTTCAGCCACTGTGAGCTCCCCTGGTCATCCCTGTCTGAGATCCTGTAGTTACTTTCATCTGCAGCTACTGATCTTGCAATTACACTTAAAAAAAGAACTCCACTATTAGACACTCATGACGGACCGCAGGAAAACCTGGCCTTATTGTCACTGTGAAATCTTTTTCTAAAGAGCAGTGAAAGTGTCACGAGAATGAAGAATCTTTTCTATCAATATTAGTGAAAAGAACCATCAGTGGAAGTGCTGTATAATCACATATTATTCTATTCTTCCAGCACTGATAAACTTCACGTGATGAGGGGATTGTAGCTATTGTAGAATGAGAAGCTTGGCCTTGAGTACCAGGCTTTACAATACATCTCTGGAGCAATACTGTCAGGTGACACCGATTCATCCCACAGCATTTTACAGCTTAACAGAAGGTTTTGATTTCCTGGTGGAGTCTTAATTGATTCTGAATTCTTTAGCATTCAACCTTCCTTGTGATGATTGTTATAAGGCTTAATACAGGAAATATTAAGTTTAGACAAAGAAGGCCCAGAAGGGATACTTTTGTGGACTATGAAAGATATATTTCACTATTAAGTGGAAGTGCCGAGCTAGCTGAGGAACCTCAGGTTTAAGTTTGAGGCCACCTTATGTATTTCTCCAGCTGTCCCAGCGGTGGGGGTGGGGGGACCCACATGATCCACGTCTTCAGCTGCGAGGTGATGTACAGAGTGACACTGACAAGCCAAGGAAAATGAGCGAGAGTTCCTTCCAGCTTTCTTCCACCAAAGGGAAGGCTGCCAAACTTCAAAACTCTAAGGATGCAGGGGAGCAGGAAATACAGCCTCGGGAAAATGACTCCACCAGGAGAAACTCTTGGGCTCTCCACTGAGGACTGCCCAGAACCTGCTTTGCCTAAAAATTTACTCTATGTTTCTTTCCTGCTGTATTTAGAAGCCTGTGGCAAGTCTTCCCTCATAATTTTAGAAGAATCAAGTCTAATCAGAGAAACCATGAGGCTGTGATATGTCTTCCCTCATAATTTTAGAAGAATCAAGTCTAATCAGAGAAACCATGAGGCTGTGATATTAATAAAATAACACCAGTGATGGCCAATGTTTGCATTTATAGATGGGAGAAGCTGACAGTCCTTGGGCTACTCGAAATATCTAGGGCATCACCACATGCCTATCCCCAGATTATAAGGATGCTGGATGCCCTGCCTCCTTCTCTCCATAGGAGCTTCTGCATTGCTCCTCACCAAAGCAAGTGGGTAGGTGGAAACAGAGTAGACCAGCGCATCCCCAGTCACCCAAAGGAGGAAATTCCCTGAACTGAATATTCATTCATTCTTTCATTGATTAAAATAAGAAGCTTCCAGTGTACCTACTTTGTGCCCCACATACTATGTGCCTCTAACATATTTCCAGAAAGTGTTGATGCGGAAGACTTCACTCCCACTTCTGAAGTGATGAAGTTATGTCATGGGGCCATGTTACGTCAACCAAGCCTTGCTCAGCAAGATGGTCTTGTGGACTCTAGAAACTAAACCACAAGGTTGGCTTTATTCTCATTTTTCTTTCCCCATACTACATATATATGCAAGATTTCTCAGTATACCATCTTATAACAGCTTATATCAAAAATGTACATAATCATTCTGCAGCTGTCAGTAGCGCCTGGAAAAGCCCAAGAGTTCAGTTTGAAAGGTGCTATTAGGTTGGGAAAAACACCACGGCTGCCACAGATGGCTCATTCTCACAATAGACCTGAGGTTTAAAAAAAATACTAGTTGTTTTGCCTGCAGCATAAACAAGGAATATTCTCCTTGAGCAAGTAGAACTGGCTTTGCAGAGATGAGGCACCAATCTGTCTCACAAAATTCTGACATTGAAAAGGATCACATCTGGGTAAATAAACGAGTGCTCACGTGACCGAGGTGTGAGTTTGGGGTAGCTGCACCCAAAGCTTGACTTTACAATGCTGTTTTTTGTGGCAGTGTCAATAGTGGTTTAAGATTTAATACTAACATTTTATTCTAAAAGTAAAACATGCTCATTTTTTAAAATTTGGACTATAAAGAAAACTCCATCTATAATTTCACCATCGACAGTATCACAGTAAGTTTTTGGTATATTTGCTGCCAATTTTTTTCTATATGTATACACACATACACACATATATATACAGAAACATTCACATATATTTATATATATGTTCATATGTGTACGTAAACACAAGTATTCCATGAATATATATATAATAGACATATATATACTATAGACATAGGTATATTATCTATCTATATATCTCTCTATTATGAACATATATTCTGTTTTTACACATTTGAGCCATGTAATATATTTTGCTATGTATACATACTTTCAGAACTTTCTTTTATTACTTAATACTATAATTATAACAGAAACAGTTTCCCATATCATTAATTGTACTCAGTGTACATTTTTAATGATTGTGTAGCATTCCATTGTGTGTACAAACCATAACTTATTCCATAAGTCATCTACTACTAGAAATCTAAAAAAAAAAAAAAATGTTGTCAGTTTTTTCCATAGACAGTATTCCATTAACTTTCCTTTTATTTAAACCTTTGTGTCTCTAATTACTTGAATCAAAGAATGATCCAGTCCTAAAACATTTTTAAGATTCTTCATAGGTATTGCCAAATACTTTACCCCAAGGAAGCTCTGTTCATTAAGAATAATAAATGTTTCTGGTTAAATGTGAATACATAATGTACCAGGTCAATTTGGTACAAAGGACAGAACCGTAATTTCTTATTACTTCATGAGGTGTGTCTAGTGTGCTAGGAGTAAACCAAAATAAAACTATTTTGCAGCTGATAATTATAACCCTACAATGACCACCCAGTTCTTAGATGGAGTGTTTTAATCACAACCTCAACCCCTCAAAAATGGCATTAATGTTTTACATTGCATTTTACTATCTTTCATTTAGAGATACATCTCCACTAATTACCTCTTAATGTTATAATTTCCTGATCTCCTCACTGTCAAGACTTTTCACAAGAGCAAACAGTTTTATCAGAAGAAGGATATGGGAAATTTCCTTGATCACCCTTATGTACAGAGCATCCTGGACCTACTTGAGGAATTGTTAATGTGTTTCAGGAGATGATATATTCTCCTAGCTCTCATCCACCCATCCTAACATCTCCTTTGAGATACAAAGCAATCTAAAAATTAGGAAGAACGTTCTATTGTGTATGTGGTCCTTCTTTAAATATTAGAAGTGGTACCATTTTGTCTTTTGATGTTGTGACTTAAAATTTATCTTTAAATATACTATGAGGTAATCAATGATCAATATTGTCTTTATTGGGGACACTAAAACAGCAGATAGACTGCTACTTAGAGTCCCAGGTCAATCTGCATGGAATGTGGATTTGAACCCACAGTCTCTACATTTCCATCTCCAGTCCTGGCAGGCTAGCTCCCCTCCCCCTTCCAAGATGATCTATGCCCTTATGTGGAAAGTTTGATGAATAGAGACAGCTCAAGCACTAAACCAGAACCCAAAATCAATAAACGTATTAGGACAGGGTGCTCACAAATTGGTAGCCATTTAATTCCCCTACTATTAATTTTCTCTCTTCCAGACATGAGCTGGTGAGAGTGTGTGAACCTGTTAAACCACAGCTGCAGTTTGTCCTTGAAAGTACCTCAGTGGGCCAAGAAGGGACTTTTCTACCTGGGACTTCAAGCAAGTTCCCCAGTGGGTATTTATTTCAAAAAATCAGGGAAAAACTCTTATTCCTCTAGTTGGTACAACTGGCTAAGAGGAAGTCTTTGCCATTCTATTTTTTTAATTAATTAAAGATATTTTTGAATATTCAGAAATATTGAGATGATATAATAAACCTCTATATGACTACGACTCATTTGAAACCTTTTTTCCTACTTACACTTTCAGTTTAAATGATCTTGGTTGATTTCCTGGGAACAACGGGCCCCTCTTGGTAGTGGCAGTACAAAGATCACAACAATGAGAGTGTTTGTCCTGGGGTTGTATCCTGAGACACAACTATCAAATCAATTTGCTAAAATAAAATAGCCTAGGCTCCTTATTGACTTCAGACATCCAATCCTTCAGCCAATGCCGTTGGCTCTTACTCCAAAGTGAATCTCTTCTCTGTCCACTTCCCTCACCTCTGTTGCTCCTTTCCCAGTGTAAATTCTCATCATCTTTCCCACCCTGATTACTGCAATATAATGCCCTCTCTGCTTCTATTCTTGTCTCCTAGCTCCACCATAATCCATGCCCCACTGGGCAGTTCAGGCAATCATGTCATCCCCCTGATCACTACCATCCAATGGCTTATACTTTTGTCAACCCCTCCCACTAATCCATGTGGTTCATATCATCTTTTACAAACATAAATAGACCAAGTTATCTCATTTTTAAAACCCCCATAAGGGCTTCCTATTACACTTAAAGTTTAGACTGCCTGGCATTCTGTCTCAACACGACCTGGCCATACCTATCTCTCAGAAGTAAACTTCCATGCCTTCCCTGGTGGTCAAACATTTACGAATCTGCCTTGATTGAGAATGTAAATCAGTAAAGCCACTATGGAGAACAGTGTGGAGATTTCTTTTAAAAACTAGGAATAGAACTACCGCATGTTTGTGCTCAGTCGCTCAGTCCTGTCCAGTTCTTTGTGACCCCATGGACTGTAGCCCGCCAGTCTCCTCTGGACAGAGGAGATTCTCCAGGCAAGAATTACTGGAATTGGTTGCCACTTGCTCCTCCGGGGGATCTTCCTGACCCAGGGATCAAACCCACATCTCTTGCATCATCTGCACTGCCAGGCAGATTCTTTACCACTGAGCCACCTGGAAGCCCTAAAACTACCATATGACCCAGCAGTTCCACTACTGGGCATACACCCTGAGAAAACCATAATTCAAAAAGACACATGTACCTCAATGTCCATTGTAGCCCTATTTACAATAGCTAGGACATGGAAGCAACCTAGATGTCCATCGGCAAGTAAATAGATAAAGGAGTTGTAGTACATATGTACAATGGAATATTACTCAACCATAGAAAGGAATGCATTTGAGTCAGTTCTAGGGAGGTGGATGAACCTAGAATCTGCTATACAGAGTGAAGTAAGTCAGAAAGAGAAAAACAAATATTGTATATTAACACATGTATATAGAATTTAGAAAAATAGTACTGATGAACCTATTTGCACAGTAGCTATAGAGACACAGATAAACAGAACAGACTTGCGGACACAGCAGAGGAAGCAGAGGGTGGGACGAACTGAGAGAGTAGCTTTAAAACATTTGAATTACCATATGTAAAATATATAGCCAGTGGGAATTTGCTGTATAACACAGGAAGTTTGACCTGGTGCTCTGTGAAAACCAAGAGGGGTGGGATGGGGTGGTGGTGGGAAGGAGGTCCAAGAGGGAGTGGACATACGTATACCTATGCCTGATTCGTGTTGTTCGGTGGCAGAATCCATTACGACATGGTAAAGCAATTATCCTCCAATTAAAAATACAATAAAAATAAGAATCCGCCTTGCAATGTAGGGGATCTGGATTTGATCCCTGGTCGGGTAACCACACATGGCAGAGCGACTAAGCCTGTGCCTCACAACTAGAGAATCTGTGCACTGCAACGAAAAACCCCATGTGACACAGCTAAGGCCTGACACAACCAAATAAAAGAATAATATTTTTTAAAAAGAAGTAGATTTCTAGTCTATTTTCATTTTGCTTACTCTGTTCCAGCAACACTAGCTTTCTTGCAACTCCTTGATGATGCTAAGCTTAGCACTTATTTCCCACCCCCACCCCTTCCCTAAATCTTAACTCCTTCCTGTCACCTAGGAATGAACCCAAATATCACTTCCTTCAGAAGGTGTTCTTTATCTGAACTAGAGAGTTCAGATTCCTAGCCCCAAGACATTATTATTACGAAATCATCTTACACTATACGCTTATCTATCCATCTACTTTAACAGCTCTACAAAAGAAGAAAACTTTTTCACCACTGTATCTTGAATGTCTAAAACAAGCTATGTCATGGGAACTCTATTAAAATTTGTTGAAAGAAAGAATGGATGAATGAATGAATGCAACAAAAGGGAACTTTAGAATCTTATTGTAAAAATTGCATAGGTAACATTGAACTTTTCTGAATGAGAAAGGAAAACTTAATAACAGAGAAGGCAGAATTACAAAAACTCCTTGAGGGCTTTGGTAGGTTGTGATAGGCCACTGAAAATGCGAGGAAAGAATTGCCTCATCAGAGACAAAACCCACAGTATGAGTTAGCAAAGACTGCAAGGCTCATTTACTACTTAGATAATATCCTCTCACTGCCTCTACCTCTGCCTAAAATCCCAGCCATCAGATAAGTGACTTTGGGTAAAACATGTACCCAATGGTCCCTTGAGTCCTGAGGCCGTATCTACTACTTCCTAGTAACTTCCCAAGCTCTAAAGGCAGTTCTACTTTAAAGTTATTTTCTCACTCCCTACATCCTGATAATATTTCTTCTACTCTCCATCATTCTAGTAAAATTGACCTCTCCATATTTTTATTGGTATCCTAATTCTTAACTCCAATTCTCAGTCTTCATTCCCTTTGACCCTACTATATTTGCTTTCCCCCACTGCTGACAGCTTCCTTCCTGCAGAAGCTCTTTATTCCTCTGACTTTCATGTCACTAATCTTCTGATTCTCTTTCTGCTGCTAGATTCCTTGCTCCTGTGAACTGAATCTGTGTCCTTGACATTCTCCAAGCTTTACATCTTGGCCTTCGGTTTTATTCTGTCTATTCTATATTGTAGAATATATCATTACAGTGTGAAGTCATCTATTTAGATAGCCTAACACTGAGTCCAAATCTTCAAGCTGAGCTAAGATTTTTACAGAACCAGCTTTCCTTCTAGACTTCCCTAGTTGCAGTGTTATATTTATTCATTCATTTAAAAAAAAGAAAAGCTTTAAAAAGTCCTAAATTACTCTCTCTTCTCCCAACCTCTCCCATCTGAAACATTCTACTTTAATTTTGTTGTATTTTTCATGTAAGTTCCTTTCTAATATTATTACTATCAATTAATCCTTCCATTTCCATTCTCTTACCTGTTCCAGTAAACCCAGTCAAGTTAATCTTGAAGCATGCTTTAATATATACCTCTGTAATACACACCACTGTATTACTCGAAAGCTATTTTTGATGTGGGTTGACTCTTCCGTAAACTCTGAACTCCTTGGCTTAAGACAATGCTGACCTAGATTCTGGTCTATTTCCCTTCACTAGAGTCGCTTTCCACTGCTCCTGACACAAAACTTCTGCTCCCACTAAACATTTTGCTGTTTGACTGGGATCCTCCCTTGACTCTAAAATCTTGACGTAATAAGGGAGAAAGGGCCTTGACTACTGTAAATTATTAACTGTCTAGATCTGTGCCATCCCAATATGGTAGCCACCAGCCAGCCACATGTAACTCCTGAGTTACTGTGGTTATTGGGACTGAAGGATTGAATTACTGATTTTAATTTCATTTAAAATGAATACTGGATTCAGTTATTGGGAAACTCTTAAGCATATTTGGGACAATTTGGATATGCAAATCCACTGTTTTCAACTGTAAATTTTATGAAACCTAAATATAGATCAAATGTTTGTGACGAAATTTTAGGGACCAAAGTAAGATATGCTAGAAGTGTACAGTACACACTAGAGTTTGAAAACTTAATTTGAAAAAGAGAATGCAAAATACCTTGTGAACATTTTTTGTATTGGTTACATGTTGAAATCATACCCTTTTGAATATTTTGAGTTAAAATACATTATTAATATTAATTTTACCTTTCCTATTTTACTTTTTGCAATATCACAACTAGGAAAAATTTTAAGTATACATGTGGCTCATATAATACATCTCCTGGTTGGTGATTTTCATGTATTATCTTTGTAAATAATGGTCTCATAGCCATAAAGGCTTCCCAGGCCCAACCCTGACTGAATGGATCATAATCTCCAGAAGAAAGTCCTGGGGTTGGTATCTTTAATAAATGTCCCAGGAGAGTCTCATTGTGAGACAAATTTGGGAAACTGTCCTCTAGTGATGGCCTCTCTCTTTAGCATAGCCCTTGTGGTCTTCATCATTCAGTAGATTCCTTTGACACAAACATGCTTTCTCTTGCTATCATTCTGGTTGCACATGTATATTCCAAACTAGACAGATAGTGATTGGGGGAAAAAATGCAATAATTATAGCTAGCATGTATTAAGTGTTAATAAGGTGCCAAGCACCCTATCAAGGGCTCTATGTTTATTTTCCCATTTCCTTTAACAAGAGCATCTATAGTGCAGTGAGGTGGTTGATAGTTTATCCTCACTGCAAGGAGGAAACAGGGATTTAGGTCACATGGTTCTTTTCTGATGGAGCCAAGATCTGGACCTGTTCTGTGGAATGGGAAGGCCTGCCTTCTACACGATACAGCCAAGGTGCATCGTGTTGGATGCTTAAAAATGCAACCGACTCAACATTGCCAAAAGAAGTAGGGGGTATTTCCTGGAGGGTGCCTTCCATATCCAGGAAGCACGTGAGGAGGCAGGAATGTGCTTGCCTTGTTCTCAAGAGGAAGGCAAGTCCCTTGTCAATGGAGCAACTGCTGTGATTTACAAGGAGCTCCCAGCCTCCAGAACTCAGTCATAGGAGCACCTGTTCTGCAGCCCCAGAGGGTACAACTGGAGCTCTGTGTGAGAGGGTTGTCGGGGGTGGTGGGGGGGAGGGCGGCGACACTAGAGAGAGCCATGCCGCAGCTGTCAGCAGGCCAAGGAGCAGACCGGCTGAAGCCTCGATGCCAAGGAACACTCTGTCCAGGCTGTGCGGATGTGAAGATTCCCAGAAAGAGAAAGAAAGGTTGGGTTGGAAGCCGAAGCAAGATTCACCAGGCGTGTATGAAGCATTTAGCTTTTAGTTGTTGTAAAAATGAAAATAATTGTGAAAGCAGAGAGAAATCTGCAGCTGCTCGGGGCTATTCATCCCCTAAGAGATCCCACCAGGCCCTCTTTATTGTTGCAGTTTTGGCAAATTATTTTCTTATCACACACAACCTCCTCACTTCTGTTCCTGGATAAGCACTTAGGCTCATAAAGCTGTGGGTCAGCCACAGTTGAGCATCCAGCCCATGGAACAGCCGGCCGTGGGGAGCTCTGGGGCCCGCCCCTCCGAAAGGCAGCAACTGGAGTCCATAAAAAGCTGGCCTGGCTGAGCCGTTAGCGGCCCCGAGTCTGGGGCTCTGGCCTGGACTGCCCACCACCCCCACGCTGTCTTGGCAAAACCTCACCTGCGGGGATGGCCACGCCACGAGGGCCAGGTCAGGAGCCCCTTTCTTGGGTGTTAAGCCCTTGGCGCCTTCAGGGCCAAGGGGCAGGTGTATGAGCTGGCGCTCAGCTGCGAGGGGCTGGCCGGCCATGGACAGAGGGGCCCGGTGCCCACCACACATGTGTGCTGGACAACTGCGCTGGCATCTCCGGCGTGGGCAGAGAGCATGCCGCGTCCATTATCCCGGCCCATTAGGGAAGCAATTGGAAAAAAACATTTAGCAATTTGGACAGGAGTGAGGCTGCCGAATGGCTCATTTCTCTGTGACAGCCTGCCACGTACAGATGAAAGGGAAGGCTTAGAACAAATTTTCATTACCCCCAAATAAAAAAGCAACAGCAGGCAAAGCAAGGGCTTTGAGGCTGAGAGGTGGGGCCAGAAATCCACCCAGAAGACCACAAAGGCGCCTCAGCAAAACAAATCAATCACTCACCTAGTCACTTCCCCTCGCCGAGCGTGGCTCACGCAGACGACAATCAGGCCTGTCAGGCCTGTCAGGCTTTGGCCTTGAGCTCCGTGCCTCACACTATTCATTCCGTGCACCAAAATACAACCTGCTGGGCTCTGCTCCTGCCCAACGCCCTTCCTCACCTGCCCTCCACAGCCTGTGCTTGGCCGGAAAACCCACCCGTAGCCTGGAAGGCGGTAGCAGCAGGATTTGGTAAAGGAACGAGACCAGGGGTTTGCAAACTGCACCAGGGTCTTTGCATTTTGCTTTGCTTCCTGCTTCAGTTAACCTGGGGGAGACACTCAACCTCAGATTCAGAAGGGCAAAGGGCCCTGGGGGCTCCCAGGTGCTCGGATACTTTAGTGCTCCCCCCAGCACACACCCAATTCAGGTTCTGTGGAGAGAATCCGGGACACACACTAAGCACAGACCCCAAATCAAACCCCCAGCTCTGAATATCCTGCACAGACCCCACACCCACGCCTGCTCTAATGAGTCTGGCTGCCCGCGGAGCTGTATAATACATTGAGCCTTTGACCTTATTAGATGACTGCACAAACACTGCCTTTTCCTGGCCTGGGTGTCTGTCCACAGGTATCCACAGCGCGTTTGCTGTGGCAGATAAAAATGAAGTGTGGTGGGGGGCTGCACGCAGGATGTTGAATAAGACCAGGGCTGGAATAGACAGGCTTTCCATTCCACGATTTCTTGAGACCTCCCCGTCTTTCATTATCAACAGCTTCAAAAACACTTGTTATTAAACATCTGGGTTTTCCTGATATCCAAGACTGCCCAGAGAATAGAATAAATGGGATTCAGGGCCGGGAGGGAGGGGAGTGATGTCTAAGGATGGTTCCCCTTGGGGATGGCTAGTGTTGACAGGTAAAGGTCAGAGAAGGGTTACAGACTCAAGGATACTGAAGCAGGGCCCCACGGTTCCCATTTCTATTCGGATGAGATTAAACTAACTAGTTTGCAAAGGAATAGCATCTATGTGAGGGCTTCCCAGGTGGCGCTAGTGACAAAGAACCTGCCTGCCAATGCAGGAGACACAGGAGATCCAGGTTCGATCTCTGGGTTGGGAAGATCCCCTGGAGGAGGGCATGGCAACCCACTCCAGTACTTTTGCCTGGAGAATCCCATGGACAGAAGAGCCTGGCAAGATATAGTCCATGAGGAATGAGCTGTAGGATTAAAGTTCAGAACTCTTGAAAAAGCAGAGTCCATTGATAAATGAAAATGTGGAGTATTTATAGACAATGGAATGTTATGCAGCTCTAAGAGAAAAAAAGATATCCTGCCATTTTCAACAACATAGAAGGGCCTTGAGAACATCACACTAAGTGAAATAGGTCAGACAGAGGAAAACAGACACCATATGACCTCACGTGTGTGTGGAATCTAAAAAAAATAAATAAGTAAGCATAAAAATAAAAACAGAACTCATAGATTGAGTGATAGAGGTTGGGTGTGGGGCTAAAATGGGTGAAGATGGTCAAAATATGCAAACTTCCAGTTATAAACAAGTCTTGGTAATGTAATATTCAGCATGGCAACTATAATTAACAATATTCCATTATATATTTACTGAGAGTAAATCTTGAAATTTCTCATCAAAGAAATATTCAATTGTGTGTGACGATGGGTATCTAGACTTATTGTGGCAATAATTTCAGAATATATACAAATATTGAATCATTACATTGTACCTGAAACTAATATATGTCAGTTATATCTCAATTAAAAATAAATAAATATGGAAGAAAAAAGAATTCTTTTCAGGCATGTGCTACATCTTCACAAGGAAAATCGTACCATGCCCTATTCTTCCTGAGCTTTACTCTCTTGTGTACAGATGAGAAGAGTACTAGAAAATAAGTTGACATGAGTTAAGAGTTAAGACTTCATATTTTGTAAAATACAGATAGCTCAGCGGGGAATTTCAGACCCAAAGACATCTTTGTTGCTTTCATCTTGACCTGGTCTGCTTTGTCCATGGACACTGGTTTTGATCCAGGTTAGAAGGAGAGGGCCTGACATCGGTGATACACTGGTCACCCAGAGCATGTACTCTGATGTTTGTACAAATAATCTGTAGGCTTTGGATTTTAGAAAAACAACATTCATTTGCATAGTCTTTGCCATAATGACATCTTTCTCCCTATTTTGATGAATACTAAATAAAAAGATGAATGAAGCCAAACTTAGAGAACACCTTGAATCTCAGAGTCCAAGAGTGATCTATGGCTAAAACTACATAGAGAAGACAAAAGACCCTGGAATCCAGTATTCCATGTCTCAGAGAAATTCATAAATAATGCCAGGTTGAGGGTGGTGGCCTTCTTCCACAAAGTTCCCTCTTGTGAATTAGCTCATTCACTCCATTTTACCAACTGAACCAGGTGGGCAGTGTTCTCCTCATTTTGGGTCCAGGGTGACATGACTTGCCATTTGTCATATAGTTGATAAATGTCAACATTCGGACCTAGGTTTATTTTTTAAATAAAATAATTATACTGAGTTTTAATAATAATAATTTTAATTATACTGAGTTTTAATAATAATTTCTGAGTTTTGATATTCACTAAGCAAGAGGAGAGTGAAAAAGTTGGCTTAAAACTCAACATTCAGAAAATGAAGATCATGGCATCTGGTCCCATCACTTCATGGGAAATAGATGGGGAAACAGTGGAAAGAGTGTCAGACTTTATTTTTCTGGGCTCCAAAATCACTGCACATGGTGATTGCAGCCATGAAATTAAAAGACACTTACTCCTTGGAAGGAAAGTTATGACCAACCTGGATAGCATATTCAAAAACAGAGACATTACTTTGCCAACAAAGGTCTGTCTATTCAAGGCTATGGTATTTCCAGTAGTCATGTATGGATGTGAGAGTTGGATTGTGAAGAAAGCTGAGTGCTGAAGAATTGATTCTTTTGAACTGTGGTGTTGGAGAAGACTCTTGAGAGTCCCTTGGACTGCAAAGAGATCCAACCAGTCCATTCTGAAGGAGATCAGTCCTGGATGTTCTTTGGAAGGAATGATGCTAAAGCTGAAACTCAAGTACTTTGGCCACCTCATGAGAAGAGTTGACTCACTGGAAAAGACTCTGATGCTGGGAGGGATTCGGGGCAAGAGGAGAAGGGGCCGACAGAGGATGAGATGGCTGGATGGCATCACCGACTCGATGGACGTGAGTTTGAGTGAACTCCAGGAGTTGGTGATGGACAGGGAGGCTTGGCGCTGTGATTCATGGGGTTGCAAAGAGTGGGACACGACTGAGTGACTGAACTGAACTGAACTGAACTGAAGCATTGTACACCTACTTTGTTTTATCCTTACAATTACCTACACAGTAGATTCTTATCATCTTTGATTTACAGCTGAGAAATGGAGTCCCTGAGAAGGAACATGACTTGTGCAGAGTCAAGCACCTCATGGTGGGGCCTAGGATATGGTAGGATATGCCTGTTCTCCCTGGAGTAAAAGTCCTTAAAGAGATAAAAGACTGACTGCCTTTTATAAACACATAAACCTGCGGCTTCAGCTTCTAGGTCCAGGGCTTTTCCCAACAAAACCTTCTGCATTATAAGCACTCCGCAGTGTCCACCTAGACATCTCTTTCTGCACTAAAATGTTTGCAAGCGTCTGATTCACTTTGTCATTGTGTAGCTTTCCATTAAACAAAACTCTGGTATCAAAGAAACAAGAAGGGACAAGAGTAACACTTGGGTTATCTGGACAAAAATAATTCTACATCAGGTAATTCAGAGGCAACAATTCTGAACTTTTCAAGAAATCTCTCCACGTTTTCAGTTCCCATTGCAAAGAGACCCCATACTTGAAAGGAGGTCCCATGACCAGGACAGAGCCGCATCTAAGCTGACATCTATATTGACCAGGCAAACGCTGCGGCCCTGGAGCACTCTGAATTCAGGAAGGAGAGGAGGAAAAGGATGCCCACACTCAACACTTATTTGTTTTTGATACAATCACGTGAAGCATTTTGTCATGACATCTCTTGGTGAGGACTGTACTGAGAACATCACTGTTCTGCCAGACTTAGGCAAGGGAGTAGCTACAAAAATCTAACTGTATAAATGGATTTTCAGTTAGAAGTCAGAAGAGACTTCTTTCTCTCATGAGATGAAGCTGGTTTAAAATTCACAAACCAATGTTTCTCAAAGAGTGGTCTGCACATCACTTTGACAAGCATCTCTTAAGGTCCTGGTTAAAAAGGCAGAGACCTTGGTCCCACTATAATCCTACTGACTCAGAATCTCTAGGGTAGAGCCCCAGAACCTGCATTTAACAAGGTCCCAGGTGATCTGTATACTCGCTGAAGTTTGTGAACCATCATTCTAAACAACGACAAAACAAAAAGACACTCCCGTATCCACCACTGCTCCCTTTAAACAAGGATGCTGGCCAGATAAAATAATAAAATAAAATTTGTACTTTCCCCAAGACACAGAACTGCTCCCCAAGGAAAGCAGTTGGCAGATATTCCTGCTGACGGGTGCCGGCCATGGCTACAGCAGTTATTTCCAGGCAATGGACAATTCTTTCAGCCCAAATGAAACTTTAGCTTAAAATAACAATGATGGTTTTGTGCAACAGCAATGAACCTTTACATTTATCACTCCCCCAAATGGTATGGACTGCTTAATGCTCTCAGACCCAGTAGTGCCATCCCTAAGCAAAAGGGGCTTTGATTTAACCTCAAACACCATGCTGGAGAGAGTCAAAATAATATCACAGGGCTGGCTTCCAGCTCACTTTTTCTGAACTATTTCTGACTCACTTGGCCTCCAAGCCTAGGTACTCTACTGCTGACCCTCGTCCATTCCTATTCACTTCTTTTAGATTCTTCTTCCTCAAGTACTTTTCCAACCTCAGCTCCAGTGAGCATGCAGGATCTTAGAAAACATGCAAACCTTCACAGCCTAATGGGAAATGCCTAGTGCAGCTAAGGAAAACAGTAATTCATGCGTCCAAATCCCAGAGGGGGAAAAAAATCACAGCAGAGTAAACAGATAGGTAAACAATGTAAAGAATATATCAACATTTATCAGTTTGATGTAGAATAAAGCAGGATTAAATATTCATTGTAGACACTGGCGAATTCTGGCTCCTCCTTAGTTAGAGGCCGTGGTCAAGGACACCCGGGAGTCCCTTTCCCTTCAGTTTGCCCCGCTGCTTTCTGTCTGACCCACAAAAGGCCAGACGCACACTTTCTCTGCAGAGAAGGAAAACCTACTGGGGCATTTCTTCTTTACAACCAAATGCAAAGCTTCCCACTGAGTAAATAGATGGAACTAAGAGCCTAAGTGACACCATTCTCAATGCGGGAGATGTTAACCCTAAGTTTTCCCAGCAACGTGCTGGGATTCTCAGAGGCCGAGGGAAGCCCCCAAGGCCCTCTGCAAAAGCAGGGCAATCGCTTTCCACCAGTGAGCTTAGTCTCCGTACCCTGCAGTTCAGCCACTGACCGCAGATGGCGTGCAGTGTCAGCAAGAAAGCAAGGATCCCAGTGGAAGGCAAGTGGTGTTGAGACGAGTGAATTGAACTTACCAAGATAAATTGCTTTCAGGCTCTGCTCAGTTGAGAAAAGCTCTTGTCTACTGTTACTAGCAAGAGACTTCCTTTTCTTTCTGACAAAATGGCTACATTTTGTCACTTGTCACTTGTTCGTATGGCTTGCACACTCTGACATTTCTGACTCTCCCATTTTTCATACAAATAGAAGTCCTCATGGTTTCTCATATCAGATCTTCCTGTTTCTCCACCTGTCTCCTTCCTCTGTGACCACTTAACTCCCTTTGTGGTACTCACGGTATTGCAAATGATCTCAACCACCTCAGTGGTAAACCACTTGCCTGCCTATGTAGGAGACACGGGTTCCATCCCCAGGTCGGGAAGACCCCCTGGAAATGGAAATGGCAACCCACTCCAGTATTCTCGCCTGGGAAATCCCACGGACAGAGGACCCTGGCGGGCTTCAGTCCATGGGGTCGCACAGCTGGACACGACTGAGCGACTGAACAACAACAGCAGCAACACCTTGAAAAGACCAAACTGGAGCCTGCTCTTTCTCAGTGTTTCTGAACTGCTTTGCCCCACCACCATCTTCTCCAGTCTTTCTGCTGAAAAAAAAAAAATCCTGCCATATTGCAAGGAGACAAGTAAATAATGAATCGAATCCTCCCGGCTAAGAGAGGCACCTGCTAGCAAAGCATGAGGAAGAGAGAAGATAAGTAACAATTCTGTACTGTATACTTGAAAGTTGCTAGTGGAGTAGATCATAAAGGTCCTCACCCTAACAACAACAACAGCAGCAAAAGGGTGTGTTTATTGTGGTGAACATTTTGCCGTTGTATACCAAACCGCATACCCTAAAAGTATGCAATGTTACATGTCAATTATATCTTAATAAAGCTGGGAGGAAAAACAAAGAAAGGGATGATGAGAGTAATTCATTTTTCACTTACATTTTTGCCCTCCAGAAAAGCTGCCCAAGGTGAACTTCCATAGTTCTCTTCTGAGACTCTTCTCATCGTATAGTCTGGGAAGAATTGGGTTCACTGTAAGTAAATGATAAAAGGTCAGTTGAGTCATTACACAAAATTCCCTAGTGACAGGAAAGTGTGAGTGTCCCCCTCAAAGTGCTAACTTTCAATCAGGGTGGAACTTCGCTCTGAGAAAACTGGGCTCCTCAAGCCTAAACCTTGATAAAAGATGTCAGCGAGACAAGAAGTTAGAAAAAGGAGGGTAATTATTGTTTTTTAGTCATGCATGAGTAACTTCGCTCAGGTGGGTATTAACTCAGTCATTTCTAGGAGGCCAGAGGATGAAAAAGGCAGAGGATGAAAGACAAGAGAGCCAAAGAAAAGAAAAAAGACACAGAGGAAGAGGCACGAAAAGAAGAAAGAGCAAGTGACACGTATAGTATTTTTTTATTTGTCCTGACTGCATTTGAAATTTCTGGGTTGCAAAAAATTGAATCCCCTATGTCTCAAAGCCCCTCCAGGTAATTGGAACAGTCACCATCTGCCTCCCATAGGAAGCTGATCCTTGGCTTTTATCAACTACAGTAAACTCTATTTTAGAACATATTTGTTACAAGTATCAGAATTCTCTCCCTGGAATTATATTTTTGGCATCTATGTATCTCTATCTTTTGCAAAGGTACAATAAAAGACCATGTTAAAAAAATAAACTTTTGTGTGCTTAAACTTTATTTTTTATCTCCTAAATTTGACTGCCTAGATCTACATAAGATTGCTAAAAACTTGAAGCTCTTCGAGGGCAGTAGTTTTACCCTGCTCTCAGAACTTTATTAAAGTATTTGCTTGGCAATACGTATGTCATTTCATGATATGATGAGCCAAGAAATAAAAGCTGCTTGATAATAAAACATTAAGTTGTGCTTGCTTCGGCAGCACACATACTAAAATTGATAATAAAACATTAAGTAAATGTCCATATTCTTTTATTTTTCACACACACATCATATATATATATATATTTAAATTTTCATTGGGGTATAGTTGATTTACAATGTTGAGCTAGTTTCAAGTGCATAGCAAAATAAATCTGTCGTACAAATACATATATCTACTCTTTTTTAGATTCTTTTCCCATATAGGCCACTACAAAGTACTGAGTAGCGTTCCCTATGCTATACAATAGGTCTTTATTCATTATCTAGTTTATATATCAGAGAAGGCAATGGCACCCCACTCCAGTACTCCTGCCTGGAAGATCCCATGGATCAGAGGAGCCTAATGGGCTGCAGTCCATGGGGTGGTGAAGAGTCAGACACAACTGAGTGACTTCACTTTCACTTTTCACTTTCATGCATTGGAGAAGGAAATGGCAACCCACTCCAGTGTTCTTGCCTGGAGAATCCCAGGGACAGCGGAGCCTGGTGGGCTGCCGTCTATAGGGTTGCACAGAGTTGGACACGACTGAAGCAACTTAGCAGTTTATATATAGTAGTGATATATTCAAACTATCATGTCTATTCTAAAAATTTAGAATATACAGATATATACAAAAAAGAATAAAATTCTCACATAATTCCACCTTCCAACAGTTAATAACTATTCTTAACATACTGGGGTCGGTATACATGTATGTATACAATATACACATATAATTTATTGTATTAAGATGAATCATTGGCTATATACTATTTGTCACATTTTTTCCATTTAACAATATAGTTTTTCATGGATCTCTTTTCATTTTATTAACGACTATGTAAAATCTTAAAAATTATGTTTAATAAATGCATATGTTCCATTATGTAGGATATCAAATATTATTTACCCAATTTGTTCAATTTATGATCAGGTATTTTTAGTGGTTCCAATTATTTGTATGTGGAACAATGGTTGAGATGAACATTTTCAGCATTAAATCTTTGTGTACATTCATGATTATTTTCTAATTCTATTAAATGGAATTATGAGATCAGAGGACTCAGCCTTTTAAAGTTGACTGTTTTATATTGCTAACTTAATAAACTGAAAGCCTCTATCAATTTACTCTTCTACCAGCAGTGGGCATACATATATCTTTAAAGTAAGTTGTCAAACAGCAGATCCCATCCAAAAACAGGTAATTTTCTTTTTATGACCCCAATATACATTTGTGGTAGATAGTAACAATTTCAGCAATATGATCATAAAGATCTTTTATTGGTTTGGTTGCAATAATAATGAAGGTTAACATGTTTTATTAGTCAAAGATCTTCCTATGAATACAAAGTTGGCATCTGTACATGATTTCATGATCAACTTTTTTAGGCATAGAACAGAGAAGTCCTATGTACAAGGTGGCCTAAGGAGCAGACCAAGAACAGAAAACCAAACTCATTTCTCAGTTATTCATTCATTGGTTCTTTCTTCAGCATTTATTGACTATACCCATTTCCACCATTCTGTGGTCTATTCCATGGAAACTCAAATCTAAGAGAAACAAACATCTAGTTCTTGTAACAGACCATATATATCCCAGAAATCTCTTCAAAAATTCAGAAGTTTCTAACAGTTGTCCAAAATGGCAGCTGATCATTTTACAAAACCAAATTAGCAAAGCCCTAATTAATTAAATGATTGATTAATCAACTGACTTACACACCTGTACACCAGTGCATAAGCATAGAAGCAGCTTTCATATGCAAGGCACAGCCAATACAGTAAAATGTATTAGCTCTTAGTAGCTTCAGAGCTAATACAAAAACCTTGGCAATGGGGCTTCCCTGGTGGTTTAATGGTAAAGAGTCTACCCACCAATGCAGGAGACATGGGTTTGATCCCCGATCCGGGAAGATCCCACATGCTGCAGAGCAATTAAGCCCCTGTGCCACAACTACTGAGTCTGCGCTCTAAGAGCCGGGGAGCTACAACTACTGAAGGCTGAGAGCCCTAGAGCCCATGCTCTGCAACAAGAGAAGCCCCTACACTGCAACTAGAGAGCAGCCCCATCGCTCGCCACAACTAGAGAAAAGCCTGCACAGCAAAGAAGACCCAGCATAGCCAAAGATAAATAAATAAAATTATTTTTTTAAAAGACTTGGCCATAAACACATAAAACTTTAACTAGCAATCCATGGTACAGAAAGAAAATGCCACTGAAAAGAGATTCAGCTGAGTGAAAGGACTGGCTTTGCTCTTAAAAGCTGCAGTGGTTGGAAGTAGAACCCAGGCTTTGTCTTAATGGACAGTGGAATGCAGATGATAAAGAAGGACGCATAGTAGGAAATCAGCCTCAGAAGCCTGGGAGCAAGATCCAATGGGGAGGAGGAGAATGAGAACTTCAGAACAGCCTTGCTGGAGTAGAGAGTGCAGTGTTAGGAAGAGAAAAAACATGCTGGAAAACAGCTGAAGCCAGATTGCTACATATGATGAAAGCAAGTCTCAGGCTGCAGGGCTCCATCCTAAGGCAGTGGGGAACCAGAGAAGATTTTAGAGGAAGGAGATGCAGGTGGGGACAGGACTGGGCCCCACAGAGAGCAAGCTGAGAGCGGGGGTGGAGGTGGAGAGAGACTAACATCAGGAGGCCAGTTTGGAGACTGCAGCAACGATCTTGGTGTGAAGTCATTAGGTGCTGGAGACCAGGAAGATACAATGAGATGAAAATGGGGAGGAATTTGAGATATCAGAGCACACTGAGTTTTAAGGAGTTGTGAAAGCTTTTGTTCCTGGTCACCCTTCCTTCACATGATCAATTAAACAGGAAATGACAGCAGATTGCCTCTCTGGCCCCACCAGTGTTTACTCTTCTCTGTCCCCTGACTTGGAGACAATTCTGACATCAGACAACTGTAAAACCAAATGTTTATCTTAGTAACTCATACTGGAGTATTGTCAACATAATTATTAAAAGATACCTTATAGATTAAAAGCTCCCCCAGTGGCACAGATGGTAAAGAATCTGCCTGCAATGCAGGACACACAGTTTCCATCCCTGGGCTGAGAAGATACCCTGGAGAAGGGAATGGCAACCCACTCCAGTATTTTTGCCTGGAGAAGTCCATTGACAGAGAAGCCTGGAGAGCTACAATCCATGAGGTCACAAAGAGTGGGGCACGACTGAGCAACTTTCACTTTACATATTAAAAAGGAGCAAGTCTCCATTATGAACATGTGCATCACATATAAATCACACTCTATTGTGTATCTATGGCATTTTGATTCATATATGCTACTAACTTTGAAGGAAGTAACGCTTTTATTAGATAACCCATGCACAGAAAATGTTAGAATAATTTGCAGAAAATATTTCAAAATCTCTCTAAACGGCTCAGAAGCATTAACAACTTAGGAAAGACTATGTCTTGCTAAAAAACATGAATTGCCTACCGTCTTTTTTTAATGAGAATTTAAGAATGTTTATTAAAAAAGAAATAAATTTTCCATTTCAGCTCATTTGGCTTCATCTGCCATTAAATCCTACATATACCCAAGAGTTTACACTGATGTACTTAAATATTGTTTCTGCATTGAGATTGCCTAATGAGGCAATTAGTGGAACTCCTCAGATAGCTGGACCAAACACTTTTCGGCAGAAGAGGTCCACTCAAGCAACAGTGCAAAGTGCTTACACTCCCTGCCCACTTCTATTTGACAGCGTGTCTTAGACGAGTGGTGATTTTGGAAGGCAGACAAAACCATGCACTTTGCCCAAATGGAGAAAGAATGAGCTTGAGGCCAGTATGCATGAAAACCATGTAAAAGGCACAGTGTTGATGAAGAGAACCATGTCCCGCCTTCCCTTTGAATTATAGTTTTGTGTCTTTGCTCTAACCCAAATCTTTCCAAACTTCAGTCTTTGAGGAATCCCTGGTTTTTGCTGTTGCTGTTGTTGCCCTCTGTTTAACTATTTGCTTTCTTTAAATATAAATGACTGACTTTCTTTACGTTGATTCAAAACTTTTACTAAATTTTATTTTAAAGGAAACTATTACTGCCATAAATGGAAAATCAGAATCACTTGATACAAACAATAAAAGGAAGTTCCACGGCACTGAACCATGTTCTTAAGAGAGGCTGCAATACTATTTTCTGGCAAAACTTGAAGCCTGAGATATTTTCTTTCTGTTGCAGGGGGAGATTAGCAAAGACTGGAGAAGTTTTAAAGTTATTTCAGCATCAGATAGAAACTTTCTCCTCGACTCCATCATAAGAACTGAAAGAGAATTGAAAATGAAATAGCTTCTGCCCAAAGTGGTTTTTTATTGGCTGATTTATATTTAACAAACACACATAGCAATCACCAGGTGCCAGGCTTATTTTAAGTTATTTATAACCATGAACGCCTCTAATTCTCATAACAACCCTGTGAGGTAGTACTATTCTTATCCCCAGTTTACAGAGAAGGAAAATAAGGCAGGAAGAAGTTGAGTGATTTGATCAAGGTCACATGATTAAAAAGTAGCAAAGCCAGTGTTCAAATGCGGGTGTTTTCACTGGTTGTCTCAGCACCTCCTCACACTGCCCATGTGGGAGTGGGACTCAGTATATAAAGTCATGGTCACATGCTACCTCACATCACAGCGTGTGCCAGTCAAACCATCAACCCACATTCTTTCTCTTCTTGGATGATTAGCATTGATGTATTTGAATGGTTACTTGAAGTTTTAATATTAACATATCACTTTTTAAAAATTTATATTTTAATTGAAGGATAATTGCTTTACAGAATTCTGTTTTCTGTCAAACCTCAACAACATGAATCAGCCATAGGTATACATATATCCCCTCCCTTTTGAACCACCCTCCCAACTCCTTCCCCATCACACTCCTCTAGGTTGATACAGAGCCCCTGTTTGACTTTCCCAAGCCATACAGCAAATTCCCGTTGGCTATCTACTTTACATACGGTAATGTAAGCTTCCATGTTACTCTCTCCATGCATCTCACCCTCTCCTCCCCTCCCCCCATGTCCATAAGTCTACTCTCTATGCCTGTTTCTCCATTGCTGCCCTGTAAATAAATGCTTCAGTACCATTTTTCTAGATTCGGTATATATGTATTAGAATACAATATTTATCTTTCTCTTTCTGACTTACTTCACTCTGTATAATAGGTCCTAGGTTCATCCAACTCATTAAATTGACTCAAATGTGTTCCTTTTTATGGCTGAGTAATATTCCATTGTGTATACGTACCACAACTTCTTTATACATTTATCTGTCGATGCATATCTAGATTGCTTCCGTGGTCTAGCTGTTGTAAACAGTGCTGCAATGAACAGTGGGATACATGTGTCTTTTTCAGTTTTGATTTCCTCAGGGTACATACCTAGGAGCGGGGTTGCTGGGTCATATGGGGGTTTCCTAGTATTTTAAGGAATCTCCATATCATCTTCCATAGTGGCTGTATCAATTTACATTCCCACCAACAGAGCAAGAGTGTTCCCTTTTCTCCAACATTTATTGTTTATAGACTTTTTGATGATGGCCATTCTGACTGGTGTGAGGTGATATCTCATTGTAGTTTTGATTTGCGTTCCTCTAATAATGACAGATGTTGAGCATCTTTTCATGTGTTTGGTAGCCATCTGTATGTCTTTGGAGAAATGTCTGTTTAGGTCTTTTTCCCACTTTTTGATTGGGTTGTTTGTTTTTCTGGTATTGAGTTGTATGAGCTTCTTGTATGTTATGGAAATTAATCCTTTGTCAAGTTGTTTCATTTGCGATTATATTTCCTCCAATTCTGAGGGTTGTCTTTTCACCTCGCTTATAGCTTCCTTTGCTATGCAAAAGCTTTGAACTTTAATCAGGTCCCACTTGTTTACTTTTGTTTTTATTTCCATTACTCTAGGAGGTGGGCCATAGAGGATCTTGTTTTGATTTATGTCACTGAGTGTTCTTGCCTATGTTTTCCTCTAAGAGCTTTACAGTTTCTGGTCTTACATTTAGGTCTTTCATCCATTTTGAGTTTATCTTTGTGTATGGTGTCAGGAAGTGTTCTAATTTCATTCTTCTACATGTAGCTGTCCAGTTTTCCCCTCGTCCAAGGTAAGGAGCATTGGCTGCTCTTTGCTGGAGCAGCCGTGAAGAGATACCCCACGCCCAAGGTAAGAGAAACCCAAGTAAGATGGTAGGTGTTGCAAGAGGACATCAGAGGGCAAACACACTGAAACCATACTCACAGAAAACTAGTCAATCTAATCACACTAGGACCACAGCCTTGTCTAACTCAATGAAACCAAGCCATGCCCGTGGGGCAACCCAAGATGGGCAGGTCATGGTGGAAAGATCACACAGAATGTGGTCCACTGGAGAAGGAAATGGCAAACCACTTCAGTATTCTTGCCTTGAGAACCCCATGAACAGTATGAAAATGCAAAATGATAGGATACTGAAAGAGAAACTCCCCAGGTCAGTAGGTGCCCAATATGCTACTGGAGATCAGTGGAGAAATAACTCCAGAAAGAATGAAGGGATGGAGCCAAAGCAAAGAGAATACCCAGCTGTGGATGTGACTGGTAATAGAATCAAGGTCCAATGCTGTAAAGAGCAATATTGCATAGGAACCTGGAATGTCAGGTCCATGAATCAAGGCAAATTGGAAGTGGTCAAACAAGAGATGGCAAGAGTAAATGTCGACATTCTAGGAATCAGCGAACTGAAATGGACTGGAATGGGTGAATTTAACTCAGATGACCATTATATCTACTACTGCGGGCAGGAATCCCTCAGAAGAAATGGAGTAGCCATCATGGTCAACAAAAGAGTCCAAAATGCAGTACTTGGATGCAATCTCAAAAACGACAGAATGATCTCTGTTTGTTTCCAAGGCAAACCATTCAATATCACAGTAATCCAAGTCTATGCCCCAACCAGTAACGCTGGAGAAGCTGAAGTTGAATGGTTCTATGAAGACCTACAAGACCTTTTAGAACTAACACCCAAAAAAGATGTCCTTTTCATTATAGGGGACTGGAATGCAAAAGTAGGAAGTCAAGAAATACCTGGAGTAACAGGCAAATTTGGCCTTGGAATACGGAATGAAGCATGGCAAAGAGTAATAGAGTTTTGCCAAGAAAATGCACTAGTCATAACAAACACCCTCTTCCAACAACACAAGAGAAGACTCTATACATGGATGTCACCAGATGGTCAACCCTGAAATCAGACTGATTATATTCTTTGCAGCCAAAGATGGAGAAGCTTTATACAATCAGCAAAAACAAGACCAAGAGCTGACTGAGGCTCAGACCATGAACTCCTTATTGCCAAATTCAGACTTAAATTGGAGAAAGTAGGGAAAACCACTAGACCATTCAGGTATGACCTAAATCAAATCCCTTATGATTATACAGTGGAAGTGAGAAATAGATTTAAGGGCCTAGATCTGATAGATAGAGTGCCTGATGAGCTATGGAATGAGGTTCGTGACATTGTACAGGAGACGGGGATCAAGACCATCCCCATGGAAAAGAAATGCAAAAAAGCAAAATGGCTGTCTGGGGAGGCCTTACAAATAGCTGTGAAAAGAAGAGAAGCGAAAGGCAAAGGAGAAAAAGAAAGATATAAACATCTGAATGCAGAGTTCCAAAGAATAGCAAGAAGATATAAGAAAGCCTTCCTCAGTGATCAATGCAAAGAAATAGAGGAAAACAACAGAATGGGAAAGACTAGAGATCTCTTCAAGAAAATCAGAGATACCAAAGGAACATTTCAGGCAAAGATGGGCTCGATAAAGGACAGAAATGGTATGGACCTAACAGAAGCAGAAGATATTAAGAAGAGATGGCAAGAATACACAGAAGAACTGTACAAAAAAGATCTTCACAACCCAGATAATCACGATGGTGTGATCACCTACCTAGAGCCAGATATCCTGGAATGTGAAGTCAAGTGGGTCTTAGAAAGCATCACTATGAACAAAGCTAGTGGAGGTGATGGAATTCCAGTTGAGCTATTCCAAATCCTGAAAAATGATGCTGTGAAAGTGCTGCACTCAATATGCCAGCAAATTTGGAAAACTCAGCAGTGGCCACAGGACTGGAAAAGGTCAGTTTTCATTCCAATACCAAAGAAAGGCTGTGCCAAAGAATGCTCAAACTACCACACAATTGCACTTATCTCACACACTAGTAAAGTAATGCTTAAAATTCTCCAAGCCAGGTTTCAGCAATATGTGAACCGTGAACTTCCTGATGTTCAAGCTGGTTTTAGAAAAGGCAGAGGAACCAGAAATCAAATTGCCAACATCTGCTGGATCATCGAAAAAGCAAGAGAGTTCCAGAAAAACATCTATTTCTGCTTTATTGACTATGCCAAAGCCTTTGACTGTATGGATCACAATAAACTGTGCAAAATTCTGAAAGAGATGGGAATACCAGACCACCTGATTTGCCTCTTGAGAAATTTGTATGCAGGTCAGGAAGCAACAGTTAGAACTGGACATGGAACAACAGACTGGTTCCAAATAGGAAAAGGAGTATGTCAAGGCTGTATATTGTCACCCTGTTTATTTAACTTATATGCAGAGTACATCATGAGAAAGGCTGGACTGGAAGAAACACAAGCTGGAATCAAGATTGCCGGGAGAAATATCAATAACCTCAGATATGCAGATGACACCACCCTTATGGCAGAAAGTGAAGAGGAACTCAAAAGCCTCTTGATGAAAGTGAAAGTGGAGAATGAAAAAGTTGGCTTAAAGCTCAACATTCAGAAAATGAAGATCATGGCATCCGGTCCCATCACTTCATGGGAAATAGATGGGGAAACAGTGGAAACAGCATCAGACTTTATTTTTCTGGGCTCCAAAATCACTGCAGATGGTGACTGCAGCCATGAAATTAAAAGACGCTTACTCCTTGGAAGGAAAGTTATGACCAACCTAGATGGCATATTCAAAAGCAGAGACATTACTTTGCCAACAAAGGTCCATCTAGTCAAGGCTATGGTTTTTCCTGTGGTCATGTATGGATGTGAGAGTTGGACTGTGAAGAAGGCTAAGCGCCAAAGAATTGATGCTTTTGAACTGTGGTGTTGGAGAAGACTCTTGAGAGTCCCTTGGACTGCAAGGAGATCCAACCAGTCCATTCTGAAGAAGATCAGCCCTGGGATTTCTTTGGAAGGAATGATGCTAAAGCTGAAACTCTAGTACTTTGGCCACCTCATGCGAAGAGTTGACTCATTGGAAAAGACTCTGATGCTGGGAGGGATTGGGGGCAGGAGGAGAAGGGGACGACAGAGGATGAGATGGCTGGATGGCATCACTGACTCGATGGAGGTGCGTCTGAGTGAACTCTGGGAGTTGGTGATGGACAGGAGGCCTGGCATGCTGCGATTCATGGAGTCACAAAGAGTCATACACGACTGAGCGACTGATCTGATCTTATCTGATCTCACTTTCTTTCCCCCTTTGTCAAAAATAAGGTACCATAGGTGCATGGGTATTTCTGGGCTTCCTATCTTGTTCCATTGGTCTATATTTCTGTTTTTGTGTCAGTACCATACTGTCTTCATGACTGTAGCTTTGTAGTATAATCTGAAATCAGGAAGATTGATTCCTCTAGCTCCATTCTTATTTCTCAACACTGCTTTGGCTGTTCAGCATCTTTTGTGTTTCTATATGAATTGTGAATTTTTTTTGTTCTAGCTCTGTGACAAATGGTAATTTGATAGGGATCACATTGAATCTGTAGATGGCATTTTGTAGTACAGTCATTTTCACAATATTGTTCCTTCCTACCCAGGAACATGGAATATCTCTGCGTCTGTTTATGTCATCTTTGATTTCTTTCATTAGTTTCTTATAATTTTATGTGTACAGTTCTTTTGTCTCCTTAGGTAAGTTTATTATTAGATGTTTAATTCTTTTTGTTGCAATGGTGAATGGGATTGATTCCTTAATTTCTTTCTGATTTTTTCATTGTTAGCATACAGAAATGCAAGTGATTTCTCTGTATTAATTTTGTATCTTGCAAGTTTGTTAAATTCACTGGTTAGCTCTAGTAATTTTCTGATATTCTCTTTAGGGTTTTCTACATACAGTATCACATCATCTGCACACAGTGAGAGCTTTACTTCTTACTTTCCAATCTGGATTCCTTTTATTTCTTTTTCTTCTCTGATTGCTGTAGCTAGGACTTCCAGAACTATGTTGAATAATAGTCTTGTTCCTGATCTTAGGGGAGATTCTTTCAGTTTTTTCCCCATTGAGAATAATGTTTTCTGAGAGCTTATCATTTATGGCCTTTACTATGTTGAGGTAGGTTTCTTCTTTGCCGATTTTTTGAAGCGTTGTAATCATAAATGGGTGTTGAATTTTGTCAAAGGCTTTTTCTGCATCTATTGAGACTATCATTTGTTTTTTAATCTTTCAATTTGGCAATATGGTGTATCACACTGATTGATTTGCATATATTGAAGAATCCTTGCATTCCTGGAATAAACCCAACTTGATCCTGGTGTATGAGCTGTTTGATGTGTTGCTGAATTCTGTTTGCTAAAATTTTGTTGAGGACTTTT
This sequence comes from Bos taurus, assembly GCF_002263795.3. Lineage (NCBI taxonomy): Eukaryota > Metazoa > Chordata > Mammalia > Artiodactyla > Bovidae > Bos > Bos taurus. The sequence continues at coordinate 31,082,952 of NC_037351.1, read as the reverse complement.
GTATCTGTGTTCATCAGTGATATTGGCCTGTAGTTTTCTTTTTCTGTCTTTGTCTGGTTTTGGTATCAGGGTGATGGTAACCTCATAGAATGAGTTTGGAAGTGTTCCTTCCTTGGAATTTTTTGAAAGAGTTTTAGAAGGATAGGCATTAGCTCTTCTCTAAAGGTTTGATAGGATTCTCCTGTGAAGCCATCTGGTCCTGGGCTTTTGTTTTTGGGGAGATTTTTGATCACAGCTTTAATTTCAGTGCTTATAATTGGGTTGTTCATAATTTCTGTTTCTTCCTGGTTCAGTCTTGGAAATATCACTTTTGAATTAATATGTTTCTATCCATTAGAAACATTATAATATGTAAATACTTTATAATATATAAATATTAATATGTTTCTATCCATTCCCTTTCAACCATATATGTCTTTAATCTATAAGACCTTGTAGGCAGCATTTATTAATAGTTGGGTGATTTTTCATCTGTTGAGTTATTCTATGTCTTTTGATGGAAAGTTTACATTAAAAGGGGTTGTTGATAGAGTAGGGCTTCATTTTGCCATTTTTTAACTTGTTTTCTTTCTGTCTTGTGGCTTTTTTGTTACTCTTTTTCCCTCTTGCTGTCTTTCTTCCTGTTTTGTTGATTTTTTTTTTTTTTTTGCAGTTACATACTTTGATTCCTTTTTCATTTTCTTTTGTATATCTTCTATAGGTATTCTCTGTAGCTACCATTGGGACAACATGAAACATGGTAATGACAATCCATTTTAAGCTAATGACAAATGGACTTCAAATGAATACAAGTACTCTACACTTTTACTTCTCTAGACACACACTTCATGTATTGATTTCACAAATTACTTCCTTTTATGTTGACATCCATTAACATTTTTATAGTTATAGCCATTTTTCATATATTTGTCTTTGAAGTTCTTTACAAGAATTAAACGTAGTTAATACACCACCATGGCACCCCACTCCAATACTCTTGCCTGGAAAATCCCATGGGCGGAGGAGCCTGGTGGGCTGCAGTCCATGGGGTCGCTAAGAGTTGGACACAACTGAGCAACTTCACTTCCACTTTTCACTTTCGTGCATTGGAGAAGGAAATGGCAACCCACTCCAGTATTCTTGCCTGGAGAATCCCAGGGATGGGGGAGCCTGGTGGGCTGCCGTCTATGGGGTCAGAGTCAGACATGACTGAGGCTACTTAGTAGTAGTAGTAGTAGTAGTAGTAGTAATACACCACCAAGACAGTGTTACAAAATTTTGTATTTGTCTGTATATTTACCTTTACCTGCAAGCAGCTTTCATATGTTTTTGTGTTGCTGTTTAGTGCTTTTTCACTTTAACTTAAAGCATTTTCTTTATCATTTCTTGTAAGTAAATCTAATGGTGATGAATTCCCTCAGCTTTTGTTTGAAATTTTTTTCCTTCATTTTTAAAGGATAGTTTTCCCAGACATACTATTCTTGGTTTATAGGGCTTTCTTCTTCCACTGCTTGGAATATATCATCACACTCCCTTCTGGCTTGCAAATCTGCTGAGAAATCCACCCGTAGTCTAATGTTGATACCCTTGTATGTGATCAACACTTTTAGTGGTCTTACTGCTTACAAAATTCTTTTTATCTTTCACTTTCTACAATTTAATTATAGCATGTCCCACTTGCAGATTTCTTTGAGTATATCTTAGTTGTAGATCATTTAGTTTCTTAAATATGAATGTTCATTCTTTCCTCAGATTTTGGTAATTTTCACCCATTATACAATATCTTTAAATATGTTTTCTGTCTCTTTCTCTCTTTATTGTCTTTCTAGGACTCCCAAAATATGTATATCATTCCTTTTGATGGTGTTCCATAAGTCCATTAGGCTTTCTTCATTTTTTTTTCTCTTTGTTCCTCTGACTGGATAATTTCCAAATGATGTGTCTTTGAGTTTGCTGACACTTTCTTCGGCTTGATCAAGTCTGCTGTTGAATCCCTCTAGTGAATTTTTCACTTGAGCTATTGTATTCTTAAGCTCCCAAAACTTGTTTTGTTCTTTTCTGTACTATATTTTTGCTAATAATCCTAATAATCTCATTTTGTTTATGCATCATTTTCTTGAGCTCATAGAGCATATTCATGTTTAATTCTTTGTCAAGCAATTTATATATGTCCATTTCTTTAGGCTCAGTTTCTGGAGATGTAGTTTGTTCTTTGGGGGGGGGTCATGTTTCCCATTTCTTGTGTCTCAAAACTTTGCATTGGCATCTGTGCATTTGGAAAAAACAAAACAAAACAGCCAATTTTTCCAATCTTTATGGACTTGCATCCTTCAGGGGAAGAGTCTCACCAATCAGCCTAACTAGAGATCCTTGGGGCCTGTAAAACTTCTGGGGGGCGGGGTGCATCGTCTCTGGGCTTTTACCTATAATTTCTCAATTAGAGTCTTGCCAATTGCTTATTCATGAGCTCTTTATCTCTTGCTCCCTCTGGTGTCTATCTGTAGAACGGCAAGTTATCTGGTTCTACAGCAGCAAGCCACCCACTCTCTCTCGTTCTCAGTAGCCAATGTTCTCAGTCATTCAAAGTATGCCAACTCTGTGTCAGCACCTCAAGTCAGACAAGACAGATATCAGTCAGGCAGGCAACTCTCTGAAAAGCCAGGACACTGAATGTACATTCCATTCTTCTTTTTCCCCCTGAGGAGGAAGTCATGAGATGGCATGCTCTCTTCTGGCACTGTGCTGTGCTGGCTTGTGGAAGAAGTTGACATGGGTAAAGTGAAAGCTCTTTTTCCTGTTTCAATGTAACTATTCTCAGCTTTGTACTCACCTGGGGGTACTGCAACCTCTTAACTGGATTCTAGAAATTTCATAACTATATTTTGGTCCATATGTAGTTTTTAAATTGGTGTTTCTATAGGGGAGTGAGGGCTAGGATTCCTACTTGACAATCTTGCTGACATCACTCGTGTGTATGTCTGTGAGTGTGTGTGTATTACTCTGACTGGCATTATTTTAAAATGAATTGTGTATTGCAATACCACCTAGAAAGTATTATAGGTTGAACTGATTCTAAATAGTGTAAGAAAATTTGAATGAACTCCAAACTGGATGTCTCCTTCCCCAATCTCTTCCAGATCCATATTTACTACTGATTACCTAGATTTTCTGTGACTTGAATGACTATCACTGGGTGACTAAAATAACTTGACTTACTAAGGTATAAAGAAACCTCATTTTTATCCTCTCCTTGCATCACCCCTGCAAATACATTCAACCAATCCTTTGTCACTCACTGAAATCTTGTGTAAATCATAAGGCTTTCTCTACCACTTTCAGATATTATCAAATCATCTCAATTTTCAAATAATAAAATACTCCATCCAGCCTAATTTTCAAACTCTAAACTCTAACTCAGTTTATGGCATCACCCCCTCCTCCAGCTCAGGTCTGATACAGGTCAAGGAATCTGCATTGGGAGAGGGGGCCTGGATGATTTCACCCTGTCCCCATTTTCCCAGCTTGCTTTACCACTGATTCCCCTTTCATGATGCTGCCTCTGATTCCACAGAAATGGAGCAGTGCACAGAAGAGAGGTAAGGGGCAAAACTATCTTACTTCTGGATTCTGGTATTGTTGTTTTTCAATGGCTAAGTTGTGTCCAGCTTTTTGCGACCCCATGAACTGCAGCATGTCAGGCTCCCCCATCCTTCACTATCTCCTAGAGTTTGCTCAAAATGATGCCATCCAACCATCTCACCCCCTGTCACCCGCTTCTCCTCCTGCCCTCAATTTTTCCTGCATCAGAGTCTTTTCCCGTGAGTCGGTTCTTCGCATCAGGTGGCCAAAGCACTGGAGCTTTAGCTTCAGTCCTTCCAATGAATATTCAGGATTGATTTCCTTTAAGATTGACTGGTGTGATCTGCTTGCTGTCCAAGGGACCCTCAAGAGTCTCCTCCAGCACCACAGATCAAAAGCATCAATTCTTTGGCACCCAACTTTCTTTATGGTCCAACTCTCACAGCTGTATATAACTACTGGAAAAGCCTAGCTTCGACTATATGGACCTTTGTCAGTAAAGTGATGTCTCTGCTTTTTATCATGCTGTCTAGGTTTGTTAACCTGGCGTTGATGGGATGCTTTCTGGACTCTGTGGAGACCCTCCACCATCACTGGGGACCTCCTCAGTTCTCTTGACATGGCCAATGTCTGTATCCATGGACTGCTTATGATTCCCGCCCCCCACCCCTGATACATATGGAGAAGCCCCTTCCTTGTTATAATGACTCCACTTTGCCAACAGAATCAAGGCACTACAAGGCACAATATTCAAACTCTTCACAATGTTTTCCGAGTCTGCATTCCTTTCCACTCTGCTCACATTCTGCTCACATACCAAAGATGGCTCTTGCCCCAAATATTCTGTATTTTTCACACACTCATGTCATTGCACAGATTATTCCTTCCCCTCTACTTCTCCTGACAACCCCCATCCATCTTTTATGTATGTAGAAGAGAATCCTCTTCTTCCTGCTTTACTGTATCCTCCCAGAGAGGAGGAAAATGCCCACGTCACTCTGGCAGACACCTTTCAGATGGCACTGCACCAAGCCTCATCATTCCTGACTTTCTCAAAACAAGAAGGGGCCGTGGCAGCTGACATGACTATGGTGAGCCTCATGTCCACTGGGCCGCTTTGTTTTTTCTTTTAGTGAATGGAGTTATTTGTCTCAAAAGAGACATTTCTGATCGTCCCTCAAAACAGAAACACCTCTCTTTTCTTTCCCTCCCTTCGCTTATTACACATTTTTTAATTAAGAGGAACTTTGGTACCACTTGGCTCAATTTTTTGTGTGCAAACCCTAACAGTGAGAACCCTAGAAAGAAAGGGGAATGAGCCAACAAATGGCATTTAGTCAACAAACCAGATCTTGAATCTCTAGTAGAAACCCAACTCAAGTGCTGTCTCTTCTGTGAAGCCTTCTTGACCTTCCCAGCCATGCAGCTACCCTGTCCTTCATGTCCCCAAGGCACTCTGGTGATAGCACATGGTGTAACAACAGTGTACTGTGTGACGATGCCTTCTGCTGAACTGTGAGCTCAGCTGGATCCCCTGGGTTTCTTTCAGTTTTGTATTTATAGCAAACAAGAGAGTATAGCATATAGATACTGAAAAAAGACATCCATCTAATTATCAGAAGAGCAAACACAGGGCATTGTAAAGAGTCCCGGGGCCAAAAATCACTTGCTTCAAAATTATCTCCAAGATGATCTGCATATATAAGAAGGAAGAAGAAAAGATCTCCTAAGGATATCCAAGATGGTGGGTCTATTTTACAGGAGGAGAACTCGAATTAATCAAACATGTGCATGCTAAGTCGCTTCAGTGGTGTCTGACTCTTCGTGACCCTATGGACTGTAACCCACCAGGTCTCTCTTTCCAAGGAATTCTCCAGGCAAGAATACTGCAGTGGGTTGCCATGCCCTCCTCCAGGGGATCTTCTTGGCCCAAGGAGTGAACCTGTGTCTCTTACATCTCCTGCAATGGCAGGTGGGTTCTTCACCACCACCGTCACCTGGGAAACCCAATCAAACATGGAGTTAGGAGAAAAAAAGGGAGAAAAGTGTTCAGTAACAGACAGCTGGCGAACACAGGCAGAGGCAGTTGAATCGGACCTGAAAACAGGAGCATTTTTGAAAAACTTCTGCGAGTATGTAGGAGAGGATTTTCAGCCCCATTTTTCATCAAGGTCATTGTTTTTTCTCCCCAAACATCTCTATTTCATTGTGTCCAAGTTACTCATTTTCATTGTATTCTATAGCCTTACCATGTCCACTACACATTTATGAACAACAAAAACCAAAGTAATTGGTGATAAGGCATCAACAGTGATGCAGAGACTGAATACAAGTCTAGTTGATTCTGTTTCCACCATCAGCAAACAGGTATGCCTTCAGTAGGCAGATAGATGTATTCACTTTCCAACATGCCACTAAGATTTCTTTGGAATCAAGCAGTTCACTATGTTGAAGTTGGCTTTTTTTTTTTCTAGAAACACTCTAGCCAGCTAACATTGAATTTATGGCTTTGCAGAATTCCCTGAGAATAGGTGAAGTAAAAAATTGTACCCATGTTGTCTACAAATTCCAAGAATAACGTTCCTGTCTATCCATCCATACAGGGGAGTTTACATGCCATAAACATATGGATGAAAACAGTAATTCACTAGCATCACAAGCAGGTTTTTTTTAAATGTGGGGGAAATACAGTAAATTTCAACATCTACTAAAAAAAGTAGGGTAGAATCTTTCTGTTGCATAATTTTGCATCTTATTCCTCATTCATTGTAAAATATATTTGGTGTAACTAATTTAAAATGTATTCTTCAGGCTTATACATGGGCAAAAACTATTCCTCTCAAAAGAATAGAGTAAAGCTTTATCAGTGTAGTCATTTTAGAAGAAGGAACATATTTCCCATATATAAATTTCAGTATTTTTTCATACTCCCGTGCCTGTTTAGTTTTCTCATACTGATTGCTAAGCCTCATGCATGCCTTTATACACAAATTTTTCAAAGAGAAATTTTTTAAGGAGAAAGCTTTCAACTAACATCTTTACCTTTTAGCTATTATGTGTGTTTGACAAGAAATTATAACTGGAGAGACCACCACATAATCAGATATTATCACTCTATCTGAGCCTTCTCACATAATATTCACCCCTGAAGAGTCTTGTTCTAAGACTCTCACAGATTTTCATGTTAATAATTTTCTGTGCCTGCATACTTGCAAAATTGGACTTCAGTCAAAATTGTTCTTGAAAATACAACTCAAAGATTGGCTAACACCTTAAAAAATTAATCATGCTTTCTTTATATTAAAAAAAAAAAAATCTTTCTATTGTTCCTAAATCAGAACCATTAAAATAGTGGGCAGCCAATAAATACCATTTGTGGTTAATAACCATATGCATATTCAATGACTCCTGCTGTGCTGAGTTCTGAAAGGTGGGTGTAGCAATTATTTTTTGACCTTGCTCCAGAGAGGAGAAACTGAAGAGGAAGAACATTTATTGAAGTTATCACCTTAAGAGTCTCAGTAGATTCTGGGATGAGATGGGGGGCCCATCATTCCCCAGACACTCCACACCCCAGTCTTTCCTGCTCCTGCGCTGGCTGGGGAAGATAACAGCTATTTGGTGATATTAAGTAAAATAATAATAATGCACTCTATTTACAAGGCACTTATCCTCCATTGGCATGCGAGGTGTCTGCCTGGAAGCACAGCAGTGAAACAATTAAACTTTATTGAGCTGTCTAATGTCATCCCCGTGTGGATGTTGGCGAATTGTAAGACCTCGCTGAGGGTTCTTTTGTATAAGACTTGAGTTTTCACTATAACCACCGTTGATTCTTTGTGTATCTCTAATTTCTTTCCATAACATCAATAAAAGAGAACATTGAGGGGAGAAAGGTCTCTTCCAAACAGGGTGTCTGACTCTCGGCTGTGATTTGCTTAGCAATTGGAGACTTTGTGTACAGTTTCTTCCAGCAAAAGGTAAAAATGCAGAAGCAATGGCTTTAAAAAAAAAAAAACAAAACAAAACATGGAGAGCAGCAGGAAGCCCTCTCTGTCCAATTACAAGGTGATCCCAGTTCATTTTTACGGTTTGTTTCTTTTTTTTTTTTTTTTTTATCACATATGTTTCCAAACACAGTCTTGATGTCCTGTGGGGCTGCTTTTGTAAAAAGCCATAGCTTCTGATTTAAGGAGCTTCAAAAATAGCACTCTGCTTCTTCAGTCTGAAAGAGAGCAGTCAAATAACAGCACATTTATTCTCTTTGAAAAATAGAATGATGTCAAAAGCAAAGTTCACAGCAAAATTAGGTTGATTTGTTTTGTGCTTCTGTGATTCTGGCTGTGGAAGTAAATAGGAATTAAAAAAAAAAAAAACAGTGGTTTGTTTAATAAGCAAAAACTGCTATTAAAATGAATTTTGTGCTCAAAAACTTATGCTGGCAGGAAGAATCATCAATTATACAAGCTCCGGAGGGGAGTGGGGAGACTAAAGCTTGACTTGTAGCCCCAGTCAGCCGTTTTCCCCCTAGTCAGCATACAATTCGGGCAACACGTTCAGAAAAAGGACAACCTCATTACTTTGATACAAATGATCGGTGGCTCTCAGAGATCCTCTGTGTTGGTTGTGACAGATGCTAAGCAATAATCCTGCCATTAAAGCTTCCACCAGAAAAGCAGCGTTGGCTAGTAGTGACAAAAGGGTGGGTCTGATTTGGAAAACTTTCAGGAAATGCCCCGGTGAGATTCTCTAAGAAGAAGCCACCAAAGTTCTAATCGAGAGCATCCGTGGCACAGGCTCCCTTTCCTGCACAGTGAGACTTGACACTCTGCAGCCCAGTGCTGACAGTTCTGCCGCCCAGCCTCACCTATTTCTCGGGATGGAGCATCAGCTTTTTTACAGGGTCCTGCCTGTGCTTTTTTTTTTTATTTGTATCCATAAGGTCAAGAGTGAAAACTGGATCAGCTCTCAGCTCCAAGAAAGCAGCCATAGGATTCCTTCTTCCAGAGATGCAACTGATGGAAAGGTTCCCAATTTTTGAAGTGATAAGGGTCTCAAATCAGTTCTGGGAACTGGTTGGGAAACATCATTTCCATTTGCAAGTAAAACAGACTACACTATGTCGAACCAGACTATTGTATACTGACTGGCTTCCCAGGTGGCTCAGATGGTAAAGAATCCACCAACAATGCAGAAGACCCAGGTTCAATCCCTGGGTCAGGAAGATCCCCTAGAGAAGGAATTGGCTACTCGCTTCAGTATTCTTGCCTGGAGAATTCCACGGACAGAGGAGCCTGGCCAGCTACAGTCCATGGGATCGCAAGAGTCAGATACAACTTGGCCACTAAACAACAATTGTATACTGACTGAGATTTTGGTGTTTGTCTTTGATTTTCTTTGTGACTGTTCCCAATGAGAGTGAATGGGAAGGGAAGCCTACGCCAAGAATTCTGAATTTTCCAGGTTAGAACTTTGTTCTAATGTGATGGTACTATCAGTCATGTGGACCAAACAAAATTTTTGAACTTCTTTCTATTCCTGTTTTTTCCCATGAATATTAAGTTGGCCAAAAGATCTAAGGGAAAAAAAACGTGCACTCTGCATCAATATGATGTTTTTCCAGGAGCATAAATACTTCTGGAAGTACTGGTTATATCTTCATTTGTCTCAAGTACATGAAGCTGCAGCATACTGTAAGGCCAGAGCACATGCTATTTCTTCTGACTGGAACATTCTTCTATTCTTAGCTTTATCCAGTTAGCTTCTGCTCTCTCTGCAGTTTCTAGCCCAGTAATCACTTCTTTAGGGTTGTCTTATCTGATGGCTCCTTATCACATGCTCTCTAAGCAAGACATCACCTTGTTACCACCTACACAGGTATAATTTTACACCATTTGAGTTAGTCATTCTTTGATTAATGTCTTAAACAATAAACACAGACTAGAATGCAACAGACACCTGTATGCTGCACACGTGGCCAATTTTCAATCATGTGTGTAAAGATACAGAAATCAGTAAATCCACATATAATTTAAAGACTAGTTTTTAACTAAGAGTTTCAGTCCTCTATCTTATCTCTCATCAATATACAAGTTAAAGAAAAGGGCAAAACTAACTCTCCTGTGTTTTCTTTCTCTCTTTATTCCCAATTCATCATAAACTCTCCAAACAAACATTGAAATGGTCACTACCAACAAAGAGTAGAAAAATAGGATCCTCAGACTGGGGGCAAGATATGGTGGAGGAAAGAGACGAAAAGTAAATACCAGTAGTCAGGTCAATGCAATATAATCAAACAAAACTCCCAAGATTTGAAATCTTGGCTTTTGATAGCATGGAATAGAAGAAAACTTAGGGTTTTTCCCCCCTTATCTCTAGATCTCCTCTTTAGATAAGAGCATAGATAATCTAGAGCCCTTTGATTTATTTTCCAGATAGATAGACATGTAAGATGATACAAAGTACGTAGGTAATCTGAAAGATAAGTTGTCAATATTTTTATATAATTTATTCACTTTTTGTCCAAATATAGTGGATGTTGCATGGATTTTCAAGTATTATGACCACGTCCTCTAATAGCTGCCACTTTCTTTTCTCTCAGCTTAAATGATCCATTTTATTTTACCATACAGTCCATCTTTAGGCACACTGATGTCTGATATCCCCACCATCTACTTATCTGGGGCCAACAAATTACTTTTCTGAGAATGGTTCTTGGCCCTACTGTTATGAGGCTGGAGACAGATGGAGAACCATTAGCTTGCTGGTGAGATGGGCAGTATCCCATAGACCACTCTGGTGGTCTGCATGGAACCTGTGCAGCTTCCCAAGTAGCTAAGATGATAACAGACCTGTTCTGATATTGGAGATGCAAACCGCAAAGTACTGTAGGGGCTTACCAGAGCTCCAGGACGCAAAAGGTTTTCCATGAGAAGCAAACCCATTCCATTTGTGGCTTTTGCTAGTTTTGCACTATCAAGAAATGTATTTTTAAAAAACCTTTTCTGTAAAGCTAGCAAAAGCCACAAATTCGATACCTTTGGTTTACATGCAAAACGTCATGCCCAATTCACGTTAGACTTTGTACTGCATTAGCTAATGTAATAGAACTTTTTCCAAGAAGTTCCCAGGTCAACCAGTTTAACCTTCGCATTGCAAATACACTTGGACTTGAGATCTCAGCAAAACATTTGCAAAGTGCTGAATGGTCATGTAATTGTTGATTTAAAACTTAAAATATTTAAAGGTTGTATTGCCCCCATCTCAACACTCCTGATAAGCTCTCATGAAACTCATGGGCCAAAATCGACATTTGGTTCCATTAGTATCACAGAGACAAGTTCATATCACAGGAACAGGAAATAATTTCAGGTTAGAATCACTTGCTCAGCTGTGACATGATAAAAGGCAAAGAGAACAAAGGAGCTCCAAGAAGAAAACTTATTCCTGGAAATGGTTAAAAGGCTTTAAATTAGAGTGAGGGGGCAAGTTGTAAATCTCACTTTTACGAAAACCTCCAACAGATTTTGTAAGCTGTTCTCTAACACACATTAGATTCTGAAATCTCCGTGAGTGTTGATCCTCACTTTTGTTCTATAGTCTATTTTATTGTCTACAAATTAGGTTCCGTTGGATTTTCCAGGCTCTTATTGCCTTCTTTTCTGTGGAGACTGATGCTGAGATGAGTCAAATGATCACAACGCTCCACTCTGCAGCTTGGGGTGACTACTTTTGTAGGGTAAGTAGAAATATTCCCATTATATATAATCTATGATGTCAAAGTTGGATTATTTGGTGTTCAGGTTTAAGGTATTATTTTTAGGAACACAACATAATTAGGAATGTATAAGAAACATCTGAGAATCTACTGGTCTTTCCTTATTAACCCTGTTACTTGTGAGTCTGATTAAAAAAAAAAAAAAACTTAGAGTAATAGTAGAAGACTTTTTAAAATATGTCTCCATTATCTCCCAACCTATCATTAAGCTTTGGATTCACAGAAGCAAAATGGCCTTAGATGATGAAGATACAGATTATGGACTGAGGGCTACATAATTAAACATGTAAGATATCAAGGTAAAGTACCAGAATACATAAAGAGGATAATTTCTTTAGTCAGCAAATGGGCAATAACAGGAAAAGAATTTTTGTCTTGGGATAGCGAGCAGTTGTATAAACATATGATGCAAAGGCTTTTTCAAATAGACATAACATTGCCATATGTTCCATCCGAAAACTGCAGAGGGACTTGGGAAAATCAGAATGATTTAAGATCGCCTATACACATCTCTGCCACCATTTGGTTAGCTGAGCCCAAGCAGCTAAAAGTAAGAAGCGTAGTTAAATAGGGACATGTTGAGAGACCATAGTGTGCCCCAGAGATCTTTGTGTTAAGATAAAAAAAGCCATCAAACATCACAGACAAACTGCTTCTTCCCTTAAGATATGATGAAACGTGTGTACTACCTCTGGTCTCTCAGCTCTACAAAGTTCATGGAACGCTTTCCTCCAGATTCAGGCAGGAGCTGCTAAACATGGCAAGAGGGGTTTAAGACTCTGGGGAGATATGGATTTGCCCTTCTTCAGTACTTAGCTATGAGAAAGAGACAAAGCTGCCAGGTGTCAAAAGACCAGTACAGTGAATAGATCAGTCTACACAAAGAGAAAGCAGCCCACCAAGCAGGCACCATGGAAACAGCAGCACCTCAATGCCAAGTACAGGCTGTGTCTGCACAGTATCAAATCAACCCATCGAAGGGTGAAAAATTCAACATGCACAAATGTTTTGTCTACATCACCTAACCCGTGTGTTTCCTTTCTCTTTGTAACTGAAGTGGACAACAGTTTTGGTATCATGTCAGCACAGCCACCATGTCAGTAATTGGCACGTGAAGACAAGTCACTGTGTGTCAGTGATACAGACCACCACTCTTCATTTCATAAACTGAAGGGGGGTGGAAATCAGATTGATGTAGGGAGAAAGTGATATTACCAGCAGCATGGATTCCAATGGCCAGTCTGCTCCATACAGCTGGCTTCATGAATCTTGGCAAGGTCCAACTCAGTAAGATGACCAGCAGTGATCCTTGTGAAAATTGCTTTTCATCCATTTAGAGGATCAGATTCTTCTGAATATGTTTATTGTCCAATTCTTTAATAAAGAGGATAAGATAGGGACTTCTCCTGGCCAGAATTAATCAGATTGCCCCTAAAACTTCATTTAACCTGGTGATTACTTAAACATGCAGCTCAATTTGCCTCTTCTGCTATCTAAAGAGTCTTTTCTCAAAAATAAAAACAAAGTCTATATTATCTGAAACTACCCAACCATAAGAACATAAATAATACTATAATGAATCAAACCAAGCTGCTCAAAATTATGTCCCTGATATATTCACTCATATATGCATGCATTTTCTTATTATTTTATTCTGCATGGCATTTGATAGACTCTCCATTTGAAGTCTTTCTTCAGTTACGGAAATCCTTAGAACGATTTCTTCCTGTATTGACTTTCCTTTACAATCCCAATTCTAGTTCTCCTGCAAGTCCTCCCCAATGAATGGTCAAACCTCCAGCTCTCCCATCCATAGTCCTGAAATTTTATATCTTCCAACTTATAATGTCATTGGGCTATGTTCATAGAGAATACCTCCCCTCACTTATACTCACTGATTCATCATTGGTGTACCCAGTATTGCTCCTCAACCCACTTAATGAATTTTTTATTTCAACAATCACGTTTTTCATTTCCAATAAGTTGTAACTGCCAGATCTTGTTTCCTAAGTACCTCTTGTAGTTTAATAATCTCCTGTTCATATATCATGTTTGCAAAAAGCTCCTTTATCTCTCTGGTGAAATTAAATATCCTTAAAGCCATTTTTGAATTGTTTATATTCACATTCTTTGGGTCTACAATGTTTCTGTTTGTGGTTATCAATAAGTGTTTCTCTTCCATTGTGTTGTCCGTCCTCAGATTTTGGGTACTTCTTGGTTATCCACTGTCTTAGTTTTTGGTTTCCTCAAAAGAGAGCCTGAGAAAGTGGTGCAAGTAGTTTATTTAAAAGGAATCTTAAGAAGCATAGGCCAAGGAGTGATAAGGGTGATCTAGGTAAGCAAGAAAAGCCAAAGAGAAGGGAGCCATCAGGGACTGCTCAATTCACACAGGACCTCTGAGAAGCATGTCGAACACTCTCAGAACTGTCTGCAAAAGGATTTCCATCCCTGTTAGCTGAGTGTTGACCCTCAGAGTGTTTACTCCCTCCTACTTTTGGACTGTGTTTGCCTCTGGACCAAAGAAGTTCCCTTGGTTTTAGGGACAGGCCTGGGATGCAAAGCAGAGAAGACATGCCCTTAAGGTTAGACTGTTCGGTGTGTGTCCAGACACGCATGAAACTCTACAAGGCTGATGCAGCCGAAAGTAAGAGGTGGCATCAAGGTTCTGCTGCGTGTACTTGTACGTGGAAGCGATCTCCAGTATGTATTCTGGGTTGTGATAGTTCCTGACAGTAAACTTTCCGCAGAAGTAACCTGACATAGTAACCTTGAGCAGTGACATCAACCCCAGGACTTTAGCCTCAGTATCTGACTGGGCCGGGAAGTAAGAGCTGCCCATCGACTGCCATCTTTTTGGAGTGCCTCTTTTTTCTTTAGTCCACAGATAATTCTTATTCCTACTTTTAGGAATAAGTATAAATAGCTTATTTTAAAGTGTTTTCTATAACAGCTTCCAAGAGAAAAATGTATACACCTGTGCTCATTTATCTACCTAATGTGTAAACTAGTCTCTTCTGTTACTTGTCTTAAAGCATCACTTGCAAGATTAAAAAGATTCCCCTATTTCCAGTAGCCCTAGATTTAGAGCATACATCCACACAGCATGCGTGCTAAGTTGCTTCAGTCACATCTGACTCTTTGCCACGCTGTGGACCACAGCCTGCCAGGCTCCTGCGTCCATGGGATTTTCCAGGCAAGAATACTGACGTGCGTTGCCATGCATTCCTCCAGCATCTTCCCAACCCAGGGATCAAACCCAAGTCTCTTAACATCTCCTGCACTGGCAGGCAGGTTCTTTACCACTAGTGCCACCTGGAAAGCCCGTACATCCATACAACACTCATTTCTACGGGTTTCACCAACTTTGACCTTCTCTCTGCTTTCATTTCACTTGAATTCAAAGTGTTAATTATTGGAATTTCTCCTCTTATCCTCTGAAAAAGATCACAAGGACTGGTTAAGGTCAGTCCATTTGAAACAGTCCAAACCCAGCACCTTAGAAAACTTCATCTAGTAAATATTTTATGTCATTGCTCTTTTTCCATTACATAGATTGTTGTTTTTCAGTCACTCAGTCATGTCTGACTCTTTGCAACTCCGTGGACTGCAGCACGCCAGGCTTCCCTGTCCTTCACCATCTCCCGGAGTCTGCTCAAACTCATGTCCATTGAGTCGGTGATGCCATCCAGCCATCTCATCCTCTGTCATCCCCTTCTCCTCCTGCCTCCTATCTTTCCCAGCCTCAGGGTCTTACATTACATGATTACTTTGAGTTATTATCATGTAACAGTTTGCTAGGGCTGTCATAACAAAGTACCATAGGCCTGGCAGCTTGAACATCAGAAATTTATTTTGTAACAGTTCTGGAGATGGGAAGCCCAAGGTCAGGACGGGCAGGCTGGGTTTCTTCTGAAACCTCTCCTTGGCTTGCAGTGGCCGTCTTCTTGCTGTGTCCACACACAGTCTCCCTTCTATACCTGTATGTCTAATTTCCTCTTCCTATAAGGATACCAGTCAGGTTGGATTAAGGCCCACCCTAATGAGCACATTTTAACTTAATTATCTCTTTGAAAACCCTGTCTTAGGATATAATCCCTTTCTGATGTTTTAGGGACTCAGATTTCAACATATGAATTGGGGTATCACAGTTCAGCCCCACAACATGTGTGTTAAGAAAGATTTTACTTCATTATTCAAGTGCAGTGAAACCCTTCTAGGCCCTTACATGTTAAACAAGAGGAGTTACCTTTGCTGTAGACTTTAAAATCATACTTTTTTTTTTTTCTCCAAGTCTTACTAGAAAAACATTTCTCCTGCTAGTAATAACTGAGTGGACAGAAAGGAACATAAGACCATATAATAAACTGAGAGGATATAGCCTTTAGGTCAAAATCTAAACACAGCAAAACCTCCTTAATATGGAATAATATTCTGCAATGTATGTGAGAAGATAAACCAAATTCTAGAATAGTTTCAATTAATTTATTTTAAAACTAATATGTACATATCATTAAAAAACTAATCAAACAGTTTAAAGGGATCTAGAATGTAAAGAAAGTCTTCCTCCCACTCTATCCTCAGTTCCCAGCTGTCCTTCCCAGAGGCAACCACTCTTGTCTGTTTCTTAATTATCACTCTAGAGATATTCTATGGAAATGCAAACATGTATATTAATGCGCCTTTTGCTTTGTACAGTTGAGATATACTTTGTGTATATTTTGGCTTTTTTCTGCTCTCCAGCAGCCAAAAATTTCTTCTTGTTTTCATACCTAGCCTTTAGTTGTTGATTAATAAGTCTCAACCTTTCCTTAGTTTTTTCCTAAAGCACCAATTTCCTCTAGCAATAGCCATCTGATTTCATTGTTCATATGATCATTTGCCCCGTATTTATTAAATGTTGATACATTGCACCCACTAGTGCATTTCTTTTCATTAGTACACCACCTTAGTTGGTGACTAATGAAAATGTTAAGACTTTCACTGCTACTTTTTGCAGGATCAGGCTAGCCCTGATCTACTTATTAGCAATGTGAAGTCCTTGTTGCCAGTTGACTGGACGGTGATCCATCTCCTAGTTTCCTCTCTCAGCCTGTACTTTCTCAGACCACCCCATACTTGGCACCAACTGTGGCAGATTGTATTGCCAAGAAAACAGATTCCAGATGGAGGTTAGCATGAAGAAAGATTATTTGAGAATGTTCTCAATATCAACATATGTGAAAGAAAAGAAGGAAGCAGGATTGTACAAAGGGAGAGAATGAACTGCAATGCAGTCTCAGTGAAAGGCTTCATCTGAGCCCACAGAGAACTCTGTAGGTTGCCTGGTCCTTCTGAATTGCCCCACGTTAGCAGCTGCATTTATACTCTCAAATAAAACAGTTACTGGATATAGGCTACTTCTGGAAAAGGCATGTGAACTTAGACAAGGCAGCTCTCTTCTCCCAAGTATAATTCCTAGAGAAGGTGACAGCTGAGAGCCATCAGTCAGGAGATTTCCCAGAGGGAGGAATAAGTCCATTCCTGAAGGAGGACCTGGGAAATACCATCACAGCATCCATGATACAAATGCAGAAAAAGATATACATACTCACCAATAATCAGACAAATACAAATGTAAACAATCAATTACCTCTTACAGCCACACAGGGGCTTTCCTGGTGGCTCAGACAGTAAAGAATCTGCCTGCCATTCAGGAGACCCGGGTTCAATCCCTGGGTCAAGAGGATCCCCTGGAGAAGGGCATGAAAACCCACTCCAGTATTCTTGCCTAGAGAATCTCCCATAGACAGAGGAGCCTGTCAATCTATAGTCTATGGGGTTGCAAAGAGTTGGGCACAACTAAGCAATTAATACTTTCACTTTTCTACAGCCATCAGATTGGCAGAGATGTAGGCAAACAGGAACCGCTGTATATTGCTGGTAGAAATATAAATAAGAATAGATTTTATGCAAACAATTTTTCATACTTAACAAATTTAAGTAAATGTATACCTCATGACACAGCAATCCCATAAAAACTCTCACACAGGTCTGTGAAGTTACATCAACAGGGATACTCACCTCAGTGTTGTTTGATGTAACAGAAAGTGAAGTGAAGTAGAAGTCACCCAGTCGTGTCCAACTCTCTGAGACCCCATGGACTGTAGTCCATGGAATTCTCCAGGCCACAATACTGGAGTGGGTAGCTGTTCCCTTCTCCAGGTGATCTTCCCAGCCCAGGGATTGAACCTAGGTCTCCCACATTGCAGGTGGATTCTTTACCATCTGAGCCACCAGGGAAGCCCATAGTAATAGAGACTACCAATAGACTTGGTCTGTGTTAATAGAGAGAATCATAAGCAAAATATGGTGGTTGCAACTATAGAATTCTATGAAATATCTGGAAGCAACAAACTAGATATACATACAGAAACCCAAAAAGATGTAAAAAAAGAAAAAATAGTAACAAAGAATTGAGTGAAAAATATTTAAAAGGGCAAGGTCTCTAACACCATTTATGTAAATGAAAAACACAAATCACAGCATGTATTTTATATTATGCATATTCACACATTCAAAGGTATATATCAAATATATTAGAGTCAGCGCTTACAGCAAAAAGGGGGACGGGAAGGAAATCAAGTAAAGAAACAAAGGTCAAAAATAGTAAACAAAGAGCAGTCTTGCATGAACCTTTTGTACCTGAGATCCAAAATGAGAACAATAGTAAATATAGTAAATAATTTGGTGCAAGTTGTAAGTTCAAAATCCAACAAGAAGAAAACTAAGTTGATTAGTAGGGTGTTCCTAGAAAAATTCTCTCCAGTTGGAAAGACACTTCACAAGGCTTTATACTTAGAATGACACCGCTTCCATCCTACTTAGTCACTCATGGATAGTCCCAGTTCCTAGAATATAGCAAACTTTCCACAGACGCTGAGTGAAAAAATAAAATGAATAAATATGTAAAGGAATGAATGGAGTGAACAAGCACGTATTTGAATGAAAAATTAGGTGAAGACAAGAGAGTGGCAAAAGGTGTGAGATTAAACCATGTTCTGGAAGAAAAACTAACCAACAATCCTGAAGTTGAAAGTAGACTTTTCTTTGAAAAGGACATAGTAGAAATACATTAGGACTCTTCAGGAAGAAAACTTCTATCTGGTCATCCTAGCTCTTCTATTTATGAGATGGCCACAGCCTGGATCTCAGACAGACACCAATGAAAGCTGGTAACAAAAGGGTTATTATTTGCCTCTTCAACTGACTCTATTAATAGAGTTATTTATCTTTAATTATTTTCTAGAAGGACAAAAAGAACATGAGCACCCCACTCCTTTCAATCCTCATGGCAACAAGGAAAAGAGGAAGAGACTTTGCTACTTCACGACACACTTTCTCATGAGACCACAAGGCTCCATTAGATTCTTTTGTGTTCCATGAATCATCTCTAATTCACTCACTCCAATTCCCTCCACCTTCCATGCTTCCCAACACAAACCCTAATAACTAGCCCAGCCTTCATAGCTCCCAAGAACTGTCAACTGGAAAGAGTGTATTAAAACCAACCAGCCAGCCTCATAAGAAATAAGCAGGAATTGGAAATAGAAATTGCTGTTGCCTCTTCAAGGACCGAGCCAAACAAGGCTTCTCCTGAAAATGCCCAAGAGCTCCCTAAGGGTAGTACCTGGCCCTCTTCTGGGGTTCCCTGATGGCTCAGATGGTAAAGAATCTACCTGCAATGCAGGAGACCAGGGTTTGATCCCTGGGTCAGGAAGATCCCCTAGAGAAGGAAATGGCAACCCACTCCAGTATTCTTGCCTGGAGAATCCATGGGCAGAGGAGCATGGTGGGCTATAGTCCATGATGGGGTTGCAAAGAGTCAGACATGACAAAGGGCCTAACACTCTAATCTGGTCTCTCTGCCTCTCCTAATGGACTGCTTGGTCTCCAAGATAATCCACTGGGATATGAGAGGAAAATACTAGATCTTCTTTTTACATTTAGTTTATCTCTTTTTCAAAATTATATATTTGTGTATTTTTAAATTTTATGTGCTAATTACTATTATACAGACATATAACATAAACAAATAAATATATATGTATTTGAGCCTATATGATATCAAACACCTGTACTGATGGGACAAGATCCTAAAGATCTGAAACTTGTGCCCTTGGTCTCCCAGTTTTAGGTGGTGCCTAGTCCTGTTCCTCCATCCAGGTGTCCAGGGACCATCTGACTTGCTGCTAACTCCATTCTTTAGCATTTTATTGTTTGTCTTTGCCTTCATTCTAGACCAAATTCCTATAAAGTCCTTGTTCACTGGGCGCATGGACAATTCTGTTATTAAGTTGTTGCCTCTTTACAAGACTAAAAGGCTTTCGACTCTCAATGTTCTTTCTGAGCCTGCAATAGACCTACCAGGGCTCCCTTGGATCTTGGCCTCTGGTCACCAGCTGTGGCTTGGTGCACAGGGTGGGGAAGTCTGCTAGGGAGCACAGATTTGCCCTCGGTTTCTGTGCTCCTACTAACTTCCCCTAAATCCTCCACCCATTTTATTAATCCATTCATTGCTTTCAGTATGCTGAAGGGAATGTCCCTTCTTCTATTCTAGAAGTTCTCTCCTTTAGAGATTTTGTAGATGCAAACATCTTTAAAATGATGTATCATAGGCTAGACATCAAATTGTCTTCTGCTTGATAGCATAAATAGAATCCAAATAGAATACTGATGTTCATACATAATAAGGTAGATTCTATTTCTAATAAGGAAAGGAGGAAAGGGAAAGAAAATCTAAAAATATACAGACCAATAAAAATCAGGACCAATTATTACAGACTAAATCAAAGTGCTGAAAAATAAGTGCTAGTATGAGCAAGAAACTTGAGAATCTGAATGTGGTGCCAAACCTATAATAGATGTTCAATAAATATTGATTATTCTGGATTGAACATTATTCATTCAAAACGAAAATGGCCTTTTGCTTTATACATTACTTATGACTGTGTTTTCATTTAAAATAAAAAAGTCTATGAATGTGTCTCCTACGATTTTCTCATAATTAGCCACAGTGCATGCTCTGTCACTCAGTCGTGTCTGACTCTTTTCGACCCCTTGGACTGCAGCAGCCAGGCTCCTCTGTCCATGGAATTTTCCTGGCAAGATTACTGGAATGGGTTGCCATTTCCTACTCCAGAATTAGCCATGGAGCACATAACAAAATAAGATGAGTTGAACATCTCTGACCTGAGCAGTGAGAACTAAATTTTGGAAAGATATAGAAGCACTGCTGCTGCTGCTGCTGCTGCTGCTGCTAAGTCGCTTCAGTCGTGTCCAACTCTGTGCGACCCCGTAGACAGCAGCCCACCAGGCTCCCTCGTCCCTGGGATTCTCCAGGCAAGAACACTGGAGTGGTTTGCCATTTCCTTCTCCAATGCGTGAAAGTGAATAGTCAAAGTGAAGTTGCTCAGTTGTGTCTGACTTTTAGCGACCTCATGGACTGCAGCCTACCAGGCTCCTCCATCCATGGGATTTTCCAGGCAAGAGTACTGGAGTGGGGTGCCATTGCCTTCTCCGATAGAAACACTATATATATATATATATATTATATGTGTGCGTGCATGTGTGACTTGTAATAACATTTTGTTTATTGTCAAAACTGGGACATGTTTTACAGTAAAAGGATATCACATATCAATTAATAAATACAGTCGGGTAATATGATGGGATTGTCCCAGGCAAACCAGACATCCATGGTCATTCTACAGCCTACCAAACTAAAGACAGCATTGACTGGAAAGCAAACATAGGTAGTGAATGATTTCTGGCTGCATGATTCGTTGTCATCCAGTCAATTATATGACTCAGGACTTAGATATTAGTAAAAAAAAAAAAAAGCAAATGGAAAGAGAAATTGGAAAATTGTCAAAATTAAATCTACCATAACATTTTTATTGACCTATAATCAGAATTGGGTTCTAATGGATTTCTTTTTCTCTGAGTCAGCCACACATTTCATACCTACCTTTACTACTAAATATTATAATTTATAATATCAGTCCTTATTTTCATAAGCTCTTGGCAGCTTTAGCTTTTACATTTCAAACTGCTGAATTTCATCTGTTTTCTGACACCAAATTCCTGCCTCTG
Source organism: Bos taurus (assembly GCF_002263795.3). Classification (NCBI taxonomy): domain Eukaryota; kingdom Metazoa; phylum Chordata; class Mammalia; order Artiodactyla; family Bovidae; genus Bos; species Bos taurus. Next base: position 31,061,486 of record NC_037351.1, on the reverse strand, counting down.
CTCCACCCCAGTTTCTCTCCTTCCCCTAAGATAGCCTCTTTTTTTTCCATCTGTTCCTTCTCTGCTCACATTTTATATTCCCACTGGGAAGTCTGATTGGCTCTCCTAGCTTCAATTGCCATCTAGTTATAGCTGAGTCTTAAATCTTCACCTCCTGTCCAGACCACTCTCTTTTCCTGAGTTCCAGACCTATGTAACTAATGCTACTAGACTTCACTACTTCGGTGTCTCCCAAGAACCCCCGAGAATTAAATAACGTTTAAAACTTTCAAATTGTATTCAACATCTCAATCATGCCCCCCAGCTACTCCTCCTTCCGGGTTCCTTATCTCTATAAATGGCATCACCATTAAACCAGGAACCCATGGTTCCCCCTCAACTCCTTACTCTTTTACTCTGCATGTTCACTGGGTCACCAGGTCCTGTCAATTCTGTCTCTCAAATATTCTTTGCTCTCCAACCTCACTGTGACCAGTCTTGACTAAACTTGCACCATCATCCAGCCCCTTATCTAGTCAAACTTCCTCCAAACCTGCCTTTCTCTCATCCCTTTTTATATTGCAGTAAGAGTGACTTTTCGTACTGTTCACGGGGTCTTCATGGAGTTCACAAGGAGATCAAACCAGTCAATCCTAAAGGAAACTAGACTTGAATATTCATTGGAAGGACTGATACTGAAGCTGAAACTCAAATACTTTGGCCACCTGATGCAAAGAACTGACTCCTTAGAAAAGATCCTGATGCTGGGAAAGATTGAAGGCAGGAGGAGAAGGGGACTACAGAAGATGAGATGGTTGAATGGCATCACCGACTCAATGGATTTAAGTTTGAGCAAGCTCTGGGAGTTAGTGATGGACAGGGAAGCCTGGCACACTGCAGTCCATGGGGTCACAAAGAGTTGGACACAACTGAGTGACTGAACTGAAGAGTGACTTTCAACAGTGCATATCTGATCAGTTTTCTTTCTTGCTCCAAACTGTTTCCTGGCTCATAATGCAGTTTGAACAACATGACTTAACACATCCGTCCTCCATCTGGCCTTGCCTCCCTCTCCACACTCCTCTCATTCCTTCTCCTGTCTGTACTCCAGACTAGTGTTTCCAACACAGTCAGGTTCTCACTTCCTTCTGAGCTTTAACACATCCTGTTGCCATCACTGGGTCATTTCCTGCTTCATCTACTTATTCCTACTCCTACCAGCTCAAATATCATTTCCTCAAGGGGCCAGTTGTCTGATCCTGAAACTATATTCACTTTCTTACTATGGATTCCTGTAACGTGTTTTCTTTGTTTTAGGTTGAAAAGCATGAAATTGCCTTGTAACTTAATAACAGTAAAATAAAAGAAGTTGAAGATAAGACTTGTATCTGCTAAACTGTAAATTCCTCGAGAGTAGGAACCTGGCCTATTTCATACATTGTCTTATACAGTTCCTAGCACAGAGTAAATATTCAATGGATATTTGTTGAGTGAATGAATGAATGAAGTAAACTTTCTAGAAATGGGTCATCATTTTGACTTAATTTGAAGAATACTGATCATTATTTTTTTCTGTTGTACAAGTGCTCACGCACTCTGCTTAGTTTGATCAAATTTTAATAAACATCTTCTGAGTTTTTTAGCAGAGTACAGTTATGTGAACTGGTAAGCAGCCTCTTGGTCTAAAGAGCACAAAACTGAAGTAATTTTATAACGATCATCACTCTTCATAAGAGTGAAAGAAGGCAAGGAATCCGGGGAAAACTGGACTCAAAAACTCTTATATCCTCTAAAATTGTTTAACCCCTATAGGAAGTTCTATAGTGACACCTTGGAAAATGTGACTCCTGAGGTTTTAATTTGAAAAGGAACTTAAGAATGGGATAATTTCAGTAAGTATCATTCAAAAGGCCTATCACTTTGAATATTGGATAGCCTCTCAAAAGATGAATATGGGCATGCTAGCACTTTGCTAATTCCCATTAACTACAGCAATCCTTAGTGAATTGCTGCATTAATGAGGAAGTCATTGCCTATACAGTGTCTGCAAACAGAGGCAGATATCTTTGCTTCAGTTCTTCTGACAAGTGTAGCTCCGCTTTAATTATTTATGATCATACACCACAGCATAGGAGAGCTCACGAATATTTTATATGAGTAATGAAGTTTTAGTAATAAGATTCTTCACTCCATCTTGTTGCTATTAAAGCTTACAGAGGAGCAGGGTGAGAATTTAAGGTTTTTTGTGGATTAGTGAACTGGGAATTTGCAGGATTCCCTGGGATAGAGTTCTAAATAATACAATGAAAATAAATATCTACAAGTACAATTCTTATTTTTTTCAAGCTCTCTAATAGCCCTCAGAAGACCCTCAATGAACCACAAGGAAGATGATAAGGAATGAAGCAGCCAATGATAACAATAGTTATGATAATAATACTGTTTATACAAGTCTTTACGGATATGTCTACACAAACATGTGAGATGGATGCTGAAACAGTTTCTAAGTAATTTAGAACAAACAATTTACAAGTGTGAGCAAAGGGAGACTAGAAAGGAGAGAGTTCATGTGGTCAGAATCCCCCATCTTAAATTGCTCAAACTTGCTGAATGATTTCTCATATCTTTCCTTAAAAATTCCAACTCTATTATTTAATCAGAATTCTGCACATAACTGTTAACTATGGTCAACTTCAATCTCCCTGAGAACAAATCTCTTTATGTTCCGGTTTAGACTATTTGCAACATTTTTTCCAACCATGATGCCTCTGGTTCTACAACTTTCATGATCATAAACCTATTGTCACTTATTCTTTCAATAATAGGTTATGGAGCAGCCATTTATACAGCAGGTCCTCTAATAAGGACCAGGAAGTTCATCCAGGAAGGTGTCTAATCCCAATATTAGGCTGTTGACCACAAAGCCCCTCATCACCTCCAATCTTCATAAGACCTCTGCACTCAAACACAAACACACACACAACCACTCCTATTTGCTCTGCTTGTCATTCATTTTAATCAGAATCACAGAGAAATATGAAGAGATGTATAGGGTATTGTCAGAAGCACGAAGTACTTTACACAGAGCCCTAAAACCTCGACCCTCAGAATAACAATATTCCAGGCCTGAAGGCAGTCTCTTGGACTCACTCATCTAAATAAAGAGCATCTGAGAGCAGAGAGGCTTCTGTTACTCAACAACTAGAACAGAATCCACCAGTCAAGTCTACAAGCCCTCCACACCCATGCATTGCTTGCCAACCCTGAAGAATGAAAGGTGAACCAAAGACTCCATAGGGTAATAAGATGGTGTGGAATGGCTACATTAAGTAACCTTCAGGAGCTAGTAAGGGTGGCCACTTTGAACTGCTCAAATAAAAGAACAAATAGCAATTCATCTTGGGCAATAAAGTGAATGGAAAATACAGAGTAGGAAAAAAGACATTGTAAATTACTAGATCTGCCAGATTGAGTTTTTCAGTTATATCACAGCCTAGGTAACCAAACTCAGAGAAAAAAGGGAGAAAGGAAAACTGATGTGAGAAAAATTCACTGCCTTAAGAATATGAATTCAGTCCTTATATGGCTCTCGAGCATAATTTTGATAAGTAATTTTATGTTTATGAAAAGGTATTATTATCTTTTCCTAGCAAATTGTATGTAAGGGTCCTTGCTCTTGCATTTAAGGGGTTTTAGAGCTTGAGGCTCCCTTTGTGTATTACTGCCTTGTCATGGCGAAGGAGCTTGTATAACTCAGCGAAGCTATGAGCCATGCTGTACCGGGCCACTCAAGAATGGATAGGTCAAAGTGGAGAGTTCTGACAAAATGTGGTCCACTGGAGGAGCGAATGGCAAACCATTCCACTATTCTTGCTGTGAGAACACTTTGAACAGTATAAAAAGGCAAAAAGATATGACACCGAAAGATGAACCCCTCCAGATTGTAAGGTGTCCAGTATGCTACTGGGGAAAAGCAGAGGGCAAATAATAATAGCTCCAGAAAGAATGAAGTGGCTGGGCCAAAGTGGAAATGATGCTCATGTGTGGATGTCTCTGGTGGTGAAAGTAAAATATAATGCTATAAAGAACAATATTGCATAGGAACCTGGAATGTTAGGTCCATGAATCAAGGTAAATTGGATGTGGTTAAGCAGGAGATGGCAAGAGTAAATATCAACATCTTAGGAATCAGTGGACTAAAATGGATGGGAATGGGTACATTTAACTTCAGATGACCATGATATCTACTACTGTAGGCAAGAATCCCTTAGAAGAAATGGAATAGCCCTCATAATCAACAAAAGAGTCCAAAATGCAGTACTTGGGTGCAATCTCAAAAATGACAGAATGATCTCAGTTTATTTCCAAGGGAAACCATTCAACATCACAGTAATCCAAGTCTATGCCCCAACCACTGATGCTGAAGAAGCTGAAGTTGACCAGTTTTATGAAGACCCACAAGACCCTCTAAAACTAGCACCAAAAAAAAAGTTGTCCTTTTCATCATAGAGGATTGGAATGCAAAAGTAGGAAGGCAAGAAATATCTAGAGTAACAGGCAAATTTGACCTTGGAGTACAAAATGAAGCAAGGCAAAGGCTAATGGAGTTTTGCCAAGAGAACGCACTGGTTGTAGCAAACACCCTTTTCCAACAACACAAGAGACAGCTCTACACATGGACATCATCAAACAATACCAAAATCAGATTGATTACACTCTTTGTAGCCGAAGATGGAGAAGCTCGGTACAGTCAGCAAAAACAAGACCAGGAGCTGACTGTGGCTCAGATCATCAGCTCTTTATGGCAAAATTCAGGCTTAAACTAAAGAAAGTAGGGAAAACCACTAGGCCATTCAGGTATGACCTAATGAGTAGCATCACCAACTCAAAGGACATGAACTTGGGCAAACTCTGGAAGATAGCGAGGGACAAGGAGTCTTGTCATGCTGTAGTCCATGGGGTCACAAAGAGTCAGACATGACTTAGTGACTAAACAACAACAAGGGATTGAGTCAACACCTCAATCTTTGGTCTTCCTTAGAGCACCAGTTATTCCAATTAATATCAACAATGGCTATTTCAGTCATTCAACAAATATTTATTGAGTGTCTGATACAAGTCTGGCCTCATTCTTAAGCATGTACTATGTGGCAGGGGCATAAGAGACATATGTGTGTGTTTGAAGGTGTTGAGTGTGCTCAGCCATGTCTGAAACTTTGCGACCCCATGGATTAAAGCCCACTAGTCTCCTCCGTCCAAGAAATTTTCCAGGCAAGAATACTTGAGTGGGTTGCCACTTCCTACTCTAGGGCATTTTCCTGACCCAAGGATCAAACCTGCATCTCCTATATTGGCAGGCAGATTCTTTATCAACAGTGTCACCTGGGAAGCCCCATGGCTTCTATTCTAATGTATCTCACAATCTGTGGGGGAGAAAGATGATAAATAAACACAAAAAATAAACATGTAGTAGAAGTTTAAAAAAAAAAAAAAAACCACTGGATTTTCTGAGAAAGTATAATGGGGATTGGGGTAGGGAGCATCTAATTAAGGGAAAGACTTCCCTGAGGAAGTGACAGTTGATCTGAGACCTAAGGGATAAAGAGTTGGTAGGAGACACATAATTAGGGCACATGCTAACTACCAAGCATGCTGGCATTGGAATGGGCTCAGCATATGGAGAGACATACCTGAGTGTACAAATGGAGGCTTGCATTTTCAGAAAGCTGCTTTGTTTATAAAAATAAAATGACTGCTTGGGGATCTTCAGGCAAAAAAAAAAAAAGATACTGGATGAGAAAGGAATAACTCATAGAACCTGAAGAGTCTGGTTTGTTGTCAAGGTCAAAAAAATTCCTGTCTGAGGAGTGAAAAACCTTACTTCTTCTAAATATCTGTCTTATTTTCATACTCAATTTTGGAATTATATCTGAAGATCTCCAAAAACTCTTTCTACAGCCTTCTTTAGTAGTCTACTCCAAGACTGAACTACCCATAATGCCAATAATGTTTTGATGTAGCACATTTATTAAGAGTTTATGTGTGGCTGTGTCTTCAATAAGACTGTTAAGTGTACTTAAACAAAATATAATCACCACTCTTTGTATAAAAGTCTTCAGTATAATGTTAAAGACCGTTAGTAAACTTTCCTTCTCTCTCCTCTAGGATAGATGATATTATAGTGCATCACAAGTGTAAAAAGTTATCCTGGAGCATTTGCCCAATTTCAGTCTTTGTTAGTAATACTAGAAAGTCAACATTCAAAAAAATGTATATATGAATATGTATATATATATATACACATATACATAAATACATATATGACACAGGACCAAGAAATAAGACAATGAGATCGTTAATAAACAGTAAGTTCATGTTTTGACCTGTAAAATGGGCACAAATCAACTGCCATCTACAAAATATCTCTGTAGTAAAGCCATCTAGCACTACCAAGCATTGTTGTTAGTTGCTCAGTCATGCCCAGTTCATTCCAACTCCATGGACTGTAGCCCACCAGGCTCCTCTGTCCATGGGATTCTCTAGGCAAGAATACAGGAGTGGGTTGCCATTTCCTTCTCCAGGGAATCTTCCTGACCCAGGAATTGAAACTCAGCATTATTGTTTCTCTATTCACAACCTTGATCATTTCCCAAGGCTGTTCTTTCTGAGTTCTTTTTTTCCCCTTTTCTGGCCTAGTGCCATACTTTATTACCAGTGTTACACATTTATATTATTAGCCTAGACCTTTCTCTTTTCTTATGAATTACCACCACATGCTCTCAACATTAGCATTCTCCTCCTAGATTTATTCATTATTCCTTCAAAGTCTCTCTCATGTAAAACCGTATTCTTTACCTGAAAAACAGTAAATAGAGCAGAAGTGTTCCTGAAATACAACATTGCATTGATATAATTGTATAATTGTGTGTATATGTATTATGTTGGTAATTTTTCTGTGTTTATGTGCCTGGTCAATTTCCATCTTGTTTCTCCATTACCATATCCATGCAACACGCTTATAAAAGCTGTCAAAACAACACAACATATAAACTCAGAACAGGTTCAATGAACTGTTTCAGCTGCTTTTTCTTCTCATTTCCTTCCATTCGCTTCAGGAATCCTTGGGCTTCGACAGTGGGAATTGCAAAACCCTCAGGGCAGGTCCCTTTGTGTCTCATTCTGCATCTTATTTAGTGCTGGTATCCAGAGGCTATAAGTAATTCTGAACAGGCTGGTGCAACAGCTCGGGTGACTCGCAACACCATGCAGGTTTGTCAATATTCTTCCTAACTTCGCCAGAATAAGGGATCAGTCATCAAGGGCTAGCGTGGCAGGGAGAGCAGTTCAGCTACACCAAGGCTCAGCCCCAAGCACTGCGTGTGGATAACTTAATGAGACCAAATTTGGGACTTAGTGAACTACTCTCCATCCTCCACTCGGAATAAGGAAAAGGCTTCAAGTACAGGAGGGTGGATTCCAGTTAGACGCAAAGATAAATCCTCCTGAGAACATAGTAAACACTGGAATATGTTACCAAAGAAAACAGAAGAATATATTCTCCCTAGTGGATGTTTGTTTCTTTTCTTAAGTACATTTTCTCCAACATCTGGACTTGCTGACAGATGGTCCCACTCGAACCCAGGGAAACAGACTTGATGACCTGTGATGTGTACCTGGCTTGTCAGGGCTCTCTTTAAATGTCAAGTCCACTGAGAGGCCTCTCCCTCCCGCTTGCCCGCATTAGATTTCCCCTCTTTGTCTTTCTCTTATTTCCTGGATTTTTTCCTTTCCATCTCTTGAACTAATTTGGAATGATATTTGATTTACTTTTTTTTTTTTTTTTTGGTGGGGGGAGGTGCGGGGTGGGGGGACCAGTTGTTAAGTATTTGCCAACACACCACTGCTCCTAATTGTTCTTCCTGCTTCTCCCGCTCTGCCATGTCACAGCCAAATCAATTCTTTAAAAACTTGAATCGGGTCAAGATGTTCCTCTGCTCAAAAATCTCCAAGTGGCTTTCCACTTCACTCAGTTAAAAATAAAATTCTCACTGTACTTCAACACTCCCATGTGGATCTGCCCAGCCTTACTGTCTCCTGTTTTTTCCTGATGTCGTCTTCTTACCCCATGGCTCACAAGGCTTCAGCCACACTGCCTATCCTGCTGTTCCTCAAACTCACCAGGAAGCTCCTGCCTCAGGGTTACTGCCTTCATTTCTCTCTGCCTAGAAACCCTTCTCCCAGATAGAAGCATGGCTCCCCCAGTCCCTGTGCTCACTCAGTTCTCTTCCATACCTGTTCTCCAGCTCCGAGTGGTCTCCAAGTCTTCTGTGTGCAAAACTGGGTCCACCGACACCCAGCCTTTCTCCATTCCCTTTTACCTGCTGTACATCTTTCCATAGCAGTATCACCGCTTCACATATTGCGTATTGAGAGTGTTTTGATATTTACTTCACAGATTCACTCCCCCCCCTCCTCCCCTCTGCAAGCTACATTTGCCTGGTTCCCACTGCCAACTGACTGCCAGCAAAGTTTGGCCAGGGAGAGGCACTCGCTGAAGCACAGAGGGAATAAACGAGAGAAAGGCCAGGATATCTCCCCTCTGTCCCTTCCTGCTTTCAGGTGGCATTGACAGCAGTGACCCAGCCACCCTGAGGGCTTCAGCCCCGACCCAGATGACTTCCCCTCAGTTCTCCCAAGAATAGCTCTGGGATTACTACTCTCCCTGTGATGCCCCCGTCCCAGAGATGAAAGCGGTTAACCTGGGGGTTGAAGCCCAATTGCCTCTAAGGTTTTTTAATGCTTCCGAATACTTGAAACCTACTTCTCAGGTGAAGTTCCCTGTTTTGGAACACCTGGAGTAGACCCCATTCCCTAACAGACCTTGTGGTACACCCATCTATCTCCTCTACCGAGGAGGCTGGTAACTGGTCATTCTCCACCAGGAACACTGGAGAAAGACACGGCGACACCCTCCAGTATTCTCACCTGGAGAATTCTGTGGACAGAGGAGCCTGGCAGGCTACAGACAATGGAGTCACAAAGAGTTGGACACAATTTAGAGACTAAACAGCAATAACCAAGAACACTCTTCTTTCCATGTCTCACTTGGCTCACTAACTCCTCCTTAAATGTCATTTTCTTAGAGAACCCTTTCCTTCCCACTCATTTTAGTTAGATCTTCCCACTTTGTCCTATCACCTCGTCATTTTCATTTCCATTTCTTACAACAACTTGTGGCTCTACATCAATTTACTTGTTTATTTGTATAATGTCTCGCTCTACCACTCACTTAGATATAATAAAGGAATCTGTCCTTCTCACTCTTTCCTCAGCTCCAGCGTCTGGGCCATAGTAGTTGATATACAAATATTTTATACATTAAGTAATGAATGACTAGACCCCTTATATCAACCATCATAACATTTCAGATTTAAAAAGTACTCAAAAAATGTTTGTAGAGTTGATTGGTATATATTACTTTCTCTGAAAAATTCACCAGTTTATCCAGAATACCAAGGTTTTCCATAAATCCTAAAAGGTGTGTCTTTCATACTGTTTTCCATGCATACTATATACGTTTTTATATGTTACCTTCAAAGAGCCTTCATTCCATAAGCAACATGAAAGCAGGTAAAGCAAGTGTATAAGTATGATCTAAGCATGTTCACATTCCTTGTGTCAAAAACGGAGAGTCCAAAATGCAGCTATATGCAGATGATTACATTAATAAGGTTCATTCACTCATAGTTTTGTAGTTGTTATCTTTTTGTGTGTTTTTTTTCTCTCTCTCTCTTTTGGTAATTTTATGTTGGTTTGTTTTTTCTCTAAAGTGAACTCAGCTATTAAATGGTAAGAGCAAATTTGTGCCTGTAATCTTCCTCTTTGTTCTAAATAGTTACTGGGTTTGGGCTGTTATGGATTTTCCACATAGGCTTAAATTGGTCTCTGCAATGCTCTGTTCTTGTTTCTAAAGTAAAGAGAAAGCCTCAAACGAACACAGGGAAGTCTATCTTGCATCACTTTTTTTTAACTTTCCAATTTCTATTTGCTCTTTATTCTCCATACTTCTCTGTCCTCTCTTTTGTTTAAAATCTCATTTAGCATTCTCTTGAGGGGAGAACATGAGATTACAATCTAACGATTGTAATGAGAACGGGTTAAGTTGGTGCTGTTTCCCATTTTCATTACAATCTTGGTGGCAAGAATAATGTAACAGAATTTTTAATGCCTCATATATTACATGAACATTTTCCCGTGAGTTCTTGCTCCTTTTCTGCGGACAGCATTGTTGCTATGTGCTGTAAGACTTTGATCTTTTTATATTCTGAATTATAATCAATTGGCCATTTCACCCCTTCCCCATAGATTAGAGTCAAACAAGTGAAAAATATTTTGATCTACAGCATACCACAGCATCTCATGACTATAAAATCCTATCACCGGCAGACCCGTACTGGCAAACTCCACGTAGCCAGTGATTTGAACTGGACAGAAGGTACAATCCAGGCGTCCTAATGGTCAGGCACTTCTCTGAAAGGTACTGTGGGAATTGGAGTTTTGTAATTTAGAGTGTTAATAGACGTGCTCATGCATGCTTAGTCACTAAGTTGTGTCCAACTCTTTGCAACCCCACGGACTGTAGCCTGCCAGGCTCCTCTGCCCATGGGATTTCCCAGGCAAGAATACTGGAGTGTGGTTAGCCATTTCCTTCTCCAGGGGATCTTCCCAAATCAGGGATTGAACCCATGTCTCCTACATTGCAGTTTACCACTGAGCAACCAGGGAAGCAGTAATAGAGAGGGTAGGTAAATTTAAATACCAGGAGCTCTCTTGGGAAATTGATCTTTGAACTCCAAAATGATGATGATGATGATGATATATGTGTGCTCATTCGTGTCTGACTCTTTGCGACCCCATGGACTCTAGCCTGCCAAGCTCCTCTATTCATGGAGTTTTCCAGGGAAGAGTACTGGAGCATGTTACCATTTCCTTTTCAACTCTAAGATGCTTGCTCTTGAAACAGAAAACCTCACAAATGGTCATTACTCCAAGAGTGTGTCCAGAGCAGCGGCATGGGCATCCCTGACAGCATATGAGAACACAGAGTCTCAGGCCTCCTGCATTGGAGTCTGCATTCTAACAAAGCCCTGCAGTGACTGATAAGCCCTTCAGGGCTTGAGAAGTGCTGCTTCAGAGTGTCTTACAGGCTACACTCTGTACAGAAAGTCCCTCCTCCCCGAGTAACCCCAGTGCTCACTCTGGGCACCCAGCCCAAGGCAATGCCTCAGGGTCATAGAGCCCTGTCACCCAGCTTCTCAGAATCTCCCAGTGAGGTCACCTTCATTTAAGACTTTCTCTGGCCCTTTGCCTAACTAGACTTTCTAGGCTCCATTTACTAGGAAACTGAAACTGTTGGACAAACTAATTCTCAATGGCCTCTTAGCCTGCCAGGCTCCTCTATGCATGAAATTCTCCAGCAAGAGTACTGGAGTGGGTTGCCATTTCCTTCTCCAGGGGATCCTCCTGACTCAGGGATGGAACCCAGGTCTCCTACATTGCAGGCAGATTAATAACCATCTGAGCCACCAGGGAAGCCCTTGATTAGAAACACTTGGGTTCAAATCTCCACTCTGGTGATATTGCTGTAGGGGAAACTTATCTGTCTTCTCTGTGCCTCAGTATCTTAGTTTATTAACTGGAGATAATAACATTTACTCTATCAGTTAGAGAGTAAGAGCACTACTGTAATAAAGAAATCCCCAAATCACATGGTTTAAACTTCATTTTATATTAAAAAATACTGTTCCCCAAACACATAGAGCAGAAAGTGAGATTCTCCCCAGCATGGGTCTCTGTGATTCCCTAGGGCATTATCTTCATCTTCATGGGGAGCTTCCTTGCAGAAAGGGAAGAGCCAACATGAGACGAACATTAGCATCAGGTCCCACTCACCTGGAAGGAGGCTGGGAAATGTGGTCATTCATTGGATGCTTCATTCTAATTCTGTAACTGCCTAGCAGGCTGGGCATTCTGATGGGATAGCAGGAGTCCCCAGTACACTTACCTAGCAAGGTTATTTTAGGAGTTAAAGGAATCATGGAGATAGATTGGCTTCTCTAGCGGCTCAGTGGTAGAGAATCCACCTGCCAAGCAGGAGTTGCTGGTTTGATCCCTGGATCAGCAAGATCTCCTGGAGGAGGAAATGACAACCCACTCCAGTATTCTTCCCTGGAGAATTCCATGGACAGAGGAGCCTCTTGGGCTACAGTCCATGGGGTCACAAGAGAGTCAGACACGATTTAGCAAGTAAAACAACAAACAGCAACAGTGAAGATAAATTGCCTAACGCACTGCCTGGCACCCACACACACTAGGTTCTTAATGATGATAGCTGTTATTCTTATCACTTCATTATTAGCCCTCCTTGTAAAATAATCACAATTTATCAAGTCTTTTAGAATAAACTGATGGAACTAAAAGTGAATAGATTTCAATCTACCCACCTGAAGGGACCTCAAATCAAACCATAGTGACTTCAAGTCAGGTTTGTGTGACTTTGGCATGAACTTGAACAAATTTAGATCTCTAGAGAGGTTGACAAGCAACTTCTCCTACTTCTACCACTTCTATCCAAGTGCTTTGAGTTTTCAAAGCAAAAATGGAGGTGGGGATGTGAATTGCTCATGGTTGACAGACAGAGAACCTTCCAGGGAAAGCGCATGGAGGGAGTCTGATCCCACAGGGAGGTCTGGGGCAGGACTTGTGCTACAAATTAGTGCCATCTCAAGTCTTTTATGCCCCTTACCAGTCAGTCTTTGGCTGCAGGGTGTGAGACTGAGGAGGGAACACATGCAATTCTTCCAAAAGGGAGACAACAGCTGTTAGCAGCCAACTCTGCAGCAGGAAGGGGAGGGCTGGACCCCTGGTCATGCAGGCAGGACCCAACAGCATTCATTTCCTGTGGGCGTATGCTCAGTCGTTTCAGTCGTGTCTGACTCTTTGCAATCCTATGGACTGTAACCCAGCAGGCTCCTCTGTCCATGGGATTCTTCAGGCAAGAATACTGGAGCGGGTGTCCATGCCCTTCTCCAGGGGATCTTCCTTACCCAGGGATTGAACCTGCATCTCCTACATTGGTAGATGGATTCTTTACCGCTGCGCCACTTGGAAGGCCTTTTCTGTTGATATTTGCTGTTAACTTCCCCCATATTTGAGAAACAAAGTACTGGGGTAAATCAGTGGGGGGAAAAAAAAAAAAACTTATCAAGGTGCATGGATCAAGAAGGGTTTGGGTCTCACGGCCACAGACTAAATCTCAAACTCTAGTAGGCACTTGACCAAAGGGAACCATAAGAAATATGAATCATATAGTGTAATTTTCCCCCCTACTGGAAAATGACTTCTACCATGTCAAGAAACTAAATGTTTTCTGTAATAGGCACGCAAGAGCCTGGTTATTTAACCTGTTGATGGAGTACCACTCTTAGAAGCAACCTAGGTATTTAAAACTCATTACATACCTCAAGCCAAGAATATGGGTTGATCCAAACCAACAGGTCTTTAAATAAACCAATTTGAGCTTTTGGCTCATTGATAGAAAAGTAAACATAAAAATTTGAGTCCAATCAGGGATTCCTCAGGAACGATGTAAGATACACTTATTTACCGTGTTATGTCCAACTTTTAGTGGAGAAGGCAATGGCACCCCACTCCAGTAGTCTTGTCTGGAAAATCCCATGGATGGAGGAGCTTGGTAGGCTGCAGACCATGGGGTCGCTAAGAGTTGGACACGACTAAGTGACTTCACTTTCACTTTTCACTTTCATGCATTGGAGAAGGAAATGGCAACCCACTCCAGTGTTCTTGCCTGGAGAATCCCAGAGACGGGGGAGCCTGGTGGGCTGCCGTCTGTGGGGTCACACAGAGTCGGACACAACTGAAGCGACTTAGCAGCAGCAGCAGCAGTCCAACTTTTAGAGCATCTCTCATATCCAAACCAAGCTTTCCAGGAGGCTCAGTTGGTAAAGAATCTGCCTACAATGCAGGCAGATTGGGTTGGGAAGATCCCCTGGAGAAGGGTATGGCAACCCATTCCAGTTCTTGCCTGGAAAATCCCATGGACAGAGGAGCCTGGCGAGTTACAGCCCATGGGGTCATAAAAGAGTCAGACACGACTTAGCAACTATACAAAAACAACATATCCAAACCCACTTCTCCCTGCCTGATACCACCTTCTGAGGCCTCATCACATCACACCAAGGTCACAGCCTCCAGGAGAGCCTTACCTGCCCCTGACTCTGGGACAGAGCCAGTCCCAGATGACAGCTCCACCTCAGGTCAGTCTGCCCTTGGACTCAGTCCATGTTCCTGGGCTTTGCCTCAACCTTTGTGTATAAAGCCACCTGGTGCCCGAGTTCTAATATCAACATCAATGTCTTATCCACTGCCTGACTTTCCCCTTTACCTCCCAGCCTGGTGCCCCAGATCCTTTGGGACTGGGGCTCCATATCCCTAGGTCCTTTCATAGAAGTGCCTGATCACCAGCCTGTGTCTTCCTGCTGCTTGGTGACAGACTCCCTGGGCCACCTGCCGCCTGCATCTGCACCTATTATCTACTGCCAGACAGCCCTCCTCCCTGTGGAGGAGAAGGAACAGATGGGATATTCTTAACAGAGTAGTGTAAAGAGAAAAAATGCCAGCTAACATGCTATAGAAAATGAGGGTTCGACTCCTTCATTAGGACAGGAAAGTTGCTAATGATGGGTCCCAGGGAATGGAGAGGCTGCCTTCACTCAGTCCAGACAGCTGTCACCGTGGGCGTGGCAGAGGCTGGTGGAGAGCTTGAGTTCTGGAGTCAGAGCTGAGGGACATCGCAGCCACCACTCGCTAACACATAGGAGAGGACAAATATTTCACCTCCTCAGTCTCTGTTTCTGCATCAGGAGTAACACCTCCCTCCCAGAGCTACTGTTGTCCTTGCTGAAATTAAAAGAGATATTACATTTGCCTTTAATCCTCAACAAATATCAGTATGTAATTCTAGAGGGAAAAATACGTGTAGGGAATTTTTTTGTTTGTTGTTGTCATTCAGTGGCTAAGTCATGTTTGACTCTTTGAGACTGCGTGGGCTGCAGCATGCCAGGCTTCCCTGTCCTCTCCTGGACTTTGCTCAAACTCATGTCCATTGAGTCAGTGATGCCATCCAACCATATCATCCTCTGTCACCCCTTTCTGCTGCCCTCAATCCTTCCCAGGATTAGGGTCTTTTCCAATGAGTCGGCTCAAACTCATGTCCATTGAGTCAGTGATGCCATCCAACCATATCATCCTCTGTCACCCCTTTCTGCTGCCCTCAATCCTTCCCAGGATTAGGGTCTTTTCCAATGAGTCGGCTCAAACTCATGTCCATTGAGTCAGTGATGCCATCCAACCATATCATCCTCTGTCACCCCTTTCTGCTGCCCTCAATCCTTCCCAGGATTAGGGTCTTTTCCAATGAGTCGGCTCAAACTCATGTCCATTGAGTCAGTGATGCCATCCAACCATATCATCCTCTGTCACCCCTTTCTGCTGCCCTCAATCCTTCCCAGGATTAGGGTCTTTTCCAATGAGTCGGCTCAAACTCATGTCCATTGAGTCAGTGATGCCATCCAACCATATCATCCTCTGTCACCCCTTTCTGCTGCCCTCAATCCTCCCCAGGATTAGGGTCTTTTCCAATGAGTCGGCTCAAACTCATGTCCATTGAGTCAGTGATGCCATCCCACCATCTCATCCTCTGTCACCCCTTTCTGCTGCCCTCAATCCTTCCCAGGATTAGGGTCTTTTCCAATGAGTCGGCTCAAACTCATGTCCATTGAGTCAGTGATGCCATCCCACCATCTCATCCTCTGTCACCCCTTTCTGCTGCCCTCAATCCTTCCCAGGATTAGGGTCTTTTCCAATGAGTCGGCTCAAACTCATGTCCATTGAGTCAGTGATGCCATCCAACCATATCATCCTCTGTCACCCCTTTCTGCTGCCCCCAATCCTCCCCAGGATTAGGGTCTTTTCCAATGAGTCGGCTCAAACTCATGTCCATTGAGTCAGTGATGCCATCCCACCATCTCATCCTCTGTCACCCCTTTCTGCTGCCCTCAATCCTTCCCAGGATTAGGGTCTTTTCCAATGAGTCGGCTCAAACTCATGTCCATTGAGTCAGTGATGCCATCCAACCATATCATCCTCTGTCACCCCTTTCTGCTGCCCTCAATCCTTCCCAGGATTAGGGTCTTTTCCAATGAGTCGGCTCAAACTCATGTCCATTGAGTCAGTGATGCCATCCCACCATATCATCCTCTGTCACCCCTTTCTGCTGCCCTCAATCCTTCCCAGGATTAGGGTCTTTTCCAATGAGTCGGCTCAAACTCATGTCCATTGAGTCAGTGATGCCATCCAACCATATCATCCTCTGTCACCCCTTTCTGCTGCCCTCAATCCTTCCCAGGATTAGGGTCTTTTCCAATGAGTCGGCTCAAACTCATGTCCATTGAGTCAGTGATGCCATCCCACCATCTCATCCTCTGTCACCCCTTTCTGCTGCCCTCAATCCTTCCCAGGATTAGGGTCTTTTCCAATGAGTCGGCTCAAACTCATGTCCATTGAGTCAGTGATGCCATCCAACCATATCATCCTCTGTCACCCCTTTCTGCTGCCCTCAATCCTTCCCAGGATTAGGGTCTTTTCCAATGAGTCGGCTCAAACTCATGTCCATTGAGTCAGTGATGCCATCCCACCATCTCATCCTCTGTCACCCCTTTCTGCTGCCCTCAATCCTTCCCAGGATTAGGGTCTTTTCCAATGAGTCGGCTCAAACTCATGTCCATTGAGTCAGTGATGCCATCCCACCATATCATCCTCTGTCACCCCTTTCTGCTGCCCTCAATCCTTCCCAGGATTAGGGTCTTTTCCAATGAGTCGGCTCAAACTCATGTCCATTGAGTCAGTGATGCCATCCCACCATATCATCCTCTGTCACCCCTTTCTGCTGCCCTCAATCCTTCCCAGGATTAGGGTCTTTTCCAATGAGTCGGCTCATCACATCAGAAGGCTAAGCACTGGAGCTGTAGTTTTTGTTTAGGGGGAAGCAATATTATGTATTTAGAATACAAGCCCAGGCTGGATGAAGCACTTGAATGAAGATCGATAAGTTCAGAAAATATGGAAGCGATGGCAATCGGTGAGGTGAAAACCAGAGCAGAAACCCAAGTCCAGAGCAGAAGGAAGAAGGCTGCAATGGCAGCCCTGGGAGTGGGAGTGCTGGGAACCGTTGATGAGAAGGTTGTGGCAGAGACTGGAATTGAATCAGAAAGGTCGGGGGGACCAGGGGAGAGGGACTCTGGCCATGCTCTAGGGAATAAATGCACCGTAAAATGTTCCCAAGGCAACAGAGAAAGCTATTAAAGAAGAAGTAAAGGGGAATCAAAGAATATGGTGCGTTTTATTGGAAGGGCAGTGAATGGAGGGAGGCACAACAGAGTATTCGGAGCAACTCGGAGAAGGAGAACAGTAGGGAAGTCTGCAGAGGGAGAGGTAAAAAGGCAGTCAGCTGTGACAGAGAGAAGAGGCAATGAAGAAACATAATAATATATAACACTAGTTCAAAACAACAGCTGGGAATAGGGAGTTGATAGCAAAGCAATGAATACCAGCAATGAGGGAACTAAATACCATTAAAATGCACAATAGTTAATAACAATAAAGCTGAAGTCTGGAAGCAATTAATAAATATATAACACAAAGTATAAAATGAATGGAGAAAACAGTGAGATTGTAAACATGACCGTTTAGTGAGAGGAGGGCAGGGGTTCACTGGAGGAGAGAGAGGAGACTGATGCAGCCAGGCTGCAGAAGTACAAAACCTCTAGGTTCTGAGTTGCTAAACGAGAAGGGAAAGGACAGATTCTTTCTCCCTAAGAGTCAATGGATGGAAAAGCAGCCCACAATGATTGTTACTCTCTGCTGTCCTGAGGCAGCTCCCATCTGAGAGCTATTTACCTACCACCATGATAAACAAGATCATTATCAGAACTGACTGCCTAGACTGTGCTAATAATGGAGCGCGCATATCCTAGGCTTCATACTAAAGGCCGTCTCTCAAAGTAGCTACTGGGGAATTGTTCTAAAAATGTGGGTCTTGGATCAGTTCAGAAATCCCATTTTAGATTCAGCTTCTCAATTCCCAAGCCTCATTCTCAACCTCAATGCATCTTTTTGGGTGGTTCTGGGAGTCAGTAGGAATCGCCATAGTGGAAGATCCCCAGCAGCTACCTGTGCCCTCGGCGGTTGAAACCTCAGTCATAGACCTGAGAGTCTCGGGCATTATAAGAGCTCCTCATCCTCAGGTGATTTGTTTCTCATATTTGTTTCCCATATTTCTCCTCTGCAAACATAATTACATGTAATTGGGACCACATGTTTTTCCCAAAGGACAGGTCAAGCCTTCTTTACTCTTGGTTCAAAGAATATTCTCTACTCCAAGCAGCATCTACGAAGCAAAAAAACAGAACAAAATGCTAGTGGTAAGAACCTGCCTGCCTGTGCAGTCTATGCAAGGGACATGGGTTCAATCCCTGGCTCAGGAAGATCCCCTGCAGAAGAGCACGGCAACCCACTCCAGTGTTCTTGACTGGAGAATCCCATGGACAGAGAAGCCTGGTGGGCTACACTCCATAGGGTTGCACAGAGTTGGACACAACTGAAACAACTTCAGACACACACACACAATAACAACAACAAAAATATGAGAACTTGCTTTGCTCCCGGAAGAGGCGAAAACTATTACCAAGCTGGGGGGAGGGACAATCAAATGAATGGTGAGCTGGTTAGACTAGGTTTAGCGGGCCAGTTTTCCCTTTTTCTTTTAACAAGTTTCTCCCTTCCCCATTTTTATGTGACTTCAGTTGTCACTCTGTATTTTGCCCAATGACACGTATCCAGAGGCAGGGACAATTGCTTACCCTCCTCTCCTGCCACAAGCAGCTTCTGTTGTTTTTCCACATTGGTCCTCCTCCTCTCCTCCCCTCTCATGTAAGCATATCCTCTTTATCCAGGATTTAGTAACTCACACTATGGCCTAGTGGTAAAGAAACCTCTTGCCAATGCAGGAGACGCAGGTTTGATCCCTGGGTCAGGAAGATCCCCTGAAGAAGGAAATGGCAACCCACTCCAGTATTCTTACCTGGAGAATCCCACAGACAGAGGAGCTTGGTGAGCTACAGTCCATGGGCTCTCAAAGAGTCAGACATGATGGAGCACAGCATAGCGCTATGGCCCTGGGTGTAGCATGGACTTTGCAACTGAAACACTCCCAACTGGACAGAAATTGGAACATCCATATTTCCAACTTCCAATTTGACAATAAGAACAATAAGAAATAAGGAATCATAAAGTGAGAAAGCCAGACCCAGAAAAGAAATTGCTGGTACACACTACAGATAATTCCAGGGTCAGGTGGAAAAGGATAAAAGGAGAAAGAAGACAAGTGAAATTAAAGAAATAATGGAGAATTTTTGTGAAATGAGATATTAAAAATACCAATATAATATTACTTTTATATTTTTGCATATAAATGTTAATGATCAGCTACCTACAATTAGAAGTTGAATTTGTTTAATGTCCTCAAAGCAAGTACTTTTTATTGTGTAGGAGGCATAATATATAAATTGATATAAATTGCACTTAGTTTCAGTAAATGTAAAAGAATATTTTCCTTGGATCTACTGCTGCAAACATGGGACTATCTCTTTTAAGGAACTATCCTGAAAAGAAAGTCCAAGGGTGTAAGTTACAGCTCAACAGTTGTGACTTTAGTAAGTTCCTGGCATGTAAACCCTTCAGCTTGAAAAAGCAGAGGCCAAGCTTTGTTCTGGACCCGGCACACAGCATCTGCTGCGCAGGATTAAACACTGTGCATTGATCATGACTTACTGATGATCGTAATGATTAGCATCAATTCTGAAGACAGTTAATAGACACATGGGGTGATCTTTTCTCTTCAGAATCTAAATTATTTGCTATTGGATAAGCAATTTGTGTTTACTGAGTTGGACATGAATGAAATTGATTCTAACTACTTTAAGTTTGATGCAACTGATACACTATTGTATGGCCTTTTAATGATAGATTCCTTGCATATATATAAATATATAGATAAATCTATTTCCTGATCTTTTTTTTTCATGACAAAGAAAGCCAGCTTGAGTTGACAATGAAATCTTCCCTTAACTGAGTGAAAAACAACAATAAAAGAAAAAAGAATAAAACCAAGAGTAGTTGGCATTCTCATCAACAAATTCGATAATGGGCTTCTGCGCTCTGTACTGTTCCTTCTGATAGCAACGATGGGAAGAGATTACAGGTCATCTAGTCTAGGCTACTAATTTCACCAGTGAAATCTCTGAGGCCCTAAGTCCAAAGTCAACAATGGTTAACAGTGGGCTAATTTGTGCATCCTGGTCTTCGGGTCCCGTCATCTGCACTCTCACTTACTTGCCTAAGTCTCAGTTATCCTTTTCTGCCATTATAACACAATCAGCCTATAACATTGGTGTTCAACTATCTTTCAACATCATTTTTATTGAAGAATCCCACTAGTCTAATTACAGCACTAATATTTCTTATAATGAATTGGTGCTATGTTAGAACCCCAAATATGTCAATTTCAAGTACACAGAGTGTTCCTATTTAAGTTCAAATTGCGAAATATTAGTTAATATTTGTTGAGCACTTAGCATGTGTCAGACTGTACTAAGGGTTTTTCCATAATCTCATTTAGTGACACAATAAAGTCCACACTGTTCTTCTCTTAAAAAGGATAAAACCACATGTTCATTCTTTGCCCTTCCTTAGCTTCACTTGGTTTTGTAGGAAGACTAATCCCTGTAAATTAAGCTTCCCAGACTCCTCTGCAGGGGTTCAGCCAATTGCAGCACTGTCTCCCTCCGTTTGTGGCACACTCTCTCCCAGGGGGGCTGCTTCTGAATGGTTCCTGCTCTGGCTGGACAGCCTTCCCTTCTAGGTCCTCAATCCCACTGCATCCTCGTCTCCGTTCACACCTTTCCCTCCTTTGTTTCTCTAGGCCCGAGAGAAGTCACCAACTTCCTGGTATTACAAATCCTAACCTCACTCTTTCTTCTTGAAAGTTTTAGTCCTTCAAACACCTTTGCACTTAGTTCCCCAAATTAAATGCCTTCTATTGAAATACCTGGTCTTTTTCTGAACAAATATTGACAGATACATCTAAGTAAGCAAGTGATTTAAAAAGCACAGGCTGGTTTGAACTTAGGTTGCCTAACCAAATCTATGTGTTTAACCGTGAAAAGCTAGTGTTTCCTAGAGTACCATGGACTAGCTTGTGGTCTCCAAACTTTTAACTTTTTTGATTGTGCACTTTTATGAAGAAAAAGTTTATAAGCATGAGCCCCTGACATATATATGTTTATTTATAAAGTTTATGTAAGTAGTAGCTCAATTGGTAAACAATCCATCTGAAATGCAGGAGACTCTGGTTTGATTCCTGGATTGGGAAGATCCACTGGAGAAAGGATAGGCTACCCACTCCAGTATTCTCGGGCTTCCTTTGTGGCTCAGCTGGTAAAGAATCCACCTGCAATACAGGAGACCTGGGTTTGATCCCCGAGTTGGGATGATCCACTGGAGAAGGCAAAGGCTACCCACTCCAGTATTCTGACCTGGAGAATTCCATGACTGTATAGTCCACAGGGTCACAAAGAGTCAGACACGACTGAGCAGCTTTCACTTGATTACTTGAGTACTTCTGGATGATGTGAAGCTTAAATTGTATTCATTTTGTTCTGTTTAGTTTTGATACATTTCTCTACTTTAAAGGAAGCTATCATCCTCAGTTTTTGAAACATGTCTTTAGTTCGTTTCTGCTCTTTTATAATTTCAGCCACTTCCTTTTGAGGCAAAAAAGATATTGTTTAGAAGAGCTCTATATTTTCTCCTTCCTTAGTTTTCTGTCTTCTCTTTTTCCTTGTGAACTGTGGGATACAGACAGCAGAGCTAAGGAATGAGGTACTGAAGAGAAGGCAGTGAAGAGAAAAGTGGGGATAAAGTCTCTATAGTCTTTTTAAGACCAGTTTGCACTCTAGAAACAGATAAGAATTTCCATCATCTTTTTTTATGATAGCTTTATCAAGATATATTTCACATACTATAGTCTTTGAAAGTACATAATTTAGTGATTTGTAGTATATATTCACAGAGCTATGCAACCAGCATCACTAGCTAATTTTAGAATATTTCCATCACCTGAAAAAGAAACACATACCCATTAGCATTTATATTGCCCTAGCCTCTGGTAAACACTAATCTACTTTTTATATCTGTAGATTTGCCTGTTCTAGACATTTCATACAAGGTGAATCATACAATATGTGGTTTTTGATGTTTGCTTCTTTTACTTATCATGCTTTCAGGGATCATCCACGTTGTAGTGCACATCAATACTTCATTCTTTTTATGGCCAACTAATACTCCATTGTACGGATATACCAAATTTCCGTTATCCATTCATCAACTGACGGACACTTAGGTTGTGACATTTTTAGCTGTTGAGAATAGTGCTGTTATGAATACTTACACAAGTTTTTGTATGGACGTGTGTTTGCTTTTGTCTTGAGTCTAGGAGTAGAATTACTGGGTCATTTGGTAACTGTATGTTTAACATCTTAAAGATGTGCCAACATGTTCCAGAGTGGTTACACATTTTACATTCTCACTAGCAGGACTATCCAAAGGCTTCAGTTTTTTCTTATCCTCTCCAGTGCTTTTTTATTATTTGTCTTTTTTTAATTTTAACCATTCTGTTGTACATTAAGTGATAATCTCATTTTGGTTTTGATTTGCATTCCCCTAATTATTCATCATCTTTTAAAAGCTAAATAGCAAAAAAAAAAAAAAAAAAACAACAAAAAAGTCCTAGATATATTTTTATTATTTTTACGATCATTCTTTTTTTTTTAATTAAAAAAAAATTAAAAAAAAAAATTTTAAGTCCTCTATTGTTCCTTTAATTTTCACTTTTATAACCTATTACTTTGCAAAAAAAAAAAAGACCCTATTTTTTTCTTCTTCAGCAAACTTCATATATATATATTTTATAATTTTTTGACCTTGTTTTTTTTGTTTGTTTGTTTTTGTTTTTTTCTTCTTTTCTTTAACATTGTATTTTTGAAATTCCAAACTCTACTCTAGATTTTTAATTTTCGCTTTTTGGTTATCAATTTTGTACCTATAGTTTTTTTTTTATAATTTCTGTGACTTTTTTTTTTTTTTCTTCTTCTCTGTTTCTTTCTCTTCTTCTTTTATATAACATTGTATATCTGAAATTCCAAACTTTACTCTAGATTTTTAATTTATGCTTTTTGGTATTTGATATCAATTTTGTACCTGTATTTTCTTTATAATTTTTATGACATTGTTCGTATTTGTTTGTTTGTTTTCTCTCTTTATTTTTCTTCTTCTTCTTTTTTTTTTTTTTTAACATTGTATTTTTGAAATTCCAAACTCTACTCTAGATTTTTAATTTTTGCTTTCTGGTATTAGTTATCAATTTTGTACCTGTACTTTCTTTATAATTTTCGCGACCTTGTTTGTTTTTGTTTGTTCGTTTTTTCTCTCTTTCTTTTCCTTCTTCTTTTCTTTAACATCGTACTTTTGAAATTCCAAACTCTACTCTAGATTTTTAATTTTCGCTTTCTGGTATTAGTTATCAATTTTGTACCTGTACTTTCTTTATAATTTTCGCGACCTTGTTTGTTTTTGTTTGTTCGTTCTTTCTCTCTTTCTTTTCCTTCTTCTTTTCTTTAACATCGTATTTTTGAAATTCCAAACTCTACTCTAGATTTTTAATTTTTGCTTTTATTTATTTGTTACCAATTTTGTACCTTTAAGGACCCAATCTTCAGGACCCATTTTTCACTAGGGAGTGAGATTACTGGCTTGACTGCTCTCTCTCCCTTTGGACCCTCCTTTTTCTCCACCAGGTCGCCTGTGTCTCCTCCCTAACCCCTCTCTACTCTACCCAACTCTGTGAATTTCTGTGTGTTCCAGACGGTGGAGAACACTTAGGGAACTGATTACTGGCTGGATCTGTCTCCCTCCTTTTCATTCCCCCCTTTTATCCTTCTGGCCACCTCTGTTACCTTCCTCCTTCTTCTCTTCTCTGTATAACACCGTGAACATCTCTGAGTGGTCCAGTTGTGGAGTGCACATAAGGAAGTGACTACTGGCTAGCCCACTCTCTCCACTATTGATTCACCTCATCTCATTTGGGTCACCTCTAACTCCCTCCTCCCTCTTCTCTTCTCCATGTAACCCTGTGAACCTCTCTGAGTGACCCTCACTGTAGAGAAACTTATCATCTTTAATGTAGATGTTTTATCAATGGTGCTGTATAGAAGGAGAAGTTTTGAAACTACTGTAAAAATAAGACCGATAATCGGAAGCAGGAGACTTAAGTCCAAACCCTGACTCCAGGGAACTCCTGACTCCAAGGAACATTCATTCACAGGAGCTCATCAAATGCCTCCATACCGACACTGAAACCAAGCACCACACAAGGGCCAATAAGTTCCAGGGCAAGACATACCAAGCAAATTCTCCAGCAACAAAGGAACACAGCCCTGAGCTTCAAGATACAGGCTGCCCAAAGTCACCCCAAAACTATAGACATCTCATAACTCATTACTGGATATTTCATTGCACTCCAGAGAGAAGAAATACAGCTCCACCCACCAGAACACCGACACAAGCTTCCCTAACCAGGAAACCTTGACAAGCCACCTGTACAAACCCACACACAGTGAGGAAACGCCACAATAAAGAGAACTCCACAAACTGCCAGAATACAGAAAGGACACCCCAAACTCAGCAATTTAAACAAGATGAAGAGACAGAGGAATACTCAGCAGATAAAGGAACAGGATAAATGCCCACCAAACCAAACAAAAGAGGAAGAGATAGGGAATCTACCAGATAAAGAATTCCGAATAATGATAGTGAAATTGATCCAAAATCTTGAAACTAAAATGGAATCACAGATAAATAGCCTGGAGACAAGGATTGAGAAGATGCAAGAAAGGTTTAACAAGGACCTAGAAGAAATAAAAAAGAGTCAATATATAATGAATAATGCAATAAGTGAAATTAAAAACACTCTGGAGGCAACAAATAGTAGAATAATAGAGGCAGAAGACAGGATTAGTGAATTAGAAGATAGAATGGTAGAAATAAATGAATCAGAGAGGATAAAAGAAAAACGAATTAAAAGAAATGAGGACAATCTCAGAGACCTCCAGGACAATATTAAACGCTACAACATTCGAATCATAGGGGTTCCAGAAGAAGAAGACAAAAAGAAAGACCATGAGAAAATACTTGAGGAGATAATAGTGGAAAACTTCCCTAAAATGGGGAAGGAAATAATCACCCAAGTCCAAGGGCAAGACATACTTAAAATGATGAAAGAAAATAACCTACAGCCCAGATTATTGTACCCAGCAAGGATCTCATTCAAGTATGAAGGAGAAATCAAAAGCTTTTCAGACAAGCAAAAGCTGAGAGAATTCTGCACCACCAAACCAGCTCTCCAACAAATACTAAAGGATATTCTCTAGACAGGAAACACAAAAACGGTGTATAAACTCGAACCCAAAACAATAAAGTAAATGGCAACGGGAACATACTTATCAGTAATTACCTTAAACGTAAATGGGTTGAATGCCCCAACCAAAAGACAAAGACTGGCTGAATGGATACAAAAACAAGACCCCTACATATGTTGTCTACAAGAGACCCACCTCAAAACAGGGGACACATACAGACTGAAAGTGAAGGGCTGGAAAAAGATTTTCCATGCAAATAGGGACCAAAAGAAAGCAGGAGTAGCAATACTCATATCAGATAAAATAGACTTTAAAACAAAGGCTGTGAAAAGAGACAAAGAAGGTCACTACATAATGATCAAAGGATCAATCCAAGAAGAAGATATAACAATTATAAATATATATGCACCCAACACGGGAGCACCACAGTACGTAAGACAAATGCTAACAAGTATGAAAGGAGAAATTAACAATAACACAATAATAGTGGGAGACTTTAATACCCCACTTACACCTATGGATAGATCAACTAAACAGAAAATTAACAAGGAAACACAAACTTTAAATGATACAATAGACCAGTTAGACCTAATTGATATCTATAGGTCATTTCATCCCAAAACAATGAATTTCACCTTTTTCTCAAGCGCACATGGAACCTTCTCCAGGATAGATCACATCCTGGGCCATAAAGCTAGCCTTGGTAAATTCAAAAAGATAGAAATCATTCCAAGCATTTTTTCTGACCACAATGCAGTAAGATTAGATCTCAATTACAGGAGAAAAACTATTAAAAATTCCAACATATGGAGGCTGAACAACACGCTGCTGAATAACCAACAAATCACAGAAGACATCAAAAAAGAAATCAAAATTTGCATAGAAACGAATGAAAATGAAAACACAACAACCCAAAACCTGTGGGACACGGTAAAAGCAGTCCTAAGGGGAAAGTTCATAGCAATACAGGCACACCTCAAGAAACAAGAAAAAAGTCAAATAAATAACCTAACTCTACACCTAAAGCAACTAGAAAAGGAAGAAATGAAGAACCCCAGGGTTAGTAGAAGGAAAGAAATCTTAAAAATTAGAGCAGAAATAAATGCAAAAGAAACAAAAGAGACCATAGCAAAAATCAACAAAACCAAAAGCTGGTTCTTTGAAAGGATAAATAAAATTGACAAACCATTAGCCAGACTCATCAAGAAACAAAGGGAGAAAAATCAAATCAACAAAATTAGAAACGAAAATGGAGAGATCACAACAGACAACACAGAAATACAAAGGATCATAAGAGACTACTATCAACAATTATATGCCAATAAAATGGACAACGTGGAAGAAATGGACAAATTCTTAGAAAAGTACAACTTTCCAAAACTGGACCAGGAAGAAATAGAAAATCTTAACAGACCCATCAAAAGCATGGAAATTGAAACTGTAATCAAAAATCTTCCAGCAAACAAAAGCCCCGGTCCAGACGGCTTCACAGCTGAATTCTACCAAAAATTCAGAGAAGAGCTAACACCTATCCTGCTCAAACTCTTCCAGAAAATTGCAGAGGAAGGTAAACTTCCAAACTCATTCTATGAGGCCACCATCACCCTAATACCAAAACCTGACAAAGATCCCACAAAAAAAGAAAACTACAGGCCAATATCACTGATGAACATAGATGCAAAAATCCTTAACAAAATTCTAGCAATCAGAATCCAACAACACATTAAAAAGATCATACACCATGATCAAGTGGGCTTTATCCCAGGGATGCAAGGATTCTTCAATATCCGCAAATCAATCAATGTAATACACCACATTAACAAATTGAAAAATAAAAACCATATGATTATCTCAATAGATGCAGAGAAAGCCTTTGACAAAATTCAACATCCATTTATGATAAAAACTCTCCAGAAAGCAGGAATAGAAGGAACATACCTCAACATAATAAAAGCTATATATGACAAACCCACTGCAAACATTATCCTCAATGGTGAAAAATTGAAAGCATTTCCTCTAAAGTCAGGAACAAGACAAGGGTGCCCACTTTCACCATTACTATTCAACATAGTTTTGGAAGTTTTGGCCACAGCAATCAGAGCAGAAAAAGAAATAAAAGGAATCCAAATTGGAAAAGAAGAAGTAAAACTCTCACTATTTGCAGATGACATGATCCTCTACATAGAAAACCCTAAAGAGTCCACCAGAAAATTACTAGAAATAATCAATGACTACAGTAAAGTTGCAGGATATAAAATCAACACACAGAAATCCCTTGCATTCCTATACACCAATAATGAGAAAACAGAAAGAGAAATTAAGGAAACAATTCCATTCACCATTGCAATGAAAAGAATAAAATACTTAGGAATATATCTACCTAAAGAAACTAAAGACCTATATATAGAAAACTATAAAACACTGGTGAAAGAAATCAAAGAGGACACTAATAGATGGAGAAATATACCATGTTCATGGATTGGAAGAATCAATATAGTGAAAATGAGTATACTACCCAAAGCAATTTATAGATTCAACGCAATCCCTATCAAGCTACCAACAGTATTCTTC
This sequence comes from Bos taurus, assembly GCF_002263795.3. Taxonomy (NCBI): domain Eukaryota; kingdom Metazoa; phylum Chordata; class Mammalia; order Artiodactyla; family Bovidae; genus Bos; species Bos taurus. The sequence goes on along the minus strand of NC_037351.1, from coordinate 31,033,266 downwards.
ACAGAGCTAGAACAAATAATTTCACAATTTGTATGGAAATACAAAAAACCTCGAATAGCCAAAGCGATCTTGAGAAAGAAGAATGGAACTGGAGGAATCAACCTACCTGACTTCAGGCTCTACTACAAAGCCACAGTTATCAAGACAGTATGGTACTGGCACAAAGACAGAAATATTGATCAATGGAATAAAATAGAAAGCCCAGAGATAAATCCACGCACATATGGACACCTTATCTTCGACAAAGGAGGCAAGAATATACAATGGATTAAAGACAATCTCTTTAACAAGTGGTGCTGGGAAATCTGGTCAACCACTTGTAAAAGAATGAAACTGGACCACTTTCTAACACCATACACAAAAATAAACTCAAAATGGATTAAAGATCTAAACGTAAGACCAGAAACTATAAAACTCCTAGAGGAGAACATAGGCAAAACACTCTCCGACATACATCACAGCAGGATCCTCTATGAACCACCTCCCAGAATATTGGAAATAAAAGCAAAAATAAACAAATGGGACCTAATTAACCTTAAAAGCTTCTGCACATCAAAGGAAACTATTAGCAAGGTGAAAAGACAGCCTTCAGAATGGGAGAAAATAATAGCAAATGAAGCAACCGACAAACAACTAATCTCAAAAATATACAAGCAACTCCTACAGCTCAACTCCAGAAAAATAAACGACCCAATCAAAAAATGGGCCAAAGAACTAAATAGACATTTCTCCAAAGAAGACATACAGATGGCTAACAAACACATGAAAAGATGCTCAACATCACTCATTATCAGAGAAATGCAAATCAAAACCACTATGAGGTACCATTTCACACCAGTCAGAATGGCTGCGATCCAAAAGTCTACAAATAATAAATGCTGGAGAGGGTGTGGAGAAAAGGGAACCCTCTTACACTGTTGGTGGGAATGCAAACTAGTACAGCCACTATGGAGAACAGTGTGGAGATTCCTTAAAAAACTGGAAATAGAACTGCCTTATGATCCAGCAACCCCACTGCTGGGCATACACACTGAGGAAACCAGAAGGGAAAGAGACATGTGTACCCCAATGTTCATCGCAGCACTGTTTATAATAGCCAAGACATGGAAGCAACCTAGATGTCCATCAGCAGATGAATGGATAAGAAAGCTGTGGTACATATACACAATGGAGTATTACTCAGCCATTAAAAAGAATACTTTTGAAACAGTTCTAATGAGGTGGATGAAACTGGAGCCTATTATACAGAGTGAAGTAAGCCAGAAGGAAAAACATAAATACAGTATTCTAACGCATATATATGGAATTTAGAAAGATGGTAACAATAACCCAGTGTACGAGACAACAAAAGAGACACTGATGTATAGAACAGTCTTATGGACTCTGTGGGAGAGGGAGAGGGTGGGAAGATTTGGGAGAATGGCAATGAAACATGTAAAATATCATGTAGGAAACGAGTTGCCAGTCCAGGTTCGATGCATGATGCTGGATGCTTGGGGCTGGTGCACTGGGACGGCCCAGAGGGATGGTATGGGGAGGGAGGAGGGTTCGGGATGGGGAACACATGTATACCTGTGGCGGATTCATTTTGATATTTGGCAAAACTAATACAATTATGTAAAGTTTAAAAATAAAATAAAATTGGAAGATTTAAAAAAAAAAAAATAGAGTAAATAAATGGAAGATACTAAAAGAAGTATCTCATGTAAAAAAAAAATAAATAAATAAAAGCTAAATAGCTATTTGATTAACATCAATAAGTTATTAATACAAATTAAATATTAATCTTTATTTCCAGTGAACAAAACATGAAAGATAGCTAATTTCATTTGCACACAGAAGAGCATTCCATTTCTCTGATAAAATGCATAAAGTCGCAAAGTAAAAGCTAAGCAACCATTTTATTTAGAAGTGTAATTGTATCAAGATACTTTTTTACTTCCCTTTTTACTTCTTTGACCCACTGATTGTCCAGGAGTGTGTTGTTTATTTTCTACATATTTATAGATTTTCCAGTTTTCTCATTATTGATTTGTATTTTTATACTACTGTGGTCAGAAAGGAGAAGGCAATGGCAACCCACTCCAGTACTCTTGCCTGGAAAATCCCATGGACGGGGGAGCCTGGTGGGCTGCCGTGTATGGGGTCGCACAGAGTTGGACATGACTGAAGTGACTTAGCAGCAGCAGCAGCAGCAGTGGTCAGAAAAGGTACATGATATTATTTCAATCTCCTTAAATTTTCTAAGACTTGTTTTGTGGCCTATCATTTGATGTATCCTGGAGAATGTTCCATGCATGCTTGAGAAGAATGCATATTCTGTTGTTGTTGGATAAAATCTCCTATATGTCTGTTCGTTCAATTAGTTCTGAAGTATGCGTCAGTTCATTCTTTCCTTGTTCCTTGATTTTCTTTCTGGATGTTCAATCTAATGCTGAAAGTATAGTATTGAAGTTCCAACAATTATTATATTGTTATTTATTTCTCCCTCCATTATAAGTTAGTATTTGCTTAACATATTTAGGTGCTCTGATGTTGAATACATATATATTGGTGATTGTTGTCTTCTTGATGTGTTGACTCTTTATTATTATATAATTGCCTTATCTGTGTCTTGTTACTATTCTTGATTTAAAGTTTATTTTGACTTACACAAGCATAGCTACCTCTGCTCCCTTTTTGTTTCTACTTGCATGAAATATCTTCTGCCATCTCTTCACTTTGAGCGGATGAGTGTCCTTAAAGATTAAGTGAGTCTCTTGTAGGCATTGTATAGTTAGGTCTTGGTTTTTCATTCATCCATTTTTCCAAAGAAGGTGTACAAATAGCCAACTGGTATATGAAAATATGCTCACATGGCTAATCATCAAGGAAATACAAATCAAACCACAATGAGATATCACTTATTAGAATAGCTATTATCAAAAAGACAATAGATAACAAGTGGTTGGCAAGGATGTAAAGAAAAGGGACACTGCACTGTAATGGGAATGTAAATTGACATAGACACCATGGAAAATAGTATAGATGTTTCTAAAAAGTTGAAAATAGAACTACCATATGATTCAGCAACTGGAGTAGGAAATGGTAACCCAATTCAGTATTCTTACCTGGAAAATTCCATGGATAGAGAAGCCTGACAGGCTACTGTCCATGGGGTCATAAAGAGTCAGACATAACTGAACATGCAGACAACATGACCCAGTAATTTCACTTCTGTGTGTACATCCAAAGGAAATGAAAACAGGATGTTGAGATATCTGCACCCCCATATCTGCTGCTGCTGCTGCTAAGTCTCTTCAGTCGTGTCCGACTCTGTGCGACCCCATAGACGGCAGCCCACCAGGCTCCCCTGTCCCTGGGATTCTCCAGGCAAGAGTACTGGAGTGGGTTGCCATTGCCTTCTCCGACACCCCCATATCTATTATAGCATAATTCACAACCACCAAGGTATAGAAACAACCTAAGTATGTGTCTTTGGATGAATGGATAAAATAAACTAAATAGGTAGACAGATGAATCGTTTTCAGCCATGAACAAGCAGTACATTTTGTCATTTTCAACAACATGGAAGAAACTTGAGGACATTATGCCAAGTGAGATAAGTCATATAGGAAAGATAAATACTGTTATGATATTACCTATATGTGGAATCATGGTCAACAAAAGAGTCCGAAATGCAGTACTTGGATGCAATCTCAAAAACAACAGAATGATCTCTGTTCGTTTCCAAGGCAAACCATTCAATATCACAGTAATCCAAGTCTATGCCCCAACCAGTAATGCTGAAGAAGCTGAAGTTGAACGGTTCTATGAAGACCTACATGACCTTTTAGAACTAACACCCAAAGAAGATGTCCTTTTCATTATAGGGGACTGGAATGCAAAAGTAGGAAGTCAAGAAACACCTGGACTAACAGGCAAATTTGGCCTTGGAATACGGAATGAAGCAGGGCAAAGACTAATAGAGTTTTGCCAAGAAAATGCACTGGTCATAACAAACACCTTCTTCCAACAACACAAGAGAAGATCTACACATGGACATCACCAGATGGTCAACACCGAAATCAGATTGATTATATTCTTTGCAGCCAAAGATGGAGAAGCTCTATACAGTCAGCAAAAACAAGACCAGGAGCTAACTGTGGCTAGACCATGAACTCCTTATTGCCAAATTCAGACTTAAATTGAAGAAAGTAGGGAAAACCACTAGACCATTCAGGTATGACCTAAATCAAATCCCTTATGATTATACAGTGGAAGTGAGAAATAGATCTAAGGGCCTAGATCTGATAGACAGAGTGCCTGATGAGCTATGGAATGAGGTTCGTGACATTGTACAGGAGACAGGGATCAAGACCATCCCCATGGAAAAGAAATGCAAAAAAGCAAAATGGCTGTCTGGGGAGGCCTTACAAATAGCTGTGAAAAGAAGAGAAGTGAAAAGCAAAGGAGAAAAGGAAAGATAAAAGCATCTGAATGCAGAGTTCCAAAGAATAGCAAGGAGAGATAAGAAAGCCTTCTTCAGCGATCAATGCAAAGGAATAGAGGAAAACAACAGAATGGGAAAGACTAGAGATCTCTTCAAGAAAATCAGAGATACCAAAGGAACATTTCATGCAAAGATGGGCTCAATAAAGGACAGAAATGGTATGGACCTAACAGAAGCAGAAGATATTAAGAAGAGATGGCAAGAATACACAGAAGAACTGTACAAAAAAGATCTTCACGACCCAGATAATCATGATGGTGTGATCACTGACCTAGAGCCAGACATCCTGGAATGTGAAGTCAAGTGGGCTTTAGAAAGCATCACTACAAACAAAGCTAGTGGAGGTGATAGAATTCCAGTTGAGCTATTCCAAATCCTGAAAGATGATGCTATGAAAGTGCTGCACTCAATATGCCAGCAAATTTGGAAAACTCAGCAGTGGCCACAGGACTGGAAAAGGTCAGTTTTCATTCCAATCCCAAAGAAAGGCAATGCCAAAGAATGCTCAAACTACTGCACAATTGCACTCATCTCACACACTAGTAAAGTAATACTCAAAATTCTCCAAGCCAGGCTTCAGCAATATGTGAACCATGAACTTCCTGATGTTCCAGCTGGTTTTAGAAAAGGCAGAGGAACCAGAGATCAAATTGCCAACATCCGCTGGATCATGGAAAAAGCAAGAGAGTTCCAGAAAAACATCTATTTCTGCTTTATTGACTATGCCAAAGCCTTTGACTGTGTGGATCACAATAAACTGTGCAAAATTCTGAAAGAGATGGGAATACCAGACTACCTGATCTGCCTCTTGAGAAACCTATATGCAGGTCAGGAAGCAACAGTTAGAACTGGACATGGAACAACAGACTGGTTCCAAATAGGAAAAGGAGTACATCAAGGCTGTATATTGTCATCCTGTTTATTTAACTTATATACAGAGTACATCTTGAGAAACGCTGGACTGGAAGAAACACAAGCTGGAATCAAGATTGCCGGGAGAAATATCAATAACCTCAGATATGCAGATGACACCACCCTTATGGCAGAAAGAGAAGAGGAACTCAAAAGCCTCTTGATGAAGGTGAAAGTGGAGAGTGAAAAAGTTGGCTTAAAGCTCAACATTCAGAAAACGAAGATCATGGCATCCAGTCCCATCACTTCATGGGAAATAGATGGGGAAACAGTGGAAACAGTGTCAGACTTTATTTTTCTGGGCTCCAAAATCACTGCAGATGGTGACTGCAGCCATGAAATTAAAAGACGCTTACTCCTTGGAAGGAAAGTTATGACTAACCTAGATAGCATATTCAAAAGCAAGACATTACTTTGCCAACAAAGGTTCATCTAGTCAAGGCTATGGTTTTTCCTGTGGTCATGTATGGATGTGAGAGTCAGACTGTGAAGAAGGCTGAGCGCCGAAGAATTGATGCTTTTGAACTGTGGTGTTGGAGAAGACTCTTGAGAGTCCCTTGGACTGCAAGGAGAGCCAGCCATTCCATCTTAAAGGAGATCAGCCCTGGGATTTCTTTGGAAGGAATAATGCTAAAGCTGAAACTCCTGACTCATTGGAAAAGACTCTGATGCTGGGAGGCATTGGGGGCAAGAGGAGAAGGGGACGACAGAGGATGAGATGGCTGGATGGCCTCACTGACTTGATGGATGTGAGTCTGAGTGAACTCCGGAAGTTGGTGATGGACAGGGAGGCCTGGCGTGCTGCGATTCATGGGGTCGCAAAGAGTCGGACATGACTGAGCGACTGATCTGATCTGATCTGATCTGTGGAATCTTAAAAAACCAAACTCATGGAAACAGAAAGTAGAATGGTGGTTACCAGAGGCTGGGGGAAGGGAATGGTGAATGACGAGATGTTGATCAAAGACTGTACATTTCTAAGTAGAAGATGAGTGTCTGGGCATCATGATAATAGACAATACTACTGTACTATATATCTGAAAGTTGCTAAGAGAGTAATTCTTAAATGTTCTCACCACAAAAAAGAAATGATAATTATAGGATTGATGAAGGTGTTAGCTAACACTGTGGTGGTAATTATGTGTGCATGCTCAGTTGCTCAGTTGTGTCCAACTCTTTGTGATTCCATGGCTTGTAACCCACCAGACTCCGCTATCCATGGAATTTTCCAAGTAAGAATACTGAAGTGAGTTGCCATTTCCTACTCCATGGGATCTTCCCACACAGGGATCAGACCCACATCTCCTGCATTGGTAGGTAGCTTATAGATGTGAGTAAGGATCTGAAATGGGAACAGTGTCATGGATAACGGTCCCTAGAAGAGGAAGACAGAAGAATCAGAGAAGATGACCAAAATAGTAGGAGTGACACCATTGCTGGAAGGGTACCGGGAGCCAAGGAATGTGAACAGACTCTAAGAACTGGAAAAGGCATGTGATAGGATCTCCTTTGTAGCCTCCAAAAGGAAAGCAGTCCTGACAACTTCTTTTACCCTCTTGAGACTCTTTTCTGACCTCCAGAACTGTATGATGAAGTTCTTTTAAGTTTAAAAAGGGAAAGAAAGTGTAATGTAGCTGTGACCTTGAAAACTGTAAATTTTAAATGCAATAAAGCTGACCCACCCCACGCCTGAACTCTTTTCTGAAACATTTTAAAGAATCTATGGATCATTTGGTCTCTTAAAATGGGGTCTATATTCTTAACCACCAAGTTAATTCTATTAATTAAGGCAGACATTTGATTAAAATTTCTAGCTCGTTCACTGAAGCTACTCCACAATAGACTATATTTTAGAACACTGTATTTTTTTCCTGTTTTGTTACTCATTTTTAATTGAAATTATACATATCATTGTTGTTGATCCTTGATAAATATCAATCTTTCCTTTGCTTACATAATACTTTCTTAAATAAATAACAATTTTGAAAAGCCTCAGGAAGTAGCATGTATTGTAAGCAATATTATCCTAATCACGTTGCCGAGAAAGGTTTTTTTTCCCCCTAGAGCTGGGAAAGGACCACATCATTAGAGTCACAATACTGCTCTTGGCCAAGAAGAGCTCCAGATCTTGAGATTCTAAATGTTTTGTTGCAAAATGAAATAGCATCAAACCAAAGAGTAATGTATTCATTCCACAAGTAAATATTAAGTCCCCACCAGGAGCTGCTTTCCAGGTGGCACTGGTGGTAAAGAACCCATCTGCCAATGCAGGAGACGTAAGAGACGCGGGTTCGATCCCTGGGTCAAAAAGATCCCCTGGAGGAGGGCATGGAAACCCATTCCAGTATTGCCCATGGACAGAGGAGCCTGGCAGGCTACAGTCCATGGGGTCCCGCAGAGTCAGACATGACATAAGCAACTTAGCAAGCAAGCATGCGCACAACCCAGCAGGAGCCAGGCACCGTTTCAGGCACAGAGGACATACAGGAAGGAATCCAACCTCCAAAGTCCTGCCTTCAAGGAACACATATTATAATGAGTAACTTTTCATCAAACTTCTCTTGGCTGCGGCTATGTGAGGTCATGGTGCCCCTCTGGGAACAAATACCAGTACACTGAGAACCGCAGAGCTTTAAAACAGAAAGAAACCCATTTAAATGAGTGTGAACGGCTCAAAGCCCCAAAGCAATTCACTTTCAGTGGCAAGGGTTTTCCTACTTCTAATTCTCTGAGCTTGCTTTCAAGAGCTAATGTCCACAGAGGTAAAAAAACAAAAAATAGAAATAAAACTCATTCACACTGTCCGGATCACGGCCCCAATTGCTAGCTGAAACTTGTCTGAGGAGTGAAAACATAGACAGGATGTATTTCTCTAACTGGCATTTTCCACACACACCTGCTTTCAGACTGGAAATACCTGACTTCCAGAACATGCCTGTTCCCTTGGGATCAATTCCTCTAACTGCTGTTTGCCTTCCTCTTGCAAAGCTCCCAGATAGCTAGCCTAGGGTAGTTCTGATATAGCTAAACCTCAAACTGCTCGAAATCTCTATAAAAGCCTCAATTCCCAGGACATTTCAAGCTCAAGTCTCTAAATGTGCTCATGTTCTCCAGGCATAAGTTGAGCATGACCATAGGGACCTCAAATCTGCTACCTTTTTGATGGCTCATGGGAGAAGACACTTAAAAGTGGAGCTTTCTGGAAAGGCCAAACACAAAATCTTAACCCCTAACCCCTAGATTCAATTAGGCTTCCCTTTTAAATACTCTCATAGCACTCAGAAATTTTCTCCCATGCTGTTCATCACAGCTTATTACTCAATACTCATTAGTGTTTGTATTTGATACATAAAGGTAGTCTCAGTTCTCAGTTCAATTGCTCAGTTGTGTTAGACTCTTTGCAACCGCATGGACTGGAACATACCAGGCCTCCCTGTCCATCACCAACTCCCGGGGCCTACTCAAACTCATGTCCATTGCGTCAGTGATGCCATCCAACCATCTCATCCTCTGTCGTCTCCTTCTCCTCATGCCTTCAATTGTTCCCAGCATCAGGGTCTTTTCCAATGAGTGAGTTCTTCGCATCAGGTGGCCAAAGTATTGGAGTTTCAGCTTCAGCATCAGTCCTTCCAATGAACAATCAGGACTGATTTCCTTTAAGATGTACTGGTTGGATCTCCTTGCAGTCCAAGGGACTCTCAAGAGTCTTCTCCAACACCACAGTTCAAAAGCATCAATTCTTTGGTCCTCAGCTTTCTTTACAGTCCAACTCTCACATCCATGCATGACTACTAGAAAAACCATAGCTTTGACTAGATGGACTTTTGTTGGCAAAGTAGTCTCTGCTTTTTATATGCTATTCAGGTTGGTCATAGCTTTTCTTCCAAGGAGCAAGCATCTTTTACTTTCATGGCTGCAGTCACCACCTGCAGGTTTGTGTGTGTGAGTGTGTGTGAAGTCGCTCACTTGTGTCTGACTCTTTGCAACCCCGTGGACTGTAGCCTGCCAGGCTCCTCTGTCCATGGGATTCTCCAGGCAAGAATACTGGAGTGGGTTGCCATTTCCTTCTCCAGGGGATCTTCCCAACCCAGGGATCAAACCTGGGTCTCCTGCATTGCAGGCAAACGCTTTATCCTCTGAGCCATCAGGGAAGCCATAAAAAAATGCAGGTTTGGGAGCCCCAAAACAAAATAAAGTCTGTCACTTTTTCCATTGTCTCCCATCTATTTGCCATGAAGTGATGAGGCTGGATGCCATGATCTTAGTTTTCTGAATGTTGAGTTTTAAATCAACTTTTTCATTTTCCTCTTTCACTTTCATCAAGAGGCTCTTTAGTTCTTCTTTGCTTTCTGCCATAAGGGTGGTGTCATCTGCCTATCTGACGTTACTGATATTTCTCCTGGCAATCTTGATTCCAGCTTGTGCTTCATCCAGCCCATCATTTCACATTATGTACTCTGCATATAAGTTAAATAAGCAGGGTGACAATATACAGCCTTAATATACTCCTTTCCAGATTTGGAACCAGTCTGTTGTTCCATGCCCAGTTCTAATTGTCGCTTCTTGACCTGCATACAGGTAGGAACCTTATCAGTTTTGCTCAGCAAGGCATTCCCAGTGGATGAGTGAATGCATGTTTTCATTCACTCATTGGGCCATGAAAAATTTAGATGGAAAACTGACCTCTTAATTCAGAACATGCCCCTTCCCTTGAGAATGAAAGTTATAAAGCATGAGTATAAAGCAAGTTAGTTACCTGTATACTTTCTCTTCGATGGACATGAGTCTCAGTGAACTCCGGGAGTCGGTGTTGGACAGGGAGGCCTGGCGTGCTGCGATTCATGGGGTTGCAAAGAGGTCAGACACGACTGAGTGACTGATCTGATCTGAAACTTTCTATGGGGCCATATCAGTTGACAACTGAGAATCCCTGTAGGTTTATCAACACTGGGGACAACACACATCTTTTTCCAAATTTCCAAATTGCTAGCAGGTTAATGTTTAACTCTTTTCCTTGAATATGTCACCCTTTTCCCACTGCCCTGCCAAGTCAGGATTCTTCTTCCAGCCATCTCTATTAAGAAGATCCTTGATACCATGGATTAATTGTACAAAAGCTTAGTTCAGTGTTACTTAGATCCCAAAATTTCACAGAGACCAGTATTTGTTGGCAATACCCAAGATACTTTTAGAATGGAGTGTACAAAGTACAATATATTCAAAATGTCTTTTTTCCTTTACTGATTATCAAAGAACATCTTAAAACGTAGAAGTCAGTCATCATACACATTTGAATCAGTCACCATTACAAGATTAATGTTATTGCCATTCCAAGTTATAACATAAAAATCTTAGTAAACACTAAAGGGTTCAGTTCTATGTTATAGCATTCTAATCTCCTGTGATACACACTTTAGCAACTTTATTTTATTTCCCTAGGAAACCTTGCCTAATTTTAGATGCTGAAAATGTAAACCACTGTATACCAAGTGTGTTAGAGGACTTTTGTGTAACAAGAGGAGTATGTGTACAGAGAGAAGCGGGGCACAAGCAGACTTACCAAAAAAGCCCTGATGCTTGGCTTCAGGAGGCCCCTCACCTACAGCTTCTTCCAGGGCCAGAGGAGGCTCCCAAGCAATATGCTAACAAAAGCATATACATTTTTAGCAAATTGTACAAAATTAAGCTATCTTAATCCCTGGGTCAGGAGGATCTCCTGGAGAAGGGGATGGCTACCCATTCTTCTCACCTGGAGAATTCCACGGACAGAGGAGCCTGGCAAGTTACAGTTCAAGGGGTCACAAAGAGTCAGGTATGACTAAGCAACTAACGTTTTGACAATCTATTTTGTTTTCATCCAAAGCCCCACAAATTATAAAAGTTTAAAGTAAGTTCTACAGGTTCAACCTGTACACTTAAAACCTACATCCATAAACCAAAGATGAAATTTAGAAAACTTTGATATTGATCTGTTTCTCACCATCTAACAGATCAGTTCAGTTCAGTTGTTTAGTTGTGTCCGACTCTGTGCAACCCCATGGACTGCAGCACACCAATTATCTAACAGATAGATTATCTAACATAATTTCTTTCAGGTGGGGAGAGCTACCTGCATTATTTTCCCTTTCACTTTAGCCCTTTTCTCTTTCTTGTTTTTAACCAAACTATTCATGCCCATTCTTTACAAAGCAAGAGAGACTGAAAGATTATTCTCTGTGGTTCTCTTCTGAGCTTTAGTTTATTCTTTGTGGATATGTAGCATTCTATTGGGGGTTAAAAATCTGCATAGAGACACTGCCAGCTGCTCAGCCCAAAATTAGTTTTTGAGTGCAAAATTATCCACTTCAAAAATACTAAAAATCATTGTAGTTATTTTTATCTGAGAATCTGTGGCCCTCCCAAGACCTGTACTGAAGTAAAATGATTATTTAATTATTTCCTCTTATGAGTATTTGGTCCGGGTCACAGAAATATAACAAACACACACACATACACATATATTTGAAATCTCTGGGAAAGAATAGGTTTTGACTGCAGGGATGGATTTTGTATGAATAGAACCCTGAGGCATCTAACAGTTTAAATAATGGTTTCTATTCCAGGGAAGAAAAAATATTTTTCCTTGATAGCACTTTTTTATATTCACTGCATTGGAATTACTTTTTCAAAATTCTGCCAGTGGAGACTTATCATACATGGGTGCCATTGCTGTAACATAAAGATAAGGATTGAAGTAAATTCCACTCATAAGCTCATGAGCCCATAAATTGGAACTATTCTTCACAACACAAAGCATTCTACCCATCCAAAAATTTTTCTTAAAGGCAAGGCAGGAGTTTTCTCTTGCAGAATTTTCTCCTCTTCAACTGCTTAAACCTCTTAACTGCTTGAATTTTGTTTGTTCATAGACTATATATGACAGAAAAATACACACATTATCTATAGCCTCTTGGCTATAGAAAATGTGCAAAATAGCCCACTGGTTAAGTTTTTATCAATTTTCAATTGGGATACACATCAAAGCATTTCAATAAAAGGTACAACACTATTTCTACAGACTGAGGAAAATCATTAAAATCTATATAAAGCTTAAATAAATAATATAATTGTCATTGAGGCTTTTTTGGGAGACAACAATTTTATTCAGAAATGTTTGCACGGTGTCAGGATGTTCTAATAATCCACCAATAACCTCCAAGTGTTTCAGTCTCAGCCTAGATGTAGGGATATCACTTCTTTTTACCTGTCCACCCCTCCAGAGGAGGCCAACCTTCCCAGTAGATGTTTTATGGTACCCCACACTGACCCTTTACTATTTGGAACAATCACATTATCTGGGTGGTTGTCTTATGTCCCTATCCTCTGACAAAACTGCAAGCTTCATCAACAGGGCTCTTGTGCTTCTTGCCCATCATCAAATTCCCACTGCATACCACATCCTAGAGAGTCAATAAATATGTGTCATGTGAATGAATAAATGCAAAAGTTAATAGAAAACAATGGCAAAAATATCATTTAATTAATTTTCTCCATCTCAGAACAAGAGATCCCAAAAAATGACGTGTAATATTGCTATTGCTGATTCATTTATTTATGCACTTATTCATTCATAGATTTTGAAGTTTCAAGGAGTTCCTACAGTAGGGTCCTCCTAATACATCTTATTTGGTGCATTCTGCATTTTCTTTATCTTCTGAGGAGGCACCTGGGTCAGTCTAAGAGAACTGTAGATAACAAACTTTTTTTTTTTTTAAATTGTGATCATTGTATCACACTGTGAAGAAAGGAAGCAAAGTAGAAAATGATGCTTAAACCTTTCTTTCCGCCCTACCCAGTACGATAGGATATCAAACCTCACCTAAACGTTCAGGTCCACAAACACCTTTCTCACTAGGAGTTTCAAATATTGTTTCAAGGGGGAAAATGCAAGTTTTTAATAAAAGATCTCTACCTTATTCTGTTGTCAACATGCAGTAATACATTTCACTATCACAGAATCATGCAGCAACTTGCAGAAAACACAGACCGCTGATCGTAACACAAACAGCACCTACAGCCGTTAGGGCTTCATGTAACAGTCCTAATTCTTCAATAATTTGGTGTTGTTTTCCCTGCTTGTATCAGGACTTGCACTTTGTTTTACCATTGCCTAGGAAGGGGCTCAATATTTCTTTGATAAAGATAATTGTTTCCATGGGATTTGGGGCCTTTCCCCCTCCCCCACTTAAGAGATGCCTCACTGGCTGAAAACACATAAAATGGAGACGCACCTCTTCATTAAAAACTTTAACCTCGCGCTAATGATGATATTAATACCCAGCGTGCGATAAACACCTGAGACGTACTTTGTCCTAAACAACACAGCCTTAGAGAACCTTGTAGTCAATAAAATAAAATACCCCTTTCTCTTTAATTAACATATGAAATAAACACAATCTGTGACACCTAGTGTGCAGCAGCAATTAAGAGGCATTGCTTAGTTAAACCTCCTAATACCTCATTTAAATATGCAATTAAGGGATAATTGCCTTCAATCAATAAAAAAATTGAAATATTTCGCAGGGGCTTCAATTATTTTCTGCTAGGCTTTCTGCTTTACACTTGGCCAGCGCTAAGCCTGGGAGCCTCCTTTACTCCTCCGGTTAAAGTGACATTACCCCCTTTCTTGGTCCTGGCTTTTAAGCATGCTATTAACATCGCAAGAGACCAATAACAGTCCTAAGCCTTAGAAATCATCTCTTTTGGCCTCAGCTACAATTTCTATGGCTCTGAAATTGCCTCTTCGTGACTTGCCTTAGGTTATGTGCTTTGTTTTTACTCAGCCCTAAGCCCTCCATTTTCATCTCGCTGCAAAGGAATCAACAGTGAAGGAGTAACAGTTTGCCGCCCTTCCTAGTGAGGCATCAACAACAGGAAAAGCCCCTTAAGATCATCAAAGGTGTTGGTGCACTGACTTTGGCAGGGTTGGGTTGTATCTCTTAGCCTCCCTCCCCTAGGGCTTCCCTAATAGCTCAGTTCATGGGAGCTGAGTTCCCATGGGAACTGGGAACATCATGGGAGACCTGGGTTCGATCCCTGAGTTGGGAAGGTATCCTAGAGAAGGGAAAGGCTAGCCACTCCAGTAATCCGGCCTGGAGAATTCCATAGACTATATATAGCCCACGGGGTTGCAAAGAGTTGGACACGACTGAGCGACTTTCACTCCCTCCCCAAAACACAACGCTCTTATGTACATAGAAATATTTTAAACCGAACGTTCAGACAAATGCTGGGAAGTGTGTGAAGTGGATCCAGAAGTAATCATAACTGTGACCAGAGAGGAATAACTAAAGGGGTCAGGTGTGCGACCAGCAAAGCATAACCTGAGGCATTGCCGCAGTGGACTTGGAGGCAAGGGAAATGGATGCACATGCTGATACCCATGCTGCTTGCTCTTCAGTGAATAATGAAGTCCTTTGTCTCTGACGCAGGGGTCTCCTGTCTTCTTTTGATATCCATGAAGCAGTATTACATTAAATTGTTAGAGTTCAAGAAGGGTAAAATCAAGTCCTAGAACTGATACTCTTCTTTTACACTCAGGACAAGAATGTACTATGTGAAATTCTGACTTTCTCAAGTGGAGCTCATCACTTCATTCTTTGCAGCAGCAGCATGCTCAGTGGACTCCCTTTGCTGTGTTGTTCAGTAGTTCAGTCCTGTCTGACTCTGCAATCCCATGGACCGGAGCGTACCAGGCTTCCCTGTCCTTCACTGTCTCCCAGAGTTTGCTCAGATTCATGAATCTGAATCCATGATGCCATCCAACCATCTCATCCTCTGACAACCCCCTTCTCCTCCTGCCCTCCATCTTTCCCAGCATCAGGGTCTTTTCCAAAGAGCTGGCTCTTTACCTCCGGTGGCCAAAGTATTGGAGCTTCAGCATCAACCCTTTCAATGAATATTCAGGGTTGGTATCCAGGACTTCCTTATTATTGTACGTTTTAATGTTAGACAAATATGCAGCTACTGGGCAGTGGGTTCCACGAGAGTGGGAGCCATGGCTTATTGTGTTGTTGTTATTCTACTTATAAGTAGTGTTCATTCAAAAATGATGAGTTAAACTACTGAATGAATAATATAGTATCCCTGCTCTTTACAAGCTTATAACTTATATCTGGTTTTTGTTGTTTTTGTTAACTTTTTGTATAAAAGATAGGGTTATCTTTGGAGGAAAAAAGCATAATTTTATTTTTAAAAATACAAACTAATATATTACATATTGTCCTATTAATATTATAAAATTCCTTGTTCCTTTCATTAGCACCATACTTCAGAGGAGCTTCTGGGTTGGTATATGGCCTTCCAGATATTTTCTATTCATATCCAAATATTTATTTCCATTTATTTTCATTACATAAGTTAAATCATACCATAGATATACTGATCTATCTCCACTTAACATATTGTGGATATCTTTTTAAGTCTATATATATCTCATTATTTTTTAATGGCTGCCTGTTATTTATTTTCTAGTTTAAAGTCATAGGCTGCATTATCTATTTGATTCTCCAGAAATGAATATTTCACTTTTTTTCCTTTTTTTGCTATTTCTGATATACAAATAATTCTGCAGCAAATGTTTTATTATGCATTTCTGTGCCTGGCTGTGAGGATATCTCCCAAGAAATTCCTAGAAGTGGAATTTCTGGTAAAGGCATGTGACTTTTAAGTTTTTATATCAATTGCTATGGGCTTCCCAGGTGGTGCTAGTGGGAAAGAACCCGCCTGCCAACACAGGAGACATAAGAGATGCGGGTTTGACTGCTGGGTTGGGCAGATCCCCTGAAGGAGGGCATGGCAACCCACTCCAGTATTCTTGCGTGGAGAATCCCGTGGACAGAGCAGCCTGGCGGGCTACAGTCCCTACAGTCACAAAGAGTCGGACACAACTGAAGCAACTTATCACGCACGCACCAGTTGCTATATTCTTCTCCCAAAATATGTACCAATTTAAACTCCCACCTAAAAGCCTAAGTGTTCTTGAGTCTCCACGCCCTCTCTAGTACCAAACATTTTTAAGCTTTTGTGTTTTCCAAAAGAATATCTCAATCTCTAAACTCTGTTTATGGGCATACATTTTATATGTCTTGTTATTTATCTTCTCTTTTCTGTGAATTACCTATTTCTTTATTTTCTAAGATACTCTGGTTTCCTTCTGGGTTTTTTGGAAGAGAAAATGCAGCTTTATTTACTTTTTGTTTGATTTCGTCCCTCATCTGAGCTTTTTCCTGCTGGGAAGAATCTTAATTCAACAGATAAATTTAATCCAATGACTCCTCTAACTGATTTTTAAGAGTGCTTCATGAATTAAGAAAATTCACTTCTTGTCCTGTGTATTGCATAAACTTCCTCAGTTTGTTTTTTTTTCATCTGTCTTACGATACTCCGTATCTATAATCTATATAGCAATTGTTAAAAATTTTATAATCAGGTTTGCTTTTCTTTATAGCTTCTGGTTTATACAGTTATTTGTTTTTCCTGTTTTATTTAAATTTTTGCTCCATCTTGAATTTATTTTGAGCTATGATATGAGTTAGGATCCAACTTCTTCATTTTTTCATAATTGCATTCTAGATGTTTTTAAAAGTTGCTAAAGGACATTTGTGGAGTTACAAGTATTTTGTGCTAGCTGTACAATAAAGAGAGTAATATTTACTACAGAAATTAATATAAATTGTTGCTATCCTCTCTGAGGCATTTCTGTATTTTGACTTTTCCTTAATAAAAAATGGTGGCTCAGACAGTAAAGCATCTGCCTATAATGCGGGTAGACCTGGGTTCAATCCCTGGATTGGGAGGATCCCCTGGAGAAGGAAATGGCAACCCACTCAAGTACTCTTGCCTGAAAAATCCCATGGATGGAGGAGCCTGGCAGGCTACAGTCCATGGGGTCGCAAAGAGTCAGACACGACTGAGCAACTTCACTTTCTCTCTTAATACTTAAAAAAAAACGTAAATACTTAAAAAATACTTAAATACTTAAAAAGAATACTTAAAATAAGAACATCTTTATTCAAGATTTGGTACCAGCTCTACTGGGCTCCCCCAGTGGCTCAGTGGTAAAGAATCTGCTTGCATTGCAGGAGATGCAGGTTCAATGCCTGGGTTAGGAAGATCCCCTGGAGAAGGAAATGGCAACCCACTGCAATATTCTTGCCTGAGAAATCCCATGGACTGAGGAGCCTGGCGGGCTACAGTCCATGGGGTCTCAAGAGAGTCAGACATGACTGAGCGAATAAACAACAACAATGACAATGACCAGCTCTATTAGGGAGATGATTTCTCATTATGCTAGTTGATCCTTCTTAAGGCCACCAAAGGTAGCAGAGAGGTTCAGGAATGAATCTTAGATCTGGGAGGCTGGACTCTGGTCTTGCACTGGGTACCCCATGAGCTTATGGTCCCACCTATTACAGCTCATGGAGAAAAGCAAAAGATGGAGCCCAAAGAAGGCTGGTGTCTGAGAGAGACCAAAGCAGCTGAATGAGATTACAAAAAGACCTATCAAAACCTGACAGAGGGGAGTTTGAGAAACAGCACATAATTTGTAGAGAGTCCTGAGAGCTGGGTTCCTGCCAGTCAAACAGGCCCTCCATTGTTCCCCGCGCTGCCTGTATAGATTCTGCCCCAGGCTTTTGTGGCTATCCCAACCCTCTGCTGCTGCTGCTGCTAAGTTGCGTCAGTCGTGTCCGACTCTGTGTGACCCCATAGACAGCAGCCCGCCAGGCTCCCCCGTCCATGGGATTTCCCAGGCAAGAGTACTGGAATTGGGTGCCATTGCCTTTTCTGCCCCAACCCTCTAGGAGTCTCAATACAAGAGTGCATTCACTCAGCAATACAGATCATGTACCAAGGGCAGGTACCACACTAGATCTGGTCTTTACCTTCTTAGAGTCTCCATTCTAGCAGGAAACGTAAATATTAAACTGCTGATTTGATCATCTATTCCTCTTTACAGCAAAAGAGTAGGCAGAATGCTATGACAGTAACTAGGTAACTAGACCCATTCCAAAGGCTGAAGAAAGTCTTCTTTGTTGCTGCTGCTGCTAAGTCGCTTCAGTTGTGTCCGACTCTGTGTGACCCCATAGACGGCAGCCCACCAGGCTCCCCCATCCCTTGGATTCTCCAGGCAAGAACACTGGAGTGGGTTGCCATTTCCTTCTCTGTTGAGCTGAATTCAAAAGGATGGTGGGGAATTAACTAACTTGGGTAGAAGTAGGTGCCCAGCTGACAGGGGAAACTGCCAAGCAGAGGTTAAGAAACAGAGGGGAGTATGGATGGTGAGTGTTTCCGGCTCCAGCTCTCGCATAAGACAAGAGGATGTGAAGGTACATATTCTACCTGCGTTGGGGAGTTCCACGTGGGTCCAAGCCCAGGACACGTTGATACACTCTGAGGTTACAGGACTGAGCAGGTGCATATGTGAGTCTTCTCCTGTCTCTCCTAGGGAACATTCCCTCACCAGTAGAAACCCAGTGACTTCTCCTTAAGCATGAACTATCCATATCTCTTACCCAAACCCATCTGCCATCTGAGTTAGTGGTTTTCATACCTGACTATGAATAGGAATCTTCTAAACTATGAAGATGACTATGAACAGGAATAAACCTCCAAATTTTCAAACCTCATCTCCAGATATTCTGATTCAACAGGAGGTCTGGGGTGAGGCCAGGACTTATTTTGGGGTTGTCATTATTTGTGCTGGTGCTGGTGTGTGTGTGTGTGTGTGTGTACACAGGTGTTCACGTCCATGTGTGTTTCTGACCATCAAGCTTACCAGGTGAATCTGACGCAGCCAGGTCTGAGAATCTGGCTTTCAGTCTGAGGGTCAGGATTTTAATTTGTCTTTCTTCTCAAGTGTATAGGCCTGATTTTCCTAGGTAGATATTAAGCTCCTGGGGGCAGAAGTTGTCCTTTACGTGTGTGTGTATGTATTTCCTGCTTAGCAACTGGAAGCATGACCCATGTTTAACACAGACTTTGTGAAGTACACTGAGATGGGAAATGAAACCTGGACCTTCCAAGGCAAGAGCATTGCCACACCCACTTGTGATCCACAGGGTCACCCGTAGTCCCTGCTGCCTCCTTGGTTCCACATGCCCTGCTGTCATGGCGCTGAAAGCCCCACGTGACTTGCAGCACATTGGCAGCTTCAAGCCCAACTTCTCCAAGAGCTCTCTGCTTTGTTTGCTTGTTGAGCTGAGTTTAAATCCAAATTCAACTGTGAATCATTAAAAGGGGGATTTTTCTTAAAACCAATGATTTGTCTTTGGACAACTGGCAGCCTTAGTCCTGGTTTGAGCAACATTAATTTCAGAAAGAGTTCTTTGGGATGAAGGAAAGCCAGCTGGGGCTGCCAGCTTTTAACTCCAGCTCAGGGAGCTTAAAGAAGTAGTCCTGAGGTTCCCACAGCCACAACCTTCTTTAAAATCAATTAAAAAGAGCAAAAAGTGAAAAACCCATGGTAGGAAAAAATACTGTCTAGGTGATCTCAGTTCTTACAAGGGTAGTTTTGCTTTTCCTGAGGCACGTGGGTGACTGTGTTTCTACCTGAATCTTATCTAGGGGAGTGCGTTGAAACATTCATTTAGGTGAGAACATTTTGTTAACCAGAAAATTGGTCCCTTGCCTTCCTGTTTTTTACATATGTAAGTATGCTTTACTTAATTTTTTTCTTAAATGGTACTTATACATACATCTTATTGATGTTTTATTCATGTGGACAAACTGCTTCCATTATGTGAATGTACAATAGCTGGAAGTCAACGGAAATCAAACAGCTGTACCTCAATGCAGTGCTTTAAAAATTGCAGGACTGATAATAACAACTTTTGTGACTGCCAGTGTTGAGATAGAGTTGATCAAACTTTCTACTTGAATTTGCAGTGTGTATATTCATCTTCAAACCCTCAAAAAAAACTCAGCACCAACTGTTTCCATAAACAGGATGAACCTACGATTCATCTGCTTAGATGAATTCATCTACAAGATCTGCTCGACCTAAGAGCATAAAGTCCTCATTTTTCCCTGCCCTGTAACATCAGGAAAGGCAACTACAATCGGCCATCTGTGCCCCAGGAGTACTTGCTATGTCAGGCACTGTGCTGGCCAGAGAGAGACAAGGAGCCGATAAGAAAAGATTTACCCTGAAAGCACTCCTCTATGGAGGAGATGCTCATTTCATTCACCTTGTGAAAGCTCAGGAGAGAAGGGAATGTACACAGGCCGTGAGAGGAGAAAAGCCATAGCTGCAACATATGCACCCCACAAAAGTTTTCTCAACCATTTGGGAACAATAGGAAGCTTGAAATGTTCACCTAAAAATATAAGGCAAGAATACCTGGAAAGTGGGGGGGAAAAAAAAACAACCCTGCAATTTGTAAGGAATTAAATGATGAGTTTTAAAGATCATGAGAACAAATTAGATATATTTGCTCAAGACTTGTATTTACATATTTTGTTGATTGCCTATGTAAATAACTTAAATTAATCAAAACCTCTGTTTGAAAAATTATGGGCTTCCTTGATGGCTCAGACGGTAAAGAATCCGCCTGCAATGCAAGATCCTGGGTTGGGCAGATCCCCTGGAGGAGGGAATGGCAACCCACTCCAGTATTCTTGTCTTGAGAATTACCTGGACAGAGAAGCTTCATGGGCTACAGTCAGTGGGGTCACAAAGAGCCAGACACAACTGAGCAACTAACACTTGAAAAATTATAATAGCTACTAGAACTAAAATTCCTTTATACATTCTGAAACCCACCTGGGGCAGCCACCCCGGACATGGCCTGTGCAGGCATCCAGCCTCACAGCTCATGTTTCCACCTTACAGAGAATCTTGCTCAAGGCTCCCTCTTTACGGAGGCTCACACCTGTAAGTCTACTCAGGTCCAAATGTCCTGCGTTCTTTCACTCCCTCTGAATACAAGCAAACAAATACTTTTTGATTGAGCTAATCACTTTGACGCAGCTACACTGATTTTCCGTTTGTTTAGGTTTTTGTGTGTTTATGCCTTTTTTGTGTGCACCAAGAATCTGTACATCAAGTGTTGGGTTGATCTTTAAGAGCAGAAAAAGGTGTTCTATTTCTATCTCTCCCAAGTATTACATGTTGTTAGATGAAGAAGAGATTAATCTAAAGTTAGAAAACAAGAATAATAAGAGGATTAATCACAGAGGTGGGGAAGATGGATGATTAGTTTTGGTGTATGAAAACTGATTATGGGCAAAATGGTGACAACCTAGAAAAATGAGATCCTAGGCCAAAAATGAAACCAAAAAACCTTTAGAAATGAGTTTTAACTATTCTGATTTTGGTAAAAGTTATGGGATTCCATCTTATCTGCTGAGAAGCTAAAATTCTCAGCAGAGATCCTAAGAAACTAAGTGTTAGAGCTGCGAAGGCATTCTTTGCTAGGCTGTGCTTGCTGGTGTTCAGTATCTAAAATGCCTAAGCAACCTCTGGCAAGATGCCCTCACCTGCCACGCCACTTCAGCCCCCACCATGATGACGTCTTAGAATGGAAGCAGCATATCTAGAGTTTGATGCAGAAATCAGTGGGTGTAGCACCAACATGTGCTCTTGCAAGCAATTATTAGAGCTGCCAGCACTCCTCAGGGTCCCCCTCTTTCCATCCAATTCTCTTACCTGATGCCTTGTTTGTGGTTGGTTCATCCACCCTCACCTACCACCTGGCTACTAATAGCTGGCTACAGTCCCCTCTACACACATAAGTAGTAGTAGACTGATAAATGATAGAGGATAGTAGATAGATAGATATAGACATAGATAGGTAGATAGGTAGATTATAAATAGAATACATGTGGTTCAGTTGCTCATTGGGATAATTTCTCTGCTGACCTCCTATCTCTAGGATCTATTACAATCTGACATTCCATAGTTCCCCCAGATTCTCTCAAGGTGTTTAGCCCTTCTACAGATGACTCCCATCCTTGACCTTACTGGGCAAAGCACACCGTCTGATGCTCAGCCATACAAGGTTGCTCATGGTCGTGTCTTTCCAATTTCTTGGATTCCCCTTCAAGCAGTAAGATTCATATTATAAAAGAGACCAACATAATATCTCCCTAGGAAAAACAAGGAACTGGAGTCTCCAGAAATGGATGTTGTTTTCCTGCTGTTGTTGCCCTTGACCTGTTCTTTTCTTTTAGCTTTAAAAAAAAAAAAAAGCATTGGAAGGGGACAGTTAATTGAGTTAGATACTCAGGTGGGGGTGAGGCAAATAAAAGAAATTCACCATAAGCTTTCCAGGCTCAGAAACTTTTAGTGGAAGCCCAGGTCCAAGTGATGACATTTTTACATAGGGCCACCATTTCTAGTCCCTGTTTTGACTTAGTATTTAACAGAAGCCTATCATCTGAAGTCTAATGTGTGGTCTGGTGTTATATTTTCCTCATTTTCTCCTTCTGATCTCCAGATACTTTTCTATCTTCTAAAAGAACGATGGTAATTAGATCACAAGTGTTCTTCTCATCCCTTCCATTGGCTGCATGCAGGCATGCGTGCTCAGTCACTTCAGTGGAGTCTGACTCTTTGTGACCCCATGGACTATAGCATGCCAGACTCCTCTCCCATGCAAGTCTCCAAGCAAGAATACTGGAGTGGGTCATCCTTTCCTTCTCCAGGGGATCATCCCAACTCAGGGATCAAACCCAGGTCTCACACATCGCAGGTGGACTCCTTACCATATGAGCCACCAGGGAAGCCTAAGTGTCTATTTTAGCAAGCTGGCTTATGACTATATTTTTCTAAAGAAATTTCTTGAAGATGAATGAATGTCCTTCTTCCTAATAGCTGGTGCTTATCCTACTAGACTTCTTTATAGTTGACTATATTGAACAACCTGTTTTTTTTTTTTTTTCTTGAAATTTCCTCATCCCTTAGTTTCTGTCATCCAGTAAGTGTTGTCTTCCTTTCTGACCTTCCCATCTCAGGCTTTAGCATAGATTGGCCTTGACTTCCCCCGACCTCAGTATTCCCTCCACTACCCTCTTCTCTTCTAACTTGCTGCGCTATCCCACCATGACCTTAAATCTGCATTTCTCATTTTCCTTTTCAAATTCAGACATGCGTTTCCAATTCTCTACCTGAAAATCTGAGCCACCATGGTACCTAGCATGATGCATTTATTGCTTAGTAAATATTCACTAAATTGAATATAGTAAATACTTATTAAGCACTAATTATATGTTAGACATCGTGACAAGGACAAAGATGAAAATACACAGCTTGTGGGCTACACAGAAAATGATTGTGTGGGACTCTGGCTAACCAGAGAATGTTCCATGGACCAGAATATGTCCTCGGAGTTCCTTAAAAGTCAGGTTCTCAGGGACAAATATGGGAAGATGAGCTAAAATTGTACCCTAAAATTCAAATTCATTTTGGAGAAAATCTTGGAATATATTCACATGGTCTTAAGGAAACTACGAATGATTCCTCTAAAGAAATTAAGATACACAGCAAGGGGTGCCAAACTTAGCCCACAGGCTACATCCAATCTGTTTCTGTGAATAAAGTCTTTTCTGGACACAGCTACACTCATTCATGCCCATCCTGTTTATGACTTTGTGCTGCAATGACAAAGTAGCTACCGAAACGACATGGTCCACAAACTCTAAAACATCTACTGTCAGTCTTATGGACTCTGCGGGACAGGGAGAGGGTGGGAAGATTTGGGAGAATGACATTGAAACATGTAAAATATCATGCAAGAAACGAGTTGCCAGTCCAGGTTCGATGCACGATACTGGATGCTTGGGGCTAATGCACTGGGACGATCCAGAGGGATGGTATGGGGAGGGAGGAGGGAGGAGGGTTCAGGATGGGGAACACATGTATACCTGTGGCGGATTCATTTTGATATTTGGCAAAACTAATACAATTATGTAAAATTTAAAAATAAAATAAAATTTAAAAAAAATAAAAATAAAAAAATAAAACATCTACTGTCTGGCCCCTTAAGAAAAATCTTTGTCAACCCCTGCTGTATAGCTGACAACCCCAACTTCCCATTATGAATATTACCTAAGGTGTTTCTTAAAAGAATGTATTTCTAGACCCAGATCTGAGAAGTAGAATTTCTACAGGAGGAACCTGCAACTCAGGATTTTCAATAGGCACTACAGGTGACCCTTGGGATCAGGCAAGTTTGGAAAATTCTGGCAGAGATTTTTAAAGCTTAGTCTTTAGAATCTTAGAGCTTTGGGTTTGTATCTCAGCTCCATCACTTCTAATTGTGTTACTTTGGGCAAGGCACTCACCTCTCTGAACTTCAGTTTCCTTGACGAAGTTGAGGAATAAATGTACCTTGCTCATAGAGTTGTTGGGGGGATTCATGGGGAAATTATTTTTGAAAATATGCAGTACAGGTTCGATAAGCATTTTATCACATCACGTTATCATTATCACCAGCATCATGACATTCTCCTCTTCCTCTTTCATATCACCATTTGTATATACGCTCTATGTGCTTAGTAAGCTTTTGATGTGATTCTACTTGAAAATGGTGGATTAGTTTCCCTGCAGAAGTTCAGGAATCCTGAGTTCTACTTTCTCCTTTCTAAGTACAAAAACATTCAGCAAATAAATCTTTCAGTGATAACATCTTTTGTTTAAGGAGCACAAGTGAGTGTGATGGTGGAGATGCAGAAGGTAAATTGACCTACCCCAAACCACACAGCAGATTCAGGAACAGAATATACAATGCCTAGCTCCCAGCCCAATACCTGAACTCAAATACCAACACACCTTTCCAGATAAGTCTCTTTATTATTTATTTATTACTCTCTTGAAGGCAGGATACAACAAACCTATCAACAAAAACCTTTTACAGGCCCACAAAATGCTCACAGGGCTCCTCCACCTTTACCATTGCTGGGAGGTCGATGAGGTCAGGGAAATGGACTTGCCCAAACAACCCCAGAGCTACTTTGGCGGTGTCACTCCCTTTCTCAGAACACTTCAGTGGGCCCCTGTTGATTCTCCATGAGATTTCAATTTCTCATTGTGGGCTTTAGATTCCACCTCTTTCCTGTATGTAAGTGCTCTCATCCCTCCTTTTATTCATTTGTATCTCACTTTGCAGTATTCACTCCTGCCAAGGAAATCTACCACAGCCCACCCACACAAATCCTAGACTTTTCCACTGGATCTTGGGTTCCATTAAAAGAAGAAAAACACCCTGAACAAGAGGGATGACAGTCTGAGCAATACTCTCTTCTGTTCAAACCACACTTGGGAAGTTATGTTCCATTCAGAAAACAATATTCTCAGGGTGGGGCAGAGGGGTTGGAAACCATGTTGGCCATCCAGAGAAGCTCCAATTGAAAGTGAAGTCACTCAGTCGTGTCCAACTCTTGTGACCCCATGGACTGTAGCCTATCAGGCTCCTCCATCCATGGAATTTACCAGACAAAAGTACTGGAGTGGGTTGCCATTTCCTTCTCCAGGGAATCTTCCCAACCCAGGGATCAAACCCAGGTCTCTCACATTACAGGCAATTCTTTACCAGCTGGGCCACCAGGAAAGCCCAAGAAAACTGGAGTGGGTAGGCTATCCCTTCTCCAGCACATCTTCTTGACCCAGGAATCAAACTGGGATCTGCTGCACTGCAGGTAGATTCTTTACCAGGTGAGCTAACAGGAAGCCCAGATAGTTCTGTGAGCTTGCAACAAAAGAGCATCTTTCAGATACTTGGGTTAGACTAACTCTGAAGGACTCCAGAGAAGTGAAATCAACACAATGAATTCCCCCATCTTGCAGGAAAGCAGATTACTTCTCCATTTAGAAGAGGAACTTCATAATAAATTGAGCTGTCCAACACTGGAATATACTGTTTAGGGAAGTATGTGATCCGGTTGTGATCAAGTATGTAAAGGATGTTGTAGTAATGATACGAAAGAGATGTGGGTTCTATCCCTTCATCAGGAAGATCCACTGGAGGAGGGCATGGCAACCCACTCCAGTATTCTTGTCTGGAGAATTCCATGGACGGAGGAGCCTGGCAGGCTACAGTCCATAGGGTTGCAGAGTTGGACACAACTGAGTGACATAGCACACACAGACAACTTTTAGAGTAGAGCTAAGTAGTTCATAGCACAGCCTTTTGATCCCAACTGTCTGGGCTTGAATCCTACTCCAGCCTTACACAAAGCATGACTTGAACCTATCTGTGCTTCAGGTTCTTCATGATAATAGTACCAATCTCCAAGTATTACAGAAAGGGATTAAATGAATGAAGGTAAAGGACTTAGACTCTGACATGTAGTAAGCATTGCATTAGTGTTTGTTTCTAGTGTTTCCTGATTTTTATCATCCCGAGACGATAGGACCTACTACTGTGTGCCCTTTGGATACAATGAAGCTCCGACTTGTTTCTGCAGAACACAGAACAACCACTAGAAGTTAACTTTTCACAAATGCAATTCTTCCTTCTCTTTACTGGGGCCTTGAAAGAGGAAGACTGGAGTACCCAGGCCTAGACTCAGCACCTAGAACATGCAAAGAAAGGGAGGAGAAGATTCTCAGCTGTTTTCTTCTCCACATTTTCAGCCATGGATGATGTTTCAGGAAAACAGCCCATCAGAAAGAAATCTAATCACAAAGGAAGACACCATATTCCCTTCTAAAATACACCTAACACAGGGATGGCACTCCAAAGCATTAATAGTGCAAATCAATTGGACCTGTGAGCCAGGAGCTGAGACAAATGAAACTGAGCTCTAAAGAAATCAGATGATAAGCAAAAAGAAATTTCAATAAAATTATCTAAGGTTTTCACTAACACAGCAATCATCCATACATGGTCCAATGAGATACCTATCAGTTTCTTGAGTTATCTCTGGAATGCACAGATCAGCTCATGTCCCCCCCCACCCCCCACTTCTTTAATGCCTCCTGGACTCCCAACTACTTACAGTACCAAGGCCAAGTCTCCTAGCAGAGCTTCCAAGCCCTTCATAGTTCATCCCTTTTGGACTCTGGGCAGCTACAGGGAATTTAACCATTCCTGGAAAAAACAACACAAAACCATTACATCCTCACCTCCAGCTCCCCTGTATCTGACTAAACCCACCCATTCTAAAGATCCTGCTTTCCCTAACCCTCCAGATGAAGGCCGTTATAATTATCTATTATCTATTATGATTAGCATTATAATTATCTATTTTCCATGTCTGTCTCCTCCACTAGACTATGATTTTCCTGAGAACAGGAATTATGACTTATTTTTCTGCACACCCCCAGTGGTTAGCATCATTTCTGCAGACAACAAGCAGTAAATACCTTTCTTGAATTAATAAAGGAATGAAGGAAAGCAGGAATGAGTCTAAGCAGACCCAGGATCTTAGTAGCCTACCCTATTGAATCCCTGAATCAATTTAGAATCTATATATGATCACTTTAATTCCACCTAAGCTATGCCTGACATACTATGCAAATTTTTAGTGATACTTGAATGAAAGAAACATACAACACACCCTTTAATATAGAAATCTTCCCTCCAAGCTCCCAGCAACCTCCCTACTTATATAAATAGCTACAATTCTCTTCTCAAGATCTGAAGAGGTGACATTGGCTTTGCCTGTGGTGTAATGGTCTCTGCCCCTTTTGCTTCTGTTTATTTGTGTTTGTCCTGTCTCCTTCATTCCACTTTAAGTCTTTACCTGTAAGTGTTGACTGCTTTTGTAACTCACCCCAGTACAAGATATGCACGGGTGACTGACTGCCATATTAGTGAATAATGTTTGATAATTTTATTGAAATTCCTTTTTACTCATGGTCTGATTTCTTTAGGGTTTAGCCTAATTTCTTTCAGCTCCTAGACTGCAGGCCCATGTTGATTTACATTATGGCTGTATTAATGCTTTTGAATGCTATCCATGTGCTAGATGCTGTTTAGAACTAAATAAAATGCCTTGCCCTAGTGATTTGTTTTCTTTCAACTTGGCAGATTTGTGTGACCCCTGTGTTTCTAGGAGCTGAAATTGTCAAGACTCTTTTAATGCACCTCTTTGTTCAGGCAATCGCATGCCTGGTGGCTTTGAGAATAGCTGTCGTTCAGAGAATAGCATTTGTAGACACAACTGCTACTGAAAAGGGAAACTCTATACACGGACTATTTCACTGGGAACAAGGCAGCAAAAAGAGCGGCTATTGTTCTCCGAGAAAAGACATAAACAAAACCTACTGTATTAATTTGATCCGGAACATGATGTAGCATCTTACTCTAAATCTGGACATGATTGTATCTATATTGTCCACATCAGTGCAGTTCTGATCCCAATCAGTGTCTGTGATCACCCCCCAAGGCACCCAGTGCAGAAAAGATCTGGCCCCTGCTTCAATGAACTTCCAAGATGGCTTTGAGTAAACAGCGCTAGCCGCAGCGTGAAGCTCCTCAGGTCCTTGTTACACTCCTGAGTGTCATAAGCTCAGGCAATCTCGATGCTGTAAAAACCAGACAGCTACAGTCCGAAAGGACCAGAGGCTTAGGATACTTCTTTGAAACTTGGATTTGTGCCACTACAGTTTAGCAAAAGTTGGAGACAGAGCGGGTACATCTGCCGCGCTCCTGCCAGTGAAATACGGCTCCTCAGTGTGTTTGGTCACGGCTGTGTTCTGACCACAGAGGGGCTGAGAGAACTGCCTTTGCCACTTTGCTACACTGAATCCTCTGGCTCAAATGCACATGCTAAATCTCTTGTCGCGTGACAGACACACTAAAAATCTGAAATTCAGCTGCCTGTCTTTCTTTTTAGAACTTTTGTCTAATATACAATTCTAGAGTAGTCCATATCAAAAACTACAGACAAAAAAAAAAATACGACTTGCTTAAAAATAAAATAAATAACAGGTTAGAAAGAATTTCAAACTAACACTATGGTCTCATTATTTACCCTCCTTCTCCTGAAAATATCCTGGGAGAAGAATTCACTACGGATGCTGAGAAAATTCAAAAAGTAATTTTTTTTTTTAAATCAAATGTAAACAGGTTCAAAGAATTGGAAACATGTTAAGAACAGATACATTTAGGAAAGAAAAATTCCAAAGCAATATTTATAAGTTTCCAAAACTTAATTCCAAAGGAAATAACTGATTTAAAAAAAAAGAGAGCAACAAAAGAAACTGAGAAACAAAATTAAAGTGAAGGAAGAGCACAGATAAACTAGGAAATCTTCTAAGGATAAAAACATCAGAACGTCTTTACATTTTTGCTAATTTAATAAGCAAAACTATCTCCCATCATTTTAATTTGCATTTGTTTGATCACCAGAGAAATCAAATGTTTTCCCATGAATTGTCTAACCAATCTATTTCCTCCTTTGCAAATTGTTTATTAACAACTAATCTTCATTTATCCATTGCTTTTAGTACCAATTTGTCTGAGCTTTCTATACAATAAAGATGATTGTATTTACTGTATTTAGGATAGTTCCACTAAATGACACAGCTATAAGCCAGAGATATATTTATTTATTTACAAATGTGTATGTCATGACTTTTGATTCATACTCATCAATATGAGAATAAATAGATTGGAAACTAATATTCCAGATAGGTCAACCATGTTATAGTAAATATTTAGTAAACATGTAAGGGGCAGCAAATTGGGTGACAGTCAGCATCTGAGAAATTGGTGGTTCCTCAGTACACTGAAAAATGGGGGACACAACAAAGTGGATTTGGTGGGGCAGGTGCAGTATCAGAAAAAGCCATGGGCAACTTGGAGGACCTTTGAGTAATTCACAACATTCACTTAAGGCTGAAGAATTTGAGAACCATAGTGACTAATAGACTTATCTAGAATTTTCAGTGTGAGTCTAAAAGCAAACACTGCATACAGAATCTGCAATATCCTTGTTATAGTCAATGCTGAGTCACATGCTTAAATCTTGTTCCATTCATTCTGTTCTTTATTTAACCAATATTGGTTGGATCCCAGCTCTGTGCCAGACCCTGGGCTAGGCACTGGGTAAATATTGTGCCATAAGATCATCAAAGTCTCCGTCCTGGTGGAGCTTACTGTCTAGAGGGAATGAGACAGACAATTAATAAATAACCAATAAATGAATAATACAAATTGTGATATGTGATATGAAATGGAGGATAAAGAATAACATGGCCAGGTACATACGTACACACACACACATATGTGTACACACACATATGTGTACACACACATGTAACGACAAAAAATGGAAAACAAGATCTGTGAGGAAAGGCTAAGGAAGGATATTCTTCCACCTGGAGGAGAAGTGATAAAAGAACCAAAAAAAAAAAAAAAATGCTCCCAAAGAATACAGAGTATTATCCTTGTCCACTGAAGATGCCCAAGGTAAAATGGATACCCTTAGTAGTATATTAAATTTATCAGCTATTGACATGCAGTTTTAAAAATATTTTCAAAAAAGAAGAAGTTTAAAGTTTCTCTCCTGTGATAGTATTTTAAAAGAGGAGATTCTCTTTTATCTGCGATTAACATCCCAAATGTTCAGAGAAACACAAACCACTTTAGAATGTCTGCCAGAAATGGAGATGCAGACGTACAGAACAGACTTGTGGACAGAGGGGGAGGAGAAGGTGAGACGAACTGAGAGAGTAGCATGGAAGCATGTACATTACCCTATGTAAGATTAGATAGCCAGTGGAGATTTCCTGTATGGCACAGGGAGTTACAATCTAGTGCTCTGTGACAACCTAGAGGGGTGGGCTGGGCTGGGAGGTGAGAGGGAGGTTCAAGAGGGAGAGGACATATGTATACCTATGGCAGAGTCAGGTTGATAGCAGAAACCAACACAACATTGTAAAGCGATTATCCTCCGATTAAAAATTTAAACAAAAAAAGTCTGCCAGCTTGACGTCTATTTTTCTCAAAGTTCTTCCTGGTTTTTCCTTCTTCCCCTCTGCTCCTTTGAACAATCATTGTAAGCAATCCCTTATTAGGAAAAAGTTTGTGTGAGTATTATCTGGTGAGGGGTTCTATTCTAACCTGTCTGGATCTCAGAATCTTGATTTCAATTTTCAGATGTTTCTGTACTATTCAAATATCCTACTTTAAGCATTTCTCAGGATTCCTTAACTTGGAATTCTGTAGAGATAATAAGTGATTAGTTTAAAAGTAATAAAGCCACACAGGAATAAACAATCACTGAAGTGTATATATTTGTCACCTAGTCTTTATTCTTGGGCTTTCCCAGGTGGCGCTAGTGGTAAAGAATCCATCCACCTACCAATGCAGGAGAATCAAGAGACATTGAGTTCGATCCTTGGATCGAGACGACCCCCTTTAGGAGGAAGCAGCAACCCACTCCAGTATTCTTGCCTGGGAAATCCCATGGACAGAGGAGCCTGGTGGGCGACAGTCCACGGGGTCTCAAAGAGTCAGACACGACTGAGCACACAGCACAATCTTTATTCTTACATGTGTATATTGCTAGATATGGCTGTGGTGAATGGATATATAATTTTGGAGCTTTTTCCTCCACTGTGGTTCTAAAAGTTGACATAAATTGACAGTTCTAGAGGTACATTTGTGTGTAGCAGCAGGACGTGGGAGAAGAAAAGGAACATACCTATTAGTCCCATTTTAAAGATGAGAAAATTGAAGTTATAAGATTGCTTTGCTGAAGGTTTGAAGTGATTCAGAGTGAGGAACAGATTTTAGACATCATTCTCAAAGCGCTAGCCTCTAAACAAAGTAAATGAATGAATGCCCATTTCCAGTTGGCATAGAGAATCTCCAGGGTTTAAGGGCTGGAAATCTGCTTTAAGAATTCTAAAGCAAAAATCCTTTGAAAATAGAGTCAGAGTGCACTAATTAATATGTGTCCCTCTGCTTCAGTCACCTCAAGAGCCTGAGATTGTTAGAACCACTTAGCCTTGCTTGCTTGGCAGTGTTCACTATAAGAATGGGGGCCCTGGTGGTCTTTCTGACAAGCCAAGGCATAGATGTGTGTCTGCTGACATGAAAAGGACCCTCTGTGAGATGTATTTAACACTTAGCGTTTCATTACAGGGTCTTAAACATTCTTTCTCTATCCATCTCTTCATTCCCAGTCATATCCCATTTTTTAAAAAAATCAAGGCCACCTTCCAGAGCCTCCATCAGTTTCATATTTTGTAATTTTAAATGAGTTTTCAGCTATAATTTAAAAGATAACTCATTCCTATTTCCAACATTTAATGTATTTTCTTTTTTTTGTGAAAGCAATATACGTGTGTAATTAATAAACAATTTAGTATGTTGACGAACCTAGGAACTTGGCAAATGTTCTGGGGATATGAAATCTCAAGAAAAGCAGCACATTATAAGAAATAGTAAGTAATTACTTATGTAAGCTTTCTTTTTAAATTCTAAGAACATTAACTACTAATTACCTACTAATTACCACTACTTCCGCAGGTGTTTGCACTTAACTGTAGGCTAAAGCCCCTGTGAAAAACAAACCCCTCACAGCCTCTCTCAAGATCAAAGCTGAATCCCACTGGACCTTCATAGCTTCAGCAAAACTGGGTACAAGCCAAATCGTTCACCACTTGGCTGTGTTAGGTGAAAAAGTAAGTCCGCGTTTGTCGGTCTGCCTTTCTCTTGTTGCCCAAATGCAGTCATTATCAACTAGTGAGAAGGGCTGGCCTGGAGGGCAAAGTCAAGGTACGTGGCGTTAGATCAAAAGGCAATGAAGAGGTCTTACTACATCTGTCTGGCTCCCATTGGCTAAAGCAGCCCTCTGAGTGTGATGGAGGACCATCCAGCCACCTCTCCACATTTCATTCCTGGTATCTGCAAGGGACATGTGTTTATCTCATTGCTTTCCATTCTCTTTATCTTCATATGAAAATAGTCTTTAAGATTCTCCCAACTTACAAAGTGTGGGATTCTCTGACCCTCTGCATCTCATTTAGAACTGAAGTCACGTGACAGTCACGGAGGACCCAGGAATGCTCCCCATTCAGAAGGTCCCCACCTGGAGAACCTTGTGTTCTACAGCCACAGGCAGGGTCAATGCATGTCTCACAAGAGATCACAGGTCCTTCGTCCAGACACCTCAGTCATGTAAGCATCGCCCCCTATTGCTACAGAAGGAGCGCAGAAACCAAAAGATGATCTCTGGTAGCACAAATCTATCCTTAGATCCGGGCATCCCCGGTGGTGCTAGTGATAAAGAACCCACCTGCTAATGCAAGAAACGTAAGGGACGTGGGTTCGACTAAGGGACGTGGGTTTGACTAAGGGACTTGGGTTTGATGCCTGGGTCAGCAAGATCCTCTGGAGAAGGAAATGGCAACCAATTCTTGCCTGGAGAATCACATGGACAGAGGAGCCTGTTGGGCTACAGTTGCAAAGAGTCGGACACAATGTAGCAAGCACACACACCTTTGATCTACCACGAGGCTGTCATTTCTGCTCAGGATGCATTCTGAAACAGCTCATGTCTCTGTATTAGTTTCCTGTGGCTGCCATAACAAATCCCCACAAGCTTGGTGGCTTCAAACAACTGAAATTTATTCTCTCCCAGTTCTGGGGACCAGAAGTATGAAATTGACTGTATCAGCAGGACCACGTTCCTTCTAGAGGCTCCAGAGGAAAACCTGATCCCTGCCTCCTCCCTGCTTTAGGTGTCTTCAAGCATTTCTTGGCCTGTGTCTTCATCACTCCAGTCTCCATCGTCACTGTCGTGTTATCTCTTCCTCTTCTGCCTGTTCAGTCTCCCCTGCGCGTCTCTTATAAGAACAGTTGTCATTAGATTTAGGGTCTGCTCAGATAATCCAATGGCACCCCACTCCAGTACTCTTGCCTGGAAAATCTCACGGTCGGAGGAGCCTGGTAGGCTGCAGTCCATGTGGTCACTAAGAGTCAGACACGACTGAGCAACTTCACTTTCACTTCCCATTTTCATGCATTGGAGAAGGAAATGGCAACCCACTCCAGTACTCTTGCCTGGAGAATCCCAGGGACGGGGGAGCCTGGTGGGCTGCCGTCTATGGGGTCGCACAGAGTCGGACATGACTGAAGCGACTTAGCAGCAGCAGCAGCAGATAATCCAAGATGATCTCATCTCAAGATAAAGTGGTTTATATCTGCAAAGTTGCTTTTCCCAAATAAGATCATATACAGATAGTTGCCAGGGATTCAGAGGTGGCCTACCATTGGGGTGTCACCATTAAAACCACTACAATCCTCTGAATGGTCTCTCCCCCTATTAATTTACTTATTCAACAAATTGTATTGTGGGGGAGCTGCTCAGTCACTCAGTTATGTCCAACTCTTTGCAACCCCATGGACTGTAGCCTGCCAGACTCCTCTGTCCATGGGATTCTCCAGGCAAGAACACTGGAGTGGGGAGCCATGCCCTCCTCCAGGGGATCTTTCTGACCCAGGGATCAAACCCACATCTCTTGTGTCTCCTGCACTGACAGGTGGATTCTTTACCTCTAGAGCCACCTGGGAAGCCCTAAAATTGTATTGAGGCCTACAATATTTCAGGAACTATTTTAGGGCTACTACTTTAGGAAAAAGAAAGATAAGATCTCTGCCCTCAGAGAGCTTCTGTTAGAATCCTTCCCCTCACTTTGTTTTGTCCATTCATTTGAGATATACACATTTTCTTGAATCTGCAATGGACAATTGATATTCCAAACACATACAACTCTCGAAATCTAGTTAAATCCTAGCATGTGTGCAGGTTTGGGAAATAGGAGACATGCATGAAAAGTTTCTTTTCAAGTTTTCGGAGAACAAGAGGAGAAAAAAGCATAGATGTGCAAATTTTATAAATTCATTTTACAATGTAATTGAAATGCCAAAAGATTGAAGAATTCAATGTTGATGAAGAAACGGATATTAGTGCAATGAAGAACAGCTCTGTCTTTGTCAGCCGGCCGTCTTTTCTATGTCACAGGCTGTCACTTTCTATTGCGTTTCAACTGACTAATTACCTCAGTTTATTAAAACTGAATATGAATTCACATATTTTACTTTCTGAGCCTTCAAGTGCTCCTGTTATCAGGAGCTATTACCTAAGAATATATTCTACAATTCTGGGGTTTTTCAGGTAAGGAAATGAGTGGGCTACTCTAGGTGGGTGTCAGTAAACACT
This sequence comes from Bos taurus, assembly GCF_002263795.3. Lineage (NCBI taxonomy): Eukaryota > Metazoa > Chordata > Mammalia > Artiodactyla > Bovidae > Bos > Bos taurus. The sequence goes on along the minus strand of NC_037351.1, from coordinate 30,997,703 downwards.
GGACAGCCGATGTCCAGGGGAACTGATCTGCCTGCTGTTATTTGTGACCACAGGTGTTGTCGGAGGTGGAGTACAGATTGGCCTAGCATGAGTGAAAACACATTCTAATGGAGGCAAAAGTAGTGCCTCTACTTTCTGATCAGAAGTAACGACCAGACGTAATCAAAGGAAGGGACCATAAATTAATTATGTTGCAGTATCGGAGCACTACCTCAACTGCAAATTACACCCAAAAGTTTATTGGGTTTTGGTGGAGTGGAGGAATGGTTCTTTGTGGTAACGGTGTTTTGCCTGTGTGTTGGGCGGGGGGAGCTGTTTTGTTTTTAAGCACATTGGAGTACACTTGCAGGTGTGATAAATGGGGTTGTGTTAGATGACAGCTAAGTCAACCTCATATGAAAAAGCAAATTTCATCATTTCGCAATGTGATTACAGATTATAAGAGAGCCATTGTCAGAAAAGCAGATTTTAGAAACGAGTAATTAGGACTTTGATCTCCTACACGGTTGCAGCAGCCATTCCACTTTCATTTGATTTGCACCTAATATCACGATGGAAAGGAGCAGAAGTGGCACCTACCGCTTTCTAAAGGAATACTGTAGCTCGACTTTCAAAGTGTAGACCTTCAGATGACCTGGTCATTTCTTGGTCCGAGAGGTAAATGTGGTAGGTGAGTGAGGAGAAATCCCCAGTAATGTTTTCATAAATTGCCAGAGGTGGTCAAAATTCGTGAAAAAAAAAAGACAAAAAACAATACTTTGGGAAATTATGTAGATGTGGGGAACCGACAAAGAACAAAACGCCTAGTCACAGAGGAAAACGCCACTTATCCTCAGCTCTAGTTACAAATGCAAAAACAGAAGCCTCCGGAAGGGGAAAGGGCTTGTTTTTTCCTTAGCAGATTCAAGTTGTTTGTTAAGAAAGGTGGTTATTGTATGCTTTTCCACGGTAGCTCATGCTATCTTGCTCCAATCAGAATGTGTCTACATTTCAAAGACTGAGGGGAAAATAGTCAACAAACCCAGGGTGCAGCCCTGTCTTCTGGCCAGCAACGTGATGGGGCTGAAAGCTTCTCCTGAGCCAACTTTCTGCAGAGGCTCCAACTGCCTCCTTGTCCTACTCATTCAGTCACCCAGGGGCTGTAGTTGCCCTGGGCACTGTGTTCTTTTTTTTTTTAATATTAATTTTATTAATTTATTTATTTTGGCTGTGTTGTGGCAGGCGGGATCTTTCATCGTGGCCCATGGACTCTATTTCCGTCTCACAGGCTCCAGAGCACGTGGGTTCAGTAGTTGCCACATGTGGTCTTAGTTGCTCCACAGCATGTGGGATCTTAGTTCCCCCGTTCAGTTCAAGTCACTCAGTCATGTCTGGCTCTTTGTGACCCCAACCAGGGATCAAACTCATGTCCCCTGCATTGCAAGGTGGATCCTTAACCACTGGACCACCAGGGAAGTCCCTGGGCACTGTGTTCTTAACAAAATGAACCAATACTTTAAAAATCAGGATATCTGCTGGGAACAATCTGAATTTCCAACATTTTTTGGAAAATCTGAAGATCTAGCCTCAGTGAGCCCAAACCCCCACAGAACCCCAAGGGCAGCTGTCCTTCTTCCAGGGCAAATGGACCAAGCCTCACCGCTCACCTGCAAATATTCCTGGTCTGGCCCCAATGGGCTTCTGAAGTTATGATGCCTGCATATACCCTGTGGCCCTCAAAGGCCTCTCCAGGTCGCTCTTCATGTATTCCTTCCAGGATGGGCCTCACCTGCCCTCCTGATACACCCACTCCTGCTCTACCATTCCAGACCTGCCGGCCAGAAGCACGACACGCTCTCTCTCCTCCCAGAATTCCAGGCACCTACAGTACCCACCAGTGTTGTTAGAGACTTTCTCACTGACAAACCCTGTTTCCCAAGTAAAATTTGACTTGGAATCCCAATGTGCTAAACAGATCAAAGACGAGCTTCTCTGCTTGTGTCTGGGGAACCAGAATCCTGTCTCCTTCCTGCTCCCTCAACCACCACACATGAGCCCCTCAGACAGCCCCTAAAGCACCTTGATGGAGCCCCACCACCCTCCCCTCAAACATTGGTATATCTTTCATTGGTGTCTTTTATATACTGCTCCATAATATTCTGGGAAAGAGAGTATTCCATAATATCCATAATATACCAGAGGAAGATAAGTCATCCAGCTCTTCTCCAAATCTAGCCCAGAATATATACTCTGCTCTTGCATAAGCAGATTGTTTAGATAGCTATACCTAATGCCCACATTCCACAATGCCTTTTTGTACATAGAGTGTATGAAATAGAGCTTGGTGGGCTTCCTCTCTGCCGTGGTTTAGGGTAGCCATGATCCCTTAGCAAGGAAAATTGGAACTTCTCTTCCCAACAGAACCCACTGCTAAATATCAGAGCAAAGAGAATGGCACCAAGACAGTGTCCAAGGCAGGAAGGGGGTGCCACCTTGTTTGTTCACTTACAGGGAAGGTCTGGATCCATCTCTGACACTAAGGTCCAGCACCATCCGGGACGTGTAAAATAATGACCACAGGAATGGAAAAAAAAAAAAAAGACACCACTGTGCGGGTAGTGTTCTGTTTCCTGATCTGCTGGTTGCTTATATGGATTATCCGAATGGTGGAAATACACTTAACAATTTGTGTGACTTTCTGTATAAGTGTTTTAGTCAATAAAAAGAAAAAAATAAAAGAAAGGAGAAACAGTCAAACAAAAATCTTTCATAGAGGATTTTCAGCGTTGAGTCAAGTATGGTGTACCCTATTTGCACCTGAGGGCAGGTGCTCAGGGCAGGGGCTGGATTTACTCAGGTGTGTATCACAGATGTCTAACTCAAGGTCTGCTGTGCAGTAAGGGCTGGTAGGTTCTGGATGAATAAATGAATATTGCCTTTTTATACAATTCAGTCGGAGCAGGCAATGGCAACCCACTCCAGTACTCTTGCCTGGAGAATCCCAGGGACGGCAGAGCCTGGTAGGCTACCGTCTATGGGGTAGCACAGAGTCGAACATGACTGATGCGACTTAGCAGCAGCAGCATACAATTCAGTACAGTAAGAGTTTCATTCACTTCTCCTCATATCTCTTTATATAATACAAGCATCTACACGACCTGTTGCTAGTTGCTGGCTCTTCATAACACTGGCCTCTCTTTCTAGGAATAGAGAGGGGTGAGAGCTGTGTCCCAAGCCTGTTGTGTCATAGAGCTTTGTCTGGACACTGCCAAGCATGCACCAGACGCTGCACTAGGAGCCAAGGAGATGGAGATGAACACAGTTGTGTGTTAGAGGAGTCAGTTATGAACACAGTTGGCAAAGGCAGAGTATCTGCCATGGGTCCTGCAAACAGAGCACCATGGGAATAGCTCTCAAATCCATCTGGAGGTCCTGGAAGTTTTCCCAGAAGATGACATGTGATCTGTGTAGGGCTTTACCAAGTGACGATTTCAGTTTCTGTTATCATATATATTGTGAATGGTTTCCCATTCTTCTCAAAAATGCTTCTTTCTGACTCTTCAAGATCAAGAGAAAACTCATCTGGGTCTTCTCTAAATCTAGCCCAGGACAGTATTGCAATTGTTTGAAAATGTTCTAGTCGTTGTCAACCTCCAGTTTGTAGTTGGTGAACATATATGACAAAATTATTCTGTGTTCTGTCATTTTGGAGAAAGCATGATTCCAAACAGGTTAATAGTCTTTTCAGCAATATACAGTGAAATGAAAGGCACAGTAAGCAGAATACTAGTCCCCCAAAGATATCCATAGCCTAATCCCCAAATCTGTGAAAATTCCAATGATGTTCACACCTTTATGGGACAAAGGATTTTGCAAGAGGAATTAAGGTTACAGGCCTTAAAAATAGGCAGATTATCCTGAATTATCTGGGTGGGTCCAATATAATCATGGGACTCTTCAGGTGGCCCTCGTGGTAAAGAACACGCCTCCCAATTCAGGAGACATAAGAGACACAGGTTGGATCCCTGGGTCAGGAAGATCCCCTGCAGGAGGACATGACAACCCACTCCAGTATTCTTGCATGGAGAATTCCCAAGGACAGAGGAGTCTGGCGGGTTACAGTCCAAAGGGTTGCAAAGAGTTGGACACGACTGAATCGACTTAGCATGCATACAATATAATCACAGAAACCGGTCAAAGCAGAACCAAAAGAGGGAGTCAGAGAAATATGAAGCATGAGAAGGACTCAGCGTGCCATTGCTAACCTTGAATATGGAGGCCATGTGTCAAGGAAATGGGGGGCCTCAGTTCTACAACCAGAAGGAACTATATCCTTCCCAAAACCTGAGTAAGCTTAGAAGCAGGTTCTTCCCCAGAATCTCCACACAGGAGCCTAGCTCAAATGACAACTTGACCCTGAGAGGAGAATCCAGTCAGGCCCAACTGGACTTCTGACCTACAGCGCTGTGACATATATTGTTTAAAGCCACTATATTGTGGAGTGGGTTATGCAGTGATAGAATGAGTCTGAGGGGTATTATCAGGAGAGATGTTCCAGGACAAAAAATGCAGGACCAGCTGAGCAGAGCTGCCTGCAGAGAAGGGCTGTGGGGAGACAGTGAGGGCAGAGCCCAGATGGCGAAGGGAAGAAAAGGAGCTGGCCCAATGCTGCAGCCCAAGTGCAGGTGCCTCCTGGCTCCTTTTCTAGCTCCTTCCCTGCTTCCTTCCCAGCTCCTGCTCCAACACGGTACAGGAGTTTGTTGGATGCATTTGAAGAGCAGCACTCAAGAGGGCAAATGTTGCTTATGTTAGGTAGTTAGAATAGAAAACAGGAGTCCAGAATGGCGGTGGCTAAAAGATAAGGAAGGGAAAAGCCCGCGAAAATAGAACAAAGGAAGATCCGAGGACAGGAGTGAGGACCTCAGGTAGGACAAACAACACTCCTGGCTGGCCCAATTTACATAGGGCAGGCCCATGGAGAGGAAAGGACATATAAAAGGGGGCCAAAGGGCCAGGGGTCTCTCTCTCTCTCCTGCATGCTGGGGCGCTCTTCTCTTCACATCTTTGGGTCGACATGCCCTCACGCCTCAAGGATGGATTTTCCTGCTATTTTCTAAATAAAATAGAGCTGTAACACTGATTTGTCTAAGAGCTATAACACGGTCTGTCCAAGACCCAAGAGCTGTGACGCGCTGAGGGGGCTTTAATGTCCACCACTCCAAATCTTTGTTGTGACGGGACAGAACCGAGGAGCGTACACTCGCCTGACACTTCTTCTTGTTTTCCTCAGGAAATGAAAGGGGCTTCCCTGGTGGTCTCGTGGTTAAGAATCCACCTTGCAATGCAGGGAACACTGGTTTGACCCCTGGTCCAGGAAGATCCCACATACCATAGGGCAACTGTGCCCACGTGCCACAACTACTGAGCCCAAGCTCCACCACAAGAGAAGCCATCACAGTGAGAAGCACATGCACTAGAGAACACCCACATGCAACAATGAAGACCCAGGGAGGCCAAAAATGTAAATAAATAAATTAAATTTTAAAAAAATTTTTAAAGGAAAAAAATCTGAGGAGAAAAACAAAGGTGACTGGCTATCAGGTGACTCTCTTCACCTGACCTCCATGTGACCTCCCCAACCCAGAGCTACACTCCCATCTTCTTCTCCAGCTTAACACTGAGCATGGTACAGATCACATGTTCGATAAGTGTTGAAGGAATGAGAATGCACTTAAAAATGAAAGCTGTAATAAACGCTCTCATGCACACTGACCATTAAACAATCTTTTGCCTCCTGCCTCTCTCCAGTTAAAAACATCCTGGAGTAGAGGACAGCAGGAGGCCACCCGTCCAGTAGAACTTAAGGAGTACACGAAATGCTTCTTGCCTTGAAAGATTTTATCAAACAGTGCCCCAGATTCTTCCGTTTAGACCTTCATTTCTTTGAGTTCTGAAAAAGACATCTGCTAACTCCTTAACAGCATTGCTTTCCTGTTTGGCAGCTGGAGAAGTGGGCAAGGGGATCCAGAATGTAGGACGGGGAGCAAGACAAAAGTGAAGGAAGCAGGAGGGACACAGGACTAGCAGCAAGAAAAGGACAAAAAAAGGCTGCCTCTCGATGCCAACTGCAAATGATGATTCTCTCAAGTACCAAGAGAGAGAACTGGGATGGCTAGATCAAGGACAACTGCTCATTTTTGGCTACTCCTCCCAGTCAGGGGTAGAATGTCAACCTTTCCCCCTATACTGGGCTGGCCTTAGTGATCTGACAGGTAGAAAGTGTAGCAGAAGTTATGTTCTTGAATTTCTGAGGCCAAACTATAAGGAGCCTTATTTTAAGAACCTTCTGAAACACTTGGCCTCTTGAAACCTTATTCTAGGAGCCCCGAGCCACCATGGAAAATATCCAGCTACCCTGACATGACCAACGTAGGAGCTAACACGTCAGGGATTCTATTGACACTCCCAGCTGAGCCCAACCTTCCGTACCAAGGCCCTAAACAAAGGAACAAAGCCATCGTCTCCACCAGCTGGATGTCACCTGTGTGCATGCATGCTCAGTCCTGTCCAACTCTTTTGCAACCCCATGGCCTGTAGCCCACCAGGTTCCTCTGTCCATGGGATTTTCCAGGCAAGAATACCGGAGTGCCATTTTCTGCTTCAAGGATCTTCCCAACCCAGGGATTGAACTTCCTTATCCTGTGTCTCCTGCTTTAGCAGGTGGATTCTTTACCACTGGGCCACCTGGGAAGCCCAGTGTTGGGGTAGATTATGATCCACAATTGATACCTGGGATAATGAGATGGGCCCAACCATGTTCCAGCTCCTTTTAGGGTTTAGAAACAAAAACCACAAGTCATGCTTTAGAGGAAAAAACCGGAAAACCTGAATCACTTTTCCCCTGACATGGACCCTCCCAAGGGGGAATATAGTGAGAGAAGAGACACATCTCTCAACCTCCAGAATCTCTGCCCTGGATGCTTGCCGATGGTGCTGCTTAGAAGCCCGGTGGTAATAAATGCCGCTTGTCTGTTACAAATCCATTCCCTGAACAGGAAATACTGGGATCAGCATCCCCAGGCCCGAAGCACAGAGCTTGTTTGTGGCCCAAATGCCACAGCTGCCCTCACATAAGTGGGGTGAATTCTCTGATGAACAATCCCCCGTGTGCCATTAACTTCGGAAATATCCCTCATTTAGTCTAACTCTCGTGGTTCTGACTCAATCACTTCAACCGCTAAATAACTTGTGACAAACGGCAGGATTTCCTTGATGTGACAATTACATGGCACCATGTAATAGGTAAAAGTAATCTTTTACCTGTTGGGTTTTGGCTCCCTCTGTCACCATCCTCACCCGAGTGCAGGGTTCCCACACTATTCCACGTGTGTGTGGAGGTCATGGGTGACTATCACAGTCACAGGAAGACTCTGAGACATGGCTTATTAGTCTAGGTGGAGGGCAGGGGGCACCCTCTTCAACTAGCTCTGCATTAACTGGAGGGACCCCCCCAGACAGCCTTACTCTTGAAACATCACTGGAAAATGTTAACTTCAAATTTGGCGTCAGTACATTTGCAATGCAGAGCAGTAGATCATCTGGCTTTTTATGAAGCCCTGGGGTCCCTCAGACATGAATAGTTATTCAGTTCAATATTCATTAAGTGCCTACTATGTGGGAGGTGCTGCTGACACAGAAATGATTCAGACAATATGCTCACTCATGAAGAACTCAGCCTAGTGGAGAAGATGGCCACTTAATACTGTCCCCTGAAAAACCTCTGCCTTCTGGAAGCTATCGGTTCCTAAGAGGTTGCAGAAACAAAAATGAATCTTGAGCTGGGAGTTTAGGGAAGTGGCCTGCGGTATGAACCCCATGGCTAACTGTGTGAAATTTCTGAGGTGCCCCCACCTTCTCTGGCCTTGGTTTCCTCATCTGATAGCCCCCCAGGACATAACATTGTCATGGGTTGTTTTGAGAGTGAAATGTAATATTGTCCATGGAAGTCATCTAAAAAGTATAGAACTCTGAAAGTGTGACTGAGAGCCTTGTGTGACGAAGCAGATGGTTAATTTAAAACCGGGAATCCCAACACAGCATTAACCCTTCACGTCTTCCCCCAACACGGCCAGCGGGTACCTTCGTCCCTTCATTTAATAACGTGCCCTCCTGTCATCTTCACTATCCTTCCCCATGTCACCTTTCCCTCCCTCTCTATTCATTTTCTACTAAAATACTGTAAGATGCTCAGATGTGGCCAGGCCCCTGCTGAGCACATGCATATGCATGAGGTAGAGCTCTTGCCCCTCGGAGACACTGATGTCACGACTCTGGGGAGATGGCTAAGTAACCATGACAACACGGTACGGTGCTGCGGCATCCTGCCCGGGAGGATTCTGAGGACAGCCAGCCCGTCACACAGGCAGGACAGTGACATTCCCTCAGCAAGGAGTGCGGAGTGTCCGGGTGATGGCAGCCAGCCAGTGGTGACAGAGTGCTGAGCACACTTCCTTCCATCTGGCCTCCCCATCCCCACTCTGGTGCCTGGAGGGGCATCCCGTGACTTATCAGGCTGAGCACTCCCACTCAGGAGCAGTGGGTGGCACCTCCACTCAGGGACAGCAATGGATGGCCTGGACAGGCAGCGCAGACAGAGCCTGGCAGGTTTGAGTCAGGGCTTTGATCTTTGTCAGTTTCTTCCCATTTTAACCAGATATCACCAACTTTACGGTACCCTTTCAGAAAGACTTTACTATTTTAAAGTCATTAACTAGGGGAATGCAAACTCTGAAATGTGGGCAAAGGAGGAAGGAGGCCTTACTCTGGATAAAAATCAGCTAACTTATTGTAAGCACTGAGGGCGTGAGTTTTTCTCTTAAACCACCTTTGAGTCAATAATAATAATTTAGTCACTGTGTTACTTCCCAAATAAACTTTCTCAGATAAAGCTCCCTCGCTACTATATTTTCTAGATCTTTTTTTAAAAAGTGTAACTATGTGTTTAGTGCCCCCATCATGCACTGCTGAGATTCTGGAACCATTTTATTCCATTTCCTCAGCCCCTCCTGCTGCCCAAAAGTAATAATACAGTGAATACTCAGCATGTCTACATTGTACCAGTCAATTTCAGAAACATTTGCACCATTAAAAAATAATAATTTAATGGGGCCTGGGTGTATGAATGTTACTCTGTTGTTCAGGGCTATAATTTCAATAGCATTTAAAAAAAAAACCTCCCTCACTAACAGGATGTATATTGAGGGCTTTATTCCAAATGTCCTGCTCAGAAAAATCAGACACATGAAAGAAAAAAAAGCAGACCATTTCTTGCAACAGTAAGCAATAAAATGAATGGGCCATCACTGCTGAAGCATGGGACATGGCAGTGATATCATTCATCCAGTTGGGTGGCTATGTGAGACCCATAGCATCAAGGACCTCTCTCTAGAGTATCACAGTCTTTCTTCAAACCTACCCTCAGAGTAAAATTGCGGCCCCAACAGATCCAGAGTTCTGGGAGGTGCAAGTCACAGGTGGCCCCTAGGGCTTCTCAGATGAGGGTCTTGGTTCTGTAAATCTCCCCTTTGCTTCTGTTGGTGCTGACCTTCTTGTCCCCATCACCTACCACATGGCCATCTGATCCCTGCCACTTCTCAACTGTCCAGGACTGTGATGATCTGAACACTGGCCAGCAGCCAAAAGAGGGTCTCTGGGCTCCACAGTCACAAATGTCAGGACATTATAGATATTCCTACTACCTTACAAGAAGGAAGGTTTACATACACACTCGTGAGTAAAAGTACCATTATGGCAAAAGTACCAAGTATGGCAAAGTCACAGTTCCTGTGTGGGCAAAGATCGCAAGGATCACATGAATCGTATTACCCTATGGATTTAAAGATTGTGTTCAGTGATGTAACCGACTACACTGAGAGAGAGGAAATAGTCTCAGCTACACTGGACACTTTGTTTAGAACCTGAGGCCCCTGCAACAGCTATGTATGGTGGCGTAAATTCAAACTTAGTCAAGAAGTAAACAGTAGAGCCATTGAGTGCTGCTTATCTCTTGAGACGTCTCAGATGATGGTTTCCCTGACAGTACTGCCACTGCCCGTTCAGTATGCCAACTAAACTAGGTGGGTAAGCCAGATTTCTGCTCCTGAGTCATAGTTCTTTTTAACACAAGTAAACACTTGACTCTGGGCCCAAAGGGCCAATAAATGAGAAGTTCTATATGCTTTGTATTCATCAAGGTCCTTAAAAGAAAGTGAAGGAAGTTGACTCTTACTGATGAATGAGAAGGTAATATCAATCTTACCGTAAGGATACTGGGTAACTTACAGAATGGTAGAAGGAGTAAAAAATAAGGCTTGAGGCTAGTTTCCAGAAAACATACTCCAAACAAACTCTTGAACTGATCTAACAGGAAAATAAGCTTCACCGCCACTAGCACTGACCATGGGGTCTTGAACTTGCACTGAACCTCCTTCTGCATGAGGAGGTTGAGTTTATGAGCACTGATGCTCCTCTTGTGCCAATTACGTAACCTTGCGGTAAGCTCTCCTGCCAGCCTCAGCATGCCAACTCTGTCCTTAGACTTGTTGCCCCATGTCACAAGATGGCTGCCACTGCTCTAAATACAATCATGTTCAAATCAGGAGGAAAAGGCAAGAGGTGTTGCCAGTGAGAGTTCCTCTCTCATATCCCCCTTGTATCAGGAAGCAAAATTTTTCCAAGTAGACTTTCTTTTACTTCTCGTTGTTCAGAACAGTTCCCTAATCTCTTCCAATCTTTGAGGTAATCTGAGAAAGAGGGTGCCTGTGAAATGGAGTGGAATCACCCCTTAGGGATGGGCACATTGACAGTCATTAAAGCTGTTTTCAAGTATGTAGAATAAGCATGACACACTGGTTCAAGGGCTTTATTTCACAACACACTGATCCTTTATGTGTGTTCACTGGTGCTATTTCTTCCAAATACTAATATACTTAAAAAAAAGAAACTCAAGTAGGTAAACTTTTCTCGTACTTACGTCACACTGCCTCAGTTTACAATTAGAATGCTCAGCTTCACAATAAAGTCAAAATTCCGTCTTGTGTTGCAGTCTCCCTCATTTCCTTTTGCTCATGACTATCCCACATCTGGCCTATAGGCAGCACTTATGCATTCTTTACCCTGGCAAATGCTAAGAAAACACACATTGCAAAATAACCACCTCTCCCTTGACTCATCTATCAGCAGTTTCTACACCCTCCCCTCATACATTAGTTTCTCAGATGGCCTCCAAGTTCCCCCAAGTTTACAAAATACATATCAATCTCTAAAACAGGTCACATTACAGCCCTTCTCACAGGACTGAATGAAGGGAAAATATCTACCTTTCTCTCTGGTAAAGCTAGGATCACAGAAGAACATTAGCTCTCTCTGGAAAGGTCCCTCAAAACAATCTTTCTTGGTTTCTACTATACATTCCTGTATACCCACCACGTTGATCTTAAGAGTCATATAATTGATTTTTTGGTTACTCGTTTTTTATCACACGCTACAGAGAAATCTGCCTTCTGACGCATATTGATATATCTTATATCTATCTTTTAAAGGTCTTGACTAAAATTTCTGTCTTATTACACACGAAAATAAAATTGTTCTCTTTTTTTTCACATCTGCCATGTGCTTTAAAATGTATAAGTAATATATCATTCAACTTCCCCCTTGTGAAGGAATAATTACTACAGAAATATAAACAACAGAAATTAAAATGAAATATATTAAATAGCTGCTTTCTGACATTGAACAGAGACATGAAAAACTGTGATCCCAGAGAAAAAAAGACACAAAGGGGGAAAAAAAAAGATGAGCTTTATGATTGTCCCACCTGGCAACCTGGAGGTAGTTTCCAGGACTAAGGAATGAAAACTCAAACAAAGCCTAAAATTCTTGTAGAGTTAAGAAAACACTGACCAGGGTTCAGGAAAGACAGAGCAGCTAGAATTTTCAGAACAAAGGAAGATATGCAGAGAAAGGGTTCCAGAAATCTACATAGGAGTCCCCTTAAATTTTTCCTTGATCTGTTCACGAACAAGTCAATACCCCATGAGACCAGCAAAAAAAAACGATTTCAAAGGAAAGAACAGTTATTGGGTAGTTATAAGATAAACAAATCCCAGAATCCACACAGGGCTGAGAATTCATTAACTTCTTCTTAGAAATGGCACACTTTAAAAATGGAGCTAAATTAACCCAATAATAATAGTTGTTCTAGATTTGCCCTAATTAAATTTAAAGACAGGTCTTAAACATATCAGCTTAGCCCAGTTAACTTAGCTTTGTGTCAAAACAAAGTCTAACATTCCTTAAAGGAATACAAAAAGACATGGTGCATAGCAACATAAAATTTACAACGTTGAACATTGAGTAAAACTAGCTAGATAGAAGAAGCAAGGAAAAAAGACCCATAACTACAATAAAAATCATTCAACATAAACAGATCCAGAAGTGACGGATATGATTAGCACAGATAAATGGAATTAAAACAGCTCAACTTAAAGTATACTGAAGGAGATAAAGAAAAGATGAACATAATAAGGAAAGAAATACCCAATTAGAACTTCCAAAAATGAAAAATAAGAATAGCAACAATGTATAAATGAAACAAATACACTGGAAAGAATTAACAACAGATTAGGTACTGCAGAAGAAAGATTGGTCAACTTGAAGACAACCATAAAAGCTAAATAAAATGAAGTACACAGGAAAAAGAAGACTGAAAAACAAACAAAACAAAACAAACAAAAACAAAAAAACAGGACTCAATGGTCTATGGCTGCTGCTGCTGAGTCACTTCAGTCGTGTCCGACTCTGTGCGACCCCACAGACGGCAGCCCACCAGGCTCCCCCATCCCTGGGATCCTCCAGGCAAGAATTCTGGAGTGGGTTGCCATTTCCTTCTCCAATGCATGAAAGTGAAATAGCTCAGTCGTGTCCGACTCCTAGCAACCCCATGGACTGCAGCCTACCAGGCTCCTCTGTTCATGGGATTTTCCAGGCAAGAGTCCTGGAGTGGGTTGCCATTGCCTTCTCCGTCAAATAGTCTAAGTATATGTAATTGAAATACCAGAAGGAAATGGGAGAAAGGAGCAAAATGACAAAAATATCCGAGGAGAGAAAAAGAAATAATGACCCAAATTTTCCAATGTGATTAACAACTATAATCTAACAGATACAGTAAGTATGATGAACCTCAAGCAGAATATCACACAAAGCACATCATAATCAAATAACTGAAAACCAGTAATAAAGAGAAAAAAAGTTTTTAAATCAAGCAGAGGAAAAAAGACATACTACATAACATAAGGAAGAGATCAAGTTTCCAAAGACGTCCAGAAACCACGGTCCAGCATCGAAGTGTTCTGTGGGCTGGTGCAGTTCCCCAGAGACGTGAGCAGAAAGGTCCTCCCACAGCTCTTCCTCCTGCTCTTCGACCCCTTCCCCATGATCTGGAAGAACATGGCCAGCCAGGTGTATGAGATGGTGCTGACCTACAACGTGGTGGTCGCTGGCATCCTGGACACGGTCATGGCTGTGCTTAGGAGCACAGCCTGGGACACTAAGTTCCTGCCAGTAAAAGCCCAGGGGAACTGCTGGTATGACTGCCGGGGCCTGCCTAGACCACAGCTGGTCCCCAAGTTTTCTCAACTTCTGTGATGCATTTGAAGTTGTGTTCCCTGTAGCTCAGCTGGTAAAGAATCCACCTACAAGGCAGGAGACCCTGGTTCGATTCCTGGGTCAGGAAGATCCCCTGGAGAAGGGAACAGCTACCCACTCCAGTACTCCTGCCTGGAGAATTCTATGGACAGAGGAGCCTGGTGTGCTACAAGTCCACAGAGTCGCAAAGAGTCAGACACGACTGAGCAACTTTCATTCACTCACTCATATAACAAAGAACAAAGATAAGAATTAAAGCAGACTTCTTGTCAAAAATGTTTAAGCCAGAAGACAGTGGAAAGACATCTTTTAAGTGTTGAAAAGAAACACTGTCAATCTAGACTTTTAGAGAAAAGTATGCCCAGTGAAAACATCTATCAAAAATAAAGGCAAAATAAAGAATTTATCAGACAAACAAAAGCAGAGAGAATTCACCATTAGTAGAACTGTGCTAATAAAACCGGAAAGAAGTTTTTCAAGCCAAGGATATTAAACTAGATTGAAATTTCAGTTCAGTTCAGTTCGATTCAGTCACTCAGTCATGTTGACTCTTCACAACCCCACGGACTGCAGCACACCAGGCTTCCCTGTCCATCATCAACTCCCAGAGCTTACCCAAACTCATGTCCATCGAGATGGTGATGCCATCCACCCATCTCATCCTCTGTCGTCCCCTTCTCCTCCTGCCTTCAATCTTTCCCTTGGATCTACACAAAGGAATGAAGAACATCTGAAATAATAAGCTTGTGGGAAACATATAAGACATCTTAAAAAAAAAAACTTTCTAATTTTTAATCCCTTTAAAAGATAATTAATTGTTTAAACCAAAAATAATAACCATATATTATGGGGTTTGTTAACATATGTAGAAATGAAACGTATGACAACAATAGTGAACAGGATGTGAGGAGGAAATAAAAACATTGATATAAGGATCTCACTGCTCTATATGATGGAGAAGGCAATGGCACCCCACTCCAGTACTCTTGCCTGGAACATCCCATGGACAGAGGAGCCTAGTAGGCTGCAGTCCATGGGGTCGCTAAGAGTCAGATATGACTAAGCGACTTCACTTTCACTTTTCACTTTCATGCATTGGACAAGGAAATGGCAACCCACTCCAAGTGTTCTTGCCTGGAGAATCCCATGGACAGAGGAGCCTGGCGAGCTACAGTCCATAGTGTCACAAAGAGTCAGACACGAATGAAGCGACTTAGCACATATGCATGTGATAAATAAAGTATATTGTACATTGTATGGCAACCCACTTTTAAGGAATGAAACAGAGGTAATGTCCAACCATGGAGATAAAACAGAATCATTAAAAACTCCCTGGTAGTCAAAAATAGAACATATTTCAAAGGTAAAGCCTATCCTAGGATTTAAAAGTAATTTTGTTGCCTTTAATCAAACACTGCCGATTCCGTTGAAGACTAGGCATTCAGGACTAAACATGGGATGTCCTACAGTCAGTCTAACCACACTTTTAAAGCAGTACTTGTCTTGACAAAAATGGAAGTGTGATTCTTGAAGGTGAAACACATCAACCCATCACAACACTAGCAAACAGATGTATGAGATAATTCAGCAAAGTCCAGTTATAAGTCAGTATTTTATGGCTACAAAGTCTGGGGCTTGAAGCCAAGTTTAGACCTCTGACAGAGAGAGACTGAGGGAGAGAGGCCAGCAAGTCCAGCTGAGGTTGTACTGTCTTGTAAGCTCAAAGAGGGAAGGGTTATATACCTTTGTTTGTCACTGCATAACATCACCTTGCACAGCAACTGGCACTTAGTAGGTACTCATAAATGTTTATGGACAGAAGGAAGGAGGAAAGAAGGGAAGAGGGACCTAGTAGTGTAAGGAGTCCCTAGGACAATGTGTCTGCACCTATCAGAAGCCTATGCATTTCTGGCATTTCTTACACACAACAACAACTAGAGCTAGGAGGAGTAAATGTCTTAAATGATGTGGCACTTAGAGAAAACGACCAGAATCTTTTTAAGGCTAATCTTTAAAAAGCACCCGATACAGCCCTCTCAAATGCCTTAAAAGATTCTCCTTGACTTAACCAGTAAGGTTTGTGCCAAGAAATATCCATTTACTCTGACTGCTCAGCTAGCAACTACAGTCTGACAACTGTCCTAAAGATTGATGCATAATATAATCAGGAAACTAGAGCCCCACAAATTGAGAGGTGTGTTTATTACAATACAGGTCTTAATGCACATCAGAGGCCATTCTTCAGGCAGAATACTCAATTTAGAAATCTATTGTCACCCAGATACATCTGCCAATAAATTGTCGGAGAGATGCATTTACATCGAGGGCAAAATACTTTGCCTTATGGTTCCTCCTAAGCTCCTTGAAGATAAAATGGTTTATCCTCAGCATCTTTGCTTAAATGGCAATAAAAGCCTCACCTGACATGAAGGTCAAAGTAAGCAGAACAATTGACATACACAGTGATTCCTCATGGAGCGAGAATGCCTCTGCTCTGAACTTAGTGGGGCTTAAGAAAAGGAATGTTACTCCGTCATAATCCCGCTAGCGATCTGAACATGTGGAATGTGAGGTTTAAAAATGTGCAATCTCTACAGTGACTTAACATCTGGAATGTCTCTATAAGAAACTATTAAATATACAAGCAAAACTATTGAGTCTGTTTTAGGAAAATATTGTCACATGGAGAACCAAAACACTTAATCCTAAATATAGCATCTCCACCCCACTACCTCCACCATCACAGCTGATACACACACACACACACACACACACACACACACAGAGGTATACATTTCTACACACATATAGAAGTATATACAATATTATTTGTCCTGCATTCTATTGAAATAAATTCAATTTGCTAGTTGTTGTTCAGTTACTCAGTTGTGTCCAACTCTTTGCAACTCCATGAACAACAGCATACCAGGCTTCCTTGTCCTTCACTATCACTCAGAGTTTGTTCAAACTCATGTCCACTGAGCTGATGAAGCCATCCAACCATCTCATCCTCTGTCGTCCCCTTCTCCTCCCGCCTTCAATCTTTCCCAGCATCGGGGTCTTTTCCAATGAGTTGGCTCTTCACATCAGGTGGCCAAAGTATTGGAGCTTCAGCATCAGTCTTCCAATGAATATTCAGAGTTGATTTCCTTTAGGACTGACTGATCTCCATAAATTCAGGGGGAAATCCTTATATGATCCATCTGTTCTGTTCTTTTCTCCTCCTCTCCTTTCCTTATTATCCTCTCCTCTCTTTCCTTGGGGGTTGACTATTTTTCTGGACCCCTCCCCAGCAAAGTTTTTATTCCATCAATTATCATTCTAAGAAATCCATCCTTTTCTCAGCAACTGGTACCTGAGCTGTTGGAGTGAATTCTGTCCCAGCAACTCCTGCAGTGCAGGCAGGCTGGGGAGGGAGGAGGTCCATCTCAGTGGGATGCCTGTTTGTCTTGTATTTAACAAAAGGGAAAGGGTTTCTTCCAAGGAAATTTTTTGGCTTGGGAATCCTGAATGTAAACTTACAACAGTGACCTAAGTTCACCTCAGGAACAATATTAGCTGACAACCACCTTGGGAGTGAAAAATAAAATCCCATTCCAGCTCCCTTTGACTGATCTAAGCTTCTTTTGCTGTCATTTAACACTGCAGATCTGATTTAATTTGATGAGACTTCTAAGACAATTTAGAAACTTAAGCATTTAATGCCAACCCTAATCATTCTTCTTGCACACGTTTTCAAAGGTTTCCTGGGTCTATAAACAAAAAGCAGAATCAGATGTGAGAGCAAGAATAGAACTTTGTTTTTCTACTTTTTAGTTTGTAAGTAAAAGTTATCTTCCAAAGAAAAAACTGGGAGGAATGAGTGGAAATTATATTAACAGAAAAATAGGTTGGGGCTCAGCATAAGAAAGCTCTCTGTAATGTTTAAAACTGTCACAACCAGAAGGGGTACCATAGAAAAAAAGAAGCTTCCCTGGCACAGGAGGGGTTCAAGGAGAGACTTGGGTTGGACAGGGTGAGTTTGGGATTGCCTAAACCCTGAAGAGCATCAGGGTACTTCATATGGTTCGATAATTTGGGCAAGTTGTAATAAACTGGCATTTCAGCAACAGAGTAACAGTGTAAAAATGTGGTAAAGGACTGCAGCTGCTAAGTCGCTTCAGTCGTGTCCAACTCTGTGCGACCCCATAGACGGCAGCCCACCAGGCTCCCCGGTCCCTGGGATTCTCCAGGCAAGAACACTGGAGTGGGTTACCATTTCCTTCTCCAAGGCGTGAAAGTGAAAAGTCAAAGTGAAGTCGCTCAGTTGTGTCCGACTTTTAGTGACCCCATGGACTGCAGCCCACCAGTCTGTGCTAAAAAGGCAACTTGACTATGTTTAGTTAAAAATGAAGGTGCCTAGTGAGAAGCTGCTGTATAGCACTGGGAGCACTGCTGGGTGCTCCAGAAGGATGGGACAAGGAATGGGGCGGGGGGAGGGAAACCCAAGAGAGAAGGGATACATATACACAGATAGCTGATTCATGTTGTTGTACAGCAGAAACTAAAACAATATTGTCAAGAAATTGTACTCCAATTTAACAAAAAGTGAAGGTGCCAAAGGACAACAATCCGGATGTCCAAGCTTCATCGTGGGCTACTCCTCTCTTTCTCTGTACTCCCTCCAAAAGGATAACATCCTGGCCAAAATTTGGCACCTGGTTACACGGGCATGTCCTGGGATCGTTGTGGTTTCATGTTTGTATTAAACATTCATGATGAAGTTTTCCTCTAACGTTGCTGTTCAGTTGTCAGAAGAGAAACCTGCACTGAGATTTCTGCTACTGGGGAAATTGCTTCAACTCAAACTGCATTTGAAGCCTGTAAACAGCCTCCACCAAGCAAACACCTGGAGGCCAGCAGCTGCTGATCCCTGCCTGTGGGCTCAGTCTGCAGAAGGACAGGACCCCCTGAGTGTGTGACTGAGGTGGGGGAGAGGGGAGAGAAGAGGGCCAGGTGCGGGGGCTGCATCTGCTTTGACTTCTCCCGTGACCTCTGTCCTCTCCTTCACAAGCCCCTGATCCCCTGGAGGCTTCTTGAAGCTGCTGTGACACCTTTCCTCAATCATGGGCTTCCATGGGTCCACATCCATCATTCCCAAGTATCTCTTTCTGCCTTCACTGCTGTGCGCTCGGCCCAGCCACCAACTTCTCTCACCCCGATGGCATTGCTGCAAAAACTGTCCAAGCCGCTCCCCCTGCCCACGCCTACCCTCCACCACATGTCTCCAACAAAGAGGGAGGCTGATCCTGATGTTGCAGCACGGATTTCTGTTTATTTCCCAAGGCCCCAACTAATGTAAAAGCTGCAAGAGGCAGGGTCTTTGCTTCTGTTTTTCCCTCACTGTGTCACCGGCACTTGGAACAGCATCAGGCACACCATAGACATTCCATAAGTATTTGCGGTGCTCAGGGGAATTTTCCACTCACACCTGCACTTGCCAGGGAGGTGTGAAAACTGGATGCTCTGTTTCATGACCACTGTCAAAAATCAGAACTTACTAGGCTTAACTGAGGACTTTTTCCTGACTCTTGAACAGGAAACTTGTTTTAACTCGTCCTATGCAGATTACAGACTTATTCCATTTTACCCAGAATAGGACAGATTGATTTCCTTAGTGGGCATAATTACCAAAAGACCCTCTTTCTAACACTCTAAAAGATCTGACTTACCCCCTCAGTAAACTACCCATTCTGTTTCTTCCCTGCGATGTGTTTCTTTGCCAAGTCAGTAAATAAATGCAAGAGAATGAATGAATGAATGAATGACCTTCCATGGGTGGTCAGATATGTCCTCAGACTTAGTTATTAGCCTCTTTGCACAACCATAATCAAGGCCCTCTCACACTTGGAAGGGCTTTTCCCAAGGAGGGTTCTCAGAAAGCACTGATTTTGGTTCAGTGATAAATAATGGTAGATGGGCTCTACAAATAAACATTCATCAACCACTAAATATAGGCCTGCATGGTCTAGCACGGTGGGCAGGGAAAGCCCAGGCTTCTGAGAGAAAGCTGAGCTGAATCATGGCTCCACTCTTTCAGGAAAATTGCTGAACAATGCTAAGTCTTAGCACTTTCGCCTGCAAAATAATATCTGCCTGGCTGGGCGTGTGCGTGTGTGCTAAGTCACTTCATTCCTGTCCAACTCCTTATGACCCTATGGACTGTAGCCTGCCAGGCTCCTCTGTCCATGGAATTCTCCAATCAAGAATACTGGAATGGGTTGCCATGCCCTCTTCCAGGGGATCTTCTGATCCAGGGGTCAAACCCACGTCTCTTATGTCTCCTGCATTGGCAGACAGGTTCTTCACTACTAGCGGCCTGCCTGGGTGGTTATGAGCTTTAGAGAAAATGTACACAAAGGCCTGAACACAGGTTCTGGCAGAGTGAGTGCTCCATAGATAGTTATTATTAGTCGCTCTGGTAGATACTGACTTTACAGGTTAATCTAAGGAGAGCTTCACTATCTTTCTTAGGAGATGCTATATTCATTTTCTATTGTTTTGTAACAAGTTACTACAAGCTCGCTGGCTTAAAACAACACACATCTGTTCTCTCAGTTTCCATGGGTGAGGTCAGGGCATGATTCCTGGGCTGTGGGTTCTCTACCCAAGGCTGCAATCACATTTTCAGCCAAAGGCTAGAATTACATCCTACCCACCCCAGTGTTCTTGCCTGGAGAATCCCAGGGACGGGGAAGCCTGATGGGCTGCTGTCTCGGGGGTCGCACAGAGTTGGACATGACTGAAGCAACTTAGCAGCAGCAGCAGCAGAATTACATCCTAGGATCAAGGGCCCCTTCCAAGCTCACATGGTTGTCAACAATTCATTTCCTTGAAGCTGTAGAACTCATGGTATCTTCTTCAAGGTCAGGGGGAAAGAAATTTATTTCTCCCATCTCTGACCTCTAGATCCTCTTGCCAAGGGCTTACCTGACTTATCAGGCCCACTCAGGATAATTTTCTTTTTAACATGAAGTCAACTGAATAGAGGGCTTCCCTGGTGGCTCAAGTGGTAAAGAATCTGCCTGCAATGCAGGAGACATGAGTTTGATCCCTGGGTCAGGAAGATCCACTGCAGAAGGGAAAGGCAACCCACCCCAGTATTCTTGCATGGAGAATTCCATGGACAGAGGAGCCTGGTGGGCTACAGTCCCTGGGGTCGCAAAGAGTCAGACACAACTGAGTAACTGTCACTCACTAACTCACTCCCACTCAGTTACACCTGCAGAATCTTTCATCTTTGCCATAGAAAGCAACCTATTCCTGGCAGTGCTGTCCCATTAAATTTTTTGTATCCTATTAGTTAGAAGCAAGTTGCAGTTCCTGCTCATACTCAAGGACATGGCCATTAAGGGTCCTCTTGGAATTCTGCCTGCCATGGGCATCATTTGTAACTCCCGTGGAATCTAAACATTGCTGGCCTAGAGTGGTGATGGAGTCAAGTCAAGGAACACTACTGTTAGCATATTTCTCACTCTACTGAGGATCCAAGAGAGCCAGACATAAAGGGGATGACTCTGCAGCTGGTCAGCAAAAGGGCAATAGGGAAATCAGAACTCTTCACAGGTTAGTTTGAAATTCAGCCTATCCCCCATAACTCAGGAGAGAATAGTGGGCTGTGTGGCTATGGATTGCTGCTGCCATAGATTAACCAAAATCAACTGGTCAAGGGCCATTGCCCTCCTGGAGATACCTCCATATAGGAAGAATTTGTCATTGAGGAAATGTATTCATTATTGCGCACACACATACACACACAGCCTAAACAGCCAGATGCGTTCCACTGGCATTCAAGGATATCTGTGCCAGTCTCCTCAATGTGGCTTCCTGGGTGCTGAGGTTGGGGGTGGTGAGTTAGAGTGTGTTTTCATGCAGATGAGTAAATGATTCTTCTCCACCATCAAGAGAAGAGAAGACCCATAGTGTCTTTCTTCATATGTGGTCCCAGAAGCAGCAGCTGTCTCTGGGTAGACTGGGTCATCACCTAGTTAGGTCATAGACAGGAAGCCGCCTTCAGAGTGAATTACAATCTGCTGTCTGAACAGCTGGGCCCAGGATTGGAGGGAACCAGCTGGAGAGCAGAGAGCAACTCATCCGTGCATGGGGGCAGGGGCATGCTGAACCCCTTTCTGTCCTGCTGGCCACGGCGTGTGTCTAAGAGCCATATCCGAAGTAAGACCTCTCTAGAAACCCAAAGATTCATGAATGTACACCCAGGTATCCAGAGCATGACCCCCTCCCCAGCCTCAGACCACCAGCTCTCTGTGTGAAACCTGCCTCCAGGCTCAGACCCGTGCAGCCACGAGATACAGAGGCATGACAAGGTTTCTCGGCCAGGCAGAAACATCAAGTTGACAGCTGGTGATCCTTCTGCCTGATCGTTTCAAAACCATGGGCTTCCTTTCTAAATTTTTCCCCCTTACATCCATTTAGTACTTTGCTTCCATTTTTTCTTTGTTTCCTCTTTCCGGATCTCCCACTCGTCTCTCCTCTCAATTTTCGCTGCTGCTGCTGCTAATTCACCTCAGTCGTGTCCGACTCTGTGTGACCCCATAGATGGCAGCCCACCAGGCTCCCCCGTCCCTAGGATTCTCTAGGCAAGAACACTGGAGTGGGTTGCCATTTCCTTCTCCAATGCATGAAAGTGAAAAGTCAAAGTGAAGTCACTCAGTCGTGTCCGACTCTTAGCGACCCCATGGACTGCAGCCCACCAGGCTCCTCCGTCCATGGGATTTTCCAGGCAAGAGTACTGGAGTGGGGTGCCATTGCTTTGCTACCTCCCCGCAGCTTACACCTTTCTCTAGGACTTGCTCTTCACACTTGGATTTCTCTTGTCCCCTCCCTTCACCCTTTGCTCCCTTCACCTCTGCTACTCTGACTCTGTAACTTGCATTCCCTGAGCGAACCTGCAGAGGGCAGGATTCTGGCTGGAAACTATCTCCAGATCTTCCTTGTAGATCATTTAACTAAATGTCCTTGCAATGTGTTCAACAAAACCTTAGTTTTTCTGTGTGTGTGGGCGGAGGGGGGCGGGGGGTGGTGGTGAGGGGCAGGGGTGCGGGGGGGGGGGAGGGTGTTGGTTTTTTTTTTTTTAGTCAATGAACAGATTAAATGTGACACACTGTCCTTATCAACATTAAAAATAACTCTCTTTAAGTCGGGTGAATTCTTATTGAATAGATAATATATTGGGCTTCCCTTGTGGTTCAGATGGTAAAGAATCTGCCTGCAATGCAGGAGACCCAGGTTTGATTCCTGGATCAGGAAGATCCCATGGAGAAGGGCGTGGCTACCCACTTCAGTGTTCTTGTCTGGAGAATTCCATGGACAGAGGAGCCTGGCAGTCTGCAGTCCATGGGACTGCAAAGAGTCAGACAAGACTGAGGGACTAACACTTTCACATTCACTTTTCAGGTAATATATTGGGTAAAGTGTATCAACAGAACCAAATAATGCAATAGTCAGTGCTGTGGGCTGAAGGTTTGTTCAGGTTGTTTGCCCAAAATTCTTATCTGAAATCCTAACCCTAAAGGTGATGCTATTTGGAGGCAGGACCTTTGGGAGGTGATTAGGTCATGAGGCTGAGGCCCACCATGATAGGCTTAGTGCCCTTATAAAAGAGGCCCCAGAGAGCTCGCTCACCACTTATTCATCATGTGAAGACACCCCAGAACACGGCTGTCTATGGACCAGGAAGCAGGCTGTCATGCCTGTGTGCTCAGTGATATCTGGCTGTTTGCAACTCCATGGACTATAGTTCACCCTCACGTCTGTCCCTGTGATTTCCCAGGCAAGCATACTGGAGTGGGTGCCATTTCCCTCTCCAGAGGTTCTTCCCAACCCAGGAATCAAACCCACATCTCCTGTATCTCCTGCATTGGGAGGTGGATTCTTTACAGCCAAGCCACCTGAAAACAGGCTCTCACCAGACACTGAATCTGCCAGCACCTTGATCTTGGACTCCCCAGCATCCAGAACTTTGAGAAATAAATTTCTGTTGTTTATAAGTCTTCCAGTCTCCGGCATTACTGGGTTGTTACAGCAGCCCAAATGCAGCTAAGACAGTCAGTACAGAAACATCCATGAGGAAAAGGAAACTTCTTGCAGATGAGGCAAGATCCATTTCCTGATACTGCTGGAGGCATTTTTACTTGTGAGAGAAATTCAATAGAACACACAGGCGACCCTCAGCACAGTGAGGAAATGGGAACCCCGTTGTGCGGCCTCCCTCATGTTCTCACATCTCTTCTTCGCTTCTGCTACCACCCTTCAGTGTGTTCGCAGAAAGCAGCTTGCACTGTGGAAGATTTCCATTTTATGCCGTGCTGCCCTTATTCCTTAAACATCCTCGAAAATGATTTTCTGCATCATAACAGGAACACTTACAAGTATCTTGGTGATGACACAGAAAATCTGAACACTTCAGCCATTCTGTCAATGTTTGAGGGAAAAAATATTCCTGACCCAGCTCCAGCTGAAAAGCAACTTGCTGAAACATCACCTAAAACAGGAGGTTCCAATTCATTGGAACTCAACTTATTACACGCTTGAGCAGCTACTGGAACAAGAAAACGCTGTGCAAGGTTTTGCTGGCCAGGGTGTGAGAACCAAAAAAAAAAAAGAGGGGGAGACATTCTTAGAGCTTTTACTCAGTGGAGGAGTTGGACAAGCTCAGGGGCTCTCATCCTCCTCCTTGAAAGGTCACTGCTGACCAAGGCCAGGCTGGACTAAGTACTGGACAACTGAGCAGGTTTCTGGACCTCTTGGTCTAATCAATTCTAACTTAATTTGAAGTCAATAAAATACTCCTCAGGTTCAGAGCCATGCATGCTTCATATCATCCTGAGAAAGAAGGAAGTGTTAGGGCAGGGTTATCTTCTTAGCCCACAGTTCTCTACTGATATTCTAACCCTCATTCTCGGATGCCTCTGACCTCTCTTTGCTATGTGGTGCTTAGTCGCTCAGTCACGTCCAGCTGTCTTCGACCCCATGTACTGTAGCCTGCCAGGCTCCTCTGTCCATGGGATTCTCCAGGCAAGAATACTGGAGTGGGTTGGCATACCCTCCTCCAGGGGATCTTCCCAACCCAGGGGTCAAACTCAGGTCTCCCTCATTGCAAGTGGATTCTTTTACCATCTGAGCCACCAAGGAAGACCCTGACCGCTCTAGTGAGGTTGACTTAAACCAAATCTGCATGGAACCCCAATTCTTTCCTCTCTTCTCAAGGTCAAGGGCATCTCAAGAAAAACAAAGTCTCTTCAGTTTATTTTGAAACATGAAACCCCATTGTTTCCTCTCAGATTCTAGTCAGTAAGCCAGTGGCAACAATTGCCACGTTCACTGGAGCTGAGAAGTGGTGGCAGAGGTGATAGAAGCAGTAGAGATGGTGAAGGTCCTGTGTGTTTCAAAGGTTCGTTCTCATGAGCACCAGAGCTGAGAGCTTCTTCCCTCTGAGATGCACAGTGAACTTCAAACCATCTGGCTGCTGCGCCCCTGCATGGATGTCCCAGAGTTGCTCAGATTTCTGGCAACAAAATGATTATATCTTAATAAAAATCAATACACTTAACACAGTTCATATGCACACATGTGAGCTAAGTTGCTTCAGTCATGTCCGACCCTTTGCAACCCCATGGACTGTAGCCCACCAGGCTCCCCTGTTCATGGGATTCTTCAGACAAGAATACTGGAATGAGTTGCCCTGCCCTCATCCAGGGGATCTTCCTGACTCAGGGATCAGACCCAGGGATCAAACTCATGTCTCTTATGTCTCCTGCTTTGGCAGCCAGGTTCTTAACCACTGGAACCACCTGGGAAGCCCATAGTTCATGTTCCAATATCTAAAGACTATTTCCTTTTTTACAGTTTATAGGGAAATGGTTGATATAAGGCAAAGCAAATTAGATGAGCAATGCCCCTCTAGCCCTTGAGATTTCAGCAGTTGATCATTCCAGCCATGCATTTGCTAAACCCAGTGTTCATCCCAAACCAGTGGCTGATGGCCTTGTCTTTAACTGTGTCTGTCTTAGTTTTGCATTTACTGGGAAACTTCTTTCACTAAAATAGTCACTTGCAACAGACAGTGTACACACACACCTATAAATACAAAAAGTCAAGTCCTATAACACAAGGCTCTTGCGTTAAAAGTAAGGTCGTGTAATTTTAGATATATTGTCCTTTTCATCTAAGATTCAACTTGAAGATCTAATCCCTTCAAGTTGTTAATTTTAAAAGAGAAAACCAACTCTGTATTGCATTTGAGTCACCTTACGCCATACGCTTCATCAGGCTAAAGCTTTCAGATAAGTGCTGGCCAATAGAAATATGGCATAAACCAACTGAGCAATTTTAAATTTTCTAGTAGTCATATCAAAAATGATCAAAACAAACAGCTAAAATTAATCTTAACAATACTTTATCTAATCCAATTGGTCTAAAATATTGTCATTTTAACATGCAATCAATACAAAAAGTTGTGATTTTCCTTTACACTCTTTATTCCTGCACTACTCTTAGAAAGCTGATGTGTATTTTGCTCTACAAGTGCATCTCAGTTGGAACAAACTGCATTTTAAGTTCTGAATAGACTCTGGAAAGCACTAAACAAAATACATGCCCCAATCGGCATGATGATTAGATGTCAGTTGTAATGATGATGATGTAGTAGAAACTGCCTGGGTTTTAGTCCATTAAGACCTATTTTCAAATCCTGACACCACTGTTGATTTTCTATGTGAACTTGCACAAATCACTTAGTATCTCTGAACTTTAATCTCATCTTTGAAAGAATTTTAATTTCTACATTTCAAAGGATTATTGTGTTTAAGAAATATACACATATGTAAGGTGCTTAGTGCAATAGATAGCACACAGTAGGAACTCAATAATAGTTATTTAGTATTATTGCCATCATTCATGAACTAAACACATATAACAATGACTATAAAACATGTCTTTTTTTAATCTGGAAAAAACTTTCTTTTAAGCTGTTTTTTTTTAATTTATTTATTTTTTAAGTGAAAGTCATTCAGTCGTGTCCAGCTCTTTGTGACCCCATGAACTATACAGTCCATGGAATTCTCCAAGCCAGAATCCTGGAGTGGGTAGTGTTTCCCTTTGCCAGGGGATCTCCCCAACCCAGGGATTGAACCCAGGTCCCCACATTGCAGGCAGATTCTTTACCAGCTGAGACGCGAGGGAAGCCCTTTTAATTGAAGGATAATTGCTTTACAGAATTTTGTTGTTTTCTGTCAAACCTCAACATGAATCAACCATAGGTATACACATATCCCCTCCTTCTTGAACCTCCCTCCCATCTTCCTCCCCATCCCACCCCTCTAGGTTGATACAGAGCCCAAGTTTGAGTTTCCTGAGACATAGAGCAAATTCCCATTGGCCATCTATTTTACATATGGTAGAGTAAGTTTACATGTTACTCTCTCCATAAAAGTGAAGTTAAGTAACTCAGTCATTTCTGACTCTTTGAGACCACATGGACTGTAGCCTACCAGTCCTCTCCATCCATGGGGTTTTCCAGGCAAGAGTACCAGAGTGGGTTGCCATTTCCTTCTCCAGGGGATCTTCTTGACCTAGAGATGGAACCCGGGTCTCCTGCATTGCAGGCAGACGCTTTACCCTCTGAGCCACCAGGGAAGCCCCACTCTCTACATAAAGAACTCTTTATTTCTAATTTTATCTACAGAATATTCTAATCAAATCAGCATTTCTGTGTACTATTGGCTGCACTTTGTTTTGTTGTTATCACGGTTAGAAATAGTCAATCTAAGAAGGTAACACTGACAGAGCTAGGACCCCATGACTTTTAAACCCCTAAGGAATAGAGACTCTCAAAAAGCTGTTACTTTTAAATGGCAAGCACCTAGACTTCATACACTGCAGCTTTCTGTCCCATCAAAGGAGTTGCCTGAGACTTGTGTGTATTATTCTGTTCTGGAGTCATAGGGGAAGACCCTACCTGTAGGCTTCCCTAAGGAAAGCAGACATCACCCATGTATGGTTTTACATAAGAGAAGATTATGAGATAGTAAGTGAAATTTCACTTGTGGCCCTTAAGGAGGTTCATTTTAGAAGAGGACAATATCTCTTTCTCTGTTAGGGGATTGGGAAGGTTGAGAACTTGGACTCCAGAGAAGAGAGATATGACCAAAAAATCCCTCCCAATAAGGCATGAGAAGAAGACCAGGACAGAGAAAAGTCCCCCAGACAGATATATCTGGAGGGGGTTAGATGGGTGCATCCTGCGAGGGGTCTTATCTAGTATATCATTTTAAACTTCTCTATGTTATAATTCAGAGAAGGCAATGGCAACCCACTCCAGTACTCTTGCCTGGAAAATCCCATGGACGGAGGGGCCTGGTGGGCTGCAGTCCATGGGGTCGCTAGGAGTTGGACATGACTGAGCGACTTCACTTACACTTTTCACTTTCATGCATTGGAGAAGGAAATGGCAACCCACTCCAGTGTTCTTGCCTGGAGAATCCCAGGGACAGGGGAGCCTGGTGGGCTGCCATCTATGGGGTCGCACAGAGTCGGACACGACTGAAGTGACTTAGCAGCAGCAGCAGCAGCATGTTATAATTTCCTTCTCATGCCTATTGTTCAGTAAAATCTTGTAAATATTATAATATGGACTCAGCTCTCATAGTGGGAAGTGTAAAGGGAAGGACTAGACCCATTCCTAACACAGAGTGATACCAGGAAGTGAGGAGTGGCCTCCAGAGAGATGGTGAGCCTGAGATGGCAGGGAGCGAACCGCACTGGGTGTCATAATGAAGTGGGCAAGAACAGGAGCACCAGGCTGCAGGGGGAATACTGGCTGAGGGGGGCACACATCCATGATAACAGATGGGGGAGAAAGTTAGCCTCCCCCCAATTCAGTTCAGTCACTCAGTCGTGTCCGACTCTTTGCGGCCCCCGTGGACTGCACCACACCAGGCCTCCCTGTCCATCACCAACTCCCAGAGCTTGCTCAAACTCATGTCCATCGAGTGGGTGATGCCATCCAACCATCTCATCCTCTGTCGCTCCCTTCTTCTCCTGCCTTCAATCTTTCCCAGCATCAGGGTCCTTTCCAATGAGTTAGTTCTTCCCATCAGGTGGCCAAAGTATTGGAGTTTCAGCTTCAGCATCAGTCCTTCCAGTGAATATTCAGGACAGAACTGAACTCCAAAAGGATGAGCAATCAATTATTATAAAGTAAACTTTGAAAAGAATTGTAGCAATATTGCCTAGCACATCCTATGGGAGGCTGGAACATCCTTGTTACATAGTGGGGAAATACTAACTTCTCTAGTCATTTCTCACACAGTTGTATATTCTTGGACAAAGTATTCAACTTCTCAGACCTGCAGCTTGCTCCTCCTCAGAATGAGGGAATTGAACAAGGTGGCTTAAAATTTCTTCAAGATATACAATGCTGATCACTTCATGACTTGAATATCAGCCACCTAATGTGTTTGGTGAGTAGATTCTAGATTTGGACATAGCCTCATCATTCAAGTTTAAAAAGCCATTTGATAACCTGATTCAATATAGGTGGCAGAAATATCCTAAATGTACACTTGAATCAATTCAAGTAAGATCAAGTTTAATAGATCTAGTGAAGATTTATAAAGTGATTTTTAAAAAAACACTAAAAAATAAATGTAAGTCAGGGGATGTTCATTTCACTTCATTGGAGCATGGCAATGTCAAGTTTTATTACACCTGGTGCTGTTGCAGTTGTTCATTCGCTAAGTCATGTCTGACTCTTCAACCCCATGGACTGCAACATGCCAGGCTCCTCTGTCCTCCACTATCTCCCAACAGACTCATGTCCATTGAGTTGGTGATGCCATCCAACAATCTAATCCTCTGTCACCCTTTTCCTTTTGCCTTCAATCTTTTGCATCATGAAAGTCTTTTCCAATGAGTCATCTCTTCACATAAGGTGGCCAAAGAATTGGAGCTTCAGCTTTAGCATCAGTCCTTCCAATAAATATTCAGGACTGATTTCCTTTAGGATTGACTGGTTGGATCTCCTTGCAGTCCAAGAGCTTTCTCCAGCATCTATTCTTCAATGCTCAGCCTTCTTCATGGTCCAACTCTCATATGTGTACATGACTATTGGAAAAACTGACTAGATGGACCTTTGTCAGCATAATGATGTCTCTGCTTTTTATTAACAATATGCTGTCTAGGTTTGTCATAGCTTTCCTTCCAAGGAGCAAGAGTTTTTTAATTTCATGGATGCAGTCATCCTCCACAGTGATTTTGGAGCCCAAGAAAATAAAACCTGTCACTTCTTCCACTTTTCCCCCTTCTATTTCTCTTGAAGTGAAGGGACTGGATGCTATGATCTTAGATTTTTTTTTAATGTTGAGTTTCAAGCCAGCTTTTTCTCTTCTCTTCCACCCTTGTCAAGAGGCTCTTTATTTTCTCTTCACTTTCTGCCATAGAGTAGTATCATCTGCATATCTGATCTTCAGTTCAATTCAGTTCAGTCGCTCAGTCATGTCCGACTCTTTGCGACCCCATGAATTGCAGCACACCAGGCCTCCTTGTCCATCACCATCTCCCGGAGTTCACTCAAACTCACGTCCATCGAGTCGGTGATGTCATCCAGCCATCTCATCCTCTGCCGTCCCCTTCTCCTCCTGCCCCAATCCCTCCCAGCATCAGAGTCTTTTCCAGTGAGTCAACTCTTCGCATGAGGTGGCCAAAGTACTGGAGTTTCAGCTTTAGCATCATTCCTTCCAAAGAACACCTGGGACTGATCTGATCTTAGATTAATTCAAATTCATGTTGGTATAAGGAAGCATATCAGATCAGATCTGGAATGAATGAAAAATTCTGCCAAATTCACTTGACTCTTGATGCTATTAAAATTCTTTCTTACCCTTCAGTTTTTAATCTTACTACACCATTATAGCTGTTTCAGTGCATTCTTATTTTAAAATGAGATATGATATGCCATCACAAATGATATCAATGATAAAGAAAAGAGGTGTGTGGACATCTCAAAAGGAAAAAACAAAAAAACCCAGCACACCTACACAGACAATTCCCAAATGAAATTGGTGGGGGGGGGGGGGGGGCGGTGCGGTTTAAAGAGTGTTCTCAAAAGAAATAGCTGGCAAGGCTATTGATCAAGGTAAAATATTTAAATGGTCCATGGCATTGGAAGGCCACAGATTAGAATACCCCAAAAATCTAAAGATAAGCAACAAGGAGTTTTCTTAGCTTAGTTTGAAACTAGAAAAGGGAGCAAAGGAAAAGTGACAGTTTAGAGAAAACGGCTTGTTAAAGTGTAACGACTTGGCAGAAGGACAGAGGTATGAAATCCCGTGTTTCATTTCTTCTCCATAAAAGAATATAATATTCAATCTGGAAAGGGTAAATAACCATAATAAAAATAAACATAAAGTTCAGATAGTTAAAGCTTACAAAAGCTCAAGTTTTCAGGTCCTAAGAACCCCATCCAGGGTGCTCAAAGAATGCTTGGCTGTCACCACTCAGCCACTGTTGAGGAATTATTTAAAAAGGGAGAAAAGCTAAGAGGTTGAGAATGGGAAAATATTATGCAATTTGCCAAAAGAATAAAAAGTGGATTCACGGGATGGTAAATGAATCCTGCGGTAATCCAATCTGAATTAGCAACTCTGTGATTTGTAAACTTGAAGGAAAGTATGTGGTGGTTTTACTAGAGCCAGGAGGACGTACTGAACCAATCTGGCTCTAACCATTATTAACAGAGTTGCTCAGAAAATAGATTATGAGCATGTCAAAGGCATAGTTTCTGGTCCTTAGCAAAACACTTAAAATGCCCTAATCTTCCCTTTAAGACAAAAAGAATAAATATGGGATGGAAAAAGATAGAAGGTAAGTTAGTTCATAATTAAAGTCACAACATCAAAAAGTATTAATCGATGGCATGTGAAAAAAAATTCCATCCTAATAACATTCTTATTACTTACCAAGGAAGGATACCTATTCAA
The DNA here is from genome assembly GCF_002263795.3 of Bos taurus. Lineage (NCBI taxonomy): Eukaryota > Metazoa > Chordata > Mammalia > Artiodactyla > Bovidae > Bos > Bos taurus. The sequence continues at coordinate 30,965,985 of NC_037351.1, read as the reverse complement.
TTTAAGGAAGACACAATGTTAGGAGAGTTAATCAAAGCCCATATATTTGTCAGAACTCTTGATTACCGGGGACAGAAGCTCAGTTTAAGTTAGCTTCAGAAAACAAGCTATCTGGGGTGGGGAGGATAACTCACTTAAGGCATAGGTGGATGTAGCTGCTCGTGTAATGAAATCAAGCTTCAGACACTCTACACCCTGGCTCTGCTTTCCTTTATGTTTGCTTCATTTTCAGCCAGGTCCTCCCAAATGAGATGAAATACGACATTAGATTTCCAGATTTTTTTTCTACCAGCTCAACAACCATAATGGGAAGAATGTCCCTTTTGCTCAAGAGTTCTAGTCAAAGCCCTGAGTTGCTTATTACCCTGACTTGGGACATGTGCCATCATAGAACCAACTACAGTGATTTAATCCTTTAATTTTTCTTGTAATTTCCTTGTAATTGAAGCTTGAAGGACCCATCCACTCAAAGTCCAAGGAGGAGAGGAAGTTGTTCTTCAAAGAGATTCAATGCAAACAAAATACAGCAAACAAGTACACCAAAAATAATAAGCTAAAGTAATGGATAAAAAAGCAAGATTAAATAATACATTAAAAGTCCTGAACTTGATTTAAAACAATTACATAAATTTTAGATGAAGATAGACCACATTTGTCAACAAATGGTTCATGTGAAAGAAATTTAGAGATTATGTAGACAATACACTCCTTGTGAAGCAACAATGTACTGCAAAAACTGGAAGAACTAATTCAATTTTACGTTGCCTTAATAGGAAAATCATAACCTAATTATGGGATGTTATGGTCCCACTGTTTTCTTCATAAGTCAGACTGCCACAGCTGAATGTGACATCTTAAAAGGACATTCCCAAGCAACAGAGCATCCAGAGGAGGCTCACTGGGATAAAGAACTAAAAGCTTAAGGGGAAGACCTGAAGAAGTTGGAGATTTCCATCCTAGGAAAGGGTAAACCAAATAGCAATGTTGAAATGCTTAAAAGGCAATCATATGGACTTAAGACTGACTTAATCTGTGCTACTTCAACAGTAGGAACTACTGTGTGCAGTGAAATTAATAGGAAATAGATTCTGGAACCGTCCAGAACTGCAGTGCAAGTAATATTATCCTGCAAAATAACTGGCTACCTTGAGGTGAAGTGAGCTTCTCTCAAGTGTAATTACAAGGATGCTGTAGTACTGTGTTACGAACTAGTTATCTGATCCAATTCTTGAAGTTTATAATCCAGTGATTTCATAAATGTTTGGTAACTTCTCCATGATGGAAAAGTCAACAGGAAATACATAATCTTTCTTAATTTTAAGAGTGAGAGAAGAACCAGGCCCTCTGGATCTGTGATATGAATATGACTCAGGGAATTCACCACTCTTGGTGACTGGAAGAATTTCAGTACTGTGTGGAAGTCAACTCCACATTGAAGAACCTTGTAAACAAGACACCAAGGGAATTGAAGATTTGGGCAAATGTCTCATCACCTTGGCACCATCATGCATTTGTCACAGATCAACGTGTGTTTTAAATGAATTAAACATCACTATCTGACAATTATTCTTTTATCTACTTTTTCTGAGAAATAGTTCAAATTTCTATTAAAATAATTTTTATCATCCATGAATTTATTTACTAATGTTATCTTCAACACAAATAGTGTAAAAATGTAATAAAGTATCTAAAAATGTTTTATAAATTATCAGAGTATATACATGTAGGGCGTCCCCACTGGCTCAGCAGTAAAGAATCTGCCTGCAATGCAGGAGATGCAGGTACGATCCCTAGGTTAGAAAGATCCCCTGAAGGAGGGCACAGCAACCCACTCCAGTTTTCTTGCCTGGAGAAGCCCATGGACAGAGGAGCCTCTTGGGCTACAGTCCATAGGGTTGCAAAGAGTCAGACATGACTGAAGCGACTTAGCATGCATACACATATATATGTGTAAGGAGTTATTGTAATTATTACTCATTCTACCATGACTTAGATAATGTAGAGTTTGTTATATGCTAAAATTTTCTTTATAAAATTATGAAGATTCACTAAATCCTTGAAAGACACAAAATAATCAGGTAAAGGATCATATTCGTCTGAACTAAGAACTAGTTCTAGACTAAGTAGATGCTACATCAGTAGTGTGTACTTCAGAGAAGGCGATGGCACCCCACTCCAGTGCTCTTGCCTGGAAAATCCCATGGACGGAGGAGCCTGGTAGGCTGCAATCCATGGGGTCTCGAAGAGTCGGACACGACTGAGCAACTTCACTTTCACTTTTCACTTTCATGCATTGGAGAAGGAAATGGCAACCCACTCCAGTGTTCTTGCCTGGAGAATCCCAGGGATGGGGGAGCCTGGTGGGCTGCCGTCTATGGGGTCGCACAGAGTTGGACATGACTGAAGTGACTTAGCAGCAGCAGCAGCAGTGTGTACTTAAATGTCACTGAATAGCCCTAAGGATGAAGTGAAATCTTGTCCAGGAAAAGTGTTTTGAAATACATTGTATAAATCCAAAATCAGGATATTATCATTCTGTTCTCAATTTTTCACTATCCTACTATAATGAATTAGCTGCAGAAACATAGATATCAGGGCTAGGCCAACTGTACCTGAAAATTAATATCTGAATTCTGGCACCCAGAGTGGGCAAAATCAGGTAACAGTTTCCTTACCTATGAGAGGTTGGAATACATTAAATCAGCTTAATTATTAACTATTACCAGAGGACATGATCTTAAACATAGGGAATTTGTGGCCTCTCTGTATATCACAAATCACTCTTTTAATATCCCTTATGTTACCAAATTGCATGGTAAAAGCTCTAGATCAATAATAAAAGTAAGTATGTGGGAGACCTATATTAAGACTACATCTTTAAAAAGGAATCGTTGAAACCATTTTAAGTCTCCATTACCATAATTGCAAAAGGCCAATAGGTAGGATTCATAAAGCCTAAATATTCTATAGATTCATGTTAGTGGCTTTTGAACAAGATGAATCTCATAACCTGGGGATGAGAGCAACAGAAAGCTGAACCTTCTCATTATATAAATGAGAAAACAGAGGCTCAGAGCAAATAAGTTCCTTAACCAAGGGGAGACTGGACTTAGCAAGAGACTGAAATTTTTAGGAAATTTTTAGGAAAGCTTCTCAGGAAAGTTTTATTCATTCTTAACAGTAAAATCTGACCACATATTTAATAAAATCATCCAATAGATCTGTAGTCCTTTCTTTTATGGTCACCATCCTCATCAGATGTATATTATTAAACACATGAAAGGAGGCCTGGTAGAAACTGGATGTTACATTTGAAAGGTCATGATTTATCTCCATCAATAGCCAAGATTATAATCAAAAAGGGGTAAAACTGCTCCTCTGTACAGCCATATAGGTTTCCCTGGTGGCTCAGCTGGTAAAGAATCTGCCTGCAATGTGGGAGACCTGGGTTCAATCCCTGGGTTGGGAAGATCCCCTGGAAAAGGGAAAGGCTATCCGCTCCAGTGCTCTGGCCTGGAGAATTCCATGGACTGTATAATCCATGGGTTGCAAAGAGTTGGACATGACTGAGCGACTTTCACTTTCATACAGCCATACGTGCTTACTTCCATTCCAAGTGTGTAAGGAACCAGAATCACTCTGCTGCATGAGCAAGGTCTGCAAAGAAACGTGTTCATGCATGCAGAGCTATGGAGATATGAAGGACTTGTAAGAAATGGATGATAAGTAGGAAATATTGACCTTGCTTCTACTTGGGGTCAAAAAATGCAAAGAGATTCTTTCATATATTTTATTTCCCTGGGGATAGCAAGTGACTTATTTAAAAAAAAAAAAAAAAAATCCTTGAGCAATGCAGTCTCTCCAGTTTCCAGTGGTGCTTTTTCTTCCTAAGCACTATTTTACCTCAAAATAATTCTTGCACAGTTCAAAAGCAAAAAGGAAAATTTGGGCAAAATCTAACCCGGTCAAGATGGATGTTAATTGCAGTGTTATAATACTAATTTGTGCATCCTTACTCAACCATAGGAAACTCATAATGACCTCATTTAACATTCTGAAAACATTTTTAGACCTTTTATAGGTTCAAATGGAAATAAATATAACTATATGTGTGGAATTGTCATTTTAATCAAATTAAATTTTCCAATTAGAGAAAGAAGTCTTGTTAAGATCACCCATAATTCATATTCATAGGAGACTTCAGTTCAGGTTATAGAACTCTGAAAGACCATTTGGGACAAGAAATTTGATTCTTGCAATAATATGTTTATAAGTTTTTGGTGATTCTATTAAACACAAAAACACTATTTTGTAATAATGTATTAATGACCCATAGTTTGAACCTTTCAAAATGCCAGCTAGTTCAGAATTCAAGGGTCAAAGACTGGATATAATTAGAAAGCGAATAAATATATTCCTAAATCGCATCACCTGTTTAAAAGATACAAAGAGTTAAAATTTTGCTTCTTATGACAAACCTAGACAGTGTATTAAAAAGCAGAGACATCACCTTGCTGACAAAGGTCCATATAATCAAAGCTATGATTTTTCCAGTAGTCATGTAGGGATGTGAGAGATGGACCATAAAGAAGGCAGAGAGCCAAAGAATTAATGCTTTTGAACTGTGGTGCTAGAGAAGACTCCTAAGAGACCCTTGGACAGCAAGGAAATCAAACCAGTCAATCCTAAAGGAAATTAACTTTGAACATTCATTGGGAGGACTGATGCTAAAGCTGAAGCTCCAAAACTTTGGCCACCTGATGAGGAGAGCTGACTCATTGGGATAAAACCTTGATGCTGGGAAAGATTAAGGGCAGGAGGAGAAGGGGATGACAGAGGATGAGATGGTTGGATGGTATCACCAATTCAATGGATGAGTTTGAGCAAACTTCAGGAAATGGTGGACAGGGAAGCCTGGTGTGCTGCAGTCCACAGGGTTGCAACAGGTGGACACAACTGAATGGCTGAACAGTAACAATTAATGAAAACGCTGATACTTTTTCAGTGCAATTTACTCAATGCTTGTCCAGGCTGTGTTTTTTTTTTTTTTTTAAGTACATGGCCTTAATATCTATAAAGTGTAAGTAAGAGGAACTAAATCAAAATAGAAAGTTGAATCTGATCAGCTTGAAGCATTTAATAGTATCATTAATAATAGATCCATAAACTATGTCCATTTAAATACCAAAGTTGAGCTTAAGCAGAATAAATAAATATACTCGGTGGAATCAAAGACTTTTTAGGATGACTCATTACTTTCAACCCTGACGTTCAGCTAATGATGATACATTACATTGCATTTATTTCACATTGCATTTATATTACATTAGGAACAATCTTTATGACCTGATATTCAGGATTTTTTTAAATTTTTTCTTCCAAACTTACCCATTTTTTTAAACATTGGAAATCAAAAAGCACAAATCTGTGCACTATAATTAACATACTGCCTGAGGTTTATAAAATTCAGAAAGCAAGAACTTCCAGGATTCCTGAAGAGATCTAACCTTACGAGACAGATGGTCTGCAGCCATCTCATCAGCAGGCTTAGAATTGGGTCTAGGTAGAGGAGGCTGTGACCCCAGATGTATGATTGGAAGGGACTGGAAAATGTCTTCTGTTCCACCCCTGGCCTATAGTATTCATTATCTGCTTTAAAAAAAATTGCATTCTTACAGCTCAGGGCTGTATCTGCCAGAGTCCCCTGTCACAACTCATCCCACACATGACTGAATACATTTGTTCACAAATATTTACAAAGTACCTACCATGTTCTAAGTATTATTAAGAATACAAAGATGTATGGGCCATAAGACTGCAGAATACTAGCAAGTGACAGAAAATTAGGGACAGAAAAGCTTAGGTTCAAACCTTTTCATCACCTTTTACTGGCAGTAAGATCATGGATAAGTAACAAAGTCTTAGCTTCCTGAGCTGTAAAATGGGAGGATGATAGACGCATATCTCAGGACTGCTGCTGCTGCTAAGTCGCTTCAGTCGGGTCCAACTCTGTGCAACCCCATAGATGGCAGCCCACCAGGCTCCACCGTCCCTGGGATTCTCCAGGCAAGAATACTGGAGTGGGGTGCCATTTCCTTCTGGGTCATGATTAACTGACTGAACATATGGAAGGGACTTATGAGAGTGTTCTGCACATACTAAATGTTGAATAATTATAGATATATATATATATAGTAGATATATATTACTATACTACATATTTCTATTACTATATATATATATATATATATATATATATATATATATATATATATATTTGCCAAGCCGCATGGTTTGTGGGATCTTAATTCCTCAGCCAGAGATTAAACCTGCACCCTCAGTAGTAAAAGCATAGCGTCCTAACCACTGGATCACAAGACAATTCCAGCAACTATTTTTATTATCATTATCAGCCATAGACACTATCTCCAAGGAATTTAAAGTGAAATAGGGAGATGAGGTATGTGCATACATAACAGTGAGACAAACAGTAATAGTTCAGAAAAAGAAAAGATGTCTTTGAGATAGTTTGAGGAAAAATGTCACATTTGAGCTGGATCTTAAAGTCTGAGCAAATATTTCTTAAAAGTAGGAACTACCTTAACACCCAATCAAGATTTAGCTTACTCATTCATTCATTTATTCATTCATTCAACAAAAACACTTTTTGAGCTTAAGAGAGATACTTGAAGAGAATGGGTAGTTTTGATTACTGTGAATGAATACAGGGCTTTGTTTTGGTGGTTACATTATTTGGGTCCCTTCAAAGTCTGTTTTTAAGCTTTCCTTTGGTAGGTCTTACATAGCCTTTACTCCAGGCATTCAACTCTGCTGCTTCTGTGTGATCTCTGGATTTTGTTGAGCTTGCAAGTAATTGGTTGGACTTAGCTCAGCTCTGTGGTGACGTATCTACACATACACATATGCATACACATATACCCTGGTATTCAGCAAAGATTCAAAGGCATTCCCTTACAGGTTTCTGGAGCTCTTGTTTTTTAATTCTTTTTTTTTTTTTAACTTTTATTTTATTTTTAAACTTTACAATATTGTATTAGTTTTGCCAAATATCGAAATGAATCTGCCACAGGTATACCCGCGTTCCCCATCCTGAACCCTCCTCCCTCCTCCCTCCCCTACCCTCCCTCTGGGTCGTCCCAGTGCACCAGCCCCAAGCATCCAGTACCGTGCATCAAACCTGGACTGGCGACTCGTTTCATACATGATATTATACATGTTTCAATGCTATTCTCCCAAATCTCCCCACCCTCTCCCTCTCCCACAGAGTCCATAAGACTGATCTATACATCGGTGTCTCTTTTGCTGTCTCGTACACAGGGTTATTGTTACCATCTTTCTAAATTCCATATATATGTGTTAGTATACTGTATTGGTGTTTTTCTTTCTGGCTTACTTCACTCTGTATAATAGGTTCCAGTTTTATCCATCTCATTAGAACTGATTCAAATGTATTCTCTTTAATGGCTGAGTAATACTCCATTGTGTATATGTACCACAGCTTTCTTATCCATTCATCTGCTGATGGGCATCTAGGTTGCTTCCATGTCCTGGCTATTATAAACAGTGCTTCGATGAACATTGGGGTACACGTGTCTCTTTCCCTTCTGGTTTCCTCAGTGTGTATGCCCAGCAGGAGCTCTTGTTTTGAATGGCTCTTTCCTTTCTTAAGTTCTGCCCTGCAAATCTCAGCCATCTCAGCCTCCCCAAATGCAGGTCATCATTTCCTCAATGGGTTCTGCCTTGCTGTTCCTATTGTCTATTGTTTCCAAACCAAAAGTGAGAGATTATAGAACTAACACCATTTTTCCTTCTCTGAGAGATCACAGTCCTGTAGCATCTGTTGTTTGATGTCCGTAAACAGTTGTTTTGTGTTTTTAAAATAATTTTATAATTTACTGTAAGAAGGTAAGTCTAGTCCTTCTTATTCACTTATGGCCAGAAGTACCAGTTCAAGATTGGAGATGCTGAAGAAATAAATTCTGACTCTTCTATGGTGAATAACGCCAATCAAAAGGACAAGAAACTAAGTCATCATGAGGGTCTATTAGGGTTTGTATTTAAAAAAAAAAATGAATGCCTAAAAGCATAATTTAATTTTATTTTATTCATTTGGAGGGATGTTTCTAGGGGAAAATTTCAGACCACTATCCAATTCAACATTTTTATCAATGACTTCAATTAAACAAGTCTATCAAATTTGACAGAAATATAAAGCTAAAAAGATTAGCTACTTTTCTCAGTGAATTCAGGAATTTTTCAATAGCTGGGACAAGCTAGAACTTAATGAGAATAACTGAAAAAAAAAAATTATGTTCAAAAGACCAAGGACACAAGTACAAGACAGAAAGATCTGCTGTCTTAATACAATTTACATGAGAAATATCTATCATTTAATTTGGCCAGAAGCATAATATGAACTGTGCTATCATTGATTTTTTTAATATAGGAAAAAAGAAGAAAAGAAAGAAAGGAAGGAAATGAAAAGAAAAGAAAACTTTAAGCCAAAGACAATAATCCTGACTTCAGACTCCAGAGGGCAGGAGCTTTTATGTATTCAGGTAACCTCTTAATTCCTCAGCCAGAGATTAAACCTGCACCCTCGGCAATGAAAGCATAGAGTCCTAACCACTGAATCACAGGGCAATTCCAGCTACTATTTTTATTATCATTATCAGTCATAGACACTACGGTAAAGGAATTTACACTGAATTAGGGAGATGAGGTACGTGCATACATAACAGTGAGACAGACTGAGGAATAGTTCAGAAAAAGAACAATTAAAAACGTCTCAATATGCTTTTGTGCAGTAACTTGTGTTCAGTTTCAGGCATCACATCTTAATGTGGGACAATGATAATCAAGAGTGCACCCAGAATGAGAAACCCAGCATTCAGTTGATTCTGGAGGGTGTCCCAATAAAAAACTATTTGAAAGCATCTTGTATTCAAATCAAAGAAGATAAAGCTAAGGAAAGAAATGAAGACTATCTTCAAACAGTTGAAGAGCTAGCAAATATTTGATGCTGTCAAATTGCTCTGTGTGTTTCCAGAACAGAATACTACCACTAGTGGGGAATGTTTGGGAAAATAAGTTTGCACCAAACAATGGAACAGCATCTTTTTAGAGTAGGAATGAGGTCACAAACATTGAACTTAAACAGCACACCAACCATTTAAAGTATTTTGAAGAGGTGTTTTAAGACTGCTTAGGAATTCTATTTTTTTTTTTTTTTTAGACTATTTAGTTTTAAGACTGCCTAGGAATCTGTGAACTTTCAAGCTGGATTTAGAAAAGGCAGAGGAACCAGAGATCAAGTTGCCAACATCTGTTGGATCATCAAAAAAGCAAGAGAGTTCCAGAAAAACATCTATTTCTGCTTAATTGACTATGCCAAAGACTTTGATTGTGTGGATTACAACAAACTGTGGAAAATTCTTAAAGAAACAGGAATACTAGACACCCTGACCTGCCTCTTGAGAAATCTGTATGCAGGTCAAGAAGCAACAGTTAGAACCAGACATGGAACAACAGACTGGTTTCAAATCAGGAAAGGAGGATGTCAAGGCTGTATATTATCACTGTGCTTATTTAACTTATGTGCAGAGTACATCATGTGAAATGCCAGACTGGATGAAGCACAAGCTGGAATCAAGATTGCCGGGAAAATACCATTAATTTCAGATATTCAGATGACACCACCCTTATGGCAGAAAGTGAAGAAGAACTAAAGAGCCTCTTGATGAAAGTGAAAGAGAAGAGTGAAAAAGTTGGCTTAAAACTCAACATTCAGAAAACTAAGGCCATGGCATCCGGTCCTATCACTTCATGGCAAATAGATGGGGAAACAACAGAAATAGTGGCAGACTTTATTTTTCTGGGCTCCAAAATCACTGCAGATGGTGTCTGCAGCCATAAAATTAAAAGACGCTTGCTCCTTGGAAAAAAAGCTATGACCAACCTAGATAGCATATTAAAAAGCAGAGACATTACTTTGCCATCAAAGATCCATCTAGTCAATGGTTTTTCAAGTAGTCATGTATGGATGTGAGAATTGGACTATGAAGAAAACTGAGCCCTGAAGAATTGATGCTTTTGAACTGGGGTGTTGGAGAAAACTCTTGAGGGTCCCTTGGACTGCAAGGAGATCCAACCAGTCCATCCTAAAGGAACTCAGTCCTGAATATTCATTGGAAGGACTGATGCTGAAGCTGAAACTCCATTACTTTGGCCACCTGATGCAAAGAACTGACTCATTGGAAAAGATCCTGACACTGGGAAAGATTGAAGGTAGGAGGAGAAGGGGACGACAGAGGATGAGATGGTTGGATGGTATCACCAACTCTATGGACATGAGTTTGAGTAAGCTCTGGGAGTTGGTGACAAACAGAATCCTGGCATGCTACAGTCCATGGGGTCACAAAGAGTCAGACACAACTGAGCAACTGAACGACTGAACTGAACTGAGGAGTTCTATTTCCCTTCCATCTCTATAAATACCTGACTCCTTAGTGTCAGTGAAATAGAATAAATATTTTTACTTTTCTCAAGGGCATGGCAAAAAATCTTTAGTCAGCACTGTTTTATTATTATGTCTTCTACCAAAGAATTGATAGTTTCAAACTGTGGTGCTAGAGAAGACTCTTGAGAGTCCCTTGGACAGCAAGGAGATCAAACCAGTCAATCCTAGAGGAAATCAACTCAGAACATTCATTGGAAGGACTGATACTGAAGCTCCAATACTTTGGCCACCTGATGCAAAGAGCTGACTCATTGGAAATATCCTGATGCTGAGAAAGATCAAAGTAAGGAGAAGAAGGGGACAACAGAGGATAAAATGGTTGGATGACATCACTGACTCAATGAACACGAATTTGAGCAAATTCCGGAAGATGGTGAAGCACAGGGAAACCTGGCGTGCTGCAATCCATGGGGTCACAGAGTCAGACATGACTTAGTGATTGAACAACTTCTACACAGACCAGTGTTCTTGCAACTAGAGGGTGATCTCAAACTTTGCCACCATAGAGAAACTCCTGAGGTGGAGATAGAGGAGGGAGAAGAGACAGGAGATAATACAAAAAGCACATAAGTATTCTGTGTTGGGAGACATGAGAGTCATAAAAAATAACCCTTATGATTTCCACGGACTGGTATGAGTCTGTATACTACAAACCAACAGGCTATTGCACTCAGTGGTCTGCCTTAATACACACTCTGTTCATTCTGATACTAATTCTTGACTGTTCCAATCACTAAAATATAAAAATATAGACGTATGGCAAAATGCAGAAAACTGTTGAATAATAGGTACACAGGGATTAATTATACCATTGTCTCTATTTTTGTGTGTGTTTGACAGGGTCCATACTAAAAAGTTCTTATTTTTGTCAGCAGCTATCTTCAGGACATTCAGAAACATTCAGGAGAAGCACTTAAGCCTTCTTCTAACTGTGCTGTTCTGTGTGGAGGGAATATCACTAGTACAACACTCCCTGCCTCTGTGACCTCTGGTTCCAGCTTCCCCTGGGAAGGGACCTATCTGACAGGTGAGTCTGGGATAGGAAAACGCATATGCAGCTCATCCCCTTCCCTCCCCCATTTCAAGGAAAGCACCAACCTGGTCTACCATTCATACTGGAAGTTGTACAGGAACAGCTCCAAGTTAGGAGGCTGCTCCAACGGTACCTGCTGCCAAGAGAGTAAGTCCACTTCTGGGGTGGATTATTAGGATGTCTGTTGTTAGTGTATATCTAGGTTTTTTTCATCTAATCCAAGTATTATAAAGTTGATTGTTTTCTGTCAATCTACCTGAGCTTTTTGTCTTTGTCAGAGAATTCAGAACTCTGCAAAAAAAAAAAAAAAAAGAAGGGTGCTTAGCCCCAGCTGCTGCTGCTGCTAAGTCGCTTCAGTCGTGTCCAACTCTGTGCCCCATGACAAGAAAGCCTTTCCATTCCTCCCCTCGCATGTTCATCTTTATTAGTCAACCTTTGTAAGAAGTTTCTTCTGAAGTGCTACATCAAGTGAGTCACTACTCACTTATGCTTCCTCTCTCAGTGCTCCGAGTATATACATATTGTATTATTTATAGAATTACATTGTCATCTGTTTTCACATCAGTTTTGCCAACTAGACAGTGCTTTCCAGAGAAAATAGCGTCTTATTCATCTGTGTATATCCAACCTTGGAATAATGTCTGGTTCTTAGTTGCTGCTAAATCACTTCAGTCGTGTCCGACTCTGTGTGACCTCATAGACGGCAGCCCACCAGACTCCCCCGTCCCTGGGATTCTCCAGGCAAGAACACGGGACTGAGTTGCCATTTCCTTCTCCAATGCATGAAAGTGAAAAGTGAAAGTGAAGTCGCTCAGTCATGTCTGACCCTCAGCGACCCCATGGACTGCAGCCTTCCAGGCTCCTCCATCCATGGGATTTTCCAGGCAAGAGTACTGGAGTGGGGTGCCATTGCCTTTTTAGTTGCTACTGCTGCTGCTAAGTCTCTTCAGTTGTGTCCGACTCTGTGCGACCCCATAGATGGCAGCCCACCAGGCTCCCCCGTCCCTGGGATTCTCCAGGCAAGAACACTGGAGTGGGTTGCCATTTCCTTCTCCAACGCAGGAAAGGGAAAAGTGAAAGTGAAGTCGCTCAGTCATGTCTGACCCTCAGCGACCCCATGGACTGCAGCCTTCCAGGCTCCTCCGTCCATGGGATTTTCCAGGCAAAAGTACTGGAGTGGGGTACCATTGCCTTCTCCAGCCTTTTTAGTTAGGTGTTCTGTAACAGAATGAATGAATGAGGTACTTAGTCTTTTGAGTAAGTAGTTATTAATTCTGAGTAGTGGCTCCTTCTTAACACCTTAGTCATTGTTGCTGATAAAATCTAAAAGTGCTAATGCCTGAGACAACCATCATATATACCAACTGAATTTTAATTTATATTGACTTTATTAATTTAGCCTGTGGGTCCAAAAGCAATGCATTAATTTACTGGGTTCTTCAGTCATTACACTGTGGGCCAAAGAGTCAGGGATCCTGAGTTTTATCTTTGGCTCTATCACTGATACAGCTTTGCCTTTGAAGAAATCACTTAAGCAATTGGTGTCTCAGTGTGTATCTATAAAATACAGACAACAATTTTATTAGTAAAGTGCTCTAATAACATACTACACATGTGTTAGTCAGTCAGTCATGTCTGACTCTGACCCCATGGATTGTGGCCCACCAGGCTCCTCTGTCCATAGAATTCTCTAGGCAAGAATACTGGAGTGGTTAGCCATTCTCTTCTCCAGGGGATCTTCCCAACGCAGGGACTGAACTCAGGTCCTCCTGCATTGCAGGCAGATTCTTTACTCTCTGAGCCATGAGTGAAGCCCAAAATGTTCTAATATCCCTTGCCAACTAACTCTCTCCACATGAAACCTGTATTTTCAATTTTTAGTTATAATTTCAGACCATAGATAAACCTTAGATATACTCGAAAAGCAATTATATTTTATAGCAAGATATATATTTTTTTTATTTTTTCACTGGTATAAAATAATTCTTTAATATTGAAAGAATCTGAATCCATAAAGTTACCTCTGTTCAATAGTGAGGTAATCATTTATATACTTTGACTAAATTAAGGAATAAAGACAAAATCTGAATATTATTAAACTTGGTGATACTTGAAGGAAAATAGTCACATTAAAATATAATAATTTATTGGTTGAATTGTTAATTTAGAAGAAGGAAAGTCTGATACAGTATCAGAATAGCTTCTTCCTTTCTAGCAACTGGAAAATCTCCCATTGGTACATGCCTGTTTTTATAGTTATTGCAGAGAAAGAAGGAAGATGAAGGAAAAGAGCTATTACTAAAATGAACAAACCATCTGTAACCAAGACTCCAATTTACCCAAACAATATCCATTCTCTTCTTTTTCCTAAATATAAAACTTCAATTTTATTCCAAGCAGCAAGATTCTTGGGTTAAAAAATATTTTCCAGCCTCCCTTGCAGCTAGCTAGGTACAGCACTGAAGTTGAGTTCTGCCCAATAAGATGATGACAAAAACGGTTGATGTGCTTTCAGAGATTCCAGAGAACCCCTAAAAGGCCAAAAGATATTTATCACATCCCTGTTGCCCCTTGCCTTCCCCCTTTATATCTGGAATGTGGACATGATAACAATCTCCAGGAATCATTTTGTAGCTTTGAGGGTGGAAACCAGTGCTAAGGATAACGGAGCAGTAAATTAGAATGAGCCTGGGTCCCAAGAACCATCATAGAATCATCTTATCAGTCCCTGGGGTTTCCCGAGTATTAACTACCTCAAAACTTCCTTTCTGTGAGGAAAATGAACCCTTCATTTCTTAAAGCCATTATGAGAAGGATGTAGATTCTAGCTGTCAAATGTGATTTCTAAGTGTCACACCACATCCTACCTCAAAAGAAAGACAATCCCAGACCCACATAACTTTAAAAGTTTGGGGGGACAAGAAAAGCATGATGAGATGTCTTACTGCTTTCATTTGCCAAGTATATTTTAAAATCTCATACTGAGAAAGGATCAACTACCCTTAGAAACTCTGCATGGGGTCATGGCCCAAGGGCAATCTGTCTTATTTTCAACAGTCATCCAAACGAAACAGCTCTCCACCTAGTACAAAAACAAGACTCAGTTTAATTTTAAACACCTGTGACTCAAAATATATGTGACCCCATGAGGTATATGATACTGGCTCTGATGGATATTGTTATCATTTTTTTTTATCATTACAAGTATCTGTTCATAGATATGTTTCTCCCTCAACTGTGAGTTTCTTGAGAGCTGCGATGATCAAATTAGTCATTGTGTCTTGAAGGAACAGGCACTCCATAGATGCAAGTTGAATGAATGAGTGATTGAATGCATGAGTGAATGAATGAATTCCTAGGGCCTGAAGTTCTCGGGGACAAACTACAGAAGTAACTAAATTCTGATGCGAGGACTGGGGGGAATGAAAACCTTCAGCAAGTGTGAAGCATGTCCAAAAGCCAACAAGAACCAGTTCATCCTTCTCGCTGCTGGAAAAAGTGGTGAGTAAGATGAGAGTAAGAAAGGAGAGAACTTCCCCTCCCTCTATATTCAAGAAAGAGACATTTCACATTAAAAAGATGGTACTGATTACACCACTGCTTAATCTTTTCAATATTATGACAACAGGAATCTTTGTATCCTTGTTTGATGTAAGAAAACAATCTACACTTAGAGCCATAGGAAAAATCATAAACTTGATGAGAAGGGGCTTGCAGGGTGAAGAGATAGTCATCACGTAGAGGGAAGCATTTCTGTCAGAGGGGAAAACATGGTGGCATGAAAAGTCTGGAGCATTTGGAGGGTCTTTACTACTCCACATTATGACTGTGTCCAAGCACAAAATTCTGATCAAATTATCAAAAGAAAATTCTAAAATGAGTCCTCAAAGTGGCTTTTGTCTTCAAACACGTTGCTGAAAAGAAATCTTTAAATAAAGTTCAATATGCAAAACAACAAAAGTGGAACTTCCTGGTTGAAGAGGCAGGTGAGAGACACGAGGACTACCTGTTTCCCATCCCTCCATCTACCACATCCTCATGCTGCCCTTGGTGAAGAAAGCACAGTTTGAAAACGACTCAGGACTGTCTCCTCGATTAGCCCACACATAAACCCATAGGCTACGGAAATATTCATTCCTTTACTCATTTCCCAGCAGCCAAAAGCCCATTAGCCCCAGACAAGAAGCTTAAAACTTGAGAGCCTAGAGTCAAAATCCCTCCCCTCTCCCTGCTGTGATTTTACCTGCCTGCTGTTCCTCAAAATGAAGCAAGAGACTAAATTATTTTTTTAACATTTGGCTGAATGTATTCACTTCATTTGATAGCATACCTGAGTTTTAAAAAAGTAATTTGTTAAATGGATTATGCAAAGTTTTAGCATTACTGACTAACATCTTCCCTCACATATGCTTATGTTAACTTCCCAAAACAGCCTTTGGCCATCAGAAAGACAAGGAGAGAGTCCAATTAGCTGCCTTGGTCCATTCTCCTTGATCAAACAACCTATTTGGTGATTCACATTCTTTCAGTTTCTCAGGTATAAATGTGATTTAGTGCCTTCCTATCTGGACACCAGATGTTTTATTTGAAAATAGTTACTAGAATATAAATGGAATGAAAACTAATCACGTTTTTATAAATTCAAATAAGGTAGTTTGTTTCTTTGAGAAAATCTTTGGTGACTGAGCAAGGAAAGGAGTATTTTCATCAGATGAAACTTGGGCATTGCACAAGAAAGCCCTGTGTAATCTTTCCACATAGCTTTGGGCACTCCATAAATATTAAACAGCAACAGTAAAACCACCATGGCCATGACCTGCAATACCTCTGGATTCTCTTGGCTTCTCATGAACGCTGTCTACCTATCTAACGGTATAATGTTTGTTAGAGAAAATCTAAAGTGTAATAGTCTGTCTCTACTTAGTAGGAGAGGGAAGTAAGGTTCCTGTCAAGCAAGTTTAAAACTTTGAGTATTTCTTTATAGATACAGATAATAAATTTAGTTACTTCTCCTGTGCTCAGTTGTTTAGTAGGGATAACTTAGAATCGGAATGTTGTTGTTAAAGCAAATTTCAATTATAAGAACAAATACGGTGTATTTTTCAAGTTTATTTATTGTAAGGGGGAAATCAGTGAAAGTGGCCAAAGGATATAAACTTCCAGTTATAATAACATTCTGGGGATTGAATGTATAGCTGGTGACTGCAGTTAACAATATTTTACTGTGTATTCAAAAGTCGCTAAGAGAATAAATCTTAAAAGTTCTCAAAAAATCTTTATAACTATGCGAAATGACATATGTGTTAACTAATCTTACTGTGGTAATCATTTAACAATATATACATATACTGAATCATTATGATATACACCTTAAACTTAAACAGGATTATATGTCAAATTATGTTAATATATTAATAAAGCAGGGGAAATTTTTGCTTATTATATTTGTTTGCAAGGGCTGCCATAGCAAAGTACAACTGATTGGGTGGCTTGAACAACAAGGTTTTCTCACAGTTCTAAAAGCTAGATATCTGAGTTGCAGGTTGGTTTCATCTGAGGCCAGTCTCCTTAGCTTATAGATGATGATCTTCTCTCTGTGTGTTCACATGGTCTTCCCTTTGTGTTTATCTGTGTTCTAATCTTTTCTTGTTATAAGGACACCTGTCATTTTGGATTCGGGTCAACCCATATGACCTCATTTAAATTTAATTACATTTTTAAGGCCTTATCTCCAAATATAGTCACATTCTGAAGTATCTAGAGTTATAATTTCAACATATGAATTTTAAGAGGATGTAATTTGTCCCATAACACTTACTTTAATTTGAAGGAGCCTCATGCTCACTTACTATAAATCCCTCATTTTGTATTTGAGGAAATCTGATCTAGGGAAGTAAAGGGACGTGCACAAGAAGAGATTTGCCATAAGGACAGAATGAGAAAGGGACAGGAGAGTCCATTGTTCTTTTTCTGAAAATTTAGAGAGGGAAAAAACTGTTCCGTGAAAACCTGGCTGTGTGCAGTGGAGCTGTGGTGTAAAAGTCATTCCACTTGATCTATGGATTGGACATGGTGAAGTTTACACGAGAACTGGACACTTCCTCTTAGTCCCAGATGTAATTGCACTGACTTATGATTTATGAGCAAAACTACGCGACTTCACTTACCTATCAAAGAGTGCATACATTCTAGGTATCCTCAAGACAATCCACAGGGAGCAGGAAGAAAATATTAGAATTCCTATATCATCTTTTTCATGCTAAAGTGAGAAACAAATTCGTTTAGATGCATTAAATATATGAATTGACACTGGTCCAGTGTCATGTGGCACTGAGGGGAGAAAAGACATTTTCCAGAGCAGCACTGTAAGAAGTTGCCACAACTTACAGCTTATAATCATGTGTCTGGTTAAATGAATATATGGTTTATATTATCCAGTTTGAAATAGATTATCCCTCTCAAAAATGAACAAATGGCTTTAAAACATTCTTTCAAAGAAACAGCAGATTGAAGACAGCATAAATAATACAGCACAAGTAAATAAGAAAATGGCTGAGCTGAATACTTTTCTTCCTAGTAGAAGCTCATCATCAAACACAATATAAGGTAAAAGCAGTGATGACCTAATTACACCTGACATACTGACTGAATGAATCACATTCTTTTCACACTCTTTTCTTTTTAAAAGAGAAAAAAAAAAAAAAACCTTATGTGATTTTATATGATTAATAGAAAAAAACCTTATTTTTAAAATATAGCTTATTTTATCTTTATTTCATCCTTTACACACTTAATTATGATCATGTGCTCATCATGTGCAAACATGTACATCGGATACAATAATTCACTACATATATGTTTTACAACATTCACAATGAGGACATGTGTGAACATTTACATATTGCATATCCTCATTCAAACTATTTTTGCTGCTGTATGACCTAAAATGTTTGGCCATTGGCCATAGCAGTTGAAATGGTGAAAGGCAGAGGAGGTGCTTTTCCACAGCAGGCGCCCTGACTTTCTTCAACAGCTTCCTGGTACTCAGCAGATCTGGATTTTGGTGCATCGTTTTTGGTTTTAGTTTTTCATTAAATTTTAACATACATACAAATTTGCATAGATCACAATGATTTTTGCCAACATGAGCACCGCATGTCTGCAATACCCAGATCAAGAAATAGAACAACTGCAAGACACCAGGAGCTCCTCTCACGCCCCCTTCGAATCTCTAGATGAGCCAAGGAAAATAACTGTCACGTGTTTACACCATAACTTAGTTATGCTTGCTTTTAAACTATGTTTAAGTGGAATCATGCTATCTTTTCATTTTTGTCATTTAGGAGTTCTTTATATATTCTGAATGAAACCTCATTATGTATACATATGAATGTATACATATGAAAATATGTATACATTTATATATTTTAAAAATATCTTCTCCCATTCTGTGGTTTGGCTTGCCCTTTTACTCTTTTAATGGTGTCTTTTGATGAACAGGAGTTCATTTGAATATAATTCTAATGTTTCAAAAATGTTTATGTCTTATTTAAGTAATCATTGGAGCTTCCCTCGTGGCTCAGATGGTAAAACTACCTGCTTGCAATGCTGGAGACCGGGGTTCAATCCCTGGGTGGGGAAGATCCCCTGGAGAAGGAAATGGCAACCCACTCCAGTATTCTTGCCTGGAAAATCCAATGGACAGAGGAGCCTGGTGGGCTATAGTCCATGGGGTAGAAAAGAGTTGGACACAACTAAGCAACTTCACTTGTACTTTTTTCACTATGTATTTCAAATACTCTCCTTTCCCATTGGACAGCATTGTTACCTTTTCCATAGGTGGTGGTTGTTGTTGTTCAGTCGCCCAGTCATGTCTGACTCTCTGTGACCCCATGGACTGCAGCAGGCCAGGCCTCTCTGTCCCTCACCATCTCCCAAAGTTTGCCCAGGTTCATGTCCATTGCATCAGTGACGCCATCCAGCCATCTCACCCTCTGAAGCCCTCTTCTCCTTCTGCCCCCAGTCTTTCCCAGTATCAGGGACTTTTTCAATGAGTCAGCTGTTTACATCAGATGACCAAAATACTGGAGTTTTAGATTCAGCATTAGTCCTTCCAAGGAGTATTCAGGGTCTATTTCCCTTAAGATTGACTTGTTTGATCTCCTTGCTGTCCAAGGGACTCTCAGGAATCTTCTCCATTCAAAGGCATCAATTCTTTGGCGCCCTGCCTTCTTTACGGTCCAGCTCTTAAAACAATCGTACATGACCACTGAGAAGACCATAGCCTTTGTTGACAGAGTAATGTCTCTGCTCCATTGATTCCAGCAATGAATCATGGTTTTGGGTTTAAAATGTAAATTTTAATTTTCATAACTTACATTAAATTTACTCTCAGATATTTGATGTTTTCTGTTGCTATTGTAACGGCATCATTTTTAAATGTCAATTTCTAATTTTTTTCTTGGTACAGAGAAAAGAAATCTGTGTTAGCAAAAGATCTTTTGTCCAGATAGCATACTAAATTTACTTACTAATTCTAATTTTTTTTCTTATACTCTGTAACCTTACTAAATTCATTTTTTAATTATGATGGCTTGTCTCTGGATTCATTTAAATTTTTGACAAGATCATGTTCTCTGTAATGTAAATATTTTATTTCTTCCTTTCCAATGCATATGACTTATATACATATGTATTATTTTTTTGCTTTGGCTCCATCCCTTCATTCTTTCTGGAGTTATTTCTCCACTGATCTCCAGTAGCATATTGGGCACTTACCGACCTGGGGAGTTCCTCTTTCAGTATCCTATCATTTTGCCTTTTCATACTGTTCATGGGGTTCTCAAGGCAAGAATACTGAAGTGGTTTGCCATTCCCTTCTCCAGTGGATCATATTCTGTCAGACCTCTCCACCATGACCCGTCCATCTTGGGTGGCCCCACAAGGCATGTCTTAGTTTCATTGAGTTAGACGTGGCTGTGGTCCGTGTGATCAGATTGACTAGTTTTCTGTGATTATAGTTTCAGTGTATCTGCCCTCTGATGCCCTCTCACAACACCGACCGTCTTTACTTGGGTTTCTCTTACCTTGCACAGACCGCACAGAAGTGCAGCCGAGAGGAGCTACCCCTCGCCCAAGGTCAGGGGTGGCGGCCGAGAGTGCCAGGCTGCGTGGATGTGACTGGTGATAGAAGCAAGGTCCAATGCTGTAAAGAGCAATATTGCATAGGAACCTGGAATGTTAGGTCCATGAATCAAGGCAAATTGGAAGTGGTCAAACGAGATGGCAAGAGTGAACGTCGACATTCTAGGAATCAGAGAACTAAAATGGACTGGAATGGGTGAATTTAACTCAGATGAGCATTATATCTACTACTGTGGGCAGGAATCCCTTAAAAGAAATGGAGTAGCCATCATGGTCAACAAAAGAGTCCAAAATGCAGTACTTGGATGCAATCTCAAAAACGACAGAATGATCTCTGTTTGTTTCCAAGGCAAACCATTCAATATCACAGTAATCCAAGCCTATGCCCCAACCAGTAACGCTGAAGAAGCTGAAGTTGAACAGTTCTATGAAGACCTACAAGACCTTTTAGAACTAACACCCAAAAAAGATGTCCTTTTCATTATAGGGGACTGGAATGCAAAAGTAGGAAGTCAAAAAACACCTGGGGTAACAGGCAAATTTGGCTTTGGAATATGGAATGAAGCAGGGCAAAGGCTAATAGAGTTTTGCCAAGAGAACACACTGGTCATAGCAAACACCTTCTTCCAACAACACAAGAGAAGACTCTACACATGGACATCACTAGATGGTCAACACCAAAATCAGACTGATTATATTCTTTGCAGCCAAAGATGGAAAAGCTCAATACAGTCAGCAAAAACAAGACCGGGAGCTGACTGTGGCTCAGACCATGAACTCCTTATTGCCAAATTCAGACTTAAACTGAAGAAAGTGGGGAAAACCACTAGACCATTCAGGTATGACCTAAATCAAATCCCTTATGATTATACAGTGGAAGTGAGAAATAGATTTAAGGGCCTAGATCTGATAGATAGACTGCCTGATGAACTATGGACTGAGGTTCATGACATTGTACAGGAGACAGGGATCAAGACAATCCCCATGGAAAAGAAATGCAAAAAAGCAAAATGGCTGTCTGGGGAGGCCTTACAAATAGCTGTGAAAAGAAGAGAAGCAAAAAGCAAAGGAGAAAAGGAAAGATATAAGCATCTGAATGCAGAGTTCCAAAGAATAGCAAGGAGAGATAAGAAAGCCTTCCTCAGTGATCAATGCAAAGAAATAGAGGAAAACAACACAATGGGAAAGACTAGAGATGTCTTCAAGAAAATAGAGATACCAAGGGAACATTTCATGCAAAGATGGGCTCGATAAAGGACAGAAATGATATGGACCTAACAGAATCAGAAGATATTAAGAAGAGGTGGCAAGAATACACAGAAGAACTGTACAAAAAAGAGCTTCACGACCCAGATAATCATGAGGGTGTGATCACTCACCTAGAGCCAGATATCCTGGAATGTGAAATCAAGTGGGCCTTAGAAAGCATCACTATGAACAAAGCTAGTGGAGGTGATGGAATTCCAGTTGAGCTATTTCAAATCCTGAAAGATGATGCTGTGAAAGTGCTGCACTCAATATGCCAGCAAATTGGAAAACTCAGCAGTGGTCACAGGACTGGAAAAGATGAGTTTTCATTCCAATCCCAAAGAAAGGCAATGCCAAAGAATGCTCAAACTACCACACAATTGCACTCATCTCACACACTAGTAAAGTAATGCTCAAAATTCTCCAAGCCAGGCTTCAGCAATACGTGAATTGTGAACTTCCAGATGTTCAAGCTGGTTTTAGAAAAGGCAGAGGAACCAGAGATCAAATTGCCAACATCTGCTGGATCATCGAAAAAGCAAGAGAGTTCCAGAAAAACATCTATTTCTGCTTTACTGACTATGCCAAAGCTTTCGACTGTGTGGATCACAATAAATGTGGAAAATTCTGAAAGAGTTGGGAATACCAGAACACCTGACCTGCCTCTTGAAAAACCTGTATGCAGGTCAGGAAGCAACAGTTAGAATTGGACATGGAACAACAGACTGGTTCCAAATAGGAAAAGGAGTATGTCAAGGCTGTATATTGTCACCCTGCTTATTTAACTTATATGCAGAGTACATCATGAGAAATGCTGGGCTGGAAGAAGCACAAGCTGGAATCAAGATTGCCAGGAGAAATATCAATAACCTCAGATATGCAGATGACACCACCCTTATGGCAGAAAGTGAAGAGGCACTAAAAAGCCTGTTGATGAAAGTGAAAGTGGAGACTGAAAAAGTTGGCTTAAAGCTCAACATTCAGAAAACTAAGATCATGGCATCTGGTCCCATTACTTCATGGGAAATAGATGGGGAAACAGTGGCTGGCTTTATTTTTCTGGGCTCCAAAATCACTGCAGATGGTGACTACAGCCAGGAAATTAAAAGACACTTACTTTTGAAAGGAAAGTTATGACCAACCTAGATAGCATATTCAAAAGCAGAGACATTACTTTGCCGGCAAAGGTTCGTCTAGTCAAGGCTGTGGTTTTTCCAGTGGTTGTGGATGGATGTGAGAGTTGGACTGTGAAGAAAGCTGAGCACCGAAGAATTGATCCTTTTGAACTGTGGTGTTGGAGAAGACTCTTGAGAGTCACTTGGACTGCAAGGAGATCCAACCAGTCCATTCTAAAGGAGATCAGTCCTGGGTGTTCATTAGACGGGCTGATGCTAAAGCTGAAACTCCACTACTTTGGCCACCTCTGCAAAGAGTTGACTCATTGGAAAAGACTCTGATCCTGGGAGGGATTAGGGGCAGGACAAGAAGGGGACAACAGAGGATGAGATGGCTAGATGGCATCACCAACTCGATGGACATGAGTTTGGGTGAACTCCGGGAGTTGGTGATGGACAGGGAAGCCTGGTGTGCTGTGATTCATGGGGTTGCAAAGAGTTGGACATAACTGAGTGACTGAACTGAACTGATGTATTATTTGTCATTAACGTACCAACTAAGACCTTCAGTTCACTATTGAACAGATGTACCAATAGCATCAATAGTTCTGGGTGATTTCCATGTCTCATTCTGTCTCATGGGAAATCTTCCACTATTTCATCATAATTATGATATTTGCTCACCACTTTTTTTTTTAATCTTTTGTAGGTAATGCAAAAATAACATCAGGAAGTACCTTTCTGCTTACGTTTTGTTAGGAGTTTAATGATAAATAAGTTTACTTGAATTTTATCGTAAACTTTTCCTGCATCTATTCATATGATGAATTATGTTTTTTGAGATTTGCTTAATAATATAAAGTATTAAAGAGCATGCAAGGCAGCTAATTAACAAAAAAAATATATTTTATGGATTAAAAAAAAAAAACCCTTACATTCCTGGAATAAAGCTGTGATGTGCTACCTACTGTCATGCTATTGGATTCAATTTGGGTTAGGATTTCTATATCTAAGCTGTTGAAACACATGAGTTTATAATTTTTCTTTCTTTTAATGATCTTGGCAGTTTAAAGATCAAGATTATAGATTAAATCACCTCAAAAAAAAGAATATATTTTTTTTCTATTTATATCCTCTGGAAGAGTTTAAGATTCATGCTATTTCTTGCTTCCATATTGACAAACTGTATTTATAAAGATATCTCAGGGCTTTTATAATAAAATTTTTATTAACAAAATCAATTTTTTCAGCTAATATAGGTATACTTAAATATTTTCATTTCTCCTGTCAATTGTGGTAAATTATATTTTTGAAGAATTGATCTTTTTTCTGAATTTTTTAATATATTGACATAAAATTGCTTATAATATCTTATTTTCTTAATTTGGGTTTGCAGTAATGCCTTCTGTTTCATTCTTGACATTAGTAATTTGTATTTTCTCTATTTTTTAATCTCAGTTGATCTTTCTAAGGGTTTATCAACTTTATTAATGTTTGCAAGGAACCAATTTTTGGTTTGGTTTATTTATTCTGTTTTACATTCATTTTCTATCTCATTGGTTTCTGCTCTCATCTTTATTATTTTGTCCCTTCTGCTTAGATTTGACTTCCTGTTTCTATTTTCTAGCTTCTTGAGATAGAAGCTTAAATCATGAATTTTCAGTTTTTATTATTTTTTAAGGTATGCATTAAAGCCTCTAAATTTTTCTCTGAGTACTTCTTTAGCCACATGCCACAAATTTTGATATACTGTATTATTATCATTCAGCTCAAAACATTTTCTAATTTCTATTACTGTTTCTTCTTCGCCTATTGGTTATTTAAGAGGCTATCAGTCAACTGAAAAAGCAGTTGAGAATTTTCTGATTACCTGTTTGTTATTCATTTTGATCTTATTTATATTGTAGATAGAATATATGCCCTGAATAATTTTAATCTTTTGACATTTATTGGGGTTTGCTTTTAACCAATACATCATCTATGATGTTAAGTGTTTACTGTGCACTTAAAAATCTTAAATTTGGATGTTGCTGGATGCAGTGTTATGTATATGTCAATTACAGTAAGTCATGCAGATATTCTATACCCTTAATGACACTGACATATTTCTATATCATTTTTTATTTCTACCATTTGCTTTATTTTAAACTATATTATTGGGTATATACAAATTTAGGATTGCAATATATTCCTCTTGGTCTGGCTTATTTGTAGTTGTGAAATGTCTCACTTAATCTCTGGTAATACTTACTTTAAAGATTTTTTTGTCTGGTATTAGTAACTATATCAGCTTCCTTTGGTTGATACTTTGTCATGTTTTCTTTTACTTTAAACCATTTCTTTTAGTTTAGACTCTATGTTTAAGATGTACCTCTTGTAATCAACACATATTTAAATTTTTGTTTTTCAGAAAAATCTCACCATTTTAGTCTTTTATTGATAGAATTTACTTCATTTACATTTAATATAATTAATGATATAATGGGTTTATACATAACATCTTACTATATGTTCTTTACTTGATCCATCAGATTTATGTTTTTCTTTTTTCTTTCGTTCAGTTAGATCTTATTATATGCATGTCAGATATTTTCTGTGGTCCCACATATTTACTGCGTGCTTATCCCTATTTCCATTCTCTTTTCTATGTATACTTGACTTGGGGATATACTCTATTGATCTGCCTTCTAGTTCTCATGTCTAGTCTACGTTAAACCCATCTACTGTGTACTTAATTTCATATAATGTATCTTTTACTTCTGAAATTTCTATTTGCTTTTTTCTACATACTCTGATGAAATTTTTCATTTTTTAATCTATATTTCTTTCTTTTTTTTCTTGAGTATAATAATAAACTTCTTTGAAAGTCCATGTTATTTAATTATAATATCTATATCACCTATAAGTCTGTTTCTACAGCCTGATTTTTTTCTTGCAGTGATGTTACATGGCCATGTTTCTTGACATATATAATGAGTTTTATTTAAATGACAGACATGGTAGCCAGAATCTTTCACCAGAGAAAGTTAATCACTTCTACTAGGTATAATAGACTCAAGGGAAGGGCGATTCCCCTTATGTACTTAGGGACTCTGCTGAGTTTAGGCTGTGTTGCAATTTTAGTAAGACAGTCTAGTTCGAATTAAACCTGGTCCCTAAAGCAAGGCACTTTTAAAAGCAAAAGTTTTTAAGAGAGTCTAGTGAATCTTTTGTTTCTCTAGAACTAAGAGTCTCTTGGAAATGCCTCTCTGTATTTGTTAGTCTCACAGATTTCCTTCAGAATTTGGCATATATCTTGAGGAGAAAAGTAATCAAGTGTTTAAGACTCCTTGAACCAAAAATTTCAGCCAATGCCTGGAACCTATGCTGCTGCTGCTGCTACGTTGCTTCATTCGTGTCTGACTCTGTGCAACCCCACTGACAGTAGCCCACCAGGCTCCCCCGTCTCTGGGATTCTCCAGGCAAGAACACTGGAGTGGGTTGCCATTTCCTTCTCCAATGCATGAAAGTGAGAAGTGAAAGTGAAGTCGCTCAGTCATGTCCGACTCTTAGTGACCCCATGGACTGCAGCCCACCAGGCTCCTTCATCCATGGGATTTTCCAGGCAAGAGTACTGGAGTGGGGTGCCATTGCCTTCTCCGTTCAAAAAACAAAGAGAATGAAAATTGTTAGCTAATCTCTAAAAGGTTCTCTCCTCTCCAGAACTTTAATCTGTTTCTCTTTACTTCTCCATTTCTTCGATGTCTTTAAACACAGGGATTTTTATGTGTGTTTTATCCGTCTTTTCTGACTGTCCTCAGCAGGAATGCAAGTTTGACATAACTATTCCATTCTACCCAGTGGTGGGAGTCCTCAGTCTCCGTTTGGGAAGTAAAAGAACAAACAGTCTTAATTACTTGCTACCTCAAAAGAGTTTTTAATTTTAAGTTCCACTAAGGAGTTTTTCTTCTTTAGTTGTTTTATGAGGAAAGGATTACTTTAGGGCCAATATTCATTTTTAAAGTCCTGTTTGTTTAAAGGCTGAGGGCAACATGGACCAGCAAAGCTGAATAATCCTTTTGTAATTTGAAATCTAGCCAGGCACATGGTAATTATAAAAAGCAACCAGTTAAATGAACATAAAACAAGCTGACAAGAATTCTGCAGAACATGGTGACTTGTATAATGTTCCCTTCTCACTGTCAAGTAGAAACTCCCTGTTGTATTAACTAAATGTCAGATGGAGTAGTTGAGAACACTGTGGGCTTCTTAAATGTACTACAAACATAATTTGCCAACTTGCTCTGCTACAGGACCATGTTATTCATAAAAACTACTTTTTCGTTATATAGTAACGAAAATTATATATTATTTCATTAGGATATGAAAATTACATAAAGTAAAATACTCATATGAATATCTCTCTCTCTGAGGAGGTTACTGTGAAATTATTATGCATCGTATTTTTAATAAGAGAATAATCTTTTCCTTCAAGTATTGAAAGATGCCCAATGAATCTTAGAATAATGTATTAAATTTTTCCTATTAACATAAATAAATTCTGCCCTTCTATATTATTTTAACTTATAACCACTAATAATAATAATAATACCAATAGCTTTAATCTAATCATGTCTAAAGATTTTTAAATGCATATTATGGATCAAGCCTAGTGCTTACTGCTCATATGTACCATCCCACTGAGTCATTGCATCAGCTGTGTAATTTTTACTTAATTTTATAGATGAGGAAACTAAGTTGAGGCTCATACACAGGTTTGTTTGATACCAAAGGTAATACTCTTCACCACAACTGTCTTTGAGAATAAATGAAAGCTGATGTATGGATTTTCAATTTAATAGGTACCTACTTCTTGTTCAGTTTCACCAGATGGATAGACTAGTAAAGAGCAAAAAGTGTAAGTTAAATTTATCATTTCTCTCACGGTGAGAGGCTCAAATAAATGTTGACTGCAGAAAAAAGGTAGCAGCTAAAATGAGTTTCTGGCATTATCAGAAGATGACAATTTTCTGTCCCATCTCTGTCTAACAGAAACTGAAAAGGCTGACCTTATCATTTCTTCTTACCCCTGCTCTTTCACCCAAGATGGTCCTCTGTCCCTACTTTCTTGCTTCCACTTCAGTGTCTAGTGGACTAATCTGATTCCAACAACCCAGAGTCTAATAAAAGGAACTGTATTAATCCAATCAGCTGTCAGACTAGGTCTATAGGGTTGCATTTCCTGATTACTTGCATAAAACCATAACAAAGAATGACCTCTAACCCTTTTACCTGCTTTTCCTTTTCACCTAAGCTTTTAGTTATTATTACCATCATGGTTAATTTTGCTGCTGCTGCTATTATTATTATTATTGTTCATGTGTCTTAATTAATGCTTTCATTGTACACCATTTAGCCAGACATGTCTACCTTACTGATATTTCCCCACCATATGCCTCTTTCTTGTTAGTCTTAATAGAGATATCAAAGACTCCAATCTCATCATAAATTAATTCAACTTCCTTTGGGATACTTAAAAGTTTTAGGTCTCTATAAAAGCATCTGCTATAAATTTACTTATTTTTTTCTATTCTGTAGTTTCTATGTCATTTGTTAATCAAAATAATAAGAATAAAGTTACACCTTTAATAATAATCCCCATGCCCATGTTATTTGCATGCTATTCAGTTTTAATTCTTCTGGTCTTATTATCATTTCATTATTCAAAGTAATCCTTTTCTCTTTCCTCAGATTGAATCAACTTACAGTTAAAAGTATTTTTAATGATTTCAGAAATTTCCTTAGATAAATTATATATATTATAGTCTAGCTTCTGTAAGTAACACTTCTGAACATAACCCCCCTAAACACTGGCAGATAATACTCTAGGAAATAGGGATCAGTGTAGCCAGGCAACAATTTCAAAATCATCACATGGTCAAGCGGTAAGGTGGATATGAAAAATGCAGGCAGAGGTTCTATAGAACCTCTCTGGAGGGGATGTCTTAATATATTAGCATTACAAAAATGTCTCTGGCTCCCCAATCTTAAATACATAATTTGTGAATAATATTATGGGTGTGCAGCTGGCAGTGAAGTGTGATATATTGTTAATGCTTTTTGCAAATGTTAGAGTGGATATCTATCAAGTCTCTATTGTCTCTGATGGCTTTCATATAGCACAGTCCAAAAAAACACTTCGATCTCCGGTTAAACTAGAGATTTTACTGTTCTGCAGATCATTAGAATTTTTATTACATCTAAATAATAAAAGCTATTATTAGGGTCAATTCATAGCTATAGAGTTTGCAATTTTAGGATTTCCTCTATGGATTTGGCTTGTACTCTCTGGAATCTAAGCTTTTATTTGGGGTTGGGGGAGAGATGTTAACTTTTTGTAGTTTCCTTGTATAGGAAGACAGCCCTGATAATAGCCAAATACTGTGCTAGAGAGCTAAGCATATTAGTTTCCAATTAACATTCCCCACCCAAACTCATCTCAATTTTTCTCCGGCTGAAGGAGATGGGGCTATACTGAAGGGTTGTACTTATAAAGTGATTATGAAATTTTCTTCTGTCACTCAGTTTTGTGTGATATCTCTGGGCAATTTCTGATGTTGCTGCTGTAGCAACAGCATATTTAGTGCTTGTCAGTGACAGGAGCATTTTGAAATTGTGAGGGAGGAGCCATGATTTATAATGTGCTACAAATTGCTCTCAGCGCTAGAATACAAATTCAAATATGATAGTTGATACCAATCTGCAATGTATTTTGGAGTAATCCCAATTGCTTATGAAAATCCCTTGATGGTTTAGGGATACATTTTGTCTACCAAACAGTCACTCTGACTGCATTGAGGATTCAGACACAATTTTTTAAATGCAGAAGGCAGAAGGGATTTCAGAATAAATTAGATTTTTTAAAACCCCAAGTGTTCAAAATAGAGGCATCTTTGCTTTAAGCATCAAGACCCTGTAAGACTCTGCATATAGGGTAGCTCTGAGAAAAATTCCATTCCTAGTAAATATGACTGGCAATATCAACTGAGTATGACTTTAAATGACATGTGTTTGGTAGGCATTTTCCTACATGAAGAGTGAACAGTGTATTTCTCATCATTTCTTTTCACAACATCTTTATTGAGCAAGAACAAGTATGTTTGTATGTGCCAACCTCCACACACACACAATCCACTGGCAGGTGTTTCTACAACAGCCTGAAGAGTGCCAGAGTGGAAACAAATATGCAATGTGGCTATTTGA
Organism: Bos taurus; assembly: GCF_002263795.3. Lineage (NCBI taxonomy): Eukaryota > Metazoa > Chordata > Mammalia > Artiodactyla > Bovidae > Bos > Bos taurus. Next base: position 30,935,663 of record NC_037351.1, on the reverse strand, counting down.
ACCAACAGAGCTATCTCATATTTTGATTGTTTAGACTCCAACACATCTATAATGTATTACTTGTTTAGAATTTGAGAATAAATTTATCATAAACAAATCTCAAGTTCAAGTGTCTGTATCTAAATTGAGAGAAGAAAAGCATGTAGACAGAGGTAGCTAGACTAATAGCATACTGGCACCAGCAGCGGGAAGGATCACTCCCAATGGGCTTGACTTGAACCATTATTATCTCAATGGGATGGCCAGCAAGAAGGCACTGTGGGGTGGGAAACAAAGGGGCAGACTTTTCATGGCAATGAGGGTGGTCCTTACCCTTGGAAAGTCCCATGAGGATTCCTCAACACTAACCCCTATAAGGATAGACTGCAATTTATTAATTCTTCATCATGTTATATATGGGGAGGAGGTCAATAGATCCTTCTCGTGTTGTAAGTTAAAGCTTTGTATCATTTGCTCTGGCTGCCATAACAGAATAGTGCGGACTGGGTGGCTTAAACAACTGAAATGTATTTTCTCACCATTCTGGAGGCTAGAAGTCTGAGATCAAGTTGTCAACAGTTTTGTTTCTTCTGAGGCCTCTCTCCTTGACTTGTAGATGATCATTTCCTCCCCATGTCTACACATCATACCCCATTGGTGTGTATCTGTGTCCTGATTTCCTCTTCTTACAAGGACACCAGTCATACTGAATTCTTGCCCATCCAACTGACCTCATTTTAACCCAAATACTTCCTTAAAGGCCCTATCTTCAAATTTAGTGATACTCTGAAGTACTAGGAGTTACGAATTTTGATATGTGAATTTGAAGAGAGACAGAATTCAGTGCATAACAAGCCTAGGCATTGATATTAATAATATTTCACCTCTACTGAGCTTCCCAATTCATTGTGATTTTGCAATATTAGTCATGAATACGTTGACATATTTGGGCACCCTCTGCTTGATATGGTAAGAACACAGTGTTGAGGAAGCAGTAGAGGACTTGACACTTCTTGATCCCACAATGGATCAGCCAGTATCACATGTGCAGTTAAGCTGTGGAGGACAGTATTATAGCTCAAGCTTGGCCATGTGACTTGCTTTAGCCAATAAAATGTGGGTGGAAGTGAGGTGTTCCTCTTTCAAGCAGAAGCAGAAGAGCCATTGCATGGCCCCACCATGCTAGCCTTTCATTTGGCAGTAAGCCATGTTTTCTCAGAGAAGGCACAAAACATGAGTAAAATGAGCCTTTGTTGTTGCAGTCTGCTGAGATTTGGGGATTGTTTGCTACCTTAGTACAGTTTCATCGGAAAAGACCCTGATGCTGGGAAAGATTGAGGACAGGAGGAGAAGGGAGCAACAGAGGATGAGATGGTTGCATAGCATCACTAACTCAGTGGACATGAGTTTGAGCAAACTCTGAGAGATAGTGAAGGACAGGGAAGCCTGGAGGGCTGCAGTCCATGGGGTCACAAAGAGTCTGACACGACTGAGTAACCGAACAACAAATAGTAGTGTTTAGTCAAATCTGCATGATACATCCTGCATTCTCATCCCTGCCCCTGAGGTTCCTGTCTATCCGTGTTACACCATCCATAAATTGCTAGAAACCCCAGCAGCATATGCCATGCAGATCCGTCAGCCTATTCTGGGCAGTGTCATGAGTTTTCTCCTGCCCAAATAAAACTCTAACTCCTTTTTATCCCTCTATTAGCAATCAGGAAAGCCACTTGACCAATATGATACATAGGAAGGTACATGTATGGAAAACCCTGCTGTTCAGCTTGATATATAAAATACTAAACAGTCCATGGAATTCTGCAGGCCAGAATACTGGAATAGGTGGCCACTTCCTTCTCCAGGGGATCTTCCCACCCCAGGGACTGAACCCAGGTCTCCCGCATTGCAGGTGGATTCTTTGCCATCTGAGTCACCAGGGAAGCCCATGGAAAACCTTTTAATTTAAACAGAGATGTACTGATCCAAATAAAAAGTCTCTCTAATAATGAGATTTCAAAAATGTTGTTTGGGGAAAAGGAAAGCCATTCCAGTAACTCTAACACTGCCTTATCTACTTACTAGATAACCCTCCCTGCCACTGGTACAAAAGTTTTAAAGCATAAATGCTAGGGAGGACACTCGAGCTACAACTTGAACTGTATATCCCTATCCCTATAGTTACTTACCATCTGTAGGCACTGTGCAGGGCTCTTCACATTTATTATTCCATGTACCCTCTTCAACAGCTCCATACAATAGTTACAACTTCTTATCCCCGCAGTACAGAGAAGGCTCTGGTCATATAGCAGGTGAGTTGTACAGCCCATGCTCATAATTGTTGTGCTATTTAACAATGACATCAATGCATTCTTTACTCCCAGAATCCAAGAAAAATAAAGCATCACTGTGGATTTTCTAAGATGTGTCTTCCTTTTAGTTTATGATCTATACTTTACTTGTTTGATGGCATATAGGATAAAGGGGTTGAGAGGGCAGGAATAGAGGCAGGTATTTCCCACTAAAATAACTTAGTAAGTTCAAAACCCAAAGTTGATCTAAACCTGTGCTTCAAACACTTGTAAATAATAGATGAGAAATAAAAAATAACAAAAAGAAAAATAAGCAACAAACAGGAAAGATATATCAAGGTTAGCCAAACTGTGCTATGAATCTAAAAAGAAAAACCCAAAACAATGATAGACAGGAGTAAGGATGCTCAAACCATGACCTCTAAGACTCCGCTAGTAGTCAAAACACTTGCTCCTACAAGATAATGGAGATTAAAATGGTTCCATGCCACATAGATACCTAGAGCCAAGTTCACTACTTGAAGCCAGAAGCTAGAGGTGGTTAGCCATTGCTCCTGAAAGAAAGTGTCTTTTTCTAATGCTACTGAATGAAGTCCAAGGCTTTAGCTATCAGAAAGCCTGGGATCTGGCAAAGGAGGAACCAAGCTTTCTGAGTCTGTGAATGGATCAGTTATTTCCCTAGTACCATCAGAAATTTTGCACAATTATAAAACCTTGATCATAAGTAGGGTGTAGGGGCCTGGGTGAAAGCAATAGCCAAGTCTCTAAGCAGAAAGAAGAAAGTAGAAAGGAAAAGAGCAAGAAAAAAAGTGAGAAAATCACCCCACTTAATGTGAGCTTGCACACTCAAATTCTAGAACACAGAGAAAACTAATGCTAACAAAGAGAATGATAGATAAATAAATAAATCACTCTAAATAGAATCTAGGTCATAAAACAATCTAACAAAGACTTAAAAATATGCATGGTGAGTATGGCCAAAAAGCAACAACAGAAAAATATAACAATAAATAATAAAATAAAAACACAGAAATGAAACAAGACACTTATGAAATAATTAGGAATAACTAGGAATTCTGGAAAGGAAAATATCAGAAACATAAAAATTAATAGAACAAATTAGAGACCAGGATGAAAAGAATTAGTAAACTTGAGTAGTTCCAACATGCATTGAAAAGGAGTTCCAGAAGAACTGAAGAAATAATGGCTGAGAATTTGCCAGAGTTGAAGAAAGACAGGAGTCCTCAGATTCAATGTATATTCCAACCTCTGAGTAGGATTTAAAAAAAATGAATGCCCAAATGAAATTTAAAAATCTAAGAGCTGCCCAAAATGATAGATGATGGACAAAATAATGGCAATTAGACTGGCAACAAAATTTTCATTAGCAACCATAGGCGCCAAAAGACAATGTAATAATATTTTCCAAGTGCTCAGGGAAAGAAATAGTAAGCTTCAAATTTAATACACAGCTAAACATTTAATTAAGAGTAAGAGCAAAATAATGGCCTTTTTATACTTACAAAAATAAAAGAGTTACCACCCACAGATACTCATTAAAGAAATTATTAAAGAATATGTTTTGGCAAGAAGGACAGTGAAGCCAGAGTGAAGATGGACATGACTTGCACATAGATCAGATCCAATCTACGTTCCCTTACCCAGGGGAGAACTAGATTTTCCTATATCTCTTGAAGTCAGGCTTGGCCATGCGACTTGCTTTGGCCAAAGAGAACAAAAGCAAGCAAAGTGATGCCTAATTCTCTTTCATGGAGGCTTTAAGAGCCAGCTCAAGTCTACTGTACCCCTTCCCCTCTGCCCCCACCACCCACGCTCTTCAAAACGGGTGCTGCCCCTTAAGTGGCTTCAGAATGCAGGAGTTGAACCTCTAGCCAACCAGGGATGTGAGCAAGAAATAAAACTCTGTTGTTCAAGCCACTGCTTTTTAAGGTTGTTTGTTATGGCTGATACAAAGACAATCATACAAAATCAGAGAGATTACAAAAATTGATCAAATATGCTTGAAAATTGAATTAAAAATCAATTATAAAAATGCTAAATTTTAATGAACATCTAAATCTCTAGGTAACAATGTGGAGTATGTTCAAAAGAGAGTTTAAAATATTCTAGAAGACAATAGAAACACAGAATAATCTTAAGCTTTGTTTAAAAATGTATAGAGACATACACATGTTTACAATTTAAGGATTCTTACCAGAAGAATAGAAAGGCAATTTATAGCTTTCAAACAGCAAGGTAGAGAAAGTAGAATATTGAAAACTCACTCAATTCAAGTGAAATTTGGAGAAGAAAAATGTAAAGAAAATGATAATAAACAGAAATTATAAAAGAATGTGGCAGAAATACATCAAAATATTAAAATCACAATAAAAGGAAAGGAGTAAAGTTACATATTAAAAGAATCCCACTGGATCAAACAATCTAACCAGATTGCATGTTTTTAAGTCCGGTCATTTGCTGCTTTATAAAGAATATACCTAAACAAAGCAAAACAAAAAAAATGAAAGATGCACTAAATGAACAATAATTGTTGTGGCTGAATTGAATCTCCTTCCTCCCAATTTATGTGTTGTACCCTCACCCCTAGAACCTCAGAACATGACAGTATTTAGAAATAGGCTCTAAAAAGAGTTAATTAAGTTAAAATGAGGTCCTTTGAGTGGGCCCTAATCCAGTATTACCAACATCCCTATAAGAAGAGGAAATTTGCACTCAGACAGGTACAGAAGAAGTGTGGGACACAGGAAGAAGATGCCAGAGGATTGTCTACAAACCAAGGGAGGCCCCAGAAGAAGCCAGCCTGGCTGACACCTCGCTCTCTGACGTCAAGCCTCCAGACTGTGAGAAAACTAATTTCTGTGTTTAAGCCACCCAGGCTGAGGTACATTGTTATACAATAGCACCCCTAGCAAGCTAATACACTGACCAAACACACACAGAGACAAAACTGGTGTGGCAATCTAACATCAGACCAAAATAAAACTCAAGTCAAAACACATGAATAGCATTACAGTGGAATACCAACCACAAAAAAGGGCCAACCCACCAAGACACAAAGTCATTCTCCCGTGAACCCTCTCCAGTCAAGCTATGGTTTCTACTTCTCAAAAAAAAAAAAAAAAAAGAACTCTCTTGTAAGTGTTATCAAAGACTTTCATGTTATCAAAAACCAATGGTCAGTTTCCAGTCATCATTCTGAATATCTCTCCTTTCCTCTAAGCAGCACCATACTCTTCACTCTCTCTTCCTGGCCCTTCTGATTTCCCCAAACTTACACACTACTCATGGGGCTGAGGGCTCAAGCCTCCAGTGTCTTCTCTTCTCCATCTACAAGCTCACAGCAGAGACTGCTCTTGCCTCCTCAGAACAGCCGCAGAGGCTGCAGGCAGGATGCGGGTGGTGCTGGTGTTCTTCAGTCCCTAAACCATATCTGACTCTGCGAACCCGTGGACTGCAGCACGCCAGGCTTCCCTGTCCTTCACCATCTCCTGGAGTCTGCTCAAACTCATGTCCATTGAATGGATGATGCCATCCAACCATCTCATCCTCTGTTGCCCACTTCTCCTCTTGCCCTCAATCTTTCCCAGCATCAGGGTCTTTCCCAATGAGTCAGCTCTTCACATCAGGTGGCCAAAGTATTGGGGTAGAGTTAATTGTATTAAAGTTCCCTGTGATGCAGGGCAGAGAGACAGGGGGTCCGGGAGTAGATATGCAAGCAACCAGACAAACAACTGACAATAACGAATAGGCTGCTGCTGCTAAGTCGCTTCAGTCGTGTCCAACTCTGTGCGACCCCATGGACTGCAGCCTACCAGGCTTCTCCGTCCATGGGATTCTCCAGGCAATAACACTGGAGTGGGTTGCCATTTCACCAGGCTAGTACTCTGAGGACAAGCTCTTCACTTTTACCCCATACCTGATCTTCCCAAGTCTTCCCCCTCTCACTAAATGTGATCTCATTCACCCAATTGCTTAGGCGTAACTCTTAGAAACCATCCTTGATTCCTGTCTTGCTAGTCTGTCTAACGTTCAGTTCATCAGCAAATAGTGGGCCACATTTCCAAAACACATTCCAAATCCTCCCACTTCTACCAGTTCATGCCTCTTCCCTGGACTGTCATCTTAGCTTCCTTACTGCTCTCCTTCCCTCTTGTTTCAATAAGTTAGTTCCCTTACAGGTGACACAGGTACCCATTCAAAGGGCAAGTCATGTCCTGTCACTCTGGCCCTCTTGCCATTCTTCAAACACATGAGCTGTGCTCCCTCAGCATACCATACTCCCTCCTCAGGGCCTTTCTGCTTCTGCCTGGAATGACTGTCCCTGGGTACTGGGTGTCTCACCTTGCTTAGTTCAGTCCTGAAGCATCACCTCCTCAGGTGCCATCTCTGACCACCTCCTGCAACAGCAGCTCCTCATGCCAACCTGTCATCTCTCTCCCCTTCCCTGCTTTATCCTCACAGCACCTGTAGCTGCCAAACCTTAGAGACTGGTGGTCTATGCTAAATTGTCTCTCACCCCACTGGTAAGCTCCGTGAAAGTAGAAATTTGGGGTGGAGGGAGTTGTTCATTATGCTAATCACAGTACTTAGAACACTGCTTGGCACATCATAATTATTCAGTAAATATTTGTTGAAAGAATGAACATAGAGGTCAGTGAGTTAATTATGATGCTGTTTGTACCAAATAACAAGAATGCACAGGGCTGTTCTCCCTTGAACCCACTGTAGTCAGCAAGGCCTTGAAATATATAAGCCAAATCTGAGAAATCATGAGAAATTAATACTTCTCAAGTTGTACCTTTCTTAGGTGAAATAAAACAGATACCTCAAATTTTAAAATAGAATAATAACAGAATATTTGAACAGCAAATTAATATGTTTTATCTATGAAATATCCTGCTGCTGCTGCTGCATCACTTCAGTCGTGTCCAACTCTGTGTGACCCCATGGACTGTAGCCTACCAGGCTTCTCCGTCCATGGGATTCTCCAGGCAAGAACACTGGAGTGGGTTGCCATTTCCTTCTCCAATGCATGAAAGTGGAAAGTGAAAGTGAAGTCACTCAGTTGTGTCTGACTCTTAGCAACCCCATGGACTGCAGCCTCCCAGGCTCCTCCATCCATGGGATTTTTCCAGGGAAGAGTACTGGAGTGGGGTGCCATTGCTTTCTCCCTGAAATATCCTATATGCCCAAAATAGAAAGTACAGGTGCTTTCAAGCCCATATTGATAAATGTGGAAGATATCTAAATCAAAAAGGAAGCCCTAATAAATTCCAATGAATACATATCATGCAGCCTGTATTCTCTGAAGACAACACAAATAAAATCAAAATCAACAGTAAAAACATAGTAAGTTGAGAAATATGTGTTTGGAAATTAAAATTGGACCTCTAAATGTTCATGGGTTGAAACAAAATCAGAAGTTACTATATCATGCTAAACAGACTACATTTCAACGCTTGCAATATGCATCTAGAATATTACTTAGAGTGAAATGTATGGTTGTCAATGAATGTGTTATAGAATAATCAACTATTTTTAAGGTGGGCATGTTAATTAACTATATGGTGGGAATCCTTTCACTATGTGTATGTATATCAAGTTACATTTTAAATATCTTGTGATTTTTGTCAATTATATCTCAGTAAAGCTGTAAAATGTAAATAAAGAAGATAATAATTAAGCATTCAAATTAAAAAACTAGGAAAAGAACGCCAGGGTACAGTATAAAAGCATATAAAGTAAAATGTAAAACGAGACATTTATGAAATAGAAACAAACAACAGGGGGACTCTATGAAATAAAAGTTTATCTTTGAGAAAATAAGATCTTAATAAGTAATATTATAATTAAAAGGACGTAATTACAGGTAGAGATGAATAAAATTACTTAAAAAATAATTTGAGTTAATTTATGCCAATAAATGGAAACTTTTCCATAAAAGTTTAATTTACAAAATTGACTGAAGAAATAGAAAACCTGAGTAAATTATTAAACCACACATCAAAAACAGTAGCAGCCAAATATTTCTTCTACTCACAAAATCTCCCTCCTCAAAATAAGGGGTATAATTTTACAGATAACGTTGAACAAACCTTCAAGAAATGTATAATCTCCACTTTCTTTTTATCTTTTGTAATATTTATTTATTTGGTATTGTCGGTTCTTAGTTACAGCATGTGTATCTAGTTCCCCGATGACCCCGGCTGTTTGCCTTGGGAGGGCAGAGTCTTTGCCGCTAGCCCACCAGGGAAGTCCTTGCTGCTAGGTGCTGCTAAGTCGCTTCAGTCATGTCCGACTCTGTGCGACCCCATAGACAGCAGCCCATCAGGCTCCTCTGTCCCTGGGATTCTCCAGGCAAGAACACTGGAGTGGGTTGCCATTTCCTTCTCCAGTGCATGAAAGTGAAAAGTGAAAGTGAAGTCACTCAGTCGTGCCCGACTCTTAGCGACCCCATGGACTGCAGCCTCCCAGGCTCCTCCGTCCATGGGATTTTCCAGGCAAGAGTACTGGAGTGGGGTGCCATTGCCTTCTCTGAGGGAAGTCCTTAATGCCACTTTAAACAACAATCATTTCAGAAAATAAAAAAGTAGGAAGGCAAGCCAATTAAGTTCATAAGGTTATTATAACATGTAATAATACATGTTATATTATTATTATTAATAAGACAGAGAACAAACACAATAGAAGAAAAGATTAAAAAAATAATAGACAATATAAAAAAGATCGATACATTTAGCTCATTAGAATTAAAAGCTTTCCTACATCGAAAGATACCACAAATAAAATCTAGTCCCAAACTAAGAGAAGATACAGATAGATAGATAGACAGACAGACAACATGTGTGTGTGTGTGTGTGTGTGTGTTAGTCGCTCAGTCATGTGAACTGTAGCCCACCAGGCTCCTCTGTGTATGGAATTCTCCAAGCAAGAATGCAGGAGTAGGTAGCCATTCCCTTATCCAGAGGATCTTCCTGACCCACATACATTGCTATTGAGCATACAAACTGGGTCCACAGCTCTAGAAATCAATATGGCAATAATTAGTAAAGGCCATATGCCTGATAATAATTCTTCGTATGTAATCCAGGTAAATTCTCTAGTATATGTGCTCAAGAAGACATGCACAAGAATAATTGTAGCTATTTTTGTTGTAGAAAGAAAAAAATTAAAAACAATGTTCATTAAGAGTAAATTGTATAAATAAATTGCAGTATATTCATACAAAGGACTTTATACAGCTATCAAGACAAATTATTAAAGGTGAATTTATCAACACAGATAAATCTCAAAAACATTAGATTGAGGGGAGGAAGGCCAGTAATAGAATATCAATATATTATCAGTCCAAAGATCAAAAAAGTACAAAACAACAGTATTTAATATTTATATGTGGTATATATGTAGTCTCAGTAATAATATAAAAACATGCATGGAAATGAAAAGGAGAAATTCAAGACAGTGCTGACATCTGGGGAGTGTCATAGTATGGAGGAGATGCACAAACAGATTTCATGCATGTATGAGATACATCTATATCTATACCTATACAGAGACACAGGGATAGAGTACTTTTATTTCTTAAGAAAAGATCCAAAGCAAATAAAGCAAAATTTTAATGTTTGTAAAGTTTCAAGATGAGAGGGTGTTTTTTATATTGCTTATCTTTATGATTTTTTTCCTGTATGTTTGGACTATTTCATAATAAAAATCAAAATAAAACAGACGGCAGGAAAAAGTTCTAAAAGAACAGAGGATGGGAAACACTTGGGGTTAAATATTTCCCTAGCCCCAAATATTTCCCATCTCTGTACTTTCAGACCTTCTCTCTGAGTTGGAGAGAAGGAAAACATATGAGAAGGTAACACCAAAAGGAAGAGCCAAACAGATAATTAAGATGAGCAGGAAACGGGCAAAAGAAATCAACTGCTGGCCAACGTGTGAGGGAATGCAAGTGTGCAGACATTATCTACCATCACACTCTCTCTTCCCCTGTTGACACCACCCACTCAGTCACTCCCTCAGGGATAGAGAGGTGGTGAGGGAATCCAGGGCTGCCTTGACCCCAGCCAGCTCACCTCTGCGCGCCTAGCTCCAAACAGGCAGATCCCTACTATTCCAGGGGACTTGAGGGGGTCAGGTTATTTACCTATCCTGAAGTAGGTGCTGTAATCTCAATGACTCCTGTAGTACAAACACTGAGAAAGGCAGGTCAGTGCTCCTAAGACAGCTTTTACCTGCAGTAGGAAGTCACTCCCTGGGCAATGCCAACTTTAAGAACCTTTTGACAATTTAGTCCTAGGAAGTAAAGCAATTTTTACTTTTAGGAGAAATTTTACTGTGAAAAGGAGAAATCACTGTGTTAAGAGAAATTACATGGTCTGCATTTTCATGCAGCATGAAGTAGAACTTACCATCTTTAACTCCAAATATTTCCCATCTCTGACTTTCCTTCTCCCCACTCACATTTGGCAAGTGTGAGGCCACCTTGACCCCTCCTTCCTTATCTTCCACATTCAGTCCTCAAGTCCTGTCAGTTCACTGCTCAGCACATCCCACGTATGTCCCCATCACTCGTCTAATTGGTCCCCATACCTGGGGTTGCTCCTCCTTAAAAGCATCCTCGCCACCACCACTGATAAAGGTTGTTCTAGCCCAGCTCTGGTCTCATTACGCTTTCCTCAGAAAGCACAAATGGTACCCCAACGGGTAAGAACCAAGCTCACACGCTCCAGTATTCGAGGCAAGCCTGCTCCGATCTGGCCCCTGATTTATCTCCTGCAGCTGTTCCTCTTGGCTCATTCCAGCATTCTGCTCCCACACTGTGCCTTGCCAAATGGTCATTCTTAAACATTCCCCGCCACTCTCCACCTCTGAACAGTTCCTTAGAAAGTTTTCTGTTTCCTCTTCCCCCATCCCCACCAAGGCCTCCAGGGTCCAGTTCAAATACTGTCCGCTTCATGGAGCATTCTCTAAAGCAAGCTCGACCCTCCTCAGGACTGACAAGAGGTGATTACAGATCACAAAGAGGTAGAGCATTATGTCCAACTCATTGCTGTATTTCCAGTCATGCTTACCACAGTACCTCGGTTTTAATAGGTGCTCAAGAACACTCACATGAAACCATGAAAACATGCATTTATATATGTACCAGCTATAACCACGTGTATTTTGATAACCACAGAATTGATATAGATCTCATCTTAACCCTGAAATTCAGCCACCTAGTAAGCCCCCAATATGTAGCTGTGTGCAATAAGGGATGACTGAGTGAATGAATGAGGGGATTTCTCTACACGTACTTTATAATTGAATGAGATATCATAGGTCACTATATACTGTCGCCAATTGCCTTATGTTCTTGGCATTATCTTTGCTCAAGATCCATGGGAGTACATTTCTAAGGTTTGAGAACAACAGATAAACATTAATTCTCTTTAATATGATTCTCAGGGAAAACATAAATGCAAGAATCTGTCTACATGGATATAAACGCACTGCACTTAATATTGCATCAATGTTAATCACATAATTTCACATTCTTCTAATTCCTTTCATTGTTTCCAAACCCTCTTGCCTGAATAGATTCCTTTGCCTTATAATGAGAACATAAACTGGTGAATACTAGCCATTTGATTCTTGTTTTTAAATCTCAGTAGCCCTCCTTAGGACTAACAGCAGCTTTCCCTGCAAAGGTCTGCTGCAGGTTATTAGGTCATTCTTGCTTGGAATATTCTGTCTTTCATTTATAATTTTCAAATTAACCCAATTATTTCTAAATGTGAGCTGAGTACCTTTAACCACACACACACACACAAAAGTATTGCTATGTGACTTATTTTGTTGTTGAAAGGAGTAGGAAATCTTGTATAAGTTGAAATTGATCATTAAATCAACACATCCTCTGTGCCCTTTACAACACCCCCTCCCAAAGGAGGCATCACTGTGCCTCCAGCACCCTCTTGCTTCTGCACATCTAACCGAGAAAATGACCATGTAAAAACAGAACTCAATATTTTAAAATGTCAATCAACCAATATTACTTCCAGTGTAATATTTTCACCACACAGCATTAAAAATATATATGCACTAAAACTTCCATCAGCTAAAAAAGAGACTAACAAAGTTTCACTCTATTTCAATAAGAGTGAGTCAATTTAAGGGCCTTTGTTGTGTCTAGAGGCAAGATTTTTCTCTTGGGTTATCACAATACCAGTGGTGTCAATCAAAGAGCCACACTCAGAGGACCAAGGGAATATGAGATGAGCTCCATCAGCGGGCTGGATTTTGGCCTGTATTTGTAAATGATTTCCTCAGCTGGGTCATCAATCACAAAGTCATCTGCATGGAGAGGACACTTCATTATTGTTCTATAGGGCTCCAATTAAGTAGGATGTAACAAACAGCTATCAAGTTGACAACTCATCCAAATATCCAGCAATTACCACAGCCCGTGACCATGAGAGGAACCAGGGCCTCTCTGCTTCCCCCCAGGTGTAGGTGAATGGGAAGGAAAGATTTACTTCAAACAGCCTTCTCAGTGTCTTGCTCCTCACCAAGAAGTCTCCTTGAAAAACAGTCACAGATCCTCAATTCAACATCTCACATAGAAGTATCGTGAGTTCACACTGATTTTAAATTCTCTATACATGCAGACAGTGAGACACTAATACAGTGACTTTCCATGCAAAAAGGATAATGTTATATTTTTGTTCACTTCCAGAGCTTCTAAGAAGCTTTAAGCATTGCTTCAGAAATTAGGGTCAAAATCAGAGTTCTCCAGTGGTTGGGGGGTAAAGAACCCACCTGTCAATGCAGGAGCTACAAGAAACACAGGTTGGATCCCTGGGTTGGGAAGATCCCATGGAGGAGGGCATGACAACCCACTCCAGTACTCTTGCCTGGAGAATCTCATGCACAGAGGAGCCTGGTGGGCTACAGTCCATATTGTTGCACAGAGTCGGACATGACCGAAGTGACCTAGCACACACACAGAGGTACAAATCATTGTAAGGACAGGTACAAATCATTGAATTGATTTTCATATTTATGCAGACATGCTTAACCTCCACTGCAAGGAAGGAGTTGCAGCACTCTTACAGGAATGATAGGTGTTTTCAGTTCTTCAGGGAGAAGAGCATAGTGGCATTTAAGCTGCCTTTGATTGACTAAGGTGATTTGATTTCCACTAATAACTCACAAGAGCTGTTAGGAAAATTGCATGGTATTTATAATTCTAATTTGTTTTACTCTGTGACTCTAGGAAACATCATTGTGGTAAATATATTGAAATGTCAGGGTTATCACTTGCCACACAAAGTTTATTTTATTTTATTTTTTCTCCCCACTGAACAAATGCCAGCAGCTTAGCCTGCTGAGCCCAAGCTTATGTGAACTAGTGATCCAGGCAGCCTTTGGCAGCTCCGAGCGGCCATTTGGCCTGCCCGAGCTGACGCTGTGTAGATTCCCTGGGACGGCCTCCAGCTTCAGGGTAGTCGGAGACTTTTCAGCGCTGCTGGGGCCCCATGTCATCCCGCAGCAGCCGGCTGCTTCCTAAGAAGCTGGCTCTTCTAGCCGCTCCAAGAGGGAAACTTGAATCCTGTTTTGGCAGCTTTGCAGCACCGTTCACTCTCTCCCTATGGCTGAAGAAACTTTTTGAAAGTGCTTGGAGCACGGGCTCAGAATCTTCATCCAGAACGACTTGGAGGAAAGCTGCCTTGAAAGTTGGGACTGACTTCTTTGGCTGGCTCTGCTGAGCGGCCAGATGCCACGTTCTTCCACGCTGTACGTGCAGATGGGGAACATGGCTCCAAGGACAGCGTCCAAGGACTGACAGCTCAGATGCACCAATAGCTTCTTCATCAACACAACTTCAGTCCTATGAGTGCAAATCTGTCGCCTGAGGTATCCTAAGGTATCCTATTCGCTCAGGAATCCTAAGCTGCTTGCTATTCATAGCTTTTTTTCTCATTCACTAGTAAGTCTGACCAGATGACACAATTATAGCATACCTCTTTCAAAGTATGTTATCATTGGCTTTGTTAGGGATCAATGTTACTTTTCCTGTGATATGGCCATCTACCAAATAAAGAAAGTAGGTGCAGTGAGAGGAGACTGGTCAACCAACCAAGGTCCACAAGCAGACCAGAATTCCAAGATGCCTCCTCCCATCAACTGAAGTTCAGCTCTTAGTTCTTCAGTTTGGGTCTGAACAACAACAAAAAATGTGTAATTCCACTTTCAGGCCTGAGTTCATATGCATTATAAGGGATGGATTATTTTAATAAGCTTGTTTCATTTTGCTTTTGATTTGGAGGGCTTACTAGTTTCAGTTTGATTTTGTTTCTTGATCGTGTATGGAACATACACACAGATCAAAACCCAATACTACAAAGCACTGATCCTATCTGCTGTGTCCCTCCTTTCCTACAGAGACAACTATTTTTATTAGTTTGGTCTTATCCTTCCATTATTTAAGTATGAGCAAAATATTTATACAGGCTTCTCTGGTGACTTAGGGAAGAATCTGCCTGCAATACAGGAGGCCTGGGTTCGATTCCTGGATCAGGAATATCCCCTGCAGAGGGGAATGGCTACCCACTCCAGTATTCTTGCCTGGAGTATCCCATGGATCTGTAATCTTATCGCACACCTTTCTTAGATATAAGACAATTAGATGTACTGTTCTGCTCTTTGGTTTTTCATTTGTCCAGGAAATCACTCCAGAGCAGTGCATACATAGATAACTCCACATTTACGTTTATAGCTGCATAGTATTCATTGTGCAATTGTACCTTAGTTTATTCATCTAAAACTTTGTTGATAGTGCATCATTCCCAGTCTTTTGAAACAAGCAATACTACAATGAAAAGCCTTGGGTATATATGTTTTCATATTTTCCAGGCAGTCTTTGGGTAGATTCCTAAAAAGAGGATTGCTAGTCAAGAGACAAGTGTATGTGATTTAGCTAGCTACTGTCTAATCCCCTCCACTGGGTTTATACCATTTTTCCCATTGCTTGCTTCCCACAAGCAATGTATGAGAATGCCTATTTCCCCTCAGACTCACTGAGAGAGAATATTTTCAACACTGTAGATTTTGGGTAGGAAAACAATGTGTTTCACCCAAGGGCTCACTTAGAAAGCAGTTTGATGATACTATTATTATTGTTATTATTAATACCAATGTTGACTCCCTTGTTCATCATTGTTCCTCATGGCTGAATAATATTCCATTGTGTCGAGTATATATGCCCCACATTCTTTATCTATTCATTCATTGATTGTTTAGCTTGTTTCCATATCTTGACTGTTGTGAACCATGCTACAGTAAACATGGGAAGGCAAATATCTCTTCAATATCCAGTTTTCATTTGCTTTGGATATACATTCAGAAGTGGGATTGTGGGATTGTATGGTAGTTCTATTTTTAATTTTTTGAAGAATCTCCATCATGGCTGTCCCCCACCCCCCGCCCCATACATTCCCACTAACCATGTACAAGCATTTCCTTTTCTCCATACTCTTGCCAACACTAGTCTTTTTGGTGGTAGCCATTCTAACAGGTGGGAGGTGATATCTCCTTGTGGTTTTGATCTGAATTTCCCTGATGATTACCACTGTTGAGCACGTTTTCATGTACCTGTTGGCCATTTGTATGTCTTCCTGGGGAAAATGTCTATTCAATTCCTCTGCCCATTTATTAATCAGATTACTTTCTCCTGTGTGATAGTTACTGTTATTGGTTATATGACTGTAGACCTGAAACAATGGTTGCAGTAACCTCTCTTGCTCATTTAGTCCACAGTCATAAATGGATGTGAAACAAAGGTACTAAGCATAGAAAGATAAGCAACCTCCTTCCATGAGATTGTCTCACTCTTATAAGTGAAATGGCAAAAAATCAAAAAGTCACTGGACAATAGTTAAGTGCTACTAGAAAATAATATACTAATTTTTTTGCTACTATCCACATATAAGAAAACCTATACAGAGATTGCTTTTATAATAGGAAAAATATATTTTAATGCTTTTAAAAGTCTTCAGAGTTGTTTGAAACTCCAGGAACTTTACATCTGAAGTCCATGAGGGCAAGGTTCATCCATCCCTGGCTATTTCTCAATTAGGACGGAAATGCTATTTACGTTGGAAGCTCACAACTCTAAGTGACTGCATCTTCTCATCCTCGAGGCAAAGAAAAAACAAATGATCACAAAGGAAAGGAAGGTTCCCTTTATCACTGCCAGACACAAGTGTCAACTCCTGTGACTACATGTTTCTGATAAGTCCTCTTATCACCTAACCACACCAATCAATTCCTGGACCTCGAAAAAATGTGGTTTCTTTTCGAGCTCTGCAAGTTCTTTCATTTCTTAAAAGTCTTGCATACAGTGTCCTGGGCTGAGTACTTGAAGAAGAAGAGAAGCTCACTGAGCACTGAGGGATAAACAATTGACCAGAGATGACCCCTAACAGAAAATATTTCTTTTACTAAAAACATTTTGAAATTCAAAACCTCTAACTCCAACATGACCAATATGGGGGTAAAGAATAAACTCAAGGCAGTTCCATGAACTGTAACGGTACTGGATATCTCCTCACCCAGTACTTGCTCCAGAATTGTGATGAACTACTCCAGATACATTTCATTTTTCATATTTCCTCCAAAACCTAAAATTCAGCTTATCTCTTGTAAAATTTAAAATATCATAATCTTTTCTCACCTCTCAAGAGAATACTTTTTGGTATAGATGTTGAGAAAAGTGTGAGCTACAGAGAGTGATTTGACAGTTGGTATATGGAAACGCCTCAAAGAATGAAGCATTTTGAAGCCTCTGGTGGCTCAGACAGTAAAGAATCTGCCTGCAAGGCAGAAGACGTGGGTTTGATCCCTCGGTGGGGAAGACCTCCTGGAGAGGGTATGGCAACTCACTCCAGTGTTCTTGCCTGGAGAATCCCATGGACAGAGGAGCCTGGTGGGTTACTGTCCATAGGGCCTCAAAGAGTTGGACACGACTGAGGGATGGACACACTCCCACTAAGTCACAAGACTGGATCAACTTCTGAAGCCAGTCTTGTTAAAATGGAACTACATTAGATCCTGTTCAACAAATTTTTCCATTAAAACTTTGATCAACAACAATGTTCCCCCATGTGTAACTAGGAAACATGATTTTACAACCTCAGTTTCTTGCTCAATTTCAACATCTATCTCGGAATATATCATGTCCCTCTGCTATCAGATTAGACACTGTTTACTTGTCACATGTTAAATGTCATTTAATATCTA
This sequence comes from Bos taurus, assembly GCF_002263795.3. Classification (NCBI taxonomy): domain Eukaryota; kingdom Metazoa; phylum Chordata; class Mammalia; order Artiodactyla; family Bovidae; genus Bos; species Bos taurus. The sequence goes on along the minus strand of NC_037351.1, from coordinate 30,918,066 downwards.
ATTTCTCTTCAGAAGGAAAGATGCACTTTTTGATTCCAAACAAAGATATATGAGAAATAGCTCCTCTTTTCTCCCAGTAGCTGTTTTTGGCTCTATTTTGGTTCAAATTTGAATCATACTTCCATTATAATGAGTTAAAAATTCACAATCAGGTGTATTTGAATTTTATTTTATATAAACCCTTCAGACCACAACTTCTAATGGATCCATGACTATAAAACCCCAATTTATAGAATTCCCTGCCTTTGAGAATCCTCATCCAGAAAATGTTACTAAATTTTGTGACTTGTGATGGTTAATTGTATATGTTAACTTAACTAGGCTAAGGCATTCTCAAATACCTGGTAGAACATTATTTCTGGGTATATCTGTGAGGGTGTTTCCAGAAGCGATTGACATGTGACTCTTTAGATTGAGTAAAGAATACCACCCTCACCAGTGCAAGTGGGCATCATCCAAAATATTGAGGGTCTTAAGAGAACAAGAAAATGAACGAATGGCAAGGTTGCTGTTTCTCTAGAGAGAGAACATCCACCTTCTCTTGCCCTTAGACATGCTGCTCTTGGCAATCAGGCCTTTGGTCTCAGGCTGAGACTTACATTAGGTTCCCTTCCCCTCCCCCAATTCTCAGGCTTTGGGGTTTGGACTGGGGCTTACACCACTGGCTCCCTTGGTTCTCAGGCTTTTGGATTCAAACTAAATTATACCACTGGCTTTTCTGGGTCTCCAGCTTATAGACACAAATCATGGAAATTCTTGGCCTCCATGTGAGCCAACTCCTATAGTAAATCTCCTCATATATATATATAGTAAATCTCCTCATATATATATACATCCTATCTGTCATGATCCACTTTGGGTAACTTGAGATTTAAAGGCTTCTCTTAGGTTTAGAAAAGGATGTTCTATTAGGAGTTGGTTAAGTGGATGTTGAGCTCAGAAAAGAATTCCGTATAGATTTGTGGGACATCAGAAAATTAGCAGTAGTTGAAGCCACAACTAGATCTAAAGTATACATTGCTATCTGTTAATAATATATCAAATTGGATCAAAATTGGTCAAATTCTTCAAATAATATTCATGCATTCATTCATTCAATAAATAGTAGCTGAATATTCAGTAAATAGTAGCTGAAGGATCTGAGTGAGGAGCTTGGGGTAAAACTGTGAAGAAGACAGTGTTCAACTTCAAGACTTGTGTATTCTGACTGGGAATTCAGATATTAAACAACTGGCTGCACAATATATTATCTAATAATATTTGAGATTTGGGCCACCAAAAAGAGATATACAACTTTTAATTGAGGGGAGGGAGGATGAAGGAGGGTTCAGAATGGGGAACACGTGTATACCTGTGGCAGATTCATGTTGATATATGGCAAAACCAATACAATATTGTAAAGTTTAAAAATAAAATAAAATAATAAATAAACAAAAAGAATCCATTTCACAACTTTTAATTGAAAAAACAGACCTAGTTCGAGGCAAAGTAGAAGATTTCATGTAAGATTCTCTGAAAAACTACTTTGTGCTAAGTTTTTAAGGTGAATTAACTGGGCAAAAAGAAAGAGAATTCTAAGTAGAAGGAATCTCATGTGCAAAGGGCCTGGGGCAGAAATAGTGCTCTAGGATATGAAAGAAAGTGATATAAGCAAAACTATCTGTAACTATTCCACATCATAAATTTGAAATAGAGAATACTTTTGGGGTATATATTAATAAATATGATCATAATATAGAAATATGAGATCCATGCCAGCTGGGGTTTTATTTAGAAATCCAAAACCCAACTGATGGGAAAAAAAAAAAAAAACAGAAAACCCACAAATATGGTTTGGAAAGAGAACAGATGAATACAAGAGTAACTTTATTGAATGCCATTAAACTCCTTCTAGCTCTGCAAAGGCAGGTTCCTAACAGAGAAGTCAGAAATCAATCACAGAGATAGACTTCAAGGTCATATCTAAATGACAATATAAATACACTACAGAAAAATATGTTTTTATTTTTATAAGCATTTAACTGAAAAATGTCCAAGGAGCACTAAAGGTCCAGAACTGAAAAAAGATCAACCCTATTTTATTACTCAGCCCTAATAGGAGATTATGCGTTCATTCTGGGTTTGTTAGCCGGGAGTCTCCCTCTGTTATTGTCACGATCTAACTCCTAATGGGGCCTGGCTATGCCATATAGATAGATTACTACCTATAGCCATTCTACAGCTATAAAAACCAAATCCAAATATTAAAATTGTATAATACCACCTAGAATAATTAGGCGTAACAGCAGCAAACATTCTCATTCCTCTTACTTCCAAGAGTGTTTTGGGCTGTTTTCTGAATTATTACTCAAGTACCAAGTCGTCTATTTCACTCATGCAATCCAAAGGAGGTGGCAGTTATACAATTAGAAGGAACCTACACATAGTCAAAAGCATTCAGAATTGTTTTATGGAAAAGACAAATATTGTCTGAAGCACTGTGTCTTGCCCTACAGTTTTTGGACACTCATGAGACCTTTCATCACACCTAATGGTTCACAAAACATTGCTTTAGCATCTTCACGCCCTAGTGATTCCATGTAGAATGGTTGCAGCTCTCTCCCACACTGCCCTGCAGGGCTACACTGGGAATCCACCAAAGACCTTCAACAGATCATACGCCAGCAAGTCACAGGTCCAGAAAGGAAAAAGATACTAGCTTAGTCCTTTACAATCAAAAGCCAAATCCAGAGCTTCTCCACAGTATCATAAAAGCAAGACCATCACATTTGTGAAAAAACCAGAGCATATTGTAATGGGATCATTAAGATCAACACTAAAGTATGTTCACAAATATCATGATAGCATTGTGGATACTAATTGCTATCTAAAAACTCCACTCCAGTCTAAGTGCTAATATTAGACAACGGTGCATTCTGTCAAATGCTGTTTGGCCCCAAACTGAAAGGTCATTAAAAATTTACTGAAAAGGATACTAGAAACACCATAGAGGACAAAAGGTGTATTTGAAGCTCCAGTCATTGTCAATGATGCCACGTCAAGTGACAAGCACCAGGGGTCTAGACATGGCAGAATGGATTTAAGGCAATGGTACAGAGCACTTTTTTTTTTTAAACATAAACACCAAGCTCAGGGCGGCCTGCCTTTGAGCTCTGTCAACCACAGTGTGATAAAGCCCTGGTGGCCCCATGCACTTCCCATCTAAGAAATGTACCTACGGATCTACATCTTATGAATATTTGATTCAGCTACAAATTTGAAAAAAAATCACTAGTTTCTGAACTATTTAATTGTGTTTGCTGAAGCCCTCAATTATTTTTCCTGTAATAAAATGAAATATATTGGGTGGGAAATGAGAGTCCAAAGAAGCAAATACCAACGCAAGTCCTAACAGCTGAGGTTCCAGCCGTGCTGATTTTCTTTACGATATAAGTGGTCTACTTGGCTGATAGTTGCAGAGACGTGGGTCAATACTGTCATTCCTGCCTGCCAGCACAGACTTCATGCATTCTGCTTTGAATTAACTTGACCACAGGCTATTTCTTGTAAGGTATAATGAAGAAATTGGCCAAAGTTCCTGCAAGAGACATAATGTTGATATGAATTCTTTAAAACACATAAACAAGCCTTGAAGACTAGAAAGGTCATGGTGAAAGAAGCAAATTTCCTTCCTTTAATATTTATGGGAAGAAAAGAATTCAAATCTGGGAAATGACTTATAAGCCTAAGCAATAGGTCAGGGACAGAATGTTGCATGTGACCACAGGGACCAAACAGGTGACTAGTCTTTGGGAAGGACTCTGAGGCGATGCTGTGAGGTATTCTGCTGTGTGTGCACGCCTATGCGTGTATGTGTGAGTGTATTGTGTGTGTGTGTTAGTCACTCAGTCATGCCCAACTTTTGTGACCCCCTGGACTGTAACCCATCAGGTTCCCCTGTCCATGGAATTCTCTAGGCAAGAATACTGGAGTGGGTTGCCAGTTCCTTCTCTAGAGTGTATTGTGTACCTGTGCTAAAATAGTGATATTAAATAATTATAACTAAAAGAACTCATTATATGCTGAAAGTTCATAGAAGAATAGTGGATTCAACACTAGAAAAAGAAAGGGCAAAAAAATAAAAAACAGCCAGAAGGTATTTCTGTGGTCATTTAAGGGTAAATTGACAAGGAAAATCCTCAGAGAATTGCAAAAGTCACTATGCAAAAGCATGGATGCCGTGCCACATGGAAGCTAAAAACAGTCTCCAGTGTTCCACCTCCTGGTATCCATGTCCTCGTGGCTCCTTCCCACCAACGTGCCACATGGATGCTAAAAACAGTCTCCAGTGTTCCACCTCCTGGTATCCATGTCCTCGTGGCTTCTTCCCAAGTACCTGTGGACTATGGCTTGCTTCTAACTAATAGAATCTGTCCAAGGTGATGGGATGTCCATGAATCCATGTGAGATTATGTTACGTAAGATTGTAATGCTCATCTCATGAGGAGAGTCACTCCCGTGTTGGCTTTGGGGAAACCGTGCTGGGAAAGCCCATGTGGCAAGGAACTGAGAGTGTTCTTCAGACGACGGGCTCTCAGTCCAGCAGCCTGCAGGGGACCGAATGCTGGGAGTGGATCCAGCCCCAGTCAAGTCTGGGGCCTGGCTGACACCTTAAGAGCACCTTTGTGAGACCCTGAACCCAAGGACACAGTTAAATTATACCCAGACTCCTATCTAGTGGAACTGTGCAATAGTAAATCTGCTGCTGCTACTGCTGCTAAGTCACTTCAGTCATGTCCGACTCTGTGCAACCCCATAGACGGCAGCCCACCAGGCTCCCCCGTCCCTGGGATTCTCCAGGCAAGAACACTGGAGTGGGTTGCCATTTCCTTCTCCAATGCATGAAAGTAAAAAGTAAAAGTGAGGTCGCTCAGTTGTGTCTGAGTCTTCGCGACCCCCTGGACTGTAACCCGCCAGGCTCCTCTGTCCATAGGGATTCTCCAGGCAAGAATACTGGAGTGGGTTGCCATGCCCTCCTCCAGGGCATCTTCTGAACCCAGGGATCAAACCCAGGTCTCCTGCATGGCAGGTGGATTCTTTACCAGCTGAGCCACCAGGGAAGCCTAAGAATACTGGAGTGGGAAGCCTAACCCTTCTCCAGGGATCTTCCCAACCCAGGAGTCTAACTGGGGTCTCCTACATTGCAGTTGAATTCTTTACCAGCTGAGCTACTAGGGAAGCCCTGCAAATGGCTACCTTTGTGGAAATCGTTATGCAACGACAAAAAACTGATGATGGACACCAAGAGCTTTAAGTAGGCTCTTTCATTCCAAAGGGCTCCTCTTCTTTACCATGCTGCTACTGCTGCTAAGTCACTTCAGTCATGTCCGACTCTGTGTGACCCCATGAATCACAGCATGCCAGGCCTCCCTGTCTATGACCATCCCCTGGAGTTCACTCAGACTCACGTCCATCGAGTCAGTGATGCCATCCAGCCATCTCATCCTCTCTCGTCCCCTTTTCCTCCTGCCCCCAATCCCTCCCAGCATCAGAGTCTTTTCCAATGAGTCAACTCTTTGCATGAGGTGGCCAAAGTACTGGAGTTTCAGCTTTAGCATCATTCCTGACAAAGAACACCCAGGGCTGATCTCCTTTAGAATGGACTGGTTGGATCTCCTTGCAGTCCAAGGGACTCTCAAGAGTCTTCTCCAACACCACAGTTCAGAAGCATCAATTCTTTGGCGCTCAGCCTTCTTCACAGTCCAACTCTCACATCCATACATGACCACAGGAAAAACCATAGCCTTGACTAGACGGACCTTTGTTGGCAAAGTAATGTCTCTGCTTTTGAATATGCTATCTAGGTTGGTCATAACTTTCCTTCCAAGGAGTAAATGTCTTTTAATTTCATGGCTGCAGTCACCATCTGCAGTGATTTTGGAGCCCCCAAAAATAAAGTCTGACACTGTTTCCACTGTTTCCCCATCTCTTTCCCAATAGAGAACCAAATTTATGCCAAGGTGTCATGGAGAGGAATGATGTGATACATAGAAGAAGTAGCAGCACTGGTACTTGGGATATCCATTTACCCTCTAAGGAAGATGAATTCTGACTTTCTAAAGAAGTGGCAACAATCTGTAATCCATGGAACACACAGATATGCCCGCAAATGGGAGTAATTAGCTCTGGTACATTAGAAGGAGTTTGGGAATCAGACAGATTCAGGCTAAAATGCCAGTTTTACTCTTTACTAGGTTGGACAATATACTGAGCCTCAGTTTTCTCATTCAAACAACTGAAATAATCAAACCAACTCCAAAAAATGTTGAGAAAGTGAATAAGAGACAACACTAGGATGAAGGATTGTAAATAATCAATAAACACTCTTTCCCCCTTTTTTAATGCCATAAGATTAGCACATCTTAGATTTTAGAAGGGAATTTTTTTTAATCTGAGAAAGTGCCACAGTGAAAGAAGATATGGCCTAAGAAGTACTGGAGACACTAAAAATGGAAGTCTGGCTATACAATTGTAAATAATGTTAACAAAGGGGAAACATCTCCAGAAATCCAGGCAGCTGTTTAGAGTATCATCTAATATGTTCAATTTTTATAAAGTATGTGAATGAAAAAGAAGGAAAGTTGCATAATCAATGATTCAGAGGAGAAAGAAAAGGGAGAGGAGATAATGAAACCACACAAAGAATGTCACCAAGTTCACAGGCCATAAGTTAGCTCTGACTGGTGAAGATACCCCCAAAAAAGCTTTTATTGTGTGCCATAGTTGAAACATAAAAGAAACAGTGTCTTTGTTTGGAAAGATGGCGCAATATCATCAGGTGTTAAAAATAAAACAACAGTTTTACTTTGCAATCATCTTCCCTAAAGAGGGTGATCATCAACAGAAATGTTGAGAATAAGCATAATTAAGACACACCCAGAAAGTATGAGTGTGGAGATGACAGAAAAAGTGTACTTGAACTCAGTAAATACTCCCAGATAAGAGTGTGCAAATACAATTGGAGAGGCAGTGTTAGTAATTGTTGGAAAATCCTGTAGAACCAGAGAGACCAAAAAACTACAAGTAGGCGAAAGTTTTAATTTCTAAATAGCAAACACTTCAGAATACATCTTGATACTGAGTCCCAAGTAAATTCTCTAATGGATAATTAATAGATGGTTTGTAAGCACTTTGAGAGGAAAAGATTATCACTAGGAGCCAAAATGGGTTCACTCAGAGGACATAAAGCCAAACAAATTTCATTTATTTTCTAACAAAGTTACTGAATTGGTAAATGAGAAGATATTGGAGGCATACGTATGGTGTGTGAAACTGAGAATTGAAAGGATTATTTTATGTTTAGCCTAGAGAAAAGGACTTGAGGGAAATACTGTCTTAAGTTTTAGAGACCATGGGGTCATATCATCAAGCATGGCTATATCCTTCAGGCTTCCTAGGTGGTGCTAGTGGTAAAGAACCTGTCTGCCAATGCAGCAGACAGAAGAGATGCGAGTTTGAGCCCTGGGTCAGGAAGATCCCCTGAGGAGGAGGGCATGGAAACCCACTCCAATATTCTTGCCTGGAGAAACCTATGGACAGAGGATCCTGGAGGGCTACAGTCCAGAACACACATGCACACACCCTTCACTGTCAGCTAGATGACCCTCAGAAAAGCTCTCTCAGATCACTCAGGCTCAGATCTGACATGCTCCTAAACATCGCTGTAACACACCTATATTTCCACTGTCATAGTACTTGTTAGAATGCATTATGATTATTTGCTTAAGTGCCTGCCCTTTCAGTGGAGTTTAAGATCCCTCAAGGCAAGGACCAATTCTGTGTTTTTCATTGGTTTATCTCAGGGGCCTAGCATGGCACCAGATAAATGATGGATACTCTATTAATACTTGTAAGCAGAATGAGTGAGAAATTAAATGAATGAAAAATATGTATATGTCATAGAGGCATATTTTTCATCTCAATATAAGGAAGAACTTTCTTATACTTGGGAATCTTTAAGATTCCTTTAAAAATCATAAACTCCTTATACAGAAAGTGTCCAGGAATAACCTGAAAAACCAAACATCCATATGGTATTGTATACAGTGGAATGGAAGTTCAATTAGATGACCTCTAAACTCCCTTTTGACTCTAGACTCAAAGCCACATCACCTTTGACTATAAAATAAAGTCGATCCCCAAGAAAAATCAAGACCCACAGCCCCAAAACTTCAAAAGCAAAATAGACATGCTAAATAGTTATCTCCTATGGACTGATTTTGTTCTCCTGGTGTCTCCTATCTGATCTAGAGCAGGGCTTTGCTCAAATTGATGGTTAACACATTCTTCATAAATAAATGGTTATAATAAGTGCAGATTGTTTCTGAAATGAAAAGAATGATTACGATATTCAGCCTAACTCCCTTGTTCCACAGAGAGGAAAGTGAAAGTGAAGTTGCTCAGTCGTGTTTGACTCTTTGCGACCCCATGGACTGTAGCCTACCAGGCTACTCTGTCCATGGGATTTTCAAGACAAGAGTACTGGAGCGGGTCGCCTTTTCCTTCTCCAGGGGATCTTCCCAACCCAGGGATTGAAGCCAGGTCTCTGGCATTGTAGGCAGACACTTTTACCGCCTGAGCCACCAGGGAAGTCCCTTGTGAGCTTCCCTTGTGGCTTATCTGGTAAAAAAAAAAAAAAAAAAATTGCCTGCAGTGTGGGAGACCTGGGTTCGATCCCTGGGTTGGGAAGATCCCCTCCTGGAGAAGGAAAAGGCAACCCACTCCAAAATTCTGGCCTGGAGAATTTCATGGACTGTATAGTCCATGGGGTCCCAAAGAGTCGGACACAACCAAGTGACTTTCACGTTCCACAGAGAGGAAGTGCAATGCTAAAGGTTTTGGTGACCTCTCAAAAGTCACAAAGCTCTTGGGGGCAGAGCTTAGACTTGAACCAGTTTACTGCTATTTTCACATTCTAAGTTGCCTTGAAACTCTTTGCAGAAAAGAATGAAGACAAGAAACTCTGGATCTCTTGTCTATTTAGGGACACCATAAGCATCTCTATAGGTAGAAAAGGGGTCGAGTCATCACTGTAATAAGTTAAGACAAATGTGGGACGGAACCAAAAGAGGCAACACACAGAACCAGAGGAAAAGTAAGGTACCTTTCATCTCGTTCACTGACCATCTGTCATCACATTTGCCGAGTTATGAAAAGACAAAACAGTAGTAGCAGTAGCAGTAGTAATGTCATATTTCAAGGCTCTGTGGCAATACTTAACCCAAGATCATAATCCTAACTGCACTTGTATAATTAAAGGTCTGAGCCAACTCATTAAAACTCAATGTCTGATTCTACAACAGTAGACAAGAAACAATTTCTTGGTTACCTGGGTCAATAAGAATATAAATATAGGTGATAAGGGGAAATTTTTGGCCCATTTCTCTGACATATATATGGCATCCACGTTGACAATTTTGGAGGCCTTTCTTTTTTCCACTTACATTTTTTTTAATATTGATCTAAATCACAACTGGTGCGCTGTAGTCCATGGGGTCACAAAGAGTCGGACACAACCGAGCGACTGAACTGAACTGAAATCACCACAAAATTGCCAAAGCACCATGAGATTTTACATTCTATGGCTACAGTCCATGGGTCTAGAATCAGTAGAAAAGATACCCAGTGATATATCCTAGGATGACAGGCACTTTGTATTCTTTTGTTGAAGTAGTTGATGAAATGACAGTTAAGCTACTGCATTTGGCCATTCAAAGGGTATTCATTGAATGCCCGCTGCTCGGTAGCTGCTTTTATTACATACGCACAAGGAGTAGGGCCCCCTCCAGATAACCAAGTACTAAGCAGTGTGGTAGAAGCTTCATCAGAAAGACGTCAGGTTCTATGGGAGTCCAAACGAGGGACACCTAGCTCAGCCTGGGGAAAGGGGGCTTGCCAGAGGAGGTAATGCAGGAAGTGGATCTTAAAGTAAAATAGAAGTCAGCGGGATGGATGAGCCAGCAGTTTTTCAATAGCATTTGCATATCAGGAACTGCAAATGATCTGGTGTGGCTGAAGTCTGAGGTGCACGTGAAGGAGGGGCTTCAATCACTCTGGTCATGTTGCCGTCAGTGGGGACAGATGCCAGGACTGCTCCCTCCTCTGTAACCTACTGACATTGCCTTCTTTCAGGTTGGCAGCGCCTCTCTCTGGAGGTGTTCTAATAACTTTCTGACTGCTCTCCTTTCTGCCGATCTTTGTTACCACTATTCAATTCATCTTCCACATTTCAAAAGGCTTAGCTTTCCAAAACACAAATCTGATCATGATATGCTTCAATTTCATCTTTGCTTATGAGACAAAATCCAAGTTTCTTAGAGCAGCACACTGAGACTTCACATTCCAGCCCCTTGCCCCTTTCACGTGTCCTCCTGCCTCTTCTCTCCTCACAACTTAAAATGCAGTAACACAAAAGTACTCAACAAATCCTCCCATGCCATGCCCCTTCCCACTTCTGACCTCTGTGCCCAGAATTTCCTCAGCCTAGAAGTCCTTTTCATGGAAAGAGTCCAACTCACCTTTCAAGATGCTCTTCAGGAAAGCCCTTCCCACCAGATTTAGGCAGTTATTCCTCCATCTTCTTGTGGTCCCTTGCACATATCTCAACTATATCAATTTGCACATTATATTGAGTTTCTTTCTATGTGACCTCCCCATCCAGGGGATTAACCGTATCTCAGTTCTATTTGCTTTGCCATTACCCTTCAGAATTAGCTGGTGCCTAGGAAACAACAGGTACTCAGTGTTGAATAAATAGATGAGTCACTGTTTCCTCATATTAAAATGTAAAGCCTTCATTACTTCAGCTTTTTATTAAGACCAGTCATCACTGATGTGAAAAATATCTCACCGCCCCCCTGCCCCGCCTTCTATGCACACCTCATAAGGTACTGGCCTACGTTTCAGCTGCTGTTTATTCCAAACCACTCTTTCCCAAAGCAACAAATAGGCTTCCCATCCTGTAAGGATTCACACACAGAGCACAACACCCTACTAGTAAACAGTTACAAATACCTTTGTTAGAAATAAGCTGATGAAATTTGAGTGTGAAAATGAAATTTACTAATTTGTAGGCACATCTTGCAATGTTAACACAAACACAAAAAGCTGCCTTGACACAAAGACCTAAATGTGACTTCCTCCTGCCCTGGGACCAATTAATGTGTGTCAACAGGAGAACCACGAGGAGTCTTCACACGGCTGTTCCCCAGGGGAGAAGGGAATGGCAACCCACTCCAGTATTCTTGCCTGGAGAATCCCAGGGACAGAGGAGCCTGGTGGGCTGCCGTCTATGGGGTCGCACAGAGTTGGACACGACTGAAGCAACTTAGCAGCAGCAGGAAGGATAGGGGCACTTGCTTATTTTGTGGGGGAATCAGCGGGAAGAGCCCACCCTGGAGTCTGCTGGTCATGTCTATTCCTTCATGAAAACTGGCCCACGACCCTTCTATCATCAAAAGGAACATATGTTCTAAGAGGGGAGCATTTACACATGATTTGTCATAAAAGTTCTAAAGTTCAAATCTTAATCTCAAGGTTCTTTATCAGCATGTGAAAAGCACTTAGAGGCACTGATTGTCCAAAAGACCAATGGCCTCTGTAAAAGGTAGAAGCAATATTGTGCAAAAAAAAAAAAATCATATATATTTATATGCATATATATATATATATGTATATACAAACTTAATGTACTATTTGAAGGTAATCAACTTTTCCACAATTATTTTACGGTCACAGATTTTGTGTTGATGCTGGCTAATTAGCCAGGTATGAATTATATATGTATATTTTAAGTAAGTGTGTATGCATATTAAAGGGCTTTTTCCTCCATTTCATTGTGAAGCAAATCATTTGATGTGGCTGTTCATGGAGCTCTAATACACATCAAAAAGCAATCAACAAACTCTTTGAGTACATCAAGCAGGATAATTTAGATGGTTTTTAATCATGATTATGAAAATATAATTAGGTGGTTTCATGTTTGTTGTTGAGTATATGTAGGAGAAAGTGATTCTCCAAATAGAAAATGTGGGCAATATTACACAGAAGCCTCAAGAGAATGGTGAGCGTGAGGCACAAGCATGCATGCACACACACACACACACACATCACTGCCGCTTTCTTCAACGTATCAACAGCTTTCTTACTTTAAAAGAATATCATTTCTTTCAAGGTGCCAAAAGAAGTCTTATTTAATAAACTGATGACATAGAAGTAGTTTAGAAAAATGCCTCCCTCTAATGTCACCATAAACTTTAGCTGTGGCCTGCAATTTAAAACAAGTCCTCTCTGTCATGGACCCAACAGAAAAGGGTGAGAAGGGGCTCATGAGTGCTCGAGCAGCTCATGAGTCATTAGTGACTGCTGGGAGTAGGCACAGTCATGGATCGGCACAGCTAAATGATTGTTCACTTGTGGCCTTTTCTAATCCATTTGAAATACTCCTGATATTTATCTATCTCCAATCCCCTGGTTTTAAAGTTGAAAGGATCTATAAGTTCTCGTGCCAGAGGATGAATCACACTCTTGGTAAACCACTGCCTCACATCAGCCTACACAGGCATCTCCACCTTGGCCAGGAGAGGAGACAAGAGGGACTCTGTTCCGCCTCTCCCAGACAGTCTCCATTCCCCCAGAGCTCCCTGATTAACTCTCCCCAGCCACATCTTATTTTTTCCCCTGTGCAGCCACAGTTGATTACGGGCTCCATTAGAAAAATCCATCTTTCCTAGTCCATCTCAGAAATCATGTACAAGAGCCTGGGGTTGCACTTGGAAGTAATTTGGTCACCAGCAAGCAGGCCCCTTTTGCTGAGAAATTCAAAGAGTTGCAACACCATGACTTTAACGAAGCCACAATTAGAGTGGCTTTCTTCCAGCACCATGTGTAATCTGTTCTACCAGGAAAAAAATGAAGTTACTGTCTGTGCACACAATTTTAGCATTTCTGGTTTTTATGCCACCTTACTTACAAGAAACTCCCAGCTGTTATAATTTGTCTCATCCATCCCTCTCTTGTAGAACCAGCCTTTGTTCCTTTTTTTCAGTGCCAGGGACTTGCTGCGTTTCACCTGATGTGATTTGTCCAGGCATTAATAATGCATCTTCAAGATGCAAGATGCATGAATTCCTTTAGTAACAGATCTGCTGGCAAAGGAATGTATTGTATTGTGTGGCTTGCTGCAAAAAGGAAAGACAAGAGGACAAAGGGAAGGTCATCAGTCTCAAGAGTGAGCAGTATTGATGATATTAGAACACCATTTCCACCAGATCCTAATAAGGGCATGCTGAGGACTCTGAATATCAGACCAACAACTCCCTAAAATAAAAAGACTTTTGCCAAATCTGCAATTTGTCTGTATAGTGGACCAAGGGACTTCCCTGGTGTCTCAGTCAGTAAAGAATCCTCCTGCAATGCAGGAGACATGGGTTCAATCCCTGGGTCAGGAAGATCCCCTGGAGAAGGCAATGGCAACCCACTGCCGTATTCTTGCCTGGAAAATCCTATGGACAGAGGAGCCTGGAGAGCTACAGTCCATGGGGTTGCAAGAGATGGACGCAGCTTAGTGACTAAGCCACCACCACCAGGGGTCCAAGAGTTGCATATACACACAGATGACAGTTGAAGAAGTCCAGGGTATCTGGTAGTCTCATATGTCATGTGGTATACATCAAGGGAAATTTCCTATACACAGTTCCTGATTCCCGCTTTGGACCTCTGGGCACACTCCAGTCATCTTCCCAGTGGCCTTGATAGAATTATTGTTATTGTTACTCTATGAATTTTTTATCATCTTGCATTTGTGAAGAGCTTGTATTTTCAAGCTGCTTTGTAATCATTAATAAGTTGTTTCTCACAATTGTCCTGAAAAGTAGGACAAGGATTCTTTCCTCAATGTAACAGTTAAGAGAAAGTAAGCGTAGATGGGTTCCAATACAAGAAATTCACAGAGGATGCACTTTCCAAAGTCGGAATAAGGATACATTTAGAGGGCCACTCCATCTCCTCAACCAAATAGCTACCTCTGGAATGGTAATGTGAACAATTTAAAGCAGAGTGTGGGACCCAATTAGAAATAATCAGGTGCTTAGAGGACATAGCCATAAACTCTGCAGAAAACAACATAGCTTCAAGTGATTGGATTTTGAACTCAAGGCTAGCTTATACCAGCTGGTTGCAGCATGTTGGATTTTCTTAAGAAACAATAAATTTACTATGCAACATTGAAATCCAAAAGTTCAGCCCCAGAAACAGTAACTCATGCAGATGATCATTTAACTTCCTGTTTCTCTGAGGATTCCTGACAAGATCTGTCAATATGTAAACAAACCATGGGGCTTCCCTGGTGACTCAGTTTGTAAAAAATCCACCTGCTAATTCAGGAGACCCACGTTCGATCCCTGGGTCAGGAAGATCCCTTGCAGAAGGGAATGGCAACCCACTCCAGTATTCTTGCCTGGAAAATCCCATGGACAGAGGAGACTGCCAGGTGATAGTTCATGGAGTCTCAAAGAGTCGGACATGACTGAGTGACCAAGAAAAATAAAAAAAAGAACCACACTCTCCATATGGTCATTAGCGTAGGTTCACCTGCCTCTATGCCCATTCTCACCACTTCCAGCACCAGCCCCCACCACACCAAAAAAAAAAAAAATCTCATTTAATCAATAACATTTGCTTTCAGGGCAGCTCTCCTTTACTGCTGTTCCATCTCTGTCTGGGTTACCATAGCAACTATTCTCAGAGCAGTGTGATACCCAGTTTATACATTTCAACCCTGTCACATGACTGACTACCTGCTTCTACTTTAATCATTGCTAGAGGGGACACTCAAAAAGTGGCTGCTTCCTGCTTCCTGTTGCAGCCCACCAAACCACCAGCATGGTTTGCATTTCTTTCCACAGCCTAAAAAACACATGTTAATTGTGCTGACTTCCAAGGCAAAGAGAACGAAGACTATAGTGGTGGATGAGGGACCCCTAACTGCTAGAACTGCTAGAATTAGCGGAGCCTTCCAGGCCTTCTCAGCCAAATTCTTCTTTTTCCCTATAGAGATGCGCTCAGATGTAGCAGGCCCCTTTTTTTAAGACCTTAATTGCAGAATAAAAGATGTTTTCAACCTCATCCAAGCCTGAGATCCATCATCCAGCAGCCCCATGACCTCGAAACACTCATCTCCATTCATGTAGCCATTTTGCAGGCCCCCTGCAAGGCAAGGCCTGGAACTTGGGACTCTCAGGAGCCTCCCCTGTTACAACTTTGAGGGGTCCGTTTAAATCACATTATAAACCTAATGAAACACAGCTAATGAAGCACAGATGTCCTATCGGATTGGAGCTCTGACTCCCTGTAAAAAGACCAGTAAAAATAAATGAAAGGAGCCTTGTATCCATGGAAATGGGCAGCTCACGTGTTAATCCTTTCCCCTCACCCATCTATGAGTTCATTACCATCTCTAATTTCAGGCCTTCTGAAAGCACTGTGGCTTCGGGGTCAGTCATTTCCTAGAAACTCATGACAGACTGGACTTGAACATCCTTGGCTTGGCCTCTTTGTTCAGAGCATTGAGAAAGTAAGTAGGTGTTTGCTGCTAATCAGCTGCTCAGGCTCCTGGTTACTTTTTTGCTTCCCTGGTGGCTCAGATGGTAAAGAATTTGCCTACAATGCAGGACACCTGGGTTCAATCCCTGGGTTGAGGAGATCCCCTGGAAAAAGAAACGGCTACCCACACCAGTATTTTTGCCTGGAGAATTCCATAGACAGAGGAGCCTGGAGGACTACAGTCCATGGAGTTGCATAGAGTCAAACACGAATGAGAAACTAACATTGGGCTTCCCTTGTGGCTCAGCTGGTAAAGAATCCACCTGCAACGCGGGAGACCTGGGTTCAATCCCTGGGTTGGGAAGATCCCCTGGAGAAGGGAAAAACTACCCATTCCAATATTCTGGCCTGGAGAATCCCATGGACCGTATAGTCCATGGGGTCTTGATGAGTGAGACACGTCTGAGCAACTTTCACTTTCACTCTTTGAATTGGTGAGATGCAGCTAGAGCCCTGTGCTCTCCTGGGACCTAGAAGCAGGCCTTTCATGGACTGACTTCCATGTCTGTTGAGAATAACACACAGGAATTGGATCAGAGTGATCTGATAGCAAAGAGCTCTCCATCACAGCATCGATTATGCCCAGCATTTGTTTCTCCTGTAGATTAAAATATTAATATTCCTTCATCGGACAGACATGCTTTCATCCATTATTATAGTAGCTATTACTGTTAGACAAGGTCATGAAGGAAAATAATACAAGGGGGGAATTTTGTTGGAAAATAGGGTTGGATGAAATCCAGATTTCAAAGTACTCCCTGGGGTAACAGGTATAGGCAGGACACTTAGGAAGAGCTGAGACGCATCACAAGGGCATCAGCTGCCCAGGGATCAGAGAATCCATGAGAAGAGAGGACATAGTATAGAAGGAAGAAGAAAGGGAATACAGAGCATCTTTGAAAACAAAACTTGCCTTCCTCACATTTCAGCTTAAAAATAACTAAGCAGCTTCTTCGAGGTACATAACAGGAGATAAGATGCCCTCTCTGCCAATCAGAAGTTGTGTTTTTTTTTCTTTTAGATTTTTATTACTAGGTAATTTCATTTTCTCTGTTAGATATTTGCTTACAGAAAAAAATGTTGGTGTTGGAGCCATAGTGTTTCTCTCAGGGACATCCTTTGGGGACAACTCTCCACATGGGCTTCCCCGGTGGTTCAGACGGTAAAGAATCCACCTGCCAATCCAGGAGACCTGGGTTCAATCCCTGGGTTGGAACGATCCCCTGGAGAAGAGAATGGCAATCCACTCCAGTATTCTTGCCTGGGAAAGGCATTGACAGAGGAGTCATGGGCAATTGTCCAAGGGGTCAGACACGACTGAGTGACTAAGCAAACATTATTTTTTAGGTTTATAATTTTAAATTCTTAAATTTTCAAAGATGTCTTCTGAAGGAAAAAATTTAAATTCTCAGTTTAAAAACATATATCTGAGTGTCAATAATACCTTGCATTAAAGAGCCCCCTCTAGAGAAACTGATTATATGTCTCTGTCACTTCATCAGTGCTGGGAACTGAAGATAAGAGATGTTATAGATGAGGAAACTGAGACAGAGCATGACAGAGAGATGCTCCTGGGCCATGCATTAGTCTGAGCAATAGAACTGAGGCTCTGGTCAATAAACTTCAGGTCTCAAGTAAGAAAGCATTACAAACTCTAGATGTTTTTTCAAAACAATTTTGTCTACCCTAATAGCTGAAAAATGAATGCTTTATAAAAATGGTCCAAGAAATTAAAGCTTAGGCTTGTGATTATTACAGTGATTTGTCAGCGGTAGTGTATGATTTTTGGAACAGGACCAGCTGTATTAACAAGAGGATAAGAGCGCTGCTCATTTTTCATTTGCCTAATATAGATATCCTTGCCTGGCCCAAGAAAGAGCGAAAAAATAAGTGATAAAGCATCAGTGATGTAGCAACATAAGCCGCTTCACAGAAAATGATTTAAGCCTTTCACTGCCCACTAACATGAGAGATCTCTACCCCAGATTTATGTGATGAACTGTCTGAACTGTCAGAAACAGAAATAACCCTGAGCAAAAAAAAAAAAAGGAAAAGTTATGTGAGCAGCTAAGACCATTCACCTACTCTCTACTGTCTGAGTCAGGACCTCAGAGGGGTAAAACGTGTCACAAAACTCAACCCAGTGACCTATATGTTGACAGGAACACTGTTGAAAGGGCCAACTGCTTACCATGACAAAGTGTGAGATGTGCTTCGATCAACAGCCTGTTGCTCCAGTACTTTCTTCTTGCTGTTAAGACAAAGTCGTTACATTTGAGCAATAAACTCAGTTACTAGACAAACGCAGGCAGACAGCTGTCCTAGCGTACTTCGTTCAGCTGTCCTAGCGTACTTCGTTCTTCGGCTAGCACTGTTTCCTTTCTTGTCAGCTATCTTCTTTCCTTCTTTGGCGTTTTATTCAACCCACCCCTCTCACACTTAGTCACACATTTCAGACAAAGTATCTTAGTTCAAATTCGTACAACATCTTAAATATTTAAGATGCTTAAAATTTTCCCTCCACCATTTCCAAAGTGAAATAGGGACCAAAGTGTTCTTTATAAGCAAGGGTGAGTACTTGTTGACATTGTAAACTGAGAGATCAGCAACGTTTTTGGCAGAGTAGATGCTTTGAAGTGACGGATTATCTTAAGTTCCAGAAGTCTCAGAATTAACTTTTGCTATCACCGATGGCCCCAGCCAGAGGGCAGGTGTGTGACATGGAGGAGACAGGCCAGGAGTTGAAACCCTCAGCCTAGGGTTATTATCCTTTGTTCTTAACCTTCTCTCCAAAGTTAACAACATTTTTCTTCTTGGTGAAAGTCTACAAAGACGGTAATACCTGGCATTTTGAAATAAAGTCCTCAGGAGTATGTCTTAAGCTAATAGCTCTGCATATTAACATAAACAGAGGGATGCAATTCCTTTCTGTAAAGAAAGTGTGTTTCAAAGCACTTTGATTTAACTTTGCTCGTGTATGTCCCCATGATCCTACGAGGGAAAGAAGGCATTTTACAGATGAGCTACCAGAGCTAAGCAGAACTCGACAGCCTGCGGAAAGCTGGGGGCAGAGTCAGACCAGACCCCAGCTCTCCCACTGCCTCTTCCCTGCTCTGCTCTGTGCTGCCACTTTTTTCTAGAATCAGAAACTCAGAAAATAAGTCAGTCTTATACTTTGATTCAGTGGTTCTATTTCTTCGGAAAAAGCATGACTAATATATAACAAGTACATAATTAAAAGAGCAGTTTCCACAAAACTGTATCTTGAAAATGTCCTGCTTTATTCTTGCACTAGGAATTAAATGATCTCTTTCTCTACTAAAAAGTTATAAGTAAATGTTTATACTCAAATAATGTTAACACTTTAACTGAATAATTATTCAAGTCCTTGTATCACCAAATAAGTCCTGGACCAGGGACTCTAAGGTTTGGTCCTCTTCTAGTACTGGGTGACCTTTAGGTATCGATTTTGCCCTTTTTAAAATAAAGAGATTAAATCAGTTTATTTCTTCTAGGTCTAGACTTTGTGAATCTGAAATTTTTTAGGATGCTAAGATTTTGTTGTAAATGCCATATCAATACTGAACCTGCCTCATTTTCCCCAATAAGAAAGAACAAGCAGAGCTTTCACTTCTGCTCCTGCCAAAGCTCCCTGCAGAACATAGAGGAATGAGAGGAGGTTCGTGCCTGCTAAGTCGCTTCAGTCATGTCTGCCTCTTTCCAACCCCGTGGACTGTAGCCCATCAGGCTCCTCTGTCTATGGGATTCTCCAGGCAAGAATACTGGAATGGGTTGCCATGCCCTCCTCCAGGGGATCTTTCCAACCCAGGAATTGAGCCTGTGTCTCTTATGTCTCCTAGCACTAGAAGAGGGGTTTCTTACCACTAGCGCCACCTGGGAAGAGGTTCATGGTCCTATGATATTTATTCTGAAAACCCATAAGCCCCAAAGGGAAACTGTCCAGAGCAGGACTGGAAAGCAACAGGTCCCAGAAAATGAGAGGAAATTTGCCCAGCCAGCCCCCTTCCCTCAGAGTGTGACTATGCGTCTTCCTAAGGAGTCCACAGACCCCTCCCTGTCAGCAACCCAGTGACCTCTGGTCTCTATGCAAAGACTGTCCTTCTGGACAAAGGGCTGTGAAAAGAAAGTGAATCTGCTCAGCCTGGCCCCAGGAAGAAGTTCCCCAGACACAGAGTCCAGAAAAAAATTATGCCCACCACCTACCATCTCATAGGAATAATAATGAGAGAAAGAATGAATTAGTCACCAAAGAGTGCTTGAAATCCTATACCTCCAAGAACACTACCTAATAGTCTGGTGATGATGATGGTTGTGATGGTATACTCCATGGTAACAGCAATAGATATCAACCAATATTCACATGACAAATCAATGAAAGTATTCTATTAAGCAAAACTACTAAAATATATTTGGCAAAGCAATTACCTCCATTCTCATGTTTGCCTTGATAAATTCACTCTGAACCACCATCTTGAGACTATTCCTAAGAAAAATACATGTAAATACATTATCTTGTTCATTTCTTTTAAGAATTAATTTATTAACAAATTTGCTGATTACTCTTTATATTATTCCAGGCACTGTGTAAAGAACGAAAGAAGGCAAGTCAAAAAGACACAGTTATCAGTCCTCAGAGGCCATACAGTCTAGGAGGACTGACATCAGCAGTGACATAAGTGTTAGGAAAATAACACCACAAAGTACAGTGACAGCCTAGGAGAAGAGAACTTTGGTAGAGATTCCTTTGAGAGAGGAAAAATGAAAAAAAATAACTTGCCATTTAAAAAATAAACTAACTTTAAGCTTATTACTAGTAAATGACTTAAAGGGAAAAAAATCATGATTATGAAGAAAAGACCCTTAATATGGACTTGGAAATATGCAGATGTCAGAGTCTGGCATCTTTAGAGTGGCAGGTGTACAGAAGAGATGCTGTAATACAGTACCGAGATACCAAGGAAAACTTGAGTTTCAGTCATTCTGATTACATTTACACAGGAAAATCCTTTTCTTTCTCCAAGGCACTTATGTGCTTCATGTGAGCTGGAAATTGGCAGAACATGTACAGCATCCCACAGTGTGTTCCGTCACCTTTGAGCAGTCCACTTCTGTGGAGACAGGTGGAGGGTGGGATGCCAGACGGACTCTACAGTGGAAACGTGCTTATAACTCCAAACTTGCGCAGTCTTAAGCACACAGACAACCCTGCCACACCCTGACATCTGAGCCCCATCAACATTACTTGGAGCGGTCAAAGGTGTCTGAGTACAGCACTGTCATTGCTTAGATGGTGCAGGATTTCTGGCCATGCATTGGGAAATCTTGGCGGTTAAGGTTTTACCCACAATTCCACCTCAGTCCTGATGCCATGACGATGCCCATCATGGCCATCCTCACCCAGTGCCTATCGTTCATTTTCCCTTTCTCCTGCCACACATGTCCTTTCTTCTACCCAAAAGGCAAGTTGTCCAGCCACATTTTCAACTGAGGTCTGGGAACGTGCACCCTCTACTGTTATTGTCTTGTTTTGTGTTCATATGGTCTCTCTCATAGCTCTTCTTACTTTCTTTTTCATCCTGCTTCCCTTGTACTTTAAGTTTCTATTCTTCCTTTCTCTTTCTTTCCATAGAACTGTACCAAAAAACAACATTCTTTGCAGACCTATTCTTCATTCTTTAAGCCACCACATCATCTACTGTCTGTCCATATTCCTTGATATAAACAAGAAAGGAAATTTCTCCAATTAAGTCATAACGAATCTAAAAATCTGTGTATACATGATCAAACTGAGTTAAGGAAGAAGCAAAATAAAACCTCTTCCATTTAAGCTAAGGACAGGACAAGTAATTCTGCCATCAATTATGACCATGATACTGGTAGTCCTGGCCAATACAAGAAGTACAGAAAAGAAATTAGTTGGGAAAATGGAAAGAAACTCCTACAAAACTAATTATCTGTGTATGATGTGATTATCTATCCAGAAATCTAAAATAATCAACTGGAAAACTATTGTGACTAATATAAGAGAAACCACTAGCATCTTTACTTGTCAATAATATCCACTTTGAAAATGTAGTAGACAGAGGATCATATCATGATAACATCAAAGCACTAAGATTAGCCTGATAATAAATGTGATAAAGGATTCAGTAGTTTGCATGTAACTGTGCTGTGCTTAGTCGCTCAGTCGTGTTCAATTCTTTGTGACCATATGGACTGTAGCCTGCCAGGCTCCTCTGTCCATGGGGATTCTCTAGGCAAAAATACCAGAGGGGGTTGCCATGTGCTCCTCCAGGGAATCGTCCCAACCCAGGGATCGAATCCAGGTCTCCTTCATTACAGGCAGATTCTTTACCATCTGAGCCACCAGGGAAGCCCAAGAATACTGGAGTGCGTAGCCTATCCCTTCTCCAGGGGAACTTCCCAAACCAGGAATCAAACGGGGGCCTCATACATTGCAGTCAAATTCTTTACCAGTTGAGCTACCAGAGAAGTCCCTTTGTATGTAATAATTCTCTCCAAATTAATATATATTAAAAATAATCTGAAAAAACAACATACTGAGTGTAAAGTTCTTATAAAGGAAAATATGATAATTGAATATTTAAAATACACAAGGTAAGGAAAAAATTAAATGTGAATTTGCATGACCAAATATTAAATATACCATATAGTTATTGAATATTTACCTATCAGAGAGTTTTAAAATATCAAATGGATTAATAAGACCAACATTGCCAAGAGTGTATAGGAATAGTAACTCTCCTACTCAATTATTCGGGATGTCTATTGTGTAGTATTTTTAGAGGGCCATTTAGCACTGTCCATCAAGCTTACAAGGACATATCCTTTGACCAACAATTCCATTTCTGTCCCCTAGAAATACTTAGAAATCTGCTCAGAGACATACAAAGAGAAAAACTGAAAATAGCCTGTATGTCCATCAGTAAGGGGATGATTAACAAAAGTTAAACATCCAATCATGAATTGAATGTAGTAACAAAAATAATGAATTATAGCTATGAGAATTGATATGGAATCTAAAACAGAGAGCCAGGAGGAAATTGCTATATAACATGGAGTTCAACCCAGTACTGTGTAACAACTTAGAGGGGTGGGCTAGGACAGAGGGTTGGAGGCAGGTTCAGAAGTGAAGGGACTCATGTACACTTATGACTGATTCTCATTGTTGTATGGCAGAAATAAACACAACATTTTAAAGCAATTATCCTCCAATTAAACATAAATATTTAAAAATTAATTTTAAAAGAGAAAAAACAGAACTGATCTGGGAAGATCCATAAGACATATCATGAAGTGGAAAAAGCAATTCATCAGGTAATGTGTATACACTGATCTCATACAAATATGTATATATTTCGTATTCATTTATTCACTCAACAACTGAAAAATTAGCACCTACTGAATTATTTTAGTTAATAGAGACAAAGTGGTGGCCAGATAGACAAAGGCTCCTAAAGCTGACTTTCAATTGGGCAGGCAAGCAATAAATAAGAAAACCAATAAAAAACCAAGATGACTCTGATGATGAATTACTTTTCTGTCATTTCCATAACAAATAACCACACACTTAGAGGCTCAAACAACACAAATTTATTATCTCCCAGTTTCTTTCAGTTTTAGGATAGAGGCCTCCATTTTCTTGCTGCCTATTATCTGAGGGCTGTTCCCAGATTCTAGAAGCCACTTGCATTCGCTCTTTGGCTGTTCCTCACGTGAAAGTGTTCGTCACTCAGTCGTGTCTGATTCTTTGAGACCCCTTGGCCTGTTGCCCGCCAGGCTTCTCTGTCCATGGGATTCTCCAGAAAACAATACTGCAGTGGGCAGCCATTCCCTTCTCCAGTGGATATTCTCGACTCAGGGATGGAACCCGGGTCTCCTGCATTGCAGGCAGATTCTTTACCATCTGAGCCTAAAGCTACATCCACAATAGAAACATAGATGGATAGGGAAAGGTGGGAGTTAACTGAGATCCTGTCATCAGAGAAGGCCTCCCTGAAGAAATGGCATCTGAACTGAAGGAGCCAGCTGTGTGACCACCTGGGGACAGAGCATTTCAGGTATATATTATATTTAAATATACAGAAACAGACATAGAAAGCTATATATCAAACTGTTTACCAGCTACCTCCTGAAAGGAATGGAATTCAAGGGAGGGATAAGATAACAGATTCTACTCATTAATGTCTTTCTGTTTGTGAATGTTTGGCTTGCATAATTTTAAAAAATTATGTTTCTAACAACTTCGAAACAAAAAAAGAAAAACATCTTTTTCTTGGGCCCCATTGAATCAAAGAGAGTTTAAGATTTAGATACTGGTGAAAATTAAACATACTATGAATTTTGACACACACTATAGAAAGTAATCTAAAGCTGAAACACCAATACTTTGGCCACCTCATGCGAAGAGTTGACTCACTGGAAAAGACTCTGATGCTGGGAGGGACTAGGGGAAGGAGGAGAAGGGGACGACAGAGGATGAGATGGCTGGATGGCATCACCAACTCGATGGACATGAGTTTGAGTGAACTCCGGGAGTTGGTGATAAACAGGAAGGCCTGGTGTGCTACAATTCACGGGGTCACAAAGAGTCGGACACAACTGAGCGACTGAACTGAACTGAACTGATAGAAAGTAATAAAATCTTGGTGTGGATTCTATGAAAGAATCAGTTCTAGAAACGGGGTAATAAATCCATGCCCTTCCACTTGTGAGCCTTTAAGGAGGGTGCGTTGGCCAATCAGACATTTTCACCCCTCAGCAACTGTGGATATTTCCAGCTGTAACCTCACTCCTCTGCTTCTAAGTCCTAGCTTGGTGCACATTTGCAGAGTTCCCACCTTACCCATCTTACCTACCACACCTTGTTTCATGTGTTTTTCCAAGGAGAACACTATAGTGTTCTGAGCATCTCTCAGATGAAGGAGAGCAGAAGAAAAGTTACTTGAGGCTGCAGGAAACGCAGTCCTTCTATTCAAGAAATGAGGAAGAGATCTCAGGACAACACACAGGGGTTCCTATTGGAGAATGAGAGTGGAGGGACCACACGAAGCAGCAGAAGAAGGGCTCTCCCGGGATACAGGAAAGCAAAACTTCCAGCAATTTGGTATAGTTTCAAGATCCTAGGATGCAACCACAGAAAATAGACTTCTCGGAATGTGTCTTGGAGGGGAAGGGTACATGCATGTGCAAACATGATAATCAAAATTACCACTCCTTTGGAGCAAAGATATTACACGGCTAAGTCGCTTCAGTCGTGTCTGACTCTGTGCAACCCCATAGACAGCAGCCCACCAGGTTCCCCGGTCCCTGGGATTCTCCAGGCAAGAACACTGGAGTGGGTTGCCATTGCCTTCTCCAATGCATGAAAGTGAAAAGTGAAAGTGAAGTCGTTCAGTCGTGTCCGACTCTTAGCGACCCCATGGACTGCAGCCCACCAGGCTCCTCCGTCCATGGGGTTTTCCAGTCAAGAGTACTGGAGTGGGGTGCCACCGCCTTCTCCAGATTTTACACTGAAAGGCAGTAAAACACAAAAAATGGCTACAGCTACAAGCTATGGGGTTCATATTTATCTGCTCATCACATATATTTCTTTTTCAGGCACCCTGCCTATGAATGGCAGGAATTCTTTGAGTAAGTTGTTTACAGTAGTCTAGGAGACTCTTCTATCTGAATATGCGTCATCACCTCAAGAGTGACAAATCCAAAACTGAACACGTCATTGTCTGCTCACAAGTATTTTCTCCTCCCAGCCCTTCCTGACTCAGATAGGAATACCCTTCTTTTCCTCATCACTCAGGCTTGGGGAGTTAGGGTCATTCTTAACTCATCCCTCACCTTCAACTTGTCATCCCCTTCAAATCCTTCTCAGCAGTAGGTGAAGTATGGATTGTACATAAATAAAGATAACATTTAATCATTGAACATTAAATACATCATCAACAGTCAGATCAGTCTTTTCCTCTCTGTTCCCACTGTCATTCCCTTGGTTCAGGATTTTATCCCCGAAACGTTTATCTGAAGCATTTTCCCAGTAGCCTCCTCCACCCACTGCCTATCATCTCAGTCCAACCTTCCTATATTTCTTCAGCTGGTGAGCCCAAACACAGCCATTATCATTCAGTGACCAAATTATGTTTCTGAGCCCTTTTCATGTTTTACTGGGTGTTTAAAAGGAGGAAGTAGGACTTTCACAATGTATCCCGTCCTAAGTCTTTCTGATGCACAGGACTGCATGGACATATCCACACGTTGGTCCTCCATTCCTGGATGTACAGAGCCTCTTCCACTCAAATGCAGAGGTGGAGGTAATGCCTTCCTCCACGGGTCCTTGGGAGGGGCCCTGAACAATTCAGTGTCAGCAGCTTCTGAGCACCGCAAATGCAGGGCTAGTTCCCTAGTACTGCCTTTCCTCCCAGGAAAGGTGGCCCAGCAGGACTGAGAACTGACCGCCTGACCTCTCTGCAGCTCAGAGACAGAGTGAAGTGCAAAACGAGACAAAACCACAGTCACCACAGTAGGGAGAGAACAACTTGCGTTTGTGCAGTGAGCACAGATACTTTCTTCTAGCCTTAAAGTGACAGGAGAGAGAGAGGAAGGAAAGAAGGAAAGAAAGCAGGAAGGGAGCGGGGAGGGAGGGAAGGGGGAGAAGTACAGCTATGCCCACACGCAAAAGTCTACCTTCCCAAATTAAACCTTACTCTTCTATTTATGTCTTCTTGCAACAGATAATTTTCAAGTATCTACTTTGTGCCAAGCACTAAACAGAACAGACAGGAGCACCCGCCTCTAGGAGTTTAAGTGTGGGGAAAAAAGATGATTTTTAAAAACCCAACAAAGGTACCACCTCAGACCTGTCAGAAAGGCCATTATTAAAAAGTCTACAAATAACAAATGCTGGAGAAGGTGTGGAGAAAAGGGAACCCTTTTACATTGTTGGTGGGAATGTAAGTTGGGCGGCCACTATGGAGAACAATATGGAGGTTCCCCAGAAAACTAAACATAAAATTACCATATGATCCAGCAATCCCACTCCGGGGAGTATACCTGGACAAAACCATAATTCAAAAAGTTACATGCACCCCCATGTTCATAGCAGCCCTATTTGCAAAAGCCAAAGCATGGAAGCAACCTAACTGTCCACTGACAGAGGAATGGGTAAAGAAGATATGGTGCATATTTACAGTGGAATACTACACAGCCATAAAAAAGAACTGAACAATGCCATTTGTAGCAACATGGATGCAACTAAAGATGATCATATTAAGTGAAATAAGTCAGAAAGAGAGAAACAAATACCATATCTAGAATTTAAAATAAGACACAAATGCACCTAGGTGCAAAACAGAAACGGACTCATAGACAACAGATTTGTAGCTGCCAAGGGGAGACGGGGGAAGAGGGGTGGGCTGGGAGTTTGGGGTTGTTAGATGCAAACTATTACACTTATAATGGATAAACAACAAAGTCCTAATATATAGCACAGGGAAGGATATTCAGTATCCTGTGATTAAAGTATAACGGGAAAGAATACAACAAAAGAATGTGTATGTGTGTTTAACTGAGTCATTTTGCTGTACAGCAGAAAGTGGCACAATATTGTAAATTAACTATACTTCATTTTTTTAAAAAATTGAGAAATAAATCAACGAAAATAAGCAAGGTCAGGTCAGTCAGTGGCAAATTTATGAAAAAACTGAATTCTCCCTGTGGGGTGCTTGTATCTAAATTTCCTCATTTTATAAGGATTATAAAGTCCTATTGGATTAGCCCTACACACACACATCCTGAGTAAAACCTCACCTTAACTAATTATATCTGCAATGACTCTAGTTAAGGAGGTACATTCAGCTACAGTGGGGGACAAGATTTACCCCTAAAGGTCTGACTAAATCTTTACAGAGCAGGGCTGTTTTCCTCTGTCTCCCCCACATCACATAATAAATGAATGAATACTTGTTGATGGCTGATTAATGGTACATTTTACAATGTGCGTGTTACTGTGTTTGTGTTAAGGTAGTTTGAGATTTATTTGTGTGCTAGCAACAGATCTCACGCTTAGCAGATAGGAACGTCTTCAATTGTTTCAGGGTCTGATATGATTAGTAACTGTTCCCGGAGACCATGTGGAAAAAAATAGCTGGCATCTAACGAGGAGCCAGCCCCCTTTGTCTGCCGGCCTGCCTCCCAGAGGCAGCAGAGCCGAGGAGCTCAGACACAGCTGGCGGAGGTTACGTTTGTTGAAGATCCGAGAAGAGAGCACAGTGAAAGTACAGTAGCAAGAATGCATCCAGCCAGGCCTCAAGGCAGTTCATCCTCCTCGCCCAGCCTGGGGACACACAGCTGCCCCGTCCAGCCTCAGAGGGGCAGATTCCCCCACTTCAGAAAAGCAGCCCTGGGCTGCAAAATGGAAACCTGGCCAGCAAGGAAGCAGCTGGTCTTGGCAAACAGAAAACAATGCCCCAGGCAAAAACAAAGCAGGAGGGAGCCTGGAAGAGCTTCATTCTGAGGAACCACTCCCTCCCTAAACCAATTCTTTAATCCAACATAAAATTCAATGCCTATTTGAGAAAATACGATGGCAAATTCCTTCGATCTAAATTCTTTGTGATTTGAAATTCCTAGAAAGTTTACTTCTTCCTTTTCTAATAATTTGCTCCAATAGAATAATTCTCATGGTGGCTGGCTATTTTGCTATCCACTCTTCTTTTTCAGTGTAATACAATCACAAGATCTTGTGTAATTTCATGAAGATTTGTGTGACCCAGAATTGCATTTTTAAGTGTCATTTACTGTTGTCCTATCTTTTTATCTCATGAAATAAGCTATTCATGACAAGTTACTTTTCATTGTTGAAAATTATATTTATGTATACACATATACATACAACAATCTTTTATGAAATATGTGCTTAATTCATTTATTAGTTTCCCACTGTGTAAGAAGAACTCGTGAGCCTAAAACCAGCTGTGAATAATGTGTCTTTCAATAAGAAAAGTAATTCCACAGATACAGACAAAACAAGGTCAGGTGAAATTTTCAAAGAATAATGTAGTTATAGTTAGGTTAGAGAGGCTAAACCAGAAAATTTATCATTCTTACAATAATAGCTAGAATTGATTATAGTATTTCTAATACATGATAGGCTGGGTTAAATGTTTTGTGCCTACCTTGTCTTCGTAACAATATGTGACTTGCCTATGATCACAACTGTTTGAGAGCTGAGATTCAGACCCTAGTTTGTCTAACTACAAACCCTACACTTAGTCACATATACCGCAAAGATAAAAATAGAGAAAAAGTCAAAAAAACAATCAAAACACTAACTGTCAAAGATTAAGTGCTATAGGAAAAATATCACTAGTATATTCTTTTAGAGAGTTGATTTCTAAAAAGAACTGTAAAAAAATAGAAACCACGTTATAGAGGGTAAACTGAGGCATAGAATTTGTAGACACAGCTTTTTAGAGCTTACTCCAAAACACAACTGCATCAAAAGTATCATTTTGCAGTATTTTTGAAGGTAGATTCTAGAAGCACTGGAGACTTATAATGATAAAAATTACAAGATAACCTTTTATGCAACAGACTTATTGAATACAACATTATGTTAGTGATGCTATTCTAAGAAGAACTAGTCATGCTGGGCTAAATTTTCTAAGAATGCAATTTAAGCCCACAGTAAGGTATATTATAAAATGAATGGAATACCGTGGTTCAAACACAGCCCCCCGAATGGTCCATCTGTGGACCTTATCTCACCGATTCTCATTAAACAGTGATTTCATTTCTCTGCATCATCACAAGCTCCACTCCTGGGCAGTCGCTCAGCTGCCTGGCTAGTCTCACAACACATGCAAATATGAATTAAAGGCGGCCGCGCCACAAGGCAGAGGAGAGTTTGCTGATACCCTTCCCAGTGTGAAGCACGGGGCCCAGCCATCACAGATGGGAAAAAGAAATTGGTGGTCCCAGCAGGCCTCCCTTTTATCGCCCCCTGCGGCCTCCTCTGGAGCGTGGCGGTCACACACACGCGCATGACACACGTGTGCACACACACACATCCGCACGCTCACACACACAGATCTAAACCACTTCACCTGCCCTCCTCGTCTCACGTGCTAGAAGGTTAAAGAGGTGTTTGGATGCTGTGAAAATGAAATCCCAAAGCCTTTTCAGATACCTTGTCACTAACTCATGACTCCCCAGCAAGACGTGTAAAAGAAGGTATGTTTTCCTCATTAGACATCTGGGGAAATTGAAGTGGGACATTTAATAATTCGTCTGGAGCTGGGAGGAGAATCAAAGACAGAAAACAGAAGTGGAATTTTTCTGTCCTCTGACCTCCTGTAACAGGCAGTTTGCACCTTTCTTCAGGCTGCACTCATTTCTGCAGAATGGTCTGGTTATTTGTAAATGCATCTTTTCCGCCTTACACAGCATTAGCTCCTCAGGATGAGATATGATTTCTGGTTTGTTTTTGCCTTCTCACCACAGCACAGCTCTCTCCAGGGAAACTGTGGGAACTCCACCTGTGTGTATGGATTGGAATAAGAGGAAACAGGATACAAACAGAGAAGTTGAGTGGAAATGGTGACAGTGGCTGTCGGCTGGGGCAATGCCTGGGCATTGATGGCTTTTCTTTATGGTACTCATGTCTTCCACCAGCTCTGTCTACTGTTAGTCACTGTGAACAGAGGCCAGAGAGCACACGCTTGAGAAAGAAAATACACTCAACGGTGGTTATAAAAGAGCAGAGTTGAAGAGGAGGAGCCTGAGATGAGAAGCAATGGTCTCTCCCCATCTACCGCATGTGAGGTGGCAAGCGGCCCCTGGTAGGACTCACCCTTGGGTTCCTGGTGCCCTAAAGCCCTAAACACGCCTTACAAAAATGGTGTTGGTCCCAAGGAAACTTCACAGGGAGTCACACACCCACTGGCTGAGAGCAGCCTGCCCCTGGTCCATGTGGAGATCTGAGTCTGTCTTGAACTAACCAAAAATAGTCAAAGTCTGTTGTTGTTGTAGCTGTTGTTGAGTCACTAAATCATGTCCGACTCATTTGTGAACACATGGACTGTAACCCACCAGGCACCTCTATTCACAGGATTCTCCAGACAAAAATACTGGAGTGGGTTGCCATTTCCTCCTCTGGAGGATCTTCCCAACCCAGGGATCAAACAATATCTCCAGCACTGTCAGATGGATTCTTTACCATTGAGCCACCAGGAAAGCCACCGTCAAAGTCTACAGGTGTTTATCATTCTCTGCTCAAGGCCAGGACAGCAAGTATCAACTGCCGGCC
This sequence comes from Bos taurus, assembly GCF_002263795.3. Lineage (NCBI taxonomy): Eukaryota > Metazoa > Chordata > Mammalia > Artiodactyla > Bovidae > Bos > Bos taurus. The sequence goes on along the minus strand of NC_037351.1, from coordinate 30,887,084 downwards.
ATGCAGGGAACCATCTCGGACCTTTCAGCCCAGTCAAGCTGAAGATGATCCAGCATCACCCCACCTGGAGCAGAATATCCCAGGAGAGCCCAAACATCCCACAGAATCACAATAATAAAATGGCAGCTAAAGTCACAGTTTTGGAGTGCCCTGTTTTACAGCAATAGATAACCAGAACACTGAGCCCAATGCCAAAATGAGACAAGATTTTGTGAGGGAAAGGGGGCAGTGTCTTGTAAGGAGGGGTGAGTATACTTTGCATGCGGAATTGTTTGAATTATTAGAGGTAAAATGTAGACTAAGATAACTACTCTTCAAACATGGTCCCACGTGAGCCATGCCTCCAATGTTTAAGACCTTAGGTATTATGTTGTACCTTCCACAGTGAATATGTGACCAATGGTGAATGTGGTAAAAATCATGCATCGTGACTTCTGAAGTTATAAGAAACCTTGCAGCTTCTACTCTGCAAGGAGCTACCCACTGTGTAACAAGTCTTACTATCCCAAGAGTCCCATGACAAGGAGAGGTCCCATGGTCCTCAGCTCTGCCAGGCCTCCTAGATGAGGTATGAGGAATGAGGAAGCATGGGGGGTTTTCTGGCCCCGTCAAGACTTTAAATGACTCCAGATTCAACTATGTCTGACTTCCATCACATGAAACATCCCAAGCAAGAACCCCTCAGCCTAGCCAACCAACAGAACTTGAAGAGATGATATGAAATTGTTCTCAACCCAATAAGTCTGGATTGGTTCCTTTTTTATTATTATTTGTTTTGGCCACCCTGCACCACATGTGGGATCTTAGTTCCCTGACCAGAGATGAAACCCAAATCCCCTCCATTGAAAGTGTGGAGTCTTAACTGCTGGACCAACAGGGAGGTCCCCTGGGTTGGTTTCTTTACAAGCAATAGGTAACTGAAAAATTAGGTATGTACAACATAAATATTCCAAACCTTCTGGTTCTTTTGTGCACAAACAACTTCTTCTACTGGTGACAAATGAAAAATCTGACACACCCTATGACCAAAATGTCAAAACAGATCATTTCTATAAGGGTCATAGGAAGAAAAAAAAAAGTGGAGAGAATGACATCCTCAGTCAGTCAGTTCAGTCGCTCAGTCATTCTCATACATCAAAAGAACTTCTGACATTGTGAGCTATTTCTAGGATAGCAGTGAAAATGGGGCAACTAAAGGTTTAGGTTAAAGAACAAGTGATCCAAAAGGACTTGGAGCTGGCGTGGACATGGGGGAGCCAGCACTAAATGAGGATGAAATGATTGCACCGTAGACTCCAAGTGCTCACCATGGCCCACTTACAAGAAATTTCCCCCAGATGCCTCTCAGATTACAAACCCAGCAAATCGTGCTGCATCAAAGAAGTTCCTAAATTATGTAGAAGTCTAGATGATATCAGAAAGCTGAACTAAAGGGATCGCTATGGAAAAATAGTTGCTAGGCGGTGTAAGGAAAGGAAGTAAGCTTAGCAGCCATGGCCATCAGTGCGGGAAATGGGGTCTTGAGCCTTCCTAGCTCTCCACCTGGCAGAGCTTCCTCGCCAGCCAAACACTGGTACTATCGTACATTGCCATTTCTTGTTACACATCCTCTCTCACTTGGGTGCCTGGGTCTTCTCTCACTGACACCCACGTATCATCTATGTTCGCAGACATTTCTGATATCAGCAGTACATATCCAGTCCAGTAAAAGTACTTTTCTATAAACGTAAATACATGATTTGATTCTGTAACTTTGCATAGTGTCATAGTTAAAAGGCAGGCTCTAGTTGTCACACCACCCTCAAATTGAAACCATGCTCTGACACTGACTAGCTATGAGAATGTGGATAAGTTATTTCACTTCCCTGAACCTCAGTTTCCCCATTGTTAGAATGGGTATAACAATGGTGCCTAGAAAATGGGATAATGACTGAGTCTATTTAATGCATGAAAAGTGCTTGGAACATTGAACATACTCAAATATCAAGGATTATATTATCCTCGAGAAATGATATGGTTTTTTCCCCCTTCTTCTCCCTCTTCCTAGGATTTGTACATACAGAACTAAAATGGCTGAAGGAGACAAAGACACTCTTCAGCTTAAACTCCTCACAGGATGGTTAGCTGTGGTCTGGAAGAAATTTTATTATTTTACAAGTACTTTAGCATCCCAACTCTGTGAAGGTACCTTTCCATTTTCCCTTCACCCAACCACCCTCAGCCTCCTGAGAGGTAATAAGGAGGCAAAGAGAGCAGGAGAACTGACCAGCACAAGAGAGACTCTGGGGGTGGAGAAACAAGGAGAGGATGAGCAGCACAGAAGAAGGTCCTGGGATGGATGGGGGAGAAGACAGAGAGTCAAATAAGAAGCCCCTCTACTCCATGATTAGAGAGCTGGACTGGGGACTCTGCCAATGAGGCAACTGGTTGGAGGCAAAATCAGTAGGACAGAGCAGACAAGCCACCCAAATCTCTAGCTGCCCTGGAAAGCTCCAAAATAGTTCAGAAGTTATTATTTAAATCCCCAAATATGAGACATCTGGGTCTTACAATGGCTAACAGCAAGACCAAGGGCATACTGCACACATCTTGCTCATGGAGATAGTACGTTGCTATATTTTCTACATAGAGTAAAGCACAGCACAGAAAAACTCTTTTCCAGACTACAAATCCTAATTTGAAGGAGAACCAGGAAATACTTTCACTAGCCGTATAGGCCCCAGCAAAGAAACATTCCTAAAGCACTCTCTTCTGCAGCCTCCTGGTGCCCAGTTAAGCCAATAGCATTCTTAGGAGCCACCTTCTCTCATCCATGCCAGCCCAGTGTTCTCAGTCATTCCCACCACCCAGCCTCAGGCCACGCACACCTGGGGAAACCCTGTCTGATAGGAGCAGTGGAGAAGCTGTGGACACAGACGCCTCCTCAGTTGCCAGCTGTTGCTCGTCACAACTGTTGTGAACACGTTCTGTGGTTTTCCTCTGCTCCCTTGGTTTAGAATCAATGGATTAGGCAACACAAGCTGCCATAACAAAATACCATAGACTGGAGTGGCTTAACAACAGAAATTCATTTTCTCACAGTTGTAGAGGCTAAAAGTCCCAGATAAAGCATCAGCCTCTTCAATTCCTAGCGTGAACTCTCTTTCTGACTTGCAGATGGCACCTTCTTACAGGATCTTCACAGGACAGAGAGAAATATCTGTTTCTCTTCATCTTATGAAATCACAATCCTATCAGATCAGGGCCCCACTATCTTCACCTAATTTTCCTCCGAAAAACCCCATGTCCAGTTACAGTGGCACCGGGTAATGCGACACGTGAATTTGAGAGGGCGCAAAGTCTATTCCATAGCACTCAGTTTGGCAGGATGTCTGCCTTTTCCTCAGCCCCTTTCTCTGGCCCTTCCCATGATGTATCCATGCCTCCTTGCCTCTCTAGGGTGCTAGGCCCTCGACCACCAAAAAAGCAAAGAGAGAAATTGAAGACTGTTTATCAATAAAGTTAGAGTCTTGGGACAATTGTTTGACATCACCAAGGACTTCCACATTTTGTTTCAGTTGACTTTCTCGACAGGTGTTCTTAACCTCTTTTTCTAAATGAAGAAACTAAGAGCAAGAGAGGTTGAAAGCTTTGGCCAAGCTAAACAGCCAGCAAGTAGCAGAGTTGAACTCAGGCTACATCTGCTGGAGACCAATGTCTAGATAATCCACAAAGTGGCATCTATGAAATTAAAAGATGCTTGCTTCTGGAAGAAAAGCTATAATGAACCTAGACCCTATTATACAGAGTGAAGTGAGAGAGAAAGAGAAAGATAAATATCATATTCTAATGCACATATACAGAATCTAGAAAAATGGTTCTGAAGAATTTATTTAGAGGGAAGCAATGAAGAAACAGACATAGAGAACAGACTTATAGACATGAGAGGGGAGAAGAGGGTGAGATGTATGGAAAGGGAAACTTACATTACCATAGGGCTGTGTAGGGCCACCCAAGATGGAAGGGTCATGGTTGAGAGTTCTGACAAAATGTGGTCCACTGGAGAAGGGAATGGCAAACCACTTCAGTATTCTTGCCTTGAGAACCCCATGAACAGCATGAAAAGGCAAAAAGATAGGACACAGAAAGATGAACTCCCCAGGTTGGTAGGTTACCAATATGCTACTGGAGATAAGTGGAGAAATAACTCCAGAAAGAAGGAAGGGAAAGAGCCAAAGCAAAAACAACACCCAGTTGTGGATGTGACTGGTGATAGAAGTGAGGTCCGATGCTGTAAAGAGCAATATTGCATAGGAACCTGGAATATTAGGTCCATGAATCAAGGCAAACTGGAAGTGGACAAACAGGAGATGGCAGGAGTGAACATCGACATTCTAGGAATCAGCGAACTAAATGGACTGGAATGGGTGAATTTAACTCAGATGAGCATTATATCTACTACTGTGAGCAGGAATCCCTTAGAAGAAACGGAGTAGCCATCATGGTCAACAAAAGAGTCCGAAATGCAGTACTTGCATGCAATCTCAAAAATGACGGAATGATCTCTTTTCATTTCCAAGGCAAACCATTCATATCATGGTAATCCAAGTCTATGCCCCAACCAGTCATGATGAAGAAACTGATGTTGAATGGTTATATGAAGACCTACAAGACCTTCTAGAACTAATACCCAAAAAAGTTGTCCTTTTCATTATAGGGGACTGGAATGCAAAAGTAGGAAGTCAAGAAACACCTGGAGTAACAGGCAAATTTGGCCTTGGAATATGGGATGAAGCAGGACAAAGGCTAATAGAGATTTGCAAAGAGAACGCACTGGTCATAGCAAACACTCTCTTCCAAAAACACAAGAGAAGACTCTACACATGGACATCACCAGATGGTCAACACCAAAATCAGACTGATTATATTCTTTGCAGCCAAAGATGGAGAAGCTCTACAACAGTCAGCAAAAACAGACCAGGAGCTGACTGTGGCTCAGATCATGAACTTCTTATTGCCAAACTCAGACTTAAATTGAAGAAAGAGAAAACCACTAGACCATTCAGGTATGACATAAATCAAATCCCTTATGATTATACAGTGGAAGTCAGAAATAGATTTAAGGGACTAGATCTCATAGACAGACTGCCTGATGAACTATGGACAGAGGTTTGTGACATTGTACAGGAGACAGGGATCAAGACCATCCCCAAGAAAAATAAATGCAAAAAAAGCAAAATGGCTGTCTGGGGAGGCCTTACAAATAGCTGTGAAAAGAAGAGAAGCAAAAAGAAAAGGAGAAAAAGAAAGATATAAGCATCTAAATGCAGAGTTCCAAAGAACAGCAAGGAGAGATAAGAAAGCCTTCCTCAGTGATCAATGCAAAGAAATAGAGGAAAACAACAGAATAGGAAAGACTAGAGATCTCTTCAAGAAAATTAGAGATACCAAGGGGACATTTCATGCAAAGATGGGCTCAATAAAGGACAGAAATGGTATGGACCTAAGAGAAGCAGAAGATATTAAGAAGAGGTGGCAAGAATACACAGAAGAACTGTACAAAAAAGAGCTTCACAACCAAGATAATCACGAGGGTGTGATCACTCACCTAGAGCCAGACATCCTGGAATGTGAAGTCAGTGAGCCTTAGGAAGCATCACTATGAAGAAAGCTAGTGGAGGTGACGGAATTCCAGTTGAGCTGTTTCAAATCCTGAAAGATGATGATGTGAAAGTGCTGCACTCAATATGCCAGCAAATTTGGAAAACTCAGCAGTGGCCACAGGACAGGAAAAGTTCAGTTTTCATTCCAATCCCTAAGAAAGGCAATGCCAAAGAATGCTCAAACTACCACACAATTGCACTCATCTCACACGCTAGTAAAGCAATGCTCAAAATTCTCCAAGCCAGGCTTCAGCAATACATGAACCATGAACTTCCAGATATCCAAGCTGGTTTTAGAAAAAGCAGAGGAACCAGAGATCAAATTGCCAACATCCGCTGGATCATCGCAAAAGCAAGAGAGTTCCAGAAAAACATCTATTTCTGCTTTACTGGCTATGCCAAAGCCTTTGACTGTGTGGATCACAAGAAACTGTGAAAAATTCTGAAAGAGATGGGAATACCACATTACCTTACCTGCCTCTTGAGAAATCTGTATGCAGGTCAGGAAACAACAGTTAGAACTGGACATGAAACTACAGACTGGATCCAAATAGGAAAAGGAGTTCGTCAAGGCAGTATATTGTCATTCTGCTTATTTAACTTATATGCAGAGTACATCATGAGAAATCCTGGGCTGGAAGAAGCACAAGCTGGAATCAAGATTGCCAGGAGAAATATCAATAACCTCCGATATGCAGATGACACCACCCTTATGGTAAAAAGTGAAGAAGAACTAAAGAGCCTCTTGATGAAAGTGAAAGAGGAGAGTGAAAAAGTTGGCTTAAAATTCAACATTCAGAAAACAAAGATCATGGCATCTGGTCCCACCACTTCATGGGAAATAGATGGGGAAACATTGGAAATAGTGGTAGACTTTATTTTGGGGGGCTCTAAAATCACTGCAGATGGTGACTGCAGCCATGAAATTAAAAGACACTTACTCCTTGGAAGAAAAGTTATGACCAACCTAGACAGCATACTTTGCCAACAAAGGTTCGTCTAGTCAAGGCTATGGTTTTTCCAGTAGTCATGTATAGGATGTGAGAGTTGAACTATAAAGAAAGCTGAGCGCCAAAGAATTGATGCTTTTGAACTGTGGTTTTGGAAGACACTTGACAGTCCCTTGCAAGGAGATCCAACCAGTCCATCCTAAAGGAAATCAGTCCTGAATATTCATTGGAAGGACTGATGCTGAAGCTGAAACTCCAATACTTTGGCCACCTGATGCAAAGAAATGACTCATTTGAAAAGACCCTGATGCTTGGAAAGATAGAAGGTGGGAGGAGAAGGGGACGACAGAGGATGAGATGGTTGGATGGCATCACTGACTCGATGGACATGAGTTTGAGTAAATTCTGGAAGTTGGTGATGGACAGGGAGGCCTGGCATGCTGCAGTCCATGGGGTTGCAAAAAGTTGGACACAACTGAGAGACTGAACTGAACTGAACATTACCATATGTAAAATATATAGCCAACAGGAATTTGCTCTGTGGCTCAGGAAACTCCAACCAGGGCTCTATAACAACCTAGAGGGGTGGGATGGGGAGGGAGATGGGAGGGAGGTTCAGAAGGGTGGGGATAAATATATGGGGATAAATGTATCAACCTATGGCTGATTCATGTTGAGGTTTGACAGAAAACAACAAAATTCTGTAAAGTAATTATCCTTCAATTAAAAATTAATAAAAAAAAAACTAGACCACCAGGTAGCCAAAATATTGGCCTAGACGTATTGAAAAGCAGAGACATCACTTTGCTTACAAAGATCCATATCATCAAAGCTATGGTTTTTCCACTAGTCATGTATGGATGTGAGACTTGAACCATAAAGAAGGTTGAGTGCCAAAAAAATCGACACTTTTGAATTGTGGTGCTGGAGGATCCCTTGGGCTGCAAGGAGATCAAACCATCAACCCTAAAGGAAGTCAACCCTGAACATTCATTGGAAGGACTGATGCTTAAGCTGCTGCTGCTGCTGCTTAGTTACTTCAGTCGTGTCTGACTCTGTACGACTCTATGGATTGTAGCCTGCCAGGCTCCTTTGTCCATGGGATTCTCCAGGCAAGAGTACTGGAAGAGGTGGCCATAAAGCTCCAATATTCTGGCCACCTGATGCAAAGAGCCAACTCATTTGAAAAGATCCTCATGCTGGGAAAGATTGAAGGCAAAAGGAGAAGGGGGCAGTAAAGGCTGAGATGGTTGGATAGCATCACAGATTCAATGGGCATGAATCTGAGCAAACTCTGGGAGATAGTGAAGAATAGGGAAGCCTGGAGTGCTGCAATCCATGGGGTCACAAAGAGTCGGACACAACTTCACAACGGAACAGCAACAACAATCCATACTATCCTTTCCATCAAGGCCTTCATCGCCAAGGTTCAGTGCCTCCTCATTTCTTGCTGGGACAATTGGCATGGCGTCCTGAGTCATCTTCTGGCTCCTGTGCATTGCCTGCCAGGACACATTCTAATGATATTAATAGTTCTTACTTCTCTCCTTAAAAGCGTAGAAGCAGTGATTAGGCAGCAACAAGCACATCCAGTGCTCAGATATTGGTTTCTAAATACCATTCTCCAATAAAAGGAGCCAAGGTTGTCTGGAGGCATGGCTGATTCTAGGGTTGAGACAGAGAAGATAAAATATGAGTCTGGAGCATCTTGTAATACCCCAAACAATGAAGTACTCAAAACACATGCATGGAGGCACATACTCACAGTGATGGAGACATGTCAAAACAACACAGAAATCAGACATAAATTCATGTTGAGGTTTGGCAGAAAACAACAAAATTCTGTAAAGCAATTATCCTTCAATTAAAAATAATAAATTTTAAAAATAAAAAACACAGGAGACAACCTGAAAGAGCTCCGAATAGCCAAAGCTAGAATAACTGGAGAAACAAAACAAATAGCAATGTGTGTGTGCTCAGTCACTTTAGTTCATGTTCAACTCTTTGTAACCCTATGACTGTAACCCACCAGGCTCCTCTGTCCATGAAATTCTCCAGGCAAGAATACTGAAGTGGATTGCCATTCTCTTCTCCAGGGGATCTTTCCGACTCAGGGATTGAACCCACGTCTCTTACATCTCCTGCATTGACAGATGGGTTCTTTACCACTAGAGCCACCTGGGAAGCCCCTTAAATAACAATAGTATTGGTTATAACCCTAGAACTACACAAGAATTAATAAATATACATGAGTCCATAGTGATACAAATAAATAAATGGGGGAGAAGGGACCAATCTTCCTTACAGAAGAATTCCAAATAATAAATGTAAAAGTAATGAGAGAAATAGAAAATTACCATTAGAGCACCACAGTAATCATTGCCACAGGCAAGATCCGCTAATGAACACTAAAACTAGAAAGTGAAATATTAAGGAGAAACAAGATGTTTGTATAGCCTCAAATATCTTTCTGTATTAATTATTTGCCACTTACTATGGTGGCTTTAACATATGTCCACAAATGTTTTGATACTCCTCTCTCCAGGAAGTGAGGCAAGTCCCCTCCCTTTGAGTACAGACTGGCCTTGATGAACTACTTCCACAATCAGTTCAGGCTGCTATAACAGAATATCATAGACTGAGTGGCCTATAAACAACGGAAGTATCTTTCTCACAGTTCTACAGGCTGGCAAGTTCAAGATCAAGGTGCTGGCAGAGTTGGTGTCTGGTGAGAGCTTGCTTCCTGGTCCATGAACAGCTGAGTGCTTGCTATGTCCCACATAGCAAAATGCACAAGCGAGCTCTAGAGTCTCTTTTTTATTTACAAGGGCACTAATCGCACTTATGGCAGAAAGTGAAGAGGAACGAAAAAGCCTCTTGACGAAAGTGAAAGAGGAGAGTGAAAAAGTTGGCTTTAAAGCTCAACATTCAGAAAACAAAGATCATGGCATCTAGATGGGGAAACAGTATCAGACTTTATTTTTTTGGAATCCAAAATCACTGCAGATGGTGACTGCAGCCGTGAAATTAAAAGACGCTTACTCCTTGGAAGGAAAGTTATGACCAACCTAGATAGCATATTCAAAAGCAGAGACATTACTTTGCCAACAAAGGTCCCTTTAGTCAAGGCTATGGTTTTTCCAGTGGTCATGTATGGATGTGAGAGTTAGACTGTGAAGAAGGCTGAGTGCTCAAGAATTGATGCTTTTGAACTGTGTTGTTGGAGAAGACTCTTGAGAGTCCCTTGGACTGCAAGGAGATCCAACCAGTCCATTCTAAAGGAGATCAGTCCTGGGTGTTCATTGGAAGGACTGATGCTAAAGCTGAAACTCCAATACTTTGGCCACCTCATGCGAAGAGTTGACTCATTGGAAAAGACTCTGATGCTGGGAGGGATTAGGGGCTGGAGGAGAAGGGGACGACAAAGGATGAGATGGCTGGATGGCATCACCAACTCGATGGACATGGGTTTGGGTGAACTCCGGAAGTTGGTGATGGACAGGGAGGCCTGGCGTGCTGCAGTTCATGGGGTCGCAAAGAGCCGGACACGACTGAGCGACTGAACAGAACTGAGCTGAATCTCACTCCTTGAGACCCTCATGGCCGAATCACTTTCCAAAGGCCCCACCTCCTAATACCTTGGAGGTTAGGAGTCCAGCACAGGAAGGAGGTGGGGGAGGGCAGGGAGACACAAACATTCAATCCATAACAAATGGAGTATGAAAAGGGAAAAACAGTGACATTGCAGCAAAGTAATCTGACAGCTGCTGCTGCTAAGTCGCTTCAGTCGTGTCCAACTCTGTGCGACCCCATAGACGGCAGCCCACCAGGCTCCCCCATCCCTGGGATTCTCCAGGCAAGAACACTGGAGTGGGTTGCCATTTCCTTCTCCAATGCATGAAAGTGAAAAGTGAAAATGAAGTCACTCTGTCATGCCCGACTCTTAGCAACCCCATGGACTGCAGCCTCCCAGGCTCCTCCATCCATGGGATTTTCCAGGCAAGAGTACTGGTGTGGGGTGCCATTGCCTTCTCCTAATCTGACAGAGCCCACCTTAATTCAGTAGTCAAACATTCAGATCGCCATTAGGAAGTCACGTTGTTCCCGTGTATCCCTCAATATAATGCACTGAGAGGGTACTTTAGCTCTGTGGTATTCTTCCCCCGAATCTGTAATCCAGTCTAATGATGAGAAAATATCAGATGAACCCAAACAGAGGGACGTTCTACAAATATCTGACTCACACTCTCCTAGGGTGTCAAGCACATGGGAACAAGGAAAGATTGAGAAACTGTCACAAATTGGAGGAGAAGGTGTGATAACTAAATGGAGTGTGGGATCCTGAATTCCATCCTGGAACAGAAAAAGATGTACATGAATAAACTGCTGAAATGTAAATAAAACAATGGTTTTGTTTTAAAAACAAAACCAAACACCTTCCAGTGCCTAAACAGCGAAGTACAAACTCCTGGGCCGGCCACACAAGACACTCTGAACGCAACGCAGATGCCTCTTCTGCCTCCCCTGCCCCTTCGCACTTCGCTTTCTGCTCCCACTAGAGCGATGGCCCCAAGGGGCCTGAGCCAGTTGCACCTTCTCATTTCTTATTTCGCCCTCTGCCCAGAGTGCCTTCTCCCTCTGCTCCACACGGCTCCTCATCTGTTTCCCTGATAATTGTCTTTTTCAAGTTCAATCCAAACATTTCTTCTCTGGCAAGTTTTGTTTCTGACCACCCCTGCACTCCAGTGCTTGGTCTTTCCTCACTGCCGTCTTTCACTTTCAGTGGTACCAGGAACACCATAGCTATCTCATTCGAATCTGTAGCACTTTGAAAGTGTTAGTCATTCAGTCATATCCAACTCTTTGAGACACCTGCCAGGCTTCTCTGTCCATGGAATTCTCTAGGCAAGAATACTGGAGTGGGTTGCCATTCCCTTCTCCAGGGGATCTTCCCATCCCAGGGATCAAACCCAGGTCTTCTGCATTGCACGCGGACTCCTGCATTGCAGGCAGATTCTTTACAGTCTGAGCCATCAACACTGTCGTGCATCTCTTTAAATGACTTGTATCTTTCTCTGCTAGATAATAAAGTTCTTGAGGGAAGCCTGGTCTTATTGATCTTTTATAGCATCAGAGGTTAGCACATGCTCTATACATATTAAATGAATTAATGAATGAATAAATAAATGAATGAATGAATAAATGAGTAATGAAAAAACCCACACTAGGAATCTGTTGGCTAGAAATAAAAAATGTGTAAATTCATCTCAGCTATACAGACATGTTTGAAGAAAATTTTCACTCAAAATTTCAAAGTGCTTTGTAGGAATTCATAAAGCAACTTTTTTCCCACAGAATAATATGCTTATCATAAAGCAACTCTTAAAACACATCTTGAGGTCAGCAGACATCCTGGTCAGTAGAGAGCCAAAGCCTTCCACCAACGAGCTTATGTCATGGAAAACCCAGGTTCTGGACCTCCCCTCTGGACACTCTTGATCCCAGTGACTTGGTCAGCTCAATTAAAACAGCCCCACACAGAGCCACATGGGTCCTCTTTCAAATGCATGGCCTTTGTTTCAGTCAAAACTGAACTTTGAAGTTATATACCTTTCAAAACTCACCCAGGTCAACCAAGTTGTTTCCTATCACACTTGAAAAGCAAAAACTCTTTTTCTGTGGCATCTTTCACCAAACTCCTCATATGAACTTTTAATTCAACACCATTTACCTGGGCATCTCTATAAATTTTGTATTCATTCTCCCAGGATAGTATCTGAAGTCAGGCAAGGTTTCTGCAGAGATGAAAATCACTAAGTGTATGTCAGACTGGAAAGAAGATAAGATTCTCTGATGCGATTATAACCAATAGATTTACCTATTAAGTATCTACTGCATCTGCACATATAAAGCATTGTGCTAAAACTATGGTAGCTGGGCAAAGGTTTAACATATTGTCTCTGCCATGAAAGGACGAGAGATCCAGAGATGAACACCATCCACTTTAATACATGACTAGCACTACAAAAAATATGGATAAACTTCAACATCAAAGATCCCCATCTCCCCCTTCCCAGAGGATGCTTAACAAGAAAGCTAGGTCCAGGGCACCATCTTGATTGACTGTAGGAAAGATCAACAACAATAGTTCTTGCCTATGACAAGGACTCAGAACTTAAAATGTGTCCCCCAGCTTCAGTCTGGCATCAAATAACTGGTTTTCCAATCCACTTCTCTCCCACCACCTTAGAAACAGGGAGCTCTTCTCTCATTGGCTAATTTCCTTAGAATGTAGGCAGAGGAGAGGATGACTGGTTACTACTAATATTTGCTCAACTACCTTCTGCTTTATTGACTACAGATTGAAAGCCTTTGACTGTGTGGATCACAACAAACTGTGGAATATTCTTCAAGAGATGGGAATACCACACCACCTTACCTGCCTCCTGAGAAATTTGTATGCAGGTCAAGAAACAACAGTTAGAACCAGACATGGAACAACAGACTGATTCCAAATCGGGAAAGGCATACATCAAGGCTGTATATTGTCACTCTACTTGCTTAACTTATATGCAGAGGACATCATGTGAAATTCTGGACTGGATGAAGCCCATGCTGGTATCAAGATTGCCAGGAGAAATATCAATAACCTCAGATATTCAGACGATACCACCCTTATGGTAGAAAGTGAAGAACTGAAGAGCCTCTTAATGAAAATGAAAGAAGAGAGTGGAAAAGCTGCCTTAAAACTCAACATTCAGAAAAATGAAGATCATGGCATCTGGTCCCATCACTCCATGGCAATAGATGGGGAAACAATGGAAACAGTAACAGACTTTATTTTCTTGGGCTCCCAAATCACTGCAGATGGTAACTGCAGCCATGAAATTAAAAGATGCTTGCTCCTTGGAAGAAAAGCTATGACCAACATAGACAGCATATTAAAAAGCAGAGACATTACTTTGCCAACAAAGCTACACCTAGTCAAAGCTATGGTTTTCCCAGTAGTCATGTATGGATGTGAGAGTTGGACCATAAAGAAAGCTGAGCACCAAAGAATCAATGCTTTTGAACTGTGATGTTGGAGAAGACTCTAGAGATTCCCTTGGACTACAAGGAGATCAAACCAGTCAATCCTAAAGGAAATCAGTCCTGAATATTCATTGGAAGTACTGATGCTGAAGCTGAGACTCCAATACTTTGGCCACCTGATGGGAAGAACTGTCTCCTTGGAAAAGACCCTGATGCTGGAAAAGATTGAAGGCAAGAGGAGAAGGGGACAACAAAGGATGAGATGGTTGGATGGCATCACTGATTCAATGGACATGAATTTGAGCAAGCTCCAGGAGATGTGAAGGACAAAGAAGCCTGGTGTGCTGCAGTCCATGGGGTTGCAAAGAGTCGGACACAACTGAGCAACTGAACTAAACTGAACAGCTACCTTATCTAACTTAGGAGGAAAAAAGCTTAATAAATCGGAACAATCTTCCAGTTGGATCAACTCCATTCCTGTAATCACTATTACAAAGTTATCTTTTGACTCAAGAAGTCTTTTGAACCAATACATGATCACTGTCTACTGTCTGAATTGTCAATTTAATGATCCTGACATCTGTCTTATCCAAATAGAAGAGAAAGAAATACACATGGAAAGGGAGTTTTTTCCAGGAAAGCAATAGAGAAGTTGAGACTTCAGTTTAGCTTTGAAGAGCTAATAGAATTAAAATGGAGCTAAGAAGAACATATATTCCAGGCAGGCAGAGCAAAGACAGAGGCAGGAATGCTTAGGATGCGTTCAGTTTACTCCTAGTCTTGCTGAAGCAGAGCTGTGTGTCAGAGCAATGGGAGAGGTAGTTAGAAAGTCAGGTTGATGGTAAATGTGAAAGGTCTGCAGTGTCAGGAAGGAGATATTCCTCTGTAGATGTGGGGGCGGAGGAGTGGGAGTCACTTATGATCTGTGTTCAGAGGATGTATATTTTGGGAGTAACATCTTAGGAGACAAAAATATGCTAACTGGATTAGTGAAGCCCCTAGTCATGTGTGCACGCTAAGTTGCTTCAGTCGTGTCCGACTCTTTGCAACACTATGGACCATAGCCCACCAGGCTCCTCTGTTCATGAGATTCTCTAGGCAAGGACACTGGAGTGGGTCCCCGTGCCCTCCTCCAGGGGATCTTCCCGACCCAGGCATTGAAACTGCGTCTCTTACATCCACCTGCTTTGGCAGGTGGGTTCTTTACCACCAGTGCCACCTGGGAACCCTGAAGACCCTAGAGGCCAGAGGAAAGTCGTAGAGACCTTATCTTAAGAATAGTTGAAATAGAAAGGCATGTGAAAGGTATGTGAAAAACTCCTGTGAATGAAAAATCAACAGGACCGAAAACTGGGGGTGGAGAGGAAAGAAACAAGGCGACTCTCAAAGTAACATGCAGAATAGCCATGCAGTCTAAAGAGAAGACTCAAGACTCTGAAGCCAACGGCCTGGGTTCGAATTCTGTCTCTCACACTTACTCACTGTGAAATTGTACCTCAATTTCATCATTCATAACATGAAGATGATAATAACATCTACCTCATAAGGTTGCTGTGATATTAACTGAACTGAAATACGTAAAACATTTAGAATAGTACCTGGTACCCAGGAAACAGTGGCACATTTAGATGCTGTTGTTGGTGCTGTGGTTATTACAGAAATATGAAGACTATTAGCAATAGGGATAAAAACTAAATCCCTTCAGAAATTGCTCTGGGGAGAATAGAAAGGTAAACTTGGAACTGGAATATATTACAGTAAGTTGTTTTTACCATTTAATGGTGAGTCATATTTGCCATTAGGGTATGAAGTCCCCCTTTCATCTGCCTTACCCTCAACTACATATTTCCCCAGCTACCCTCGTGTGTCCAGGCCTCCTAACAGATGCACCCCAAAGTCTCCAACCTTGGTTTTTTTAATGGAAATGAAGTTTCACTGGGGATACTTACTGGTTGAAAGGGGATTTTAAAATCATTTTTAAATAGAGAAGTATCGCTCTGAATGCAGAAGCCTCCAAGAGAGACACCTTCCAGAGGACATTGCTCTGAATATTATATAACCAGGGCATCTAAGGATGAAAATCAATCCCAGGAACATGTGCCCCTCACCCTGCCCCAGACAAGGGCATTGCCAAAGCTCTCTGTCACCATTTTCCCAAATGCAAACCAAGGCTAAAAATATTACTCTAATAGGAACTGTACTTGTTTGAGAGAAAAGAAACAAGGGAAAAGGAGTAAATAATAAAAAAAGAGAGAGAGAGAACACATAGGGAGTGGTGGGTTGCAGCTCCTAAATACTTATTACAAGGAAGAAATTGGGAATTAAGAACCTGTCCTTGGTCTTTTCTCCACAACTGAGCCACGACTGGACTTGGAACAAATTTCTCAGTCTTTATTTGTCTTCCCTGGTGGCTCAGAGGATAAAGCATCTGCCTGCAATGCAGGAGACCCAGGTTCGATCCCTGGGTTGGGAAGATCCTCTGGAGAAGGAAATGGCAACCCACTCCAGTATTCTTGCCTGGAGAATCCCAAGGACAGAGGAGCCTGGCGGGCTACAGTCCACAGGGTAGCAAAGAGCTGGACACGACTGAGCGACTTCACTTTCACTTTCACTTACTTGACTTAGTTTACCCTGGATTGTTGGGAAGACCTCCCAACAATTAGGAAGTTGTGAGACTTCCCCAATGTCTGATCCTCTGCGTTCCTTAAAGTGAAAGGCAAGTTGGGTAAAAGCATCATTTTCATTCATCCAGTTTTCATTTTCTTAATACAGCAGTGATGAAAGTGAAGTGAAAGTGTCAGTTGCTCAGTCTTGTCCAACTCTTTGCTACCCCATGGACTGTAGCCCACCAGGCTCCTCTATCCATGAAATTCTCCACGCAAGCATACTGGAGTAGGTAGCCATTTCCTCCTCCAGGGGATCTTCCCTACCCAGGGATTGAATGTAATCACTATTAACATAACATCCAAGAAGCTCTAGGCACATGACAGACACCACTATTACTCTCAATGTTTTTGCTATTTTTGTCACCATTAGCGGAGCCAGTTGGCCCCAATATATTAACCACCAAATAACCTCCCCACTTTAGACAAAAACCTTGCAGTTGCTATTTTTAAAGGCTTCAAAGTGAAATATTTCCGTCCAACAGTTGGAGGAAAGAGAGAACTGAAGTTTGAGGCAGCTTGGCTTTTTTCTTAAATGGAGGCATCACAGTTCAAGCTAAATGTAGATTCATTATTATTTGATGGATGACCGAACTTGTCAGGCATGCACAGGTTCTTCCTGGTGCATGCAGTCATGCCTCTGGCTTTGGCCTCCCATAGACTTTTCTAGGGAGGATTATGCTGCTAAGTCACTTCAGTCGTGTCCAATTCTGTGCGACCCCAGAGACGGCACCCACCAGGCTCCCCCGTCCCTGGCATTCTCCAGGCAAGAACACTGGAGTGGGTTGCCATTTCCTTCTCCAATGCCTGAAAGTGAAAAGTGAAAGTGAAGTCGCTCAGTCGTGTCCGACCCTCAGTGACCCCATGGACTTCAGCCTTCCAGGCTCCTCCATCCATGGGATTTTCCAGGCAAGAGTACTGGGGTGGGGTGGCATTGCCTTCTCCTAAGGTTTATAATGCCCCTCATTTCCAGACTCAGTTCCATCCCAATTCACGAGCCAGTTCTGCCTAGCATCAAAAGTGCATCAACTGTCTCAGCATATCCTGCTGCTCCAGCATCACCATGGACCAGCCACAGGCCCAGTCATGACTGCTGGGAGTCCAAGTTCTCCCTAAGTCCTTTTCCTGATCATGAAACACACTTGGTCCCTTAATTCCCATAAACTCCTTGGGGTCAGCTTTGTCTGAGTTACAGATCTCTTATCAAGCCCTGAGACTCACCTCACATGGGTATAATCCATAAACCCCATAATTCTAACCGAGAGGTCTGTGTATTGGCAAGAGAAGGCCCTCATCTTGCCTACTTGTCCAGACACAGACTGGACAATGGACATCTTATCAGTGACTTATGGGGACATATGACCGACCTCCACAGGATTTCTCTATGCCCGGTGTCATCCCCCTGTAACCTTGTCACAGCTCTAGAGTAGAAAGAATCCTAAAATGACTGAGAATAACTTTCCTACTAGCCTAGGGGTTCTACGAATTACACCACTTAAGAAAATAAAATAATTTCATATGCACTTCTGAGTTTGAGACTGAGGCTCTTGCTCCCTCACAGCATCCCTCCTCCTGGGACTGGCCCACATCTCTACCTTCTATGTGCATTCTCGTGCCAATACACGGACCTCTCAGATGACAGTGATTACCATCTGACTCCGTGTTTGAACTGTCGCCCGCAGTAGCTGCTCCATATACCACATGTATGCATGCTTAGTCACTAGGTCATGTCCAACTCTGTGACCCCATAGACTGAAACCCGCCAGGCTCCTCTGACCTTGGGATTGCCCAGGCGAGAATACTGGCATGAGTAGCCATTCCTTTCTCCAGGGGATCTTCCCAACCCAGGGATCAAACCCAGGTCTCCCACATAGTTGTACCAAAGCACTTTCTCTGCCATCCCTTCCATTTTTGTAGGACCAGTCCAACCTTCTCACCACTAGCTTTTTTCCCTAAAACCCCAGGATAGTCTTTCCAAACCGAGGGATCTCTCCTCAGGAAAAAGCACATATTCAAATACACAGGGAAATATATTTTGGCCACAGTGGTTCATTGACCCATCAGAGGCCTATGCCTGAGTCCCTGATTAAGCACTGCTGCCTTCAATTACATAGCTCAATACATGCTCAGTTTATCTCACTTAGCAACTGAGAAGGAGAGTGGACACTCCCAGATCCAAGTCATTGATGGTAACGTTAGATGCTGCGAGGAAGACATTCAGGTTAACTCCACCAAAGAGTGACCTCTTCTGAGCATCCCTCTAGAATATTCATGTGCAAAATTTATGGCTTACCTTTAAAATTAGATAATGCGTGTCATTTAAATATATATATATTAATTCTGCAATAATCTATCAAAAACAGGCTTCAGTGGAAGAAAATGAGTCTAGAATCCCAACTGGGACTTTCAAGAATACCCAAGCCATGGGGACAGGGACCTCCTCAGCCCATCAGGCCCCCCTTCAAGCCTTAAGGCAGAGTTGGGATGGGAATGTCTCAGTATCAAGTCACTGATTATGGCCTTTGTGGCCTGGTTCAGAGGTTCTAGAAATGCAAATATGCCAACAAACAGCTGAGACGCAGAAAATAGACCCTTTCCTCTTCCTCTTATCTTCATAGGGGTTCTATTCATAAAGGTTCTTCATAGGGAAGAGGTAAGGATGGGACGAAATCCACATTGTTTTTCTTCCTTCCACTCTTGCCAATAATCCCTTCCACCAGCAGTTACAGAACCAAAGCTAAGACTGGGATGAGAATGTATCATAAACATTTTCACTTCTTTTTGATTGACATAGAGTCATGAAATCAGCATTGGATAGATCCTTTGGTCTCTGAATAAATCACCCTCATTTTGTAGGTTCTCCGAGAATGAAGACTCCCTGAGATCTGAGCCAGTATTTTATGCCCTTGACATTCACTCATTCAACAAGTATTTATTGTGCATTTGCTATATTTCAAGTCCGGTCCCAGACATCAGGGTTACAACAGGGATCTGCAGAGAGCCTACTCTTAGTCGCAGTGAATTAGAAAAGTCAATATTGGACAAATGGAACATCTGTGAGGCAGGAGAAGGTAGGCCTCTCCCCGGGGTGGACCCAACCTAGAAAAGGAGTTCTTCCTCGCATTTAACTGAAATCCCTCTGGTACCATCCGACCCCCTTTCTCCTTGACACAAATAGAATAGAGACGAAATGACCATCTCTCTTGTCAATACCGTCATAAAATGGTTACACTCATGAAATCATCGCTGATTCTTCTCTTGCTTAAACAGCTTCAGTTCCCTTCACACTGCCTCACAGGACATATTTCCTTGCCTTTAATAATAACTTTGCTCGCATTGGTGCAGACCTTTCTCATTTGTGAGGCACTTTGAGATTTACAGAGCACTTCCGCATCATTATCACACTTTGATCCTCACAACAACCCCACAAGGAAGGTAGTCAAGATATTTGCTGAGCCCCAAGTATGCCCAAGACACTGTTCTAGGGCTGTGGGGGCACCTGTGCCACTTTATACTGTCCCTGCTGAAATTTATCCCACTTTTGTAGAGCCATTTTCTCAATGAGTCAAGGCCATTTTGAATTTTATTTCTGTCTTGCAGAGCAATAACAACCCCACCTAATTTAGTGCCAGCTGCAAATTTAATGAGCATAGTCTTAATTTCTTCATCCAAGCCATCAATATGGTTATTGAGTAGGATAGATCCTGGCCCCAATACCTCTGAGACAGTATTCAATATGTCCCCCTAGATTGATACCAAGTCACTGATAACTCCTCTTGGGATAAAGCCTTCCAGCCTCAGGCAGAAGTATAGATGGGAACACACTCTTCTAACATGTCAAAGACTATACCTACTTTTAAAAAATCAAAATCCTTACTAAAATTAAGATAGATCCCATCTATCAGTTCCCCTGGTGTATGTAGCCTCTCATAATCATGGGAGGAAGTTAAATTGCCTGGCACTATTTGCTCTTTACAAAGCTTTACTGACTGCTACTTAGTATTTTATGTTCTTTCAGGTGCCATCCAATTGATTATTTGATGATTTATTCCAAGATCTTACCAGGTATTGATGTTAAGCTCACATGTCTGAAATTTCTAGTGTCATCTTGTCTTCCTCTTGGACATTTACCCTTTGGCTGTCCTTAGGGGCTTTTCCAATCCTCTGTGATTTGGAAGAAACACTGGCTAATAGTCCCAAGATGAAAGTTGAAAATCCATTCAGTATCCTACAGGGCAAGCCATCAGGTCCCGCTGACTCGAACATATTAGGTTTTTTTAAACTTTTCTAACTATGTCATCCCCTTGGCCTTCTATCCCCCTATTACAACTGGGACTTATTCCAGGCAGCAATTTACAGCTGTTGTTATCTTTCCCCCTGGAGGAGGGGAGTCAAGGGGACATTGCAAAATAAAATAAAGTATAAAGCGCTACCTTTTCATTCTTTTTTCTGCTGTAGTGTCTCTGACAGAGACAATACCAGATGTTCATGTCCCATATTCTTTTCCTTTTTCGCATACTGGAAGACTGCATTCCCTGGCTCCCTTGTGGTTAAATTGAAGCCATGGGATTGGGAATATGTGAATCCATTGATGGAAGAAATGATGCCCACCATTTTCTGGCCTGGAACGAAAACTCTCTCCATAACCCCTCCTGTCTTCTATCCCCTTTACTGACATCCATGGTCATGGCATGTTGATAAGGCAGCATCACAAGAGGAAAGAAGACCAGACACGTGAATAACCAACCAGGAGGGCTGCCAGGAGGGTTACTCAGCCTGCGCTGGACTATGATATAAATAAGAGACACATTCTTGTACAGTTAAACCACAAGCTATTAGGATTTTCTTTTTTAATGTTGATGCGAACTCTCTCCTCTTGCAGTCTTCTCATGTTGACCTCAGTTTTTCCCTTGGAGATCATACAGGGGATATTTCTCTGTTGATTACAAAGTAAAATTTTCTCTTTTTGGACTCATAAAATATTTAAAGAATATCTTTTCTTACTTTCTATGATCTTTCCTCGGCATATATTTTTTATTTTAACCTTGTTTTATATATCTATGTAAATTGTCATTTCATTTGGAGGAGATCTTGCCAAAGGATCCTTATTTCATCATGTGCAAAAAAAAGAGAAAACTGACAAAACCAGTTTTTTTGTTATAAAGAATTACAATGGTTTTAGTATCTATGTATGTATGAGTTTTCATTTTTAAAAGTTCTGTAATGTTATTTAATAGAAAGAAAATATGACAAATACCTGCGTGTGTCACCCAATATTTTTAAACGTTCACACTTCTTGATATTCACAAGAAACACACCTGATAGGCCATGTCCCTCTGCTCATTTCCATCTCTCCCGTGTTAGAGAAAAGCAGTGTGTCTGCTCATACTATAACTATCTTATATGTATGTATATAATCACCCAGTCATGTCTGACTCTTTGTGATCCCACAGATTGTAGCCCACCAGGCTCCTCTGTCCATGGAATTCTCCAGGCAAGAATACTAGAGTGGGCAGCCATTTCCTACTACAGGGGATCTTCCCCATCCAGGGATCAAACCCCAGTCTCCCACACTGCAGGCAGATTCTCTACTGTCTGAGCCACCAGGGAAGTCCTTTAGCTATATATTAATTAAAAAAAAAAAAAGTGTTAGTCGTTCAGTCATGTCTGACTCTTTGCAACCCCATGGACTGTAGCCAGCCAGGCTCCCCTGTCCATGGAGTTCTCCAGACAATAATACTGGAGTGGGTAGCCATTCCCTTCTTCAAGGGATCTTCCTGACCCAGCGATCGAACCAGCCCTCCTGCATTACAGATGGATTCTTTACCATCTGAGCCACCAAGGAAGCCCGTCTGAGCATAAAGAATGTATTGCATTATCTTGAGTGTTTTAGTTCACATAAATGGTGCTGGATTACATGCATTTCTATATAACTTGATTTTTTTCACTTAACACTATATTTTGAGATATAATCAATGTGAACATATAGATATGGCTTATTCATCTTTACTTGCTGTGTGATTTTAATCCATTGTATAAATACAGCCTGAGTTTATTTACCTATTTCCCTTTTCATGTAGGAACATGTAGCTTATTTCCAATTTAGCACTATTCCAATAATGCCAGTTGTTCTCCAAAATATTTATACACGTTTCTTTCCCACAAGTCATATAAGCAAACTCCTATTTCACCATCTTTTTATCAACACATGGTATTGTTAAGATAATTTTTTTGTTTTTGTTTTTTTGCCAGTCTTCTAGATTGTATTAAGTTTGTATTTCATCTGATTCAGTCTTCCCTTATGCCCTTCAATGGTTTAGGTTGTCAGATTCCTGAAAAAGGTGTCATGAATGTTTTTCATATGAACTTTAAGATATTTTATAGTTTTTGATCATATAAATGAAGTATTCTGTACTACATTTCCAACTGAAAAGTAAAAGTACTATTATCCATCTTCAGATACGCCATTGATTTGTGGGTAATCAATAATTCTCCAAAAAGAAACAGCATTTGTAACAAATAAGCAACATCTAGCAAAGAAATCTTTACATTTTAAAAGTACTTTAATGGCACTCCACTCCAGTACTGTTGCCTGGAAAATCCCATGGATGGAGGAGCCTGGTGGGCTGCAGTCCATGGAGTCGCTAAGAGTCAGACACGACTGAGAGACTTCACTTTCACTTTCCACTTTCATGCATTGGAGAAGGAAATGGCAACCCACTCCAGTGTTCTTGCCTGGAGAATCCCAGGGACGGAGAAGGCTGGTAGGCTGCAGTCCATGGGGTCGCACAGAGTCGGACATGACTGAAGCAACTTAGCACCAGCAGCAGCAGAGTATTTTCATTCACTAACATACAGGTCAGCCTTCAATCATTCAACAAGTATTATTTAATGCCTACTAGGTCCTAGGCCCTATGTTTAACAGGGCTGGTCCAGTGAGAATAAGACAATAAACAAACCAAACAGTGAAATGAGACCTTCTCTGTATTTATTGAGAATCTACTTTCCATGATGGCAGAACTTAAGTAACTCTTGGAATTCCAGCCTTTCCTCTAAGTTTTCCACATCCTCAAAACATAAATACCTGCAATTTCTTCTTTCTGCCACGTGATGTCAGGCAGAGAATCGAGCCTTCATCTCTCACAGATGATACTGGCTGACATAATTGCAGTGCACTGCTTTCCACGGTACCAGTACTCACTCACAACAACTGCCCATCCTTCATCAAATATCAGTCAGTACTTGTGCTTTTTCTGCTGCATCACCATTGCCTCTAGATCGCTCAGAGTACAGGACTGGGAGATGGTCCCTGTAGGCCATTCGAGTACAATTTAATAAGTTCTCTGGGCACAGGTACACCTCATTCTACTGAATGATGCATGGGCAACATGCAGGCAGCTAGCAGCGGATGACTCTCACGTGACAGTACCACAAAGAGCAAGCCCAGTTCTTCCCAGTTCCCCTACTCAGGCCATTGGTTATGCCCTCTAACTTGCAAGGAACATTCTGAAGGATTGGCTCTGCTCCTATGGGCTGCGCTGGTAATGCTGCTGATAGCACTCTGAGCTTCTCAATAACCTCACCATGGACCTCTCCCCATTTCCAGCCCGCCCTTCCCAGCTTTGCCATACTTCCACACCACCTCTGCACAATTCCTCCATGTGATCTGGTTTTTCCTGTATTCTTTTTCCAATCTACTGTGATGGTGTAAAATTCATCCTCAACTCCCCTCCTTTTTTGAATTTCAAGAGTCTATATTGAAAGTTAAATAGGCTGAATATTAACTCTGTCTTCTGCCATCATGAACCTAAATCTTCTCAAGGAAAATCAGATACCTCCAACAAACCAGAGGATGAGTCATAAATCACAAAATGCAAAGATAAAAACATAAAGCCTAAAACTCCAATGTTTTCATATTACACAGTAAAGCTGAGAGGCAAGGTAACACAGAGTCCTGGATTCAGATTACCTGGGTTCAGCCCCCTCTGCCATTTACAGGTACATAATGTTGACCAAGTCACTTAACCTCTCTATGCTTCACTTTATTTATATATAAAGTGGAGTTGATAATAATCTACCTCAAAGTGTTGTGATAATTAAATAAACACATCTGAGGCACTAAGAACAATGCCAGGCACATAGAAAATACTTAAATACATAATTAAAGATGGCTCATGGCTTGTTCACATTCAATTAATTACAAAGCACCTTGAGTCTAGAAGCTTATCTCACTGCTCACATGACTGGTTGTACCTGAAGATACAGTGATCATCATCATGAAGCTCTGTCTCCTCAGTACACTGACCTCTTTGATGCTCGGTTCTAAGAAATGTATAGCCCAGATGTTTTTCTTGGCAATTTTATACTCTTACTAATGGTTATCATTTCGACTAGAAATCTTTTTCTGGTCTTTGGCCATGGGGATATCCACGAGACTCACTGCCTCATTTCATTCAGGTGTCTACTTGAATGTCACTTCCATGGGGAAATTGTCTATAAAGAAATAATCTGATACTCTTCATCCCACCTCCTGTTCTTTATTTTTCTTCATAGCCCTTACCATCGGAGGAGGCAATGGCACCCTACTCCAGTACTCTTGCCTGGAAAATCCCATGGATGGAGGAGCCTGGTGGGCTGCAGTCCATGGGGTCGCTAGAGTCAGTCACGACTGAGTGACTTCACTTTCCCTTTTCACTTTCATGCATTGGAGAAGGAAATGGCAACCCACTCCAGTGTTCTTGCCTGGAGAATCCCAGGGACGGGGGAGCCTGGTGGGCTGCCGTCTATGGGGTCGCACAGAGTCAGACATGACTGAGGTGACTTAGCAGCAGCAGCCCTTACCATTCCCTAACTTTAGTGTATATTTACTTCTTTATTTGTTTATTGTCTACCTCACCCTACTAGAACACAAACTGCAAGAAAGCAGGCATTTTGCTTATTTTATACACTGCTATTAATATATCCCCAGCACCCAGTATAATACCTGTTGTTATTTAGTCACCAAGTTGTGTCTGACTCTTTGCGACCCCATGAACTGTATAGCCTACCAGGTTCCTCTGTCCATGGGATTTTAGGCAAGGATACTGGAGTGGGTTGGAAAGAGACTTCCTTCTCCAGGGATCAAACCCATGTCTAAATCCCAATAAATATTTGCTGAATGAATGAATGAAGACTGCAGCTGGCTTATGACTAACCTTCAAAGAACCCTGTTGCTTTTTCCCTTAAGACCCAGAGGTGGCAACCAGTTTTGTGTTAATAATAACCTATGGTAATAGACGTCTGGGGCATCCATTTAGATTGACTAAGAAGCAGGAAACTGCCTTGACTGATGACAGATGGCTCAAAGGGTTTAGAAGGGAAATCAAGACATCTTCCCTGTATTTTTCAGCTCTAGTCAAGACTAAAGCCAACCTTAGTCATCCACTCTGTGCATTTCCACTTCTGGACCCTACTTGGTCTTGTTTGGCCTTGTCAGGGAAACAGAAGCTACTTCTTCAGTAGAAGGCATCCTGTCTTATCAACCAACCACAAGGAAGGGAAGAGAGTGTACTTCTTTCTAAGGTCCAGGCGTAAGACTGGCCCTTAACTCAATACTTCTTACCTCCACACAGCCTTCACACTGGTGTTCCTGGATCCTCCTGATCCAGGCCTACAGGACACTGAAAAGAGAATTATTGACAGCTTCCGCCCTCCCATAAAAGTAACATCCCTACCATAGCAATTACTATATGTTCCTGGAGACTCTATGTTGTCCCCAACCCATATTTAAATTCCTTCTCTCTGTAGATGAAATGAGACATGGGAAAGGCTGGATTCCTTTTCTGCTCCTTAACTTTTCTGTAAGAGAGGAAAGGAAGAGTCTCTGAAATCTGATATTCCGCATACACCTTTTGTGTACAGCTGGAGAGGCCCATCACTCTCACTGCAGTGCTTTAAAACACAGATTCCAAGACCTTCTTGCCCCAGAAATTCTAAGTAGCTCTTGAATGGAACCCAGGAACTTGCATTTTAATCAAATGCCCAGACTTATTGTGATACAAATGATCCTTATACACACTTTGAGAAACATTGCTCAAGAATTTCACAGATGACAGATTAAAAACCCAACACCATAGAATAACAAATCAATGATTTTCAAGAAGCACTTTCTAATAAGGGACATGGCTGGCTTTTTTTTTTTTTTTTCTCACTTCAGACTTCTGGCTAAATATCATCTGCTCAGAGAGGACCTCCATGACCAGCCTGTAGTTTCTCTCCAATGCTGCTTTATTCCTCTATAGTAGTTATCACTCTGTAATTATTTTGTATTTATTTATTCATTCATTTACAAATTTGGCGTCTCCTCCCTGCTTCCTGGGAGCAGAGGGTTATCTGCCTTTTCATTGCTGTATATCTTCAGTCCTTAGAACAATACCATAGTAGGAGTACAATAAAGAATAATGAAAAAAATGAACAATTCTCTGAAGTTCATAAAGTTCTTCCATTTTTTTACCCAGAATACTATTTAGCAACGAACTATGTTCATCAAATATATGTTGAAGAAGATTCAGGGAAAACACATATGATGCCATTTTATAAATGACAGATATGAGACACTCATGTTGTCTGGGAACATTATCTGAACAATGGCAGAATTACAAGGCTTAAAGAAGGCTCATGCCTTTATCAGCTTCATTGATCCTGCGTAACTGACTTTGTTGAATCTCTGGGCTAAAGGGTAGAGATGGTAGCAAGCAACTGCATCCACCCTCAAAGCCATTCACCAACACCCACTGCAGCCAGTCAACTCATCCAGGTAATCCATCACCGATTCACTGATATTCCAAAGCCACTTTACTGTCACATAAAAGGGAACATGGTTTTGACTTTTCCTTGGTGACACCAATTAAATGATATTCCCTTTTAATTTTATCTTCCAATTCTCTCAACTTATATCTTGGATGTTTTTCCCCAGGAACACTTTCCCCAAAACTCACAAAATGTTCCAAACCTCAGCATAGGCTTATGCCCTGAGAATTTGTTATTCATGAAGCAGGCCTTCTGAAGTCTGATTTCTCGGGATTGATGCTTCGTCTTTAAACAGTGAACATGAACATTGGCTCAAAGGGCCCATGACAATCACTTAGGAATAACTCAGACATTTGTGTCTGGGCAAGGTCTCCCCTACACAGGGAACCTTTTGTAAATATTAGTTACTAGAACCGTAGCACTAATAGATGTAGTTAATAATTATCACAATGTGCCCAAACTGCACAGTTTGCTCCCTGATTACAATATTAAATTGCTATTGAGCTGTGGTATTCGCTTCAGGCAATACTAGTAAGAACCCCCCAAAGACCCTGGCTGGCCTCGCTGTACAAAAATGGAAAGTGTTTCGCAGCACACAATGCTCAGGCAGCGGTGGGCTTTGCCAGAAAACAAACACACAACTCAGACAATAGAAGGAAAGTTTTATCAGAGCTGAAGTGTCCTTTCACTTGGGAACTGTCAGCTCTCAAAAAGGAAAACACGCACGCACTTGATAGCAGCTTACAAGGCAAGCCGTTACTCTGGGCACAGTGACTCACGGTGCAGATAGAGAACACTGCACAAGCCAGAGCGCCAAGGCTTTGTTTTATTTGCATCTGATTACGTCTAGAGATAGGCCGAGCCAGCTCTGAAGAGTTTGAGGCCCCTCAGAATGCAAGCAGCCTTTCTCTCCCTGTGAGCGGGGAGGGGATTTTCCTTTCCCACACACCCTCTCCTCTCTGCTTGACAGGTCAAGTGGCCTGGACAATAAGGCAAAGCTGCTGAGAGCAGAAACTGCAATTTAATGGAGAGGTGTCATTAGCTCCAGGATAGCACATTCCAAAGCAGACACAATGGGGACACTTGTCACAGAGCAGCACACAGCCACCCACCCCTCATCCGCCCCCACACTGCCAACCCACCTCCATATCTGGGATTTCAGAGACCCACAGGGGGCAAACGGGTGCTTGGCAATCCATGTGCACGTACAGCCACCCAGTCTGGGGGTGCAGAAGCCTATCAGGGTTTGCCTGCCAAGGCTGGACTCAATATGTGCTGCCTTACAGGAATCAAGGCTCCTGGAGGCCTCCAGCAGTTTAGTCATCTCTCCAGGCTCCTCTGTCCATGGGATTTTCCAGGCAAGGATACTGGAGTGGGTGGCCCTTTCCTTCTCCAGGGTGACTTCCTGACCCAGGGATTGAACCCAGGTCTCCCGTATTGCAGGCGGTCTCCCGCATTGCAGGTGAATTCTTTACCAACTCAGCCACTAAGGAAGCCCAACAAGGAAAAGAACGATGGTCATTAAACAGCTAATTAAAAGAGATTCAGCAAGAAGGATGCCAACTGTGCCTTGGCCCTGTCAGGCCAGGCAAACCAGGAAAGAGCTACCAACACACTTATGTGCTGGTAAAGAGAAGTTACATGGGGAGTCATCTGCAGTCCTCTTAGTAGCTGCAGTGTCTCTGGCCTGTGCCAGCAGACACAGTAATGGATGGTCCCAGCACAGAGGAGACAGTAAAGAGTCACTCCATTTCTTCCCCCCATGCAGCCCGTCTACCTGCTCCAGATTACCAAGGCGAGCTGGTCTGGGTCCATTCCCTAGTCCAGGATACCCAGGTGTGAGCTTGGAATTCCAAGGGCAATTCAGGCCAGCAGATAATCTATAACAATAAAAATTCCCGGGTGAATTAAGGGCAGGAGGTGGGAGGAATCAATGTTTACACTGCAAAGTCCAAAAAAGAAGTCCGAGGGTGTTGACTCTTGGAAAACCCAATGGATATTAAACTAAAGGACTTTATGTTTTTATTTAAAAAAAAAACTTTCCATTCTCTGTTTTCCAAAAATATATTATTCGTTGCAATTTTTTACATGTCAGTCTACTCATTATGAATTCCTCAAGAATAAATAAGGTTCTTATTCATTTCTACCATTTATGAAGCTGTGTGACTCTGGACAAATTACAAGCCATTCAATGCATTAAGTGGGGATTATATTAATGCACATGAAATCTCTTAGCACATGCCTGGTACAAAATAAGCCTCCAATAAATGTTAGCTGCCACTGTTGTTACCACTGCCATTACTATTATCACTGTTATCTCTGACCTTCTGTCCTCAGAATCTAGCACAAAAGATGGTCCGAGTTGGTTGTATGACCAGCTGATTGACTTAATGAATGACCGAGTGGATGGATGCATGTGGCAGGCAGCTTTCTCTCCTGAGATGCTCTGTCCCAATCATCAGTCCCCTGATGCCAGGAAATAGGGGGTCTTGGTCACAACATTTCATCTGCTATATTCTAGACCTCACAAGTGTCAATGCCAGCTGACAAACACAGCCTAGTAAAAGAGGATAGCAATGCACATTTGATTTTTTTTTAGACTCATTTTCCATTCTAATGAGCCTGTGAGTTTGAAGAGGACAACCATGCCAAGTAGCTACTGATGATTATTTTCAAAAAAGCCCATGTTGAGACAGAGGTCAGGGCCAGAGGGAGCACTTATGAGCAACCCTACCTATGGCTCCTCCTAAAGCCACCACAAGAAGAGGAAGCCATGGACAGCTGGGTGTCTATACAGAAGGTCCCATCTCAGAATAGATCCCTGAGTTCAAGCTAATAATATTCCAGCAATGTGATTTAAGGCAGTAAGAGTACAAACTCTGGAATTGTGCAACCTACATCCTAGTTCCAATTTCAATACAAATGACTGAAGCTCTCTGAGCCTCACATTCTTTATCGGTAAAATGAGGCTGGTACCAACCACACAGAGTGTCTTTGTCCAGTCCTGTTTCTTTAACCAAGAACCACAGACTGTGTGGCTTATAAACATTAGAAATTTACTTCTCATAGTTCTGGAGGTTGGAAGTCCAAGATCAAGGTCAAGTCCTGAGAAGAGCCCTCATTTGGGCTGCAAACTTGTATCCTCACATGGCTAGCTCTCTCAGGTTAGGATTTCAACATACACAGTTTGGGGCAAGCACACGAACAGTCTATAACAAATGGAGTATGAAAAGGGAGAAATAGTTACTTGCAGTGGAGAAATACGACAGACACCATCTTAAGCAAGTAGTCAAGGTTAACAACACCAATAACCCTGTTAGTCGCTCAGTCCTGTCCGACTCTTTACAACCCCTTGGACTGGCAGGCTCCTCCATCCATGGGATTCTCCAGGCAAGAACACTGGAGTGGGTTGCCATTCCCTTCTCCAGGGGATCTTCCTGACTCAGGGATCAAACCTGGGCATCCTGCATGGCAGATGGATTCTTTACTGTCTGAGCCACCAAGGAAGTCATAGTAATCTCATAAAGCCCTCAGCAGAATGCAGTGAGGGCACTTCTGTTCATTGCACAGCTTGATGTAGTTTAAATAAAAGGATCCGTGCAGGGAATTTAGGGCAGAGCCTACCATACAGAAAGTCTGATACTTTTTAATCTAACTGATTCCTCTCCACACTGAGTTCTGAGCAAACTAAGAAACAGACTCAGGCTTACAAATGAATCCAAATATTTTTTTGCAGATGGTGAAACTGGATTGGGGAAGCCTGCTTGATTCAAGGCCAAATTGGGTTTTCTACTGCTCCTAGTTTGAAGCCAACCGACACCTTGAAATCCAAAAGGGAGCACAACATGTGCTATCTCAGCAACATAGAAATGTATCTTTCTCCTCCTTCCATTGGCAATAACAGAATAGACCTCTAGCGGCCCACCTCCTACTCATTGCAGTAGGCAGTGGAGCTGGATCTTTCCTTTCTTAACCTAATTTCAGGCTGAATCCATTCCTCCTCTTTCACATGTAGGACTAAATCCCAGAGCCTTCTTTCCTTTTCCTTTTCTCTCTAGCCCAGATATGTATCTTTTTTTCATATTCTTGAATATTTTCCTGAAGTCCCCATAAAAAGAAATAAAGTCTAAGATTTCTCGAACAGTCTGAAAAAAAAAAAAACTGCTCGAACTCATCTTGCCTAGCCTCTATTTCCTAAATTGGATAATCCTGCATCAGGAAATACCTCCCCACCAGACAACAATTAACCAAGAACTACAATCTGGGCTTCCCTGGTGGCTCAGAAAGTAAAAAATCTGCCTGCAATGTGGAAGACCTGGGTTCAATCCCTGGGTTGGGAAGATCCCCTGGAGGAGGGCATGGCAAACCACTCCAATATTCTAGCCTGGAGAATCCCCATGGACAGAGGAGCCTGGTGGGCTACAGTCCATGGGCTCGCAAAGAGTTGGACATGACTGAGTGACTATCACATATACAATCTATTGTTTCACCACTTAGTCCCAGTTAGTGTTCCTCCCCCTCCCTATCTCTTCTCTCTTTCCTTCCATAAACTTCCCAGGAACTTTCCCTGGAGGGATAAACAACAGCTGCATTCCCACCTACAATTTCTGTGCTACCCCGAAACTCATCTAATTCTGATTAAAATTTTCAGTGCTCATCTCCTTAGTCTTCCAGGATCAATTCCATCCCAGAAGCGCAGCCTTGCCATCCCAGTCTCCCCGACAACTTTTATTTTGACTCCTTGTTAATAAGCTTCTCACAATAGGGACTTCTGGCTCCCTGGGGGTTCTCCCAGTTCTTGACCATGCTCCTCTGTTGAATCTCTCTGTAATCTGGTCACTTTTCAGATGTAGTGGCTCTCGTAGCAAGCTCCCCAGGTGGCTCAACAGTAAAGAATCCACCTGCCAACACTGGAGACACGGGTCCAATCCCTGGGTCAGGAAGATCCCCTGGAGAAGGAAATGGCAATCCACTCCAGTATTCTTGCCTGGGAAATTCCATGGATAGAGGAGGCTGGCAGGCTGCAGTCCATGGGGACTCAAAAGAGTGAAACATGACTGAACAACTAAAAAACCGACTTTCTCAGTCCCCCTGTGACAAACAGTAAACATGGCTATGTTCCCTTTTCTCTTTTTTAACAGCCTAGCCTGGTATTTCAGGTGCTTGCCAACAACCTTGAACAAGACCCAACTGTATTTCTTTTAAAATAGTCAAGGAGGCAGACAGAGGCATAGCGACCACAGACCTGCCTCTGCAGGTCCAAACCACTGACTGACCCAGACACCCAGTCAATACATAGTTTGTTACCACTTCTTTGTGGTAACAAAAGTGGTGACTTGTGTTGACTCTATGCAGACTACTCAACATTTCAATTCTTCTCATGGGTTTTGGTCTTTTGCTTGTGAGATGAATGCCTCCAAACACCCACACAGCCTGGACTCCGTCCCTTGAGGGAAGCAAGCATGGAGGCCTGGTCTACAGACAACCAGGCCATTGCTGCCAAGCAGGGCAGTGGGTGGACATGCCCCGGTCCTCTTAGTGAAACTGCCTGGGCTAGAAATGATGAGCAATGTGACGGTCAACCATCTGAGGTAGCTTTTCTAGACTGACCTCAAAGATGAAGCTACCACAGTGTTTGAATACATGGCCAATAATATATAGTTTATATGTTGAAATGATATAAAATTTCTCTTCTGGGAAAAATACAAATTTTTATGTGACTTCTTGAGGACAATAGCTAATTGTCCTGGTGTAGTAGTTCCTTCTTTCTCCACAGAGAAGGGATGACTGATAATCAAATACACAGTGGGATTTAGGGGCTTATCAAGGCTGCAGAGGAGAATGTGACCTAGAATCTCCTGAAACAACTGGCCCCAGGATCTCAACCTCTTTCCTCCTTTCAGATCTTTCTTACCTGGCTTTCACGGTCCCAACCTTACCTTATGATCTAGTAGATCTCATTTTCCCTTTCCTTTCTATCTTAAGCTATTCAATCTCAATATTTTTTAAAGAAATTCTTTCTTCCTTGAGTCTAATCAAAATGACTATTTTTCTTTCAGTCTCCCCCTGTTCTTGTTTCTACTTCAGATGAAAACCTGCTTTGAATCCTACCCAGTTCCTCTGGGAAAGTCTCAGCAAACCTGATTCCCAGAGATCTACACAAGGTTTTTTAACTTTTTCTTTTTAAAAAGATGAGATTACAATAATTCCATTAACTCCATTGAGTTTTTCTTCCACCTAACTTAAGAGGATGACTTCTTAGTCCTCTTTACAGATTAAATAACAAAAATTCTGCCTGTGTCTGAATTCCTGACTGGGCTCATGAAATCTACAACCATAACAGGAGGTGATATACTTCCTTGGAAAAGGAAATGGCTACCCACTCCAGTATTCTTGCCTGGAGAATGCCATGGACAGAGAAGCCTGGTGGGCTACAATCCATGGGGTTGCACAGCATCGGACATGATTGAATGACTAACACACACATACTTGGCAAAAAAAAAAAAAGTCAATTTCAGACCATGTTGAGTAAGGAAGAATGTTGGCTTCAATAACTAATGAACAAACCACATGATTCCAAGGGGATGGTCTTGACACTGCCCCTTCATTGACCCTAGAACTGGTTACAGGGCAAAAGAAGTTAAAGAACAGGATTTGAGACAGCTAATCAATGACTGCTCCCAATCCCTTTATAATATAAAGGCAGGAACCATGCACACCCATGTTCCTAAATCCTGGCCTACGAAGAAATATGTAAGGAGAACAAAGATGTGTCTACTTATCAATGCCAAAAAAAAAAACTGTTCAAACCAAAAGTTGCTGTATTTTATAGCTAGTGCAGCTGCTAAGGTCAAAAACAAAAACCTAGCTACCATATCTTGTGCCTAACAAAAATAGCCACACACTGGTGACTACCAGCAGTAAAGATGTCACAGATAGTAAACAGAAACCTGAAAGACCCACCCTTTCCAAAAACCTCTTCCAAACCTTACCAGCATCCTTAATCTCCTTGAGCAATATTTAGGCTCCTGAATGGATATCCAGTATCCAGTCTTGAAATTTCCAGACTTTATATCCTATATAGGGGTTTCGCGGAGGCTACTAATTTGCACATCC
The DNA here is from genome assembly GCF_002263795.3 of Bos taurus. Lineage (NCBI taxonomy): Eukaryota > Metazoa > Chordata > Mammalia > Artiodactyla > Bovidae > Bos > Bos taurus. The sequence continues at coordinate 30,852,893 of NC_037351.1, read as the reverse complement.
TCTCCATTCTGAGATCTAAATCAATGTAAGAGTCAAAGATGAAAATACCGATTTTATTGGTACAATGAGTACAATGTTTACTGAAAAGGAGCAAGCTCCAAAATACATAATTAAATTTGAAAAGCAAGGTTCATAACTGTCCGTGGTCTATGTCATCTTTATATGGGCACGCATGTATACATGACCAAAGACAAAAACAGGCTTTCTGCACTGTCGCATGAAGTCTGGAGTTTAGGCTCTGTACATGGGAAATCTGGGACAACAGGGTAGATAATGAACTAGTCATTTAAAGGACTATGGCTCAGGATTTCCCTGGTGGTCCAGTGGTTAAGAAACTGCCTTGCAATGCAGAAGATGCTGGTTCAATGCTTTGTCCAGGAACCAAGACCCCACATGCCACAGAGCAATTAGGCCTCACACTGCAACTGCGAAGCCACATTAGCGAGTCCACAAGCAACAGTGAATGATCTTGCATGACACAACTAAGACTCAATGCAGCAAATCAACCCATCAATAAAAATGCTTTTTAAAGACTTTGGCTCAATTCACCCCGTTAAGCACAAAGTCCTGAATTAAGAGAAGCCATACATATATAGCCATATGTAAGCTATGTAAAACAGCTTCCATTAGGGAAACACTGGAGAATTGCACCCTTGCTATCTGACCATTCAGAGAGGAGACAAGATTCCTTCCCAGTACTACCATGTTGCTACACAGGGGAGCTAAGCAGGGGTGTAATAACAGATATGAACTAGTTGGTACAAAGTTGTCCTTTACACAAGTAGCCAGGTACAGGCATCTCTATACAAGCATGGTGGTTCAACTGATGCCTGTCTGTACAGTCTAACCCAGGGATGGGTGAGTTTTTTCTTAAAGATCCAGATAATAAATAATTTAGGCCTTAGTCCCTGTCACAACTACTCAGCACTGTCATTACAGGGTAAAAGCAGTCATAAATAATATATACATGAATGGGTATGGTTCTACTACAGTTAAACCTGATTTACAAAAGCAGGAAAGCAATAGTTTGCAGACCTGTGGTCTAACCTGTAAAATGAGGCAACATCCCTTCTTAACCTAAGTAATTTGGTGCAAAAAAAAAAAAAAAACAAGAAATATTTCCACATCCTGGGTCTCCACCACCTTTTACCTGGACTATTATAGTAACTTCTAACTGACTTCTGCCTTGCTTTTACTTACTCTGATGTATCCTATGCACTCCACCACAGTTTTATCTCCAAAATCAATTCTGATTACATGACTACCCTGCATAAACACTTTCCTGCATAAACACTTCTCACAGACACGTCTCATAGTCACTTCAAGAAAGAAATTCAATCTCTTCAACATAGCTTAGAAAACAGTTCCTATCTGGTTCCAACTCACTCATAAAGTCTTCTCTCCATATGCTAGCTTGCAGCTCTATTTAAGTGTCAAACATTCTCTAGGTACACCAGACTCTACTACTCTCCAGTATCTTTTCACATACTACATTAGTCAGAGTAATTAATGCCAGCTACCACAACAGAAACCCACTCCAGCACTCTTGCCTGGAAAATCCCATGGACGGAGGAGCCTGGTAGGCTGCAGTCCATGGGGTCGCTAAGAGTCGGGCACGACAGAGAGACTTCACTTTCACTTTTCACTTTCCTGCATTGGAGAAGGAAATGGCAACCCACTCCAGTGTTCTTGCCTGGAGAATCCCAGGGACAGGGGAGCCTGGTGGGCTGCCGTCTATGGAGTCGCACAGAGTTGGACACGACTGAAGCGACTTAGCAGTAGCAGCAACCACAACAGATAGACTGAATACAGTGAAAGTCTGTTTCTCTCTCAGATGAAGAAGGATGCAGGTCTGAGGGAGCTCTCCTCCATCCAGTGACCTAGAGATCCAAGCTCCTCTGTCTTGTGAACTTATCCATTTCAACGCATTACTACCAAGTATGCCACAGGAGGAGAAGAGAAATAGAATAGGCACTGAAAGGCTTAGGTGCCTAGGATAATAAGTAATGCATCATTTCTGCTTGTAATCCCTTTCACTAAGATTCAGTCTCATGAATCCAATACAAGCAATCTGAAAAACACCGTGGAGCACAGGGACAATTAGTGAGTACAATTTTCTTTGCCGTGTGTATCCCATGCCCTCTGCTTGGAATATCTTTTCACTTCTCTTCCTAGTAAACACCTTCTCATCTTCCAGGCTCTGATCAAATGTTACAGTTCTGATCTCTTAAGACAGTATTTCCCCTCTTCTATGCTCCCGGGTGTTTGTGCTCAATCGCTCAGTCCTGTCCATTTTTTTGTGACCCTACGGACTATAGCCTACCAGGCTCCTCTGTCCTTGGGACTTCTCAGGCAAGAATACTGGAGTAGGTTGCCGTGCCTTCCTCCAGGGGACCTTCCCAACCCAGGGACTGAACCCATGACTCCTGTGGCTCCTGCACTGCAGATGGATTCTTTACCGCTGAACCACTGGGGAAGCCCCTAAGTAATATAAATATCTACTGTGGATGTACCATCCTGCTTTACAATTATGTGTCTGCACATCTAACTCCATTTCAGAAGGTGAGATTATCTCTCATCAGTAACTCCCACCACAATGCCAGGTACCTGTAACACTCTAACTTGATATATGAATGGATGAATGAGTGAATGACCCCACCAAAAGTGAGGGCTTCCCTGGTGCTCAGAGGGTAAAGAGCCTGTCTACAATGCGGGAGACCCAGGTTCAATCCCTGGGTTGGGAAGATCCCCTGGAGAAGGAAACGGCTACCCCACTCAGGCTCTAGAAAGATTTGCCCACGGAAGCAAGCAAGCAAACAAACAAAAAAAGTAAAGAAAACTGACTTTCTCACAAGCCCTTCTCAGGGGTCTGAATTAACAATTAAGTACAAAACTGCCTGCAGTAAATGAGCTCTCATAAAGATGATTCCTGGACCAAATTCATTAAAGCTGAAAACATCTAAAAGAGCCTCATGATTATAGTGTGCCCTATAAAGTTTAAAACAATATAATATTTTGACTCTGGAACTAGAAGACTTGACAAGTTTCCAGTTGGGAACAGGAGCTGTTGTTGAGACTCACTGTCCTAGGGCTTTCCTCTGAGAAAACGGGAGGAGCTGTTGGGTGGTGCCAATATTTCCAGGCGGCTGGCCAAGTTAGTAATCCAGGCATGTGTGTGTTGTGAGACACACTGTCCTTCTCTCAAGCTGACATTCGAGTCCCCTCCCGTGTCTAATCAGATCTTTCTTGTATCTCTAAAGTAAAGACCAAATTCAGAAAAAGTCAGTGGCGTCCATCCTATTTCCAAAGCAGAGAAATGTTGGGAACTGGAAGTGTCTGCCTCACATTTTTGGTAGCCTGCTGCGTTCTGACTGAGGTTAGGTAACCATAACAAAAAGCAAAAGGAATGACTTCAGTGAAAAGTTTGCCCGGGGCAAAGCCAAGAGGTATGATATTTCTCTTGGATTACAATCAACAAACACACTTAAACTGGTGTCAGTATTGTTCAGAATTCTGGAGATAAGTTGTAATACATTTCAGAACTCTTAAAGATCTTTTTTCCAAGCTTTTGATATTTCAGTTGAACAGTTTGGTTGGCTGGCTTTTATACCCCCCAACCCCCAAAGAATTCATTAAGGAATCTCAGTCATGAATCTGGGGCTAGTGTAAAAACAGCTGCCTTAATATCAGTGCTCTGTGGTTTATAAGCTCACCATTTTCCTGGGAGGATCTAGAATCATATTAGCTGTGACTCTGCTAAACACGTCTCTCGATGAATCCCTGCCATTAGCACCAAAAATTCCAGCCGGCTGACTAGCTGTGGGCAACATCTCATCTTGCTGACAAAACCTGCCATCGGCCTCGATGAATTTGGAGAGCTTGTCTCATCAGAAAAGCTCCACGACAAATCTACCTCTGGTGCCGACATTAAGGCACTGCCATCAGGACAAAGGTCAAAACATATTTGAGTTCTGGACTCATGTGAAAACTTATCGCTGAACTAGACTCCTTGCTGAAAGGACAGGAGATGCCCTGTGCTGAGAGTGAAAATTGGCTCCGTGGGGAAAGCTTCAAAGCCATTTCAGCCATTAAAATGTGACTGGATGTATCAGGCAAGCAGGAGGGGTTGGAGCAGAGTGTGGGGATGCCATAGGGAGCTGGTAAAGAACTTTCTCCAGAAACCGGCCTGGTGATCATGTGTGCTCATTCTCGGGAGCAAGAAGCACTGGGGCCAGAGCCTCATTACGGATAGGCTGTTTAACATACCCATTATTGGTGCATTTATCACGTTTAGGTTGATCTCACGTCAAAAAATAATGATGCCAACGTGGACTGCCTCTCGGAGATATGTTAAGCTTGCTACCCAGAAAGAAAATAAAGATTCTGAAGCACTTTAACATGAATTTGGGCAAACCCCAGGAGATGGTGAGGGACAGGGAGGTCCGGTGTGCTGCAGTCCATGGGTCACAGACAGTCGGCACAGTGACTGAACAACAACAGCACTTTATGTTCATCAGAGTGTGAAACAGACGCTGCTGGAAAGCTTTATACAACGAGAGACTGCTCAGCTGCTCCCAGATATGATAAGAGTGGCCTATCCCAGTGCCATGGTTCTTGGGTGTGGCCCCTGGGCCAGCAGCATCACCACTACCCACAGACTTCCTAGAAAGGCAGACTCTCTGGCCACAGCCTAGACCTACTGATCCAGATTCTCTGGCAGTAGGACCAAGAAATCTGTGTTTTAAGGAGCCCCCAGGAGGTTTGGTTCTGATGCTCAAGTCAGTAAACCATAGCTCTGGAGAATACAAAGGGATCTTCATAGTCAGCTCCTAACCTGGCCACCCACTCAACAGATGACCTTACGGAAGCCACTTAATGTTGCTGTCCTCCCCTCCCATTCGTCTAGAAAGTAGTCATCTCAACCACGGTGTCCAAATCTGCTACTTCCCTCCATGCCCCTGGCTAGGCAGTAAGAACACTTCCGTTTCTTCTGCAGAGCACCTGGTGTTGCCAAGAGGTATTCAGATCTCATTTTGTGTAAATCTGCCTCCTCTGAGGAACTAAGCAGAACAGGGTTTTGTTTTAATTTCCCTTTGATTTGGAGGTGGAAAAGACTAAAATGTTCCAGACCAGAGTCTGTCTAGATGAGGGATTGACCAAATCTGGCCAGATGCCTACTTTTGTAAATGAAGTCTTATTGGAGTCTAGACACAGGCACTCACTCTACATTGTCAGGGCCTACCTTCCAGCTGATGGCTCAGTCAGTAAAAATCTGCAGGCAGTGCAGAAGACCACCTGCAGCACAGTAGACTTGGGTTCAATCCCTGGGTTGGGAAGATGCCCTGGAGAAGGCAATGGCAACCCACTCTACTATTCTTGCCTGGGAAATCCACGAACAGAGGAGCCTGGCAGGCTACAGTCCATGGAGTCGCAAGAGTCAGACATGACTTGGTGACTAAACCATCACTGCCACCTTTCAGCTACAACAGAAGAGTTGAGGAGTTGTGACAGTGACCCAGTGGCCTTCAAGCCTAAAATATGAACTCTCTATGCCTTTCCAGAAAGCATTTTCAGACCACTGATTGGTCCAGACACATAATCAGCCCACACTGGACTAGAAGAGGAGATGGTGCTTATGGGTTCATGAACTTGAGAGGAGCAGGAGCCTCAGGGATGACAACAGAGGGGCATCTGCCAGGAGAGCACGAACAGTCATCAGGTGACTGAGAGCCCCTCTGGTGATTCCATCCCAACTAGCCCACAGACCACACTTTGAGAAATGGGGAATGATCTGACTCTTCTGATGCACGAAGGCATAAGCCTGGATGCTCTCAGAAAAGTTCACCAAATAAAAAAATCTGGTTTAAATCCTCACTCGCAGCTGTGATTTTTCTTGCACTTTCTAACAAATTTGGCAGAGAGTGGGAGGATAAATTTAAATTTCCAGGCTTCTTTAATTCATTTAGCCAGGAATGTGTGTGGTTGTTCATTTAGCCAGGAATGTGTGTGGTTGTTCATTTAGCCTTCAAATTTATACTGCTAATACTCCAATTCCATACTTGTAAAAGGCAATTTTAAATGTATAGAACTCCTCTTCCAGCAGACCAGAAAGCTAAATGAAGTTTTAACTTGTATCATAACATAAACAAATGCTTGTTCCAAATGTAACCTTCAGGCATTTTGGAATTAGGAAGTTCTAATCCCTCAAAAAAGCAGATGGGCGGAGAATTTGCACATGTCAAGGGAATTTTCAGGGTATAGTGAGAAGACCAGTTGATACTTCTAAGATGACAAAGGAAATTTTGAAAACTGTCAGCTTTAGAAACAAATGAAAAATTGTTTAGAATTCCAGAATTCTAAAAAGGACTTAAGTAAAACAAAAAGAAATTTTGTTCAAACTCTTTGGTATTTTTAATGTTTCCTTATTTTTAATATTTACTACATGACTCCATTTTAGAAAACATAAAATAAAGAGAATCCACCCATGGCTCCTAACACAATTGCTAACATACATCCTAATACAACCGCTGTGACTAAAAAAAGAAAACTCTTGAAAATAAAAATCATTAATAGAATCGATTTTTCTGATATGGAAGTAATTGTTTCTAAATTATTGAAAAGCTAATAAGAAGTTCAAAGGGCAGTGATAACAGGGAACCAGTATCCAGTTAAATATTAGTCCCTAATGACATCATCAACAAACTCTCCCCAGAGCCTTCTCCCACCTCAGCCTTCAAGATTTATCCAAAGTCCTTTTCCTGCATTCTATTCCTTCTAAGTTCTTTTATTTTTCTCTTCCTTTTTTAATTAGTAGTAATATAATTATATCTAACTCTATGCTGAGTACTTTACATAAATTATTTCATTTTCACAAGAATTCTGAAAGATACTAGGATATCCTCATATAATCCATGAGAATCTGGAAACAGAGTAGTGTGGTGGATTGTTGCTATTATGGTATTAAATTTGGTCACAACTGCCTGAATGCACGCCTGTTCAAGAACTAGAGCTTAGATTTCTAAGCCTTGAATGGGGACTTGGTCACATGACTTGGTCACATGACTTGCTTCAGTCAATGGGACAATAGTGAATATGATACAAGTCAAGGTTTGAAAGTTCCTTGCTCCTTGGAACTTACCCTCTCTTGCTGCTGGGAACTTTCAGCCACCACATAAAGAAACCTAGGCTAGTCTATTAGATGAAGAGGGATTATGTGGAGAAGGGCCCCATCTGAGGCCCCAGACAAAATGAGTGAACCCAGCCAATATTGTGAGGAACACAAATAAGCTGTCCCAGAGGAACCCTGTTGAACTGTCAACCCATCAAATCATGAGCAAACACATGATGATTTTTTTAAGCCACTAAACTTGGGGCTAAACACAGCACAAGCTAACTGACACCAAGTGCTTTTCTCAAGTCACACAGGCAGGACAAGGATTCAAACAGAAAGTCTTGACTACACAGCCCAAATACTTAACTCCCTATTATACTGTGAAACTCCCAAGAATCTAGTCAGCACCACTGGGTAAAGTTAATGCTTAACAATGATGCAGTGTCCCCTTAAGGATAACCAGAAAGATGAGTTATCTGTCAAGATGGCACAGAGATGGGCCCTTTCCACATGTTGCCAGCAGTAGCTTATTTCTAAATTCAGACCAGGGGCACCTGGGAAATAATTAGCTCCCGTGTTGCTGTCCTCTCATAACAAATTTGAGGGCAACTCTTTATTTTTGCTAAAGTTAAACAGTTCATGGCACACATGTTACTTAACACTTCTCTAGGAATAGAAATGTATTTGCTTTTAATCAGTTGGGGACTCATTAGTGAGGCTGTCTTCATCTCCCTGAGCCTTTGCCTCTTTTGCTTCGTTTTTTGGGGGGTTTTTTGGCTCTGTATTAGTGTTTTGTTTGTTTTCTACAGACCTTTCATAAATAAAACCTATTGGGCTGAACAAATCAGGAGGAGAAGCAATGTCAAATGCAACACAAGAGTAAACCCTTATAACCTTCCTCTTTTTACAATCCTTCCCTAGGCCTAACAGCAATGAATGAATAACTGATCATTAAAAATAAAAGGGAGTTATTCAACTTGGAGCTACATGAAGCATTAATCTGGTACAGAGCTACTAACTAGCAATTCTGGTAAAGAATATATACCAGAGAATTTCCAGGAAGCTTTTAAAATATTTTTGACAGTAATTGATTCTTAAAAGATCTGCAGATGTGTGTCTAAAAGAAATAAAATATCTTGATGTATAATAAACAAAGGTCATATAAAAACCAAATTTGGGATACCAAATTTGAAAACAATTTTCAGTATAATTGAAGCTGTTGTTGTTCAGTCACCCAGTCATGTCTGATTCTTTGTGACCTCATGGACTGTCACCTGCCAGGTTTCCCTGTCCTTCACAGTCTCCCAGAGTTTGCTCAAAAATCACGTCCATTGATTCAGCAATGCCATCCAACCGTCTCACAACTGAAGTAACCACTTCTAATTTTTTCCTCCTATTTTATTTTCTCCACCTGCAGAGTGGTTCTCAGCCTTTCTTTTGTGGAGTTAGCAGTAGTAGTATTTCAGAAAGTGTGGCTTAGAAACCATGCTTTGATAATCCAGTGGTTCTTAGTATGAAAGTGTTAGTCACTCAGTCGTGTTCTTAAGCAGTTATTAAGTCAGGGTCTGCCCCAAATTCTACCATCTACCCTCCAATACACAGACACTTGCAGTGTCATCTGCCACCTGCACAGAGAGCTCCCCTTGGCCCCCGACTGATCAGAGAGTCAATTCTGTTGATATATCCAGGGCCTTTTCCATCAGCAAATTAGGTGTGGACATAGTTGTAGCTCTTGGGCTCATCTGGTTCCTTGAGGGTACAGTTAGGCAATCAGGCACTTCTGGGAACATCTGGTGAAACTTCCTCTGCTTACCCTCTCTGTGTGCGGCCTATCTAGCCTTTTTGCCCTTGTATCTGGTGTCCAGTTTTCTCTCTAGACCTTAGGGAGGAACTAGAACCTATCCCTTCCCTGCAGACTGAAGTCTAATGCTTCAGCTTGGAGCTGGTGCCCAGCTTCTTACTCACATAGAATCTGTGACCTCCTTCTAGGGGGATCTAGATGAGCTCCCAATCAGGTGATAAGAGCTGCAATCTCTCAGAAGTCTTTTTCCATCAAATCCTTCTCTCCCACCTTCGATTTTAATGTGTTCCTACTAAGAACTTGAGTATTTCCCACCCATTGGGATCCAATATCCTGGACAATCAGGGCACTGGGAGGAAAATTGGGATTGAAGCCATACAAATTTCCCCTGGCCTCTTCCATGCACTGGTTCCAGCATTTCATTGACTCTCAGTGGACTCACCTACTCCCACATGGCTGAGAGGTGGAAATGTTTCACCATTTAAGGGGAAAAATCTGTTCAGAAATCCTGAAGAACCATAAGGATTGTCTAATGCAAGTGGACCACCTGCAAAATGTTAACAAAAAGAGAATAGTATTATTTACCCTTTGCTTCTTTATTTTCTTTCTTAATTTTCTGCTGCTTTCCAAGGAGAAAAGGCTATTTGGATGAGAAAGAAACTTACTTTTTCTCTTGGCATTTTTTCTTCCAACCGTCCTTTCCAATCATGTGTTTCTTTGCATCTGTATCTTGTACAGAGCTCTCTCTCTCTCCCTCTCTCTCCCTCTCCCTCTCTAACCCTCCCTTTCCCTCTCTGCTGCTGCTGCTAAGTCACTTCAGTCGTGTCCGACTCTGTGCGACCTCATAGACGGCAGCCCACCAGGCTCCCCCGTCCCTGGGATTCTCCAGGCAAGAACACTGGAGTGGGTTGCCATTTCCTTCTCCAGTGCATGAAAGTGAGAAGTGAAAGTGAAGTCGCTCACCTCTCCAGTAAACACGAGGAGGCAGTAGCTTCAGTTAGAATCTACATTGTATTTAATCGTAAAATTGCATGGTTTGCATTCCCTTCCAATTCTTGTGCATCTAAACGAGATGTACATCTTTCTCTACTTTATTCTTGTAATCAGATCATACATCTTTTAAAAGAGGACAGTTGAGTTGTTAAGGGTAAATCCATTTTTCCTACCCCATTTTTTAACTTTCCCAATCTCATTTGAAAATGGAAGAAGGATGAGATCAGCTTGGCCATTGAACTGCCTGATCCTATTAATGGTGTTTTGTGCATTTTTCCCTACAAAGCTGGTACACGGATTCTTTATACCTTGAAACCCAGATTCTGATACCTATTTCTCAACCATAACCTACAAAGTACTCAAGAACCCAGCATCTTGTCTTCTCATCCAAGTGTACCTTGGCACTGGCAAATCTCTCTTAGAGACAAATTTTCATTTATGTTCAATTTACATGGAATGAAGAACCTTGGGCAGAGGACTGTTGGAATTCATTCAGTACCATGTTTGCCTGCAAAAGGGCATTTATACTTGACATTTCTGAAGATACTCATTTTACAGCCCAATTTTCACACTCAAATAATCACCATCTGTGTTGTCCAGTTTAAAATGATCATAGAGAACAAGTATAATTTGTTTTCCTACATTTTTTTCTTCTGTTTCTTATGGTTTGTTTGAATAGGTGGGAGCATAGTTAAACTTAGTACCTCATTTCTAAGTACTGTTGCTTTATTCAAAAAGAGAAGAGGAGGGATATAGGAAAGGAAGGAGGAAGGAAGGGAGGGGAGAAGGGCACCTGGTAAAGAGTAACACACTAAGCCCTAGCAAGCTTTTTCTCATAGAATATTATCATTATTTTTGCTGCACTGTTGTACCACTTTGGCACGCATTTCACCACAATCCACCAAGTCAGAAAGAGGATCAGTCTTTATTCCTATTTGAAATTCTTTGACGCCTGACAGCCAACTTAGTCTACATACAAGTGGTACAATGATAAACAATCTGCCTGCCAATGCAGGATACACAAGAGACTGGGATTCAATCCCTGGGTGGGGAAGATCCCCTGGAGAAGGAAATGACAACCCACTCCAGTCTTCTTGCCTGGGAAATCCCATGGGCAGAGGAGCCTGGCGAGCTACACTCCATGGTCGTGAAGAGTCAGACAGGACTGAGTGATTGAGCACACACCTACAATGCCTGAGGGCCAACTTAGTCTACATATTTGGTTTATAACTCAGTGCACTTTAAAAATTTTGTAATATTTCTGGGTTCTCCCAATCTGAGGAAGACATCTCCAAATGAAGCAACAGATACCTGAGGAGCCTGTAGAGTCCTCAATATCTTCTTTTGTGATACTCATCACTTTTACAATTATTTGCTCTTACTACTTGTGCAGTCCTATTATAACATGTGCCATGTCTGTTTTATTCCCTCTTGGAGGTACAGGACCACCTCATATTATGTTTTGCACTTTCAGTGTGCCTTAAAAGCATTTCTTAACTGAATTAAATCAATCAATCAATGTTGATTCCTCTTCCTTTTCTTTCATAAAATTGAATCTGAACCCATTATGCCACAAAAATCCCCAAAAAAGGAGAACACGCAAAATATTTTCTATAAAAGCAGTCAGATTGGTTTCCTGAAAAAAATATATATATTTCATATTAAAGTTCATACAAAAAAAAAAAAAAGGCACAGAGGTCAGGGTAGGGGAGACTGATATTCCCAGCAATTACAAAATTCCTCGAAACTTTCCTGTCTTAGCTGCTCTGACAGTATTTAAAGCTCAGTCTGGTTGAAAATATTCTTCAATGCATTTGTGTTTATTTCAAGATAGTGCTAACACAAGCTGAACAGAACAGAGTCAACATGAAGGTCAGTCTATTATCACTCTGCATGAAGTGTTCACAGGAGGCAGTGACCAACCCACAGTGAACAGATACTACACCAAGGCAAGCAAGACAGAGATGGAAAACATATGGGTTGGCAGTACAATAACACAGTTTATCTCCGCAGGTGAGAGGAAGTGCCGATGGGAGGAAACACTGTATGTCGCTAAATTTAAGCCACACACATATCAGGAGCTGTGTTTTGACCTTCATTGGAAGAAAATCAAAGGTGCTGGGCCACTTGGATAAGTAAGCGCCTCCCCATTCTCCAAGGCGCGCTGGGTTTTAAACTACACATTGCTCCGTTTCAACAGATCCCTCTAGGAGCACGTCTGGAGGGGCAGAGCATTTAATATCTGTGCTCTTGAAAGTTAGAGTTACTGCTGAAAACACTTCCGTGACCACGCACAGGTTTCCATTAATGAACCACATGACTTCCTCAACTATTACGTTTTTATTATCTTTTACCTAGGTCAAGATTTTCCTCCAGAAAGCAAACTCGTGATATCAAGCTTTCTGAGTACCACTGGCACAGGTGCTGGCTGAATGTGGGAAAGTATGAAAGGTCCAAGTGAACTGGAATTTGTAGCATTCTTTCATAATACAAAAGTAAATGCCCCAATTTGAGAAATTTGGGCTTACACTATACTAATTCCTGGAGAAGGCAATGGCACCCCACTCCAGTACTTTTGCCTGGAAAATCCCATGGACAGAGGAGCCTGGTGGGCTGCAGTCCATGGGGTCGCTAAGAGTCGGACATGACTGAGCGACTTCACTTTCACTTTTCACTTTCATACACTGGAGAAGGAAATGGCAACCCACTCCAGTGTTCTTGCCTGGAGAATCCCAGGGACAGGAAGCCTGGTTGGCTGCTGTCTGTGGGGTCGCACGGAGTCGGACACGACTGAAGCGATGCAGCAGCAGCATACTAATTCCATATAGGCATTCTATACATGGGCTCGCAACATCAACCTCTATAACAACACAAACATCAGAAAAAAATGCATGGATGTGCTGGATTTTAAAATACAAGATTCTTATTGTGCAGAAGGTATCCATTTGCCAGTTTTTATCTGCCCTTTTTAGAGCAAGATGAAGATAATCTGTCAGAGAAAAGATGACAGCATGGAAATGAAAATGGTTGACCTCTATTTCTTGAATTGGAGTCTCCTGGTCTCAATGACCTTCTAGGATGGTCTACACTATCTTGTATTATGAATGTTCACAGTAACACAATACCTATGCTTTTTTCCTGAATGAATTATTCATTTAAAATATAAAAATCAGACATCAACTTACTGGTATATTAGGGTCATGCTGGTTTCTGTGATAAAGAAGTTCCAACATTTTAATGACTTGGGCTCCAAAGTCATCAAAAAAATCAAAAAATCACTGCAGATTGTGACTGCAGCCATGAAATTCAAAGACACCCCTGGAAGGAATGCTAGGACAAACCTAGACATGGTATTAAAAACCAGAGATATCATTTTCCCAACAAAGGTTCCTCTAGTCGAAGTTACGGTTTTTCCAGTAGTCATGTACAGATGTGAGAGTTAGACCATAAAGAAGAATGAGTGCCAAAGAACTGATATTTTTGCATTGTGGTCCTAGAGAAGACTCTGGAGAGTCCAAGGGACTGCAAGGAGATCAAACCCTGAATATTCATCGGAAGGACTGATGCTGAAACTGAAGCTCCAGTACTTTGGCCACCTGATGCAAAGAGCTGACTCATTGGAAAAGGCCCTGATGTTGGAAAAAATTGAATTAAAAGGAGAAGAGGGCGGCAGAGGATAAGATGGTTAGATAATCACCAACTCAATGGGCATGACTTTGAGCAAACTTTGAGAGAGAAAGACAGGGAAGCCTGGCTCTCTGCAGTCCATGGGGTCACAAAGAGTCAGACATAACTGAGCAACTGAACATCAATGGCAATTTTAATGACTGGACACAACAGAATTTATTTTTCACTTATCTAACAGTCCAATAAGGGTTTTGTTGGTCATTTGGGTGGTTTTCCTCCACTTGGTGACTTAGGGATCCAGGTCCTTCCGTACGTTTTGCCACCATCCCTGAGGCCTCAGCTTTCATGCAGGGGGAGGGGGAAAGAGAGAACAGAGAAACCCCTATGCACTTGAAAGCCTCATCTTGACAGTGACTACATATCCTCTTTACTCATGTATTATCACAGAGAACCAGTCTCATGGCCACTTGTGGATGAAAGAGAAGCGGGACAGTGTCTCCTAGTGACAACTCCACATTATCAAAGGAAAGGCACAGATATTATTTATATTATTTTGGTAAACCATCTACACTATGGTATCTAATACATTAAATAAATCAATTCTATTTTCCTCATTAATGCCCAAGAGACTTCAAATTTGGCAGAGTCCCTTCAGAGCAGGGACCCTGGGTTTTGCTTTTTTTTTTTTAAATCTCCTGTTCCTCCACCCACAAAATGTCTTGAGGACCAGATTCATTTGGAAACTGGTAGTCTAAGTAATGATTCCAAAAGTGGTCAAATGTCCAAATGAGCCTTTACCAATTTCTTCTGGCTGCTCTTTAGAAACCAGGAATAACTTCTGTAGTTAAAAGTTATGAATTTTACATTGCTCTCTACCTGAACTTGGAAGCCCTTGCATCCTGCAAATAAAAAGGGGATCATTAGTTATTGGTTCAGGGTCACTATAAAGAAAAGGTACTTGCTTTTACATGTTTCCACAGAAGAGCTACTCAAGCCCTAACGTCACTTGGGCCAATTAAGTATATAAATGGCAAGGGGCCAAGTTAATTACAACTCTGGGGACTTGACTAGGCCAGGCTAGAAAGAGAGTAGCAGGAAGAATGGCCCAAGCTTACACGCTGCTTTCAAACAAAGCCTTTGCCTTCCCTTGCCCTTGAGGGCAATATTCCGATCTAGATGGAAGGCAGAAGTGTCCTGAAGAGCCTTGGCTCTTGATCCTTATTATGGAAAAACTGGATGACTATTAACCAAACCTTAAAAGAGGACAAGCTGAAATAAGATTAGCTGTAGTGTTTGGAGAGGCAAATATAAAATGTTAACCTTTCAAACTTCTTTTTTAGCTTTTTTTTTCATGATTATAACTCATTTTAATTTGTATTTTGTATTGGAATATAGTTGATTAACAATGTGGTCTTAGTTTCAGATGTACAGCAAAGGGATTCCGTTATATATATATACACACACACACACACATACACACACATGTATCTATAAACCCTTTACATCCCCAAAGAAAGGTCGCAGAGTTTCTGAGGGAGCCACTCTCCTAGGGAAAAGTGCGGTGACTATAAGGGGATGTTTACATTTAAGCAAACTCTGATCTTTTCCATCTGGCTGAGCGCTCCTGGAGAGCATCTTGGAAGTCCTGCCCCTCACCCCTTCTGCTGATTAGGCTGCTCTGTGCATCAAGAGCTCTGCCCTGGAGGAGCGTCAGCAGAGCAGTGAGTGCGTCCAGATGTGGCCACTTCCTTAAAGGTGAAATACGAGGGAGAAGAGATTAATCGGCAACGCAGCGAAGACAGACTCTCCGTAACCCAGGGACGTGTTAAATGAAAAGGAAAAGATGCTGTTGAATGCTATCTCCAAGTGGAATCATTATTTCCAACTAACACACTCCTTCAGGCAACCCACATAGTTGGTTTTCCCGAAGCCCTTTTCCTCCTGTCGCACACGCCTACTTCTTGCTGGAACCCCGACAGCAGCTGAAAAAACATTCCATCCAGTGGGGAAAGGGAGAGAAGGGCTGGTGAGATTACTGAGCCAGTGAGGCTGGCAGGTCGTCACACGGGCAGCACTCGGCTCAGCCTGCATCAGGGGACAGGGGGAATGCAGCTGGGGGGCAGGGGGGAGTGAAGGCCTTCTTCTTGGTTCTGTGAGTCACAGGGGGTTAAAATTCAGAGAGGTTTTCTTGGAAAAGCAGAAAATAAAATTCTTAATGCTATGTATAGTGCAGCTGGAATGTGATATTTCCTTCCACTTGTTAAATTGGGATTTTTGTTTTATGTGCTTCGGATTTAGCTCCTGGGTGCTCTCGGCTTAGTTTAAAAGGGTTTCCATCTCCACGTTGTCATACATGGAGAAAATATACTGAGGCAGCGCACCGTACATCGTGACTTTTATTTTGCTGTCAGACTGCAAGTTACAATATGCCTGTGTGCATTAAAGACTCAGGGGCTTTTACAGGGGAAAGGATCCCTTCACACGTCCTACAAAGAGAGCTACAGCCCTAGAGGGAAGAGCTGGAAACAACGGCCTCCTTCTTACGTGCGTCAACCACATATCCCCAGTTTTAGCAATGGCTCCAACTGCCTGTCACTACATTCCTTTCAATAAAGGCCATTTATTAAAAACACAACTAGAAAAGTTTTTGGCCGACGGCATGGACTGACTTGGGGTTCATTCAGAAAACACATTCGTCGTATATATGTACCAGCCAGCCCTAAACCTTGAGTGGCTTGGTGGTTTTTTTCACGAGCTAGGTAGGCTTTCCAGGTCCCTTGACATTCAAGGACCCGGTCCCCCACGATACCAACAGCAGGCTGGCCCGGCAGCTGCCACAGAGAGAGGTGCTATCAGACCCCAGACCCAACCTCTACAACTCGTCACGTGCTCCCCACCAGAATCCCAAGGGCTCCACATACACGTGGCGTTGTGTCTGGGGACTTGACCAGATGCTGCCCACGTCTGGAATTTTTTTGATTACTCTAAGTCTTATCCTCTGGAGAAGGCAATGGCACCCCACTCCAGTACTCCTGCCTGGAAAATCCCATGGACGGAGGAGTTGCTAAGAGTCGGACACAACTGAGCGACTTCACTTTCACTTTTCACTTTCATGCATTGGAGAAGGAAATGGCAACCCACTCCAATGTTCTTGCCTGGAGAATCCCAGGGATGGGGGAGCCTGGTGGGCTGCCGTCTCTGGGGTCGCACAGAGTTGGACACGACTGAAGCAACTTAGCAGCAGCAGCAGCAGCAAGTCTTATCCTCACCATCCACTTTGCTCCCCAGGGGCAAGAAGCGCTGGCAAAGGTCAGAGTGTTCCCTGAACCCCGAGAATCTGGAGAAGCCAGACACTATTCACTCCTCAGCAATGAACTTCTGGCCTCTTTCCCCTTGACAGGTAGAAGCAAAGACTTGGTGTGGACTTCAGGTGGTCAACCAGGGAGTTTAATCAGAGATGCTACAGACAGGAGACCAACATGCACACAGCAGAGCCCTGGCCACCGTGTGCAGATGCCCTGGTACGAGAATGAGGGAGCCGAGAGGATGAACTAGGAGTTTAAACAAACAACGGGAGACCTGTCAGTCATAAAGCCAACGTACAAGGAAAAATCCATCTCAGCCAGCCAGCTACAAGTTTTCTGTTCTGTAATAAGGTTTTCAGGAAGATAAACTATTTGCAAGGGAAGATTGAGAGAGAGAAGAGGAGATAAAGAGAGGAGATACAGTGTGTGTGTGAGTGTGTGTGTGTGTGTGTGTGTGTGAAAGAAATAACGTGAAATATATGAGAAAGCCCAAAGACTCAGCTGAAGCGAATGGAATAGCGAGGGAGGAAAATGTGATTTAAAAATCTTTATGCCTACTGAAAGAGGGCCTTAAACTCGTTTTGTACACCTTTCTCTTAGCTTTTGGATTCAAAGATACCCAAAAGAGAGAGCAACGCCTAGTGCAGAGCTTGAGAGTGGTTTTATTTACACCACCAGCCTGTTTAGAACTCCCATTTTATTCTTGGTAATTTGATTGTTTGGTCACGCCTCCTAACAAGTGAAATGTTACACTGGAGTATTTGTTTAAACCTTGCGGCTTCAGATACAGTGAGTTGCTGAATGATGTTTGCTAATGGCACACATTCGATAATTCCTATAATGTGAAATCTCAGCCAGATTTAATGTTTAATTTCCCTGGGATTCACTCTGAAATTATTACAGACATTATGTATTCCACTCCCTGGACTTGGAATTAATTTCAAAACAGAGTAAAAGTGCATCCATTTGGGTGCCTTGGGGGAGTTCAGATCAGTAACATTCCATTTATCCTGAAGTTTCTGAAGTTTAAAATACCTTTTCACTTTATTGCATTTGATCTGGGTTCAGTAGCTACATGGCACAGTCACCCAGAACTCCATTTTTGCTTTTGTTTGTGATCCTGGGTGTGCCATCGTTTAGTGAGTTCACACTCTCGCAAAAACTATATTGATCTTCCAAGGGTTTGTCTGCCTAAATAGAAGAAATCCTTGTATGGTTATCATGATATGAAATGACTGCTAACTTGCCATGATCTGGTTAAAAACACCATTAAACAGCTACATCTACATCTCCTTTTTCTGAATATCTGCTACAGAAACAGAATTCACGACATGCATTGCTTTGATTAATCAATCAGTGCATTGGCTACGCTTCCAATACCTGGCCCAAGTAGAAAGCTCAGTGGCTGGAAAACCTCCAAACATTACAGAATAAAACAACCAGATCTATGTTAGGTTGTGATCCAAAAATTCCCAGACAATAAATCTTTAATTTGCTACCCTGGCAACTCTCACCAAATTTGAATTAAAAGAATATTTTCCACACAAAGCTTTGAAAGGATTTGTCTCCTGAACAGTTTTAAAAGTTTAACCTTTAGCTGAGGCACGCTTCCTACAGTCCAAAAGGAGACTGAGTGTAAAAAAAGACATCAAGGGATTAATTCACAAGTTTTACCCCAAAATGAATGACAGCTGTTTGGGAGTTCAATTGCACTGACGTCCCATTAGGTTCAAAACATCCTGGGTCTTGCAATTATCTCAAAGATTTAATAAAACCTTGTTAATAAAAACTTCACCTCCCTAGTCTGATCTCAGCCACTGAATTCATATGCCTATTTTACACAGAAGTGCTTCAAATGAACTCCTATGCAGGAGGGGAAGGCAAGCGGTTAGTTCTTTCCAGAATTTTTTGTTTTTGTCAGATTGATCTTATTTTACCATCTCTCTCTCACACACAGCTGAGGAGGGTTGGAGAGAAAAAGAGACAGTATCTATGGTTTTCATTTCCAGGGAGCAGACCAATGGATTCAGTGTGACCTAGAAGCTTGCTGAAGTGGCAAACCACAAGCTTTGGACATTTGTAACTGCTTTGTACCCATAGACCTGAAAATGATGAAAGAATTTTAAAGCCTGAAGATACCTAGAGGTCTAATCCTCATACTTCTCAACTGAAAGAAGAACTTGGTAGCCACAGTCATGCGGCCGTGAGAGGCGGGGCAAGGGTGCCCGCAGATGGGCGTGAGGGAGTAGTTCCCTCTGGCTGTCACTCGACTGCTCTGTATCTATCATTCCACTCAGCTCATTGGATGGTTCTCATTTTTCGACTCATGGACGGCTAGAACAATGTCTTTCTTGTCTCTGTATTTTCAATGCAGTAAAGATTTTTTTTATCCCTTTATTCTTCTGTTCCCAAATAAAAATAACTTTGTCTTTCTCTTACTATATATATGCCTTATTTACATACATTCTCAGCGTTTTTTTTTTTTAAAAGAAAACTTAAAAGAAAGAAATCAAGAACTGCTGGAAAGTTCATTAGCCATATACGCCTATTGTTTAGTGTTAAGGCTTTGAAAGGAACACCTGAATGATGAATGCCTAAAAGGGGATGAATGGAGAAGGAAATGGCAACCCACTCCAGTATTCTTGCCTGGAGAATTCCATAGAGAGAGGAACCTGGCGGGCTACTGTCCATGGGGTCAGGTCACAAAGAGCTGGACACGACTGAGCAACTAACACACACACCCAAGAGGGGGATGAGACTTGAGAGAAATGATCAAGGGAACACATAGCTAATGAAGAGTTCTGTGTGTTGGCCTTTCGTCTAGTTGTTGTATACACAAGGTGTTTAATCCTACCACCCCAGTGAAGCAGGGTTATTATTCCCAGTTGACATTCATTCACTCAACAAATAATTATTGAGCATGAATTATAAATGCTTGGCACTCTTCTGGTGCCTGGAAATATTGCAAAAATCAAACAGGTAAAGTCCCTGCTTTCACAGAGCTAATTCAAGGAATTTAGGGGAGAGAGATAACACGTTAAAATGAATCTATAGTTTAGCAGATGGTGATAAGTGCTGATGAGAAAAATAAAACAGAGTGAAGGAATAGCAAAATATGTCAAGATCATACAGCCAGCAGGTACCTAAGCTAGGACCAAACCCCGGGTCTGCCAGACTCAGCCCTGCCTGTTCTTCCCTGTGAGTACCTGCCTCCCTAGAAAGAGCACCCCACCTGACAGTTCTGCTTGGTGTTACCCTGCCAACACCACCCAAATATCCTAATGGGTAAGCCTTTGGTAAGCTTAGCCTACTGTGAGTCAAGGAAAATCTATTTACCGGTAATTGTTCAGCATAATTGGGTTTTGCTTGTGCTTGAATTCAAAGTTCCTTTAATTGTGCTGACTTACAAAAACGAAAACAAACATCTCAGCCCATAAGTGAAACAGAGTAATAATCCTCCAAAATTTTTGGAGCCTCAGACTCCACTAAGTACACACAAGATCCATTTCCATTTCTGTAAAAAAAAAGGAAAAAAAGATGTGAACACGTTGGAAACCTCACTCTTAAGAGGTTTTTGTTTTCCTTCTCCTTTTTTTTCAAACATTCTGTTAAAATAAGTTTTCCTAATGCCAAGCAGAAAAAAAACTTGTTTAGTGCAAGGACTGGCAGAGGGGGCAGGTGGAAATGAAGTAAGGTTAATATTTTGTTGTCCAATGCATCTTTAAATGCCTATAAAAAATGCTTCTTCAAAACATCTCACCTCTAAATACAAGGCATTCAAAATACAGAGTTTAAACCCATCAGTGGCATAATACCATTGAAATGTCAGGCCACCCACCTGGAGTTTCTAGCTTCTTTGTGGACAAACAGGGCCTGATCATGAGCTGGGTGAAAGACTATAAATTTCTACTGTATCTTAGCAAAGAGAAGAGCAGAGGCAAACAGAGAGAATATTAATTTTCATCAAGAGAAAATCAAACTTGTCCAAGAACTTTATTGGCAGAAGTGAAATTAGTTTTTCTATAGCAAATAGTGGAGTTGAGGGATTAATCTATTGCCCAAGAAGGAAAGTAAACCCACAGGAACCCAGAAGCATCCTTATTCTCTATAATGCGTTTAACTCTCAAAAACAAATAAGATTCATCTCTGCACTTTCACTTAAAAAAAAAAAAATCTAAGACAAGATGATCTAAAACTGTCCCTTGCTAAAAATCAAATTATTAAAGCAAATTCCCTAAACTCATAAAGCTCAAGACAATTCTTAATGTTTTTATGGAATGTAAAGTGCCAGCCTGGGTGAGCCTTCCTCGATTCAAAGTTCACTGTAGATCATAACAGACGCAGTATTTAGCAATTGACACACTACAGAATTTGGTTACTTTCTACCATGGCTCAGGAGCCCAGTAACACAGCAGCTATTTTTGAAGGGAAATGAAGTAGGATTATTGTATTTTCTGAAAGCTCTCAGGAGTAAGCTGGTAAAAGTGATGTTGTAGAATGATATGGCTTCAGACCACCTTGTTAATATTCCTACAAAATATACCATCCCAGCTTTTGGTGATTTTAATTAAGTACAAAGGTGGCCAGGTAGAAAGCGGTGTCAGTTAAGTGGGTGGGGGAGAGAATGTGAAATCTTAATGGCCAGATATCTGGGTCAGAGAGTCTGTGGATTGACTTGTAGTGTTGCATGAACCAATGCTCTAGCCAATTAAAAAAGAGCAATCATTAGACTCATCAAGATAGAATTATGGAAAATCTGAACTTTTTCTGAACTTTGAGTAAATTCCATCAGAAAATCTGAGATCTCTATATTTGTTCTTTGTATCTCCCCTCATCCAAGTAAGTAACCTGTTTGGGACACAGGATAATGGTAGACACAATGGATCAGCAAATGATAGACAGTTAGCTCAGTTAAAGAAGAGACTCTAGCCAGAACTCTATTCTGTTTTGCCCATTTCCTGGTGAAGGGAGGTTGGAGTTGAATCCATAGTTTACTTGATCATAATTGTCATGTAAAGTATATGTACTTAACTTTGAATTAACTGTTTGGTCAACTGTACACTGTGCACTCCAGAAGATGGGTTCTGTCAGTTTCAACAAATCCCTGTTCTCTTTTTCAAAGTTAGAGAACTTCAGCTACTGTTAAAAGATTGGCCTAGTACCCCAAGTGGGCAATCGGGTTAGCAAGGATCTTTGCAAGATGACTTAACACCTTTTTTTTTTCCTGCTTCTGTGCAGGAAGGGTACACTGCACACTGAACGGTATAGCTAATACATGTTAAAGGATTTTGTAAACTGTACCAATACTTAAATGTGGTTAACATGTTGTTATTAATCCTCCTTCACAATATTGGTTCCAAATGCTACCCAATTTCCGGTAAGAGTTGTCATGTATTAATGAACCTTACAAGCTCATCAACCAGATTCACCTCCCTGTAAATCACCCCCAACCACAATACTGTGTTTATATCTATATCAATTGAATATAGCCTGAGTAATATTCACTTGGGGTTATAAAATAATAATGTACCCATCTGCAGTGATACTCGTTTAACTTGAAGAGTAAGCACACATAGATACAGACACACAAGTGCATACCTTTTTTCCAAAAAGAAAACTCTGATAATGTGAGGGCAGGTATTCAATATCTGATGTGTTTTTTAAGTCTATTTCCTGCTTTAATTGCCTTCAAAACAGCGTGCTGTTTGACTGCACCTAGCAAAGTTGTCCTGATAAATACAGCTGAAAGCCATGGGCAGAAGTAATGAGTATGGGAATTCCTCATCTTATAACTAACTTCTTCTGTTCCTTCCTGGGGTTTGAGATGATAGAATAGACCCCCAAAACTACAGAGAATAAATCATTATGAATCAACATATTACTTTTGTTGGTATTTCTAGAGCTGTGATCCACCAGTTACCCAGTGTGGGATTTTTAAAAGTTTCTTCCAATAATTTCATTCTCCTTTGTCTCCCAAATGAATAAAATACAGCGTAGAAAAAAAAAAAAAAGAAAGTGCAAATGGAATTTTGAAATTCACCCCCAAACCATATGACAAAAACAGCTCTCCTCTCTTTGGTAAGCAATAGTCTTTTATCCCAGAGCAATTTAAGAGGTATGTGTGCAATGGCAACCCAGTACTCTTGCCTGGCAAATCCCATGGATGGAGGAGCCTGGTGGGCTGCCGTCTCTGGGGTCGCACAGAGTCGGACACGACTGAAGCGACTTAGCAGCAGCAGCAGCAGTGTGTGTGTTTCTCTTACGTGAAACGTCATTTTAACTTGATCTCATCTGATACAATGAAAAGGAATAATAATTCATGATCTGTTGGTATAAAGAAGACTGTATCACAGTAAGGACCTATGTAGCTGTGGTTATACCTACCCTGGGACAGAGTAGCTGATTTTGTTGTTGTTCAGTTGCTCAGTCGTGTCTGACTCTTTCCGACCCCACGGACTGCAGGACACCAGGCTTCCCTGTTCTTCACTGTCTCCCAGAGTTTGCTCAAGCCCATATCCATTGAGTCAGGGATGCCATCCAACCATCTCACCCTCTGTTGTCCCCTTCTCCTGAGTGGCTGATTAGCTTTCAGTTTAAATATGCAAGTGGAGGCAGAACAGCTGACCGCTTTATTAGCATCAACTCTCACATTTCTGATTCCCTAAAATCTATCATCATTACCCTAAGATGGCAACATGTTGGCATATGAGCTACATGTAGGTAGTAGAGTCTGGTTCCTGGGAACCGCCCACACTGGATTCAGGTGAAAGTCTTTCTCTCCAACTAAAAGAGGAAAAAAAATACATACATACATACATATATATATATATATATATGAAATAAGGCTTCCCTAGTGGCTCACACAGTAAATTGCAGTAAAAACTGCAATGAGGAGGCAGTTCGATCCCTGGGTCATGAAGAACCCTTGGAGAAGGGAATGACAACCTACTCCAGTATTCTTGCCTGGAAAATTCCATGGACAGAGAAGACTGGCAGACCATAGTCCATGGGGTTGCAAAGAGTCAGACACAACTGAGCAACTAACACTTTTATGAAATTTATATTAATATATATAAAATTTAAATACATTATACAGGAGTATGGGAATTCCTCATCTTATAACTAACTTCTTCTGTTCCTTTCTTGGGGTTTGAGATGATAGAATAGACCCCCAAAACTACAGAGAATAAATTATTATGAATCAACATATTACTTTTCTTGGTATTTCTAGAGCTGTGATCCAGCAGTTACCCAGTGTGGGATTTTTAAAAGTTTAGGATAATTATAGTCTTATCCTAATCCCAACTGCAAAGACAAAGATTCTTCTTTTAAAATCCCAAATCTTTCTTTTCTAGAGTTGATGTCTAACTACTCTCCTTTCCTCATGAAGAGGCCAAACTCCTTAGCCTGACATTTAAGACCTTCCATGATATGTCCCTAAATTTAAATCCAACTTTATCCAACTGTTTCCCTATATGTATCATAATTCAAGTCAAGCAGAACTATTCAGGGCTTTCAAGGAAACCAAAATGTTTCCAAGTTTTACAAGTCATATTCGCCACCTATCAAATCCTTGCTTCTACTTTTTCCTGTTAAAATCCTACACAAATTTTAAGGTGCAATTCATATACACCTCATTGGTGAAGCATTCCCTAATTCCTTGATTGGGAATTTTCTTTCTAAACTCTTACAGCAAGGGAAACAGCATCTTTTCTCAAATACAGTTCCTCCTTTTTGCAGAAGGTCAGAGAAAAATAAGTCCTGACATTCAGATAAAGAAAGGCAACAAACTATAGCTGTGTTCTTTGCTTTACAGCTGTCTCATTTAACCCTTATACAATCCTAAAAGGAACAAACTATTATCATCATTTAACAGGTAATGAAACTGAGGCTGTTTTTTCCCCAATTTCTTGAGGTGTGGTTGACCACACAGATGGTATGCATTTGAGGTACCCAGTGTGTTATTTTGATATATATATATGCATTGTGTAATGATTCCCACAATCAAGCTAATTAACACATCCATCACTTTATGTATTTCCCATCTTATTGTGTGGTGAAAATACTTGAAATTTTAAAATGTAAAGTAAAACATACACTATTAACTATATTCACTATACTGTACATTAGGTCTGCATAACTTATAACAGGAAATGTATACCTTTCAAATAACACCTCCCCATTTACGCCATCCCCCAGCCCCTGGTAACCACCATTCTACTTTCCAGTTCTATGAATTCAGTTGTTTAATCATACATGTATGTAATCACATCGTCTTTGTCCACTCATCCATCCACAGACACTTGGTGTTCCCATATCTTGGCTATTGTGAGGAGTGCTATGGTGAACATTCGGGTGCAGATGTCTCTTCAAGACAGGGATTTCAATTCCTTCAGTTATCTACCCAGAAATGGAACTGTTGGATCATGTGGTAGATCTAGTTTTAATTTTTTTTTGAGGAACCTCCATATGGCTTTCCATAGTGACTATATCAGTTTACATTCCCACCAACAGTGCACGAAGGTTCCATCTTCAAAGAACTTCTTGGAAGGAAAGCTTTGCCTGTCAGACTTGAAAGCACATATTTTCCACCAAGCAACTCTATGTCACATGACTCATCTTTATACACCTCTTAGAATACTGGCCACATACTGCCGTGAATCTAGTTGTTGGCACATATTTCTTTTCTCTTACTAGAACAGAAGTTTATGTTGCTGTCATTGCTGTTGCTGTTGAGACAAGACGCTTCTCTCTTTGACCTGTTTCCTCTCCCACTTCCGCAGTAAAAAGCGAAAATGAAAGTCACTCAGTCATGGCTGACTCTTTGTGACCCCCTGGACTATAGAGTCCATGGACTTCTCCAGGCCAGAATACTGGAGTGGGTAGCCTTTACCTTCTCCAGGGGATCTTTATCTTCTCCAACCCAGGGATCAAACCCAGGTCTCCTGAATTGCAGGTGGATTCTTTACCAGCTGAGCCATAAAGGAAGTCCTTCATAGTAAATCTCTTCTTCGAATATTTGTTTAATTAATACACAGTATTTCAGGGGGAAACTTTTCAAAAGAAAAGTTTAAAGATAATGTCTCTTTCTAACTTCATCTTAGGAATTAAAAAAAAAACTTAAGAAATCTTACTTAGAAATTGACTATTTTGACA
This sequence comes from Bos taurus, assembly GCF_002263795.3. NCBI lineage: Eukaryota > Metazoa > Chordata > Mammalia > Artiodactyla > Bovidae > Bos > Bos taurus. Next base: position 30,826,900 of record NC_037351.1, on the reverse strand, counting down.
TTAGAAAGTGAGGCACATATTTTTGGTACAGCAACTTCCATTTTTTTAACATTTGATTATGTGCCAGAAGAGGGAAAACAATGCTACCCACCTCTCTGCAAAATAACGTGATTGAGAAGAAAAGAATCCTTGTACCCGTTACAGCAACACCCGTCCTACAATCGGTACTTCCACGGTGTAAGTAGCCTGACCCCTAGTGGGTACTAGTGGTAAGAATTCGCATATTAGTACAAATACAAATAAAATGGTTTCTTTTTACTAGGTGGATAGAAAAATAAATGAAGATGCTATAATACCAATTGTATTGATTCATAGGGCTTCCCTTGTGGCTCAGCTAGTAAAGAATCCGCCTGCAATGCAGGAGACCTGGGTTTGATCCCTGGGTTAGGAAGATCCCCTGGAGAAGGGAAAGGCTACCCACTCCAGTATTCTGGCCTGAAGAATTCCACGGACTGTATAGTCCATGGGGTCGCAAAGAGTCAGACACAACTGAGTGACTTTCACACAAGGTCACGTATTTTTGTTGACTACAAAACATGAAACAAAGCAAAGGTAACAAAATATTAAATAAATTTTATTTTTAAATTATTGCTATAATAAAGTAATAGATTTCAAAATATCCAATTCTAATGTGAGTTTTTTTACATTTTCTTTCATTTACAATCTTTGGCTTCTATAACTCTTAATTAAATTCTCTCACTCTCCAACAACAGTTCTTCAACAAAGATTACTTGCACAAGAGTGCTTTCAAGAAAGGATTAAAAATAGTGGGATTGGGGCATTTTCAGTTTGTCTCGATAAAATACTCTCATGAATCTATCATTTTAAAACATCCCAATTCGCATTCAGTGTTACTTGCAATTTCACCAATGTTTAATTTATTTTACTACATATTACAGTTTAATTAAACACCAGACAGGAGCTTCAGCGGAAGAGTTCCTTCTCTCTACCCAGCAGTGTTTAGATCTCATAGTTTGAAGTCTAAGGACAAAACTGGCAGTCAAAGGGAGAGTGAACTAGGTTTCTTTTCAATAACTGGGCCATATTTATTTCCTTTTTATTACTGACAGACACTCTATATTAGTCCCCCATCTCCCAACTTTTTCGTTGTAAAAAGTAAATAGTAATTCTTATTCATGGCAGTGGCACCTGCTCAGGGAGGACAAATCTGGTCACCAGGAGGTCCCCCTGCTGCTTTACTCAACTGGCCACATGCTCTCCACCCTGGCAGCTGGTCCGGTTTTGTTTTTCTCCCTCAGGCAAATAGGAACTGCATGGACATTTAGAAATTTTTCTTTCTGAACCAAAACTTTGGTTTCAAAAAGTAGCAAGGAAATTCGTAACAGATGATAAACTTCTATATACATATTTCATTACATAAGAAACACATGAACACACTCCCATAAAAAATTTACATACAGAAATGTCTAAACCATGAAGACTCTTTTATATTCCAACTCCCCTCTCATCTCACTCCCCCTCCCCAAAACGTGAAGGAGTCAGGGGCATCCCCTTCACAGAATTAACTATGAAACTGGACAACTGTGTTAAAAAATAGTCAATTCTGATTACTGGGAAATGACCCAAGACAAAAAGCAACTCACATTTGTTTGTTTCCTTCCAAGCTTCCTTATATCACAAATAAACAGATTGGTTTTTTCCACTTTACAGAAAAAGGGATACCTCCCCCCGCCCCCACCATTCCCCCGCCGCACTGCAACCAACCCTGTGGCTCAGCTGGTAAAGAATCTGCCTGCAATGAAGGAGACCTGGGTTCAATCCCTGGTTTGGGAAGATCCCCTGGAGAAGGGAAAGGCTACTGGCTCCAGTGTTCTGGCCTGGAGAATTCCATGGACTGTATAATCCATAGAGTTGCAAAGAGTCGGACAAGACTGAATGACTCACTTCACCTAACCAACCATGTCCCACTGCATTTTGCTTAACATTATGTACTGATGTGAGATTTATGTTGGTAGCTATAGACCTCTCTCATACCTCTTTGTCATGTCAACCCAATAAATATTTTCTTATTCTCCCTTTGTTTTATTTTTTTTATTGGAGTATAGTTGCTTTACTTGTCTTAGTTTCTGTTGTACAGCAAAATGAATCAGCTATCAGTTCAGTTCAGTTGCTCAGTCGTGTCCAATTCTTTGCAACCCCATGGACTGCAGCACGCCAGGCCTCCCTGTTCATCACCAACTCCCGGAATTTACTCAAACTCATGTCCATTGAATCGGTGATGCCATCCAACCATCTCATCCTCTGTCGTCGCCTTCTCCTCCCTTCAATTGTTCCCAGCATCAGGGTCTTTTCAAATGAGTCAGTCTTCACATAAGGTGGCCAAAGTACTGGAGTTTCAGCTTCAACATTAGTGCTTCCAATGAATATTCAGGGTTGATTTCCTTTAGGCTGAACTGGTTGCATCTCCTTGCAGTCCAAGGGACTCTCAAGAGTCTTCTCCAACACCACAGTTCAAAAGCATCAATTCTCTGGTGCTCAGCTTTCTTTTTAGTCCAACTCTCACATCCATACATGACTGCTGGAAAAACCATAGCTTTGAGTAGACAGACCTTTGCCATCAAAGTAATGTCTCTGCTTTTTAATATGCTGTCTGGGTTGGTCGTAGTTTTTCTTCCAAAGGAGCAAAAGTCTTTTAATTTCATGGCTGCAGTCACCATCTGCAGTGATTTGGGAGCCCAAGAAAATAAAGTCTGTCCCTGTTTCCACTGTTTCCCCATGCATTTGCTGTGAAGTGATGGGACCGGATGCCGTGATCTTTATTTTCTGAATGTTGAGTTTTAAGGCAGCTTTTTCACTCTCCTCTTTCACTTTCATCAAGAGGCTCTTTAGTTCTTTTTTACTTTCTGCCATAAGAGTGGTGTCATCTGCATATCTGAGGTTATTGCTATTTCTCCCAGCAATCTTGATTACAGCTTGTGCTTCATCTAGCCCAGCATTTCTCAAGATGCATATAAGTTAAATAAGCAGGGTGACAATATACAGCCTTGTTGTACTCCTTTCCCGATTTGGAACCAGTCTGTTGTTCCATGTTTGGTTCTAACTGTTGCTTCTTGACCTGCAGACAAATTTCTCAGGAGGCAGGTAAGATGCTTTGGTATATCCATCTCTTGAAGAAATTTCAGGTTTGTTGTGATCTACACAGTCCAAGGCTTTGGCATAATCAACAAAGCAGATGTTTTTCTAGTATTCTCTTGCTTTTTTGATGATCCAATGGATGTTGGCAACTTGATCTCTGGTTCCTCTGACTTTTCTAAATCCAGATTGAACATCTGAAAGTTCACGGTTCACGTACTATTGAAGCCTGGCTTGGAGAATTTTGAGCATTACTTTGCTAGCATGTGAGATGAGTGCAATTATGTCGTAGTTTGAACATTCTTTGGCATTGCTTTTCTTTGGGATTGGAATGAAAATTGACCTTTTCCAGTCCTGTGGCCACTGCTGAGTTTTCCAAATTTGCTGGCGTATTGAGTGCAGCATTTGAAATAGCTCAACTGGAATTCCATCACTGTACTAGCTTTGTTCATAGTGATGCTTCCTAAGGCCACTTGACTTTGCCTTCCAGAATGTCTGGCTCTAGGTGAGTGATCACACCATTGTGATTATCTGGGTCATGAAGATCTTTTTTGTGTAAGTTCTTCTATGTATTCTTGCCACCTCTTCTTAATATCTTCTGCTTCTGTTAGGTCCATAACTTTTCTGTCCTTTATTGAGCCCGTCTTTGCAGGAAATGTTCCCTTGGTATCTCTAATTTTCTTGAAGAGATCTCTAGTCTTTCCCATTCTATTGTTTTCCTCTATTTCTTTGCACTGATCACTGAGGAAAGCTTTCTTATCTCTTCTTGCTATTCTTTGGAACTTTGCATTCAAATGGGTATATCTTTCCTTTTCTCCTTTGCCTTTAGCTTTTCTTCTTTTCTCAGCTATTTGCAAGGCCACCTCAGACAACCATTTTGCCTTTTTGCGTTTCTTTTTCTTGGGGATGGTCTTGATCACTGCCTCCTGTACAATGTCATGAACCTCTGTCCATTTTAATTGTTACACAGCATTGAACAACAGGGTGTATCACTATTTCTTGAGTCATTTCCCTATTAATTTAAGGCTGTTTCTAAACATTCTCTTGTCATAAATGACACTGTAATGAACACCTTGAACTATCTTGTGAACAAATGCAAGTGTTCCCATTGACTAGATACCCAAAAGTGAAACTCCTGGGCTGGAGGATGTGCCAGTATTAAATTTCGGAAGATAGTGCAAAAGGCAGGAATATTTAAGAAGTTGCCAGGTCTTTAGAGCTAATCATAAATGTTGACACTGGAAGGGTTCTTAAAATTTTCCAGTCAAAATCTTTTGTTTTCTAGTACAAAACTCAGGCTTCTGGAATCGGTGTCACATGGTCCAGGTCACTGGTCCAGACTCCACTCCAGGTTTCCTGGTTTCTCAGCCCAGTACTTTCTTCAGTGCATGTCTTACGGGGCAAAAATCAGACTTGAATTTGGGAGTAATCCTTCCCAGCAAAATAGAGATGTTTTACAAATAATTTGAAACATGTTTTTTTTTTCCTTTAGATTTTCCAGTAGTACTAAGAGCAATTCAGATTTGTGTTATGAAGCAAACATTCAGAGTGGAAAGATAACTCTCAAAGACAACAGGCAGATTCTGTATCTAATACAAGGCTGTCAGTAAAACATGCAAACGGAATCTGATTTCCTTATCAAATGATGTTGGCAAAGGAGACTGCAGTTCCGTCCTCAGATGCCCACTATTTTATGAAAAGTATTCCAATCGCCACACTAAGCTACTCAAATTATCCACCATCGCATAACAATCAACTCTGAGTTAGTTGGAAAACAGATCATTTTATTATATTCCCAGTTCAGTGGATCAGCAGAGGTATCTCATCTGCTCCACAGGCTCCGGGAGCTCAGCTGGGAAGACTCAGTGCTGGGGGTGACAGCAGCTGGGGCCAGATCCAGAGAAACAAAGACACGCCCTCTCTCACACCTGTCATCTGAGATCCCAGCTGGGGCTGTTGGCCAGAGCACCCACACACAGCATCTCCAAACAGTCCCTGTGCTTCTCTTCAGCATGATGACTGCGTTCCAGAGGCAAGTGTCCCAAGACTCACTTCCACTAACAGCAGCGTGAGAAGATCAGGAGAGCCACTGCCACAGAAATAAGTGTAGAACTGGACAACCTTAACAAAAACAACCATCTCAGGCCACTGGAAAATGACCAAAGAAAGAAGCAAACTTGAGATGTGCTTACTCATGAAAACTGCCTCTGTGTCGGGTAAGTTCAATTTCTCTTGGCTTTCTTGCCGAACAGAATCCCCAGATCAGGTAAGAAAACCCTCAGCTTTACCTGCCTAAGATGATGGTCTTTTCCATCAAATTTGGAAAAGTTAAAGCCATTATTCTATTGAACATGTTTCCTGTTCATTTGTCTTTTCCTCTCCTTCTAGAGTCTAAGTAGCTAAGTCATGTCCGGCTCTTGTGACCCCCATGGGCGATAGCCCACCAGGCTCCTCTGGCTATGGGATTTTACAGGCAAGAATACTGCGAAGGGTTGCCATTTCCTTCTCCAAGGGATCTTCCAGACCCAGGGATCAAACCCAGGTCTTCTGCATTGCAGGCCAATTCTTTACCAACTGAGCTTCTGTTGAATATACTTCCTATTCCTTTGTCTTTGTCTCTCCTTCTAGTATTTTCCATTTTGTATATGGTAGTGTACTTAATGTTGTCCACATTTCTGTGAAGCTCAGTTCATTATTATATGTTCTTTGTTCTTCAGATTGTATAATCTCTATCAATGTCTTCAAGTTCACTGATCCTTTCATCTTCCACCTCTAATCTACAGCAGAGCACCCCTTGGTGAAATTTTCATTTTAGTTATTGTACTTTCCCTTATGGCAGAAAGTGAAGAAGAATTAAAGAGCTTCTTGATGAAAGTGAAAGAGGAGAGTGAAAAAGTTGGCTTAAAGCTCAACACTCAGAAAACTAAGATTATGGCATCCAGTCCCATCACTTCACGGCAAATAGATGGGGAAACAGTGGAAACAGTGGCTGACTTTATTTTTCTGGGCTCCAAAATCACTGCAGATGGTGATTGCAGCCATGAAATTAAAAGACGTTTACCCCTTGGAAGGAAAGTTATGACCAACTTAGCTGCTGCTGCTGCTGCTAAGTCTGACTCTGTGCAACCCCATAGACGGCAGCCTACCAGGCTCCCCCATCCCTGGGATTCTCCAGGCAAGAACACTGGAGTGGGTTGCCATTTCCTTCCCCAATGCATGAAAGTGAAAAGTGAAAGTGAAGTCTCTCAGTTGTGTCTGACTCCTAGCGACCCCATGGACTGCAGCCTACCAGGCTCCTCTGTCCATGGGATTCGCCAGGCAAGAGTACTGGAGTGGGTTGCCATTGCCTTCTCCGGACCAACCTAGATAGCATATTAAAAAGCAGAGACATTACTTTGCCAACAAAGGTCTGTCTAGTCAAGGCTATGGTTTTTCCAGTGGTCATGTACGGATGTGAGAGTTGGACTATGAAGAAAGCTGAGTGCCAAAGAATTGTTGCTTTTGAATTGTGGTGTTGGAGAAGACTCTTGAGAGTCCCTTGGACTGCAAGGAGGTCCAACCAGTCCTAAAGGAGATCAGTCCTGAGTGTTCATTGGAAGGACTGTTGCTAAAGCTGAAACTCCAATACTTTGGCCGCCTCATGTGAAGAGTTGACTCATTGAAAAAGACTCTGATGCTGGAAGGGATTGAAGGCAGGAGGAGAAGGGGACAACAGAGGATGAGACGGCTGGATGGCATCACCGACTCAATGGACGTGAGTTTGAGTGAACTCCGGGAGTTGGTGATGGACAGGGAGGCCTGGCGTGCTACAGTTCATGGGGTAGCAAAGAGTCGGACACGACTGAACGACTGAACTGATTGTACTTTCAACTCCAGAATTTCCATTTAGTTCTTTTTATATAATTTATATTTGTATTGAAATTTCCTATTGTATAAGGTCTCATCATCATAAATTCCATTACTTCTTTTAGCACCATTTTCTTTAATTCTTTAAACATATTTACAATAGTTGATTCAGGATCTTTGCTAAGTCCAACATCTGGGTTCTCTTAAAGGCTTTTTGGGTGCCTGCTCTTTTCTCCTGCATAATGAATCACATCTTCCTGTTTCTTTGCATGTCTCATTATTTTTCTTTGAAAACTGGCATTTTAAATAATAGATTGTAGCAGCTCTGCATACTGATTCTTCACCAACACCTCTGCGGGTCTTGTTTTTTTGTTGTTGTTGTCTGCTTGTTATTTGTGTAGTGATTTGACTAGATTATTTCCACCAGTGTGCAGCTTCTAACGTCCCTCCTCCTCGGAGGTTACGGTGGCAGGCAGGCTTACAATCACCCTGCGGTGGCAGTTGCTTTACCAGGACTCTCTTTGATGGTTTCCTTCCTTGGTCTCTTTTTTAGCTTCCTGTTTATCTGCCTCTGTTGGAATCATACCCAGATCTTAGTCTCCACAAATTGCTAGCTGATTTTTCTATTATTTTAAACAATACCCTATGTCACAAATTTCTCCACAGCCCAATCCAATTAAATTCAGACCTCTTTGCAAGGACAATCCTTGAGGCCAGCCTTTGAAGCTTGTTGCAATCCAAGGAGGGCTCTTCTTAGCTGTCTGTTTTTTACTTTTTCAGTTATATTTCCAGATGCTCTACAGTTTAACTTGTTGCTATCATGGCATTCTAATTTCTTCATAATTATTGACTATCAAAATCCTCACTTTTTTTTGTTCATTTGATTGTTTTTGGGCCATGCTGCATGGCTTGTGGGATGCTGGTTCTCCAACCAGAGATCAAACCCGGGGCCCCAACAGTGAAAGCACCCAGTCCTAACCACTGGACCGCCAGGGAAGTTCTGAATCCCCACTGTTTTTGATAGCATTCTTAGGTTTACCACACTCTATTTCAGATAAAATCAGTGCCCTTAGGGAAAACTATGGAGCTCTCTGTTCTTACAGCTTATTTCTTGCTGACAAAACCTCTGTGCCATAGCACTTGAGTTAGGACAAGGACAGGGGTCTGGGGGAAGTGGAAGCCCTTCTTGTTGGCTACTCCTGCCTGAAGTAGAACTTCCGTCACACAGAGCTGGGAGGAGAGGGATGGCCCATGGCTCAGGCGACACAGATTCATTGCTCTTAACAGCAATTTTGTTGTTGTTCAGTTGCTACGTCATCTTACTCTTTGCAACCCCATGGACTGCAGCATGCCAGCCTCCCCTGTCCTTCTCTATCTCCCTGAGTTTGCTCAAATTCATGTCCATTAAGTTGGTGATGCTATCTAACCATCTCATTGTCTGCTACCCTCTTCTTTTGCCTTTAATCTTTCCCAGCATCAGGGTCTTTTTCAATGAATCAGCTTTTCACATCAGAGAGCCAAAGTACTAGAGCTTCAGCAACGGTCCTTCCAATGAATTATAGGGTTGATTTCCTTTAGGATTGATTAATTTGTTCTCCTAGCAGTCCAAGGGACTCTCAAGAGTCTTCTCCAGCACCACAATTCAAAAGCATCAATTCTTTGGTGCTCAGCCTTCTTTATGGTCTAACTCTCACATCTGTACGTGACTACTGGAAAAACCATAACTTTGACTATATTGACTATATAGCAATTTAGTAGATTTTCTCAAATAAATATTTTTCCGTTTGCTGTGTGCCCTTAAGAAAATTTCCAGAAACTTCAAATGGTTGCTTCTTACATGTTTCATGGGTTAGAGTTGCATAGCTGAGGAGATCAGTGGAGCTCTTCAAATTGCCATTTTAGAAGTGTGCCTTCTGTTTTTCTTTAACAGATGAGATTTGCACTAAGGTCAAGACCCAGGAGAGACCCTTAGGAGAGGAACTCTGCCAAATCAGGAGACTTGAAGAGGAATCTAAGGCCAGAGGCCACCAGGACTAACCTACAGAGTTGTGAAGACTGTGTATTCTCCTCACCAAGCTATGTGCCCATGGAGCCCATGGAGCTTGTCAATTCAGAAGAAGTAGCATATTTGCCTAACATGTCCAGGCAAAGGGACCTTTTTTCTCATTCACTCATTACTTGCACGGCTTCAGAAGCCACAGAGACTCCAGCTCACAAGTTATATAGAATGAATCAACCATCCAGAGCAGCAGTTCCCAGTTTTGGTTGTTCATGAGGCTCATTTGGGGAGCTGCTGAAAAATATCAATGTGATGATGGTCCCACCCTTAACAATTAAGTCAGATTCTCATAGGATGGGGCCTAGCCAACAATATTTTTAATAACCCCTCAAGGGAGTCTAATGTACAATCAGAACTGAGAACCACTGCTCTAGAGCTTAGAGCCAAGGGAATGGGATTCTTTGTCCCCAGACACCTCAAGAGGATATAAGCAGATGACCGAGTTCCAGTGTTGGCAGCTATATAGTGCTCTAAGTGAATAGTGGGTAAAACTAGCACAGCAAAGGTAGTCAAATTACAATAAATAATGTCTGTCCTAAAACTGCCCCCAAGCAGTAAGAAAAACAGACAATGACTGCTGCAAACATAGTCTCCACACCCCCACTGTGGGTCCTAATTGCTACGGCTCTCCCAAGCCAGGGTGTGTCGCCTTGTGTCATGGTGACATACACAGCGGCAGATTTGCCCACTCCTTTGGCCACATGGCGACTCCATGCTATTCTTGGCATCAGTATAGTCAAAGGCTGTCTTTATAGAGGCACTAATTCCCAATGCCAGAAAAGATGGTACCTTATCCCAGGGACAGACTCTCATCCTTTAACAAAAGGAACTCTGCTTCATTCCCAGAATTTTCTGGCCCCCCAAAAAGAACGCAGCATAGAAATAAGTCATTGGAAAAAATTAGTGATGAGAGAATTTATGACACATTGAGAAAATTCCCTAGGTTAATTATGATTTCTTCTTCAAATCTTGGATGTTCAGGCTGGGAGGGAATCCTCTCTGTGCTCCATAAATGTTTCATTTCCTCCCTTCCTTCTTTCAGAGACTCACGACTCACCCAAAAAGAAACATGAGACATTCAAGTTGAAAAGCTTAGTGAAGAAGATCTTACAAACAAGGTGGAGCAGATACATGGCTTATGTGACCCACTCCCCATCCTTTACTGCCTCAAATAAATGAGACTGATTCACAGTGCTCTTTCCTGGGTACCCACCTCCAGGCAGCCACTCCAGAGTTGAAGAATGAGTAGAAACTTCTTTTCATCTGAATCACATCAAAGACAACTTAGTACAGCGGGAAGAGTTTGTCCAAGAATCAGACATGTGTTCAAATTCTAGCCTAACTACTCTAGATTTGACCTTTAAAAGTTCTTCCATCTCTGCATCTTGTCTGTGAAATGGGAGAACTGATGCCTACTGAGATTATTGGATTAATTGATCTCAGTGTTCCACCTCAGAGTGTACCTGGCATATATCAAATACTTTCCCTGCTCTCGCTCCTCATCTCAACACAAAGACATGTGTGTGGGTGTGTGTGCGTGTGTGTGCACAGATGTACACACACATGCTTCTTCCCAGGGGAAGAAAATGAATGAGGCCCTAGGGATGAAATGACTTGCTCATTAGTGACACCACGGTCAGTGACAGTTCCTAGTATTCAATGGAGGAGACTCATTTAATAAAAAATGACTACCTCAACTCAGGATAAATGGCTTTTAAGTATTACCTGGACTAGTCTAGTGAAAAAAAATTTGTTCTTTCCACACAACTGCCCATTTAGAGAAGAAACACACTAGAGGCCATTGTGTGCAAAGATTCTGGGCTAGGCAGGTTTTTCTTGTACAATACAAAGGACTGGATTCCTGTGCCTGGTGATGAAGCTTCTTGGAAGGAATGTGTCACTCTTTAAACGATTAAAAAAGACATTTCTCTCAGCGGCCTTAGCTGGGTTTCCCCTCTTATCTTTCAGAGTGCCTGGCACATAAGGAAGTGCCCCCAGGAATTCTAAAGTCATCAGGAGACCCGCACAGATCTGAGAACAGCCTCCCACCCTCATCCCCTGCCTCACCCCCTGTATTTTTCCATCTCCCCAGCCCTCCTGTTTTCTGCATTTTTAAAAACGTCTTTATATTTATTCTAGCAGTAGCCTGCCATACAATAAAAGAATGGGGGGAAATCTCATTAAAATTATATCAAAAGGAAAAAGATGGGAGTAGAGCCTGAAATTCCTGCGATCTCCACACAATAACCTAATCAACTAGAACACACGGGTTAAATGGAGTCCACCCTACGGTGAGCCCAGATGATTAAACCCGCTTGCAGGGAATTGCTCCCTTCAGGATACCTAGTGGTGAGCCATATTAAAATGCAGCCATGAAAATACCTCACTTTTAAGAGCACTTTTAACCTTCCCATTCACTTTCACAACTATTTATCTTACTGACTTCTGCACAAGGACCCTGGGAGGTGAGTAAAGTTATTGCTATTATCCCATTTCAATAGTTAAGGCAAGCTCTTAGGGACAGACTAAGAGCTCAGTATTGGTTAAAATAGACCCAGGCCGAAAAGATATCAGATGACTGACCTAAAAATTATAGTAGCATCTTCCTTATCCTCAGCTTCTCATTTGAGCTTAATATGAGCCTGAGTAAGTGGGAGAACTCAGCATTTGCCCCAAACTGAAAGTCAGGGTTCTGAAATTCATCTTAGCCTGGAGACGCAGGAGTAACCGGAATATCAGAAATCTACATGCACGCTGTCACAGCCGGTAAACTGAAGAAATACACCTCTTACTAATTTCGTACTGATTCTTCTCAAAGCTAATTCACTAGTTTCAGTCAAGGCATATTTTCTCAATCAAAAAAATATTAAAAGTAGAAATGTATGGGTCAGTTGGAAATTTGGGGGAAAAAATTTAGCCTTAAAAAATGGCCCCCAGATACTAAAGGTTTAGAAATCACATCAGACTATTTCTTTGCTGACCCTCCACTCAAAATTCACCAGCTCTGATTTCCATTCCTTCAGGGGCCCGATCTCTGCTTTAAAATGATAGTAAGCTAATATGATAATATAATATGTATTAATAATTTAATGCTTACCCTTGCTAGGTAATATATGTGCATTTTAAAATGGGTCTTTTTAGACAACACACTTTAATCTGAAGCAAACTTCCAAACCCATCACTCTCTAGCTCTGACCTCTCACCTGAGTTCCAGACCTGTATATTCTTAGCTTACTAAACATCTCCACTCGAATATCCCAGAGGCATCAAACTCAATACGTTCAAAATTGATCCTCTATTTCCCTTCTTCATCTCAGTCAGTGACAATACCAACCATCCATTTATCAAAGCAAAAACCTGGGAGTTTTCCTAGGTTCTTTACTACCCCACCCCCAGTTTGTAGCTGGATCAATCCACGTAACTCAGCATTTCCCAAATTGTGTTCTCCGAATATCCTGTCAATAGTCAAGGTAGTTTCCTTGACTAAACAAGTTTGGAAAACACGGAATCAGACAAAGTTAAACCTTTATTATAAGACTTAAGAGTTTCTAATACATTGCCTTACGTTATAAATAATCGAAAGGAAAACGTACCACCCAGTATTTCCCAAACTCATTTGCCCAGGGAAACATTTTCCCTGCATAATTATCTTGCAGGGTCTGTGTTTTATAGAACACATTTTGAGAAATACCATGGTAAGATCAATTCAAACTGTGTTTTATTACCATGAACTGTCTCATGCAATGTCTGTGACATACATGAGTAATGCACATATTTTTTTAAAAACTGATATACTAAGTAATTATATGATTTGAAAGCCAAAAATGTGAAAGAAAATATGTCTTTCCAAATATTTATTCTGAAATCCTAGTCAAAATAGCACTTGTGACTATTATTAAATAGTCAAATTAGTAATTTATTAATTATAAAATAGCACTTTTGACTAATATTTTGAGGGCACTTCATGAAATGTGTTTGTACATAGGAATGGGAGAAAGTACAAATGGATGGATGCTCAACACAGGGAAACAGGAGTTGTCTCTGGGCTGTGTTGTGTTAAAGAGGAAGAGGGACTTCCCTAGTGATCCAGTGGTTAAGATTCCACCCTTTCAGGGTAGAGGGCAGGGGTTCAATCCGTGATTGGGGAGCTAAGGTCTCACACGCTGTGGAGGCAAAAAAAAAAAGTGAAGAGGAAGAGAGGAAGGTTTTCAAGGCATATTTTGTACCTGTCTGTATGGTTTGTTATAGCAAGCATATGTTACGTTTGTAATTTGTTTTCCTGAAACATCAACACAGGGAAAAAAAACAAAAACAAATAAAATGCCTGGGATAGTAAGTACTATTTTTAAAAATCGATCTGAAAGAGTAAAAATGTAAGAGGAGCCAAGAGTTTCTTAAAAAGTAAAATAACTTGTGAGAACTTGAAACACCAATTATTGTAATGGCTTTAAAGTCATTGTCATTTTTAAAATGAGAGCGGCATGGTTACAGAGACAAACAGTTGAGTGAAATCGAAAATAAATTCCACAAATAGAATCAAGGAGGTGTGAAATTCAGTGCAGAGTTAGGGTGGTATGTCAAAGCAGAAAAGAGAGAGACTCAGTACATTTTATTAAGACAAAAGATCGGCTATTTCTCAAATAAATATGCCTGTATTCCTAACTTTTTTATACCAAAATAAATTCCAGATGGATCGAATATTTAAAAGTTATCCACAAAGCCATGAAAATAATAGAAGAAAATATGTGTAACTATTTTTATAGACCTGGTTTATATTCTCTAAAGCAAAAATCATGGTAAGGTTAAAATACAAATAACACATAGAGAAAAAGGCAACATATATGACAGAGGGTTAGCATCTTAATGCACATAAGTCCCCTTTCAAATCAGTGAGAAAACGATGACTATCAGCAGACCCCAAAATTATAAGCCCCAAATCTTAAACTTAACTTTAAAATTACAGTTAAAATCAGAAATCACAAGCCTTTTATAGCAGGAATACTGAGAGAATATTGAGAAAACAAATCACTGAGCAGGGATGTAACATTTTTTTTAAAGATAAGGAAGAAACTGCAGGAAATTTAAAACTCAGATACTTATATTTAAAACTTAGATGATTATGTTTAAAACTCAGGTACTTATATTTAAAACTCGGATAAAGATAAGGAAGAAACTGCAGGATATTTAAAACTCAAAGAAATTAAGACTAAAAATACTACCCAGGTTGGAGTGAAGGTTCTTTCTTATCATCTTAATGCTTAATCAGTGTCTTTTCATTATAAAATTGAACCCTGGATAGGTCATTTGCAAGAAGCTCTTCTGTGAGGGTCTAGTTTATAAATAATAGTTTATTATTATATAACCTTTAATACTGAGATTAATATGTATGCTTATTTGCTTGTTATAGAAAACTTTATTTATTTATTATTCATTTGTTATGTAAGAAATGAATTTAAGTCAATTTGTCAATATAATACTTAACCCACTGATATTTACTGACATTTTGAATAATTCAAATAGGAAGGAAGGGAAAAGGAAGGGAAGAAAAGAGGGATGGAGGAGAAAGGGAAGGAAAGAAAGAAAGAGGGAAAAAAAGAAAAATCTGTTCCCATCTTCCTAGAGTAAGAAAACCAGCTTTTTTTCTTCCTGTAAAATTGCAGTGCAAATAAAAAAGAATGGTAATTACAGTCAAAACAACACAAAATTTCAACTTTTTTTCTCAACATGCTTTAATACAAAAATTGGCACATATATATATATATATATATATATATATATATATATATGTTGTATCAGTCAGGATTGCTTTTGGCTGAAAGCTGCAGAAAATCTAACATTGTCTAAGCAATAAATACATTTAATTACTTCAAAGGACAAGATGCCTGTGACAGAAAGTTCTAGGGATTGATTCGCCCTCTCATTAATGTCTCTATGATTCTCTTGCAAAAGCTACCTTCTCAAAAAAATTCAAAGCAACTGGGAATCTGGGACACCCCTGCCAACCCCTAAAGGCTGATCATATCCCTCCTTAAGCCCCTAGTGCACACATCTAATCCTAGCCCTTGTCACAGTGGTCTGTGATTCTCACTTTTCACTACTGTTCTTATGAAAGACAGGCAGAGAGGGGACTTCCATCTGATTTCTAGGACCAGACAAGTGCCGGGTACATGTGGAGGGCCTCAGTAACTGAGGCCCATCATCTTTCGATAATGAATACTAGAAACAGCCTCTCAAGCAGGTGGAAAGAGTTAAGGAGCCCATGCACTTTTCATCATCCCTCAGAAGCTGCTTTGAACCTTGCAACTAAGTGGGACAAAACAAAAGGGAACCAGTCTGTACAACAATAAGGGAATTCTGAAATTCTAAAGCCAAAAAAAAAAAGCAATGGGATCTTTCAGAACATCAACTGGAAGCCCACACAACAAGACCAGAAAGGGCACAGAAACACTGGCCTTGCCAGGTAGAGTCCAGTAATAACCCTGAAAAATTAAGCCCCAACTTGTCCTTGCTGCCAGCACCACTTTTCACATGCAAGAGAATGTGTAAAACATTTAGGGGAATGCTTCATTCTCTTCCTTCGAGTTTCACAGGAAACCCCTTTTCACCAAAATCAGACTTTCTGTCTTTTACCCTCTCTCTTCCTTGATAACCAGCCCAGGGATCCCTTTACTGACCCTCTTGGAGAAAATTCTTAATCAGTTTTCCATTATGAGAACTTTGCTCCTAAAGGTTTAGCACAGATTTAGACTTTGGAAATACTATAATCAGAGACTAGAGTCTGGCAAAGAGGGAGATCCTGCAAAGGTGAGAAAGATGAAAAGAGAAATGAACGTTGGTGCAAAATTTTTCTCACCATGTTGTCCTAGTTAATCTTTGCCTTCTTGCAAGAGTTCCTCCAGGTACCCCCAGCAAACTGGATCTCTGTCCTACACTAGATTTTTGAAATAGTAACTCTGTCCAGCAACATACCCCCATGGTCGTATGGGCACTAAACATCTCAGGCTTGAGTTGGCAAGCCCTTTTTCAGAGCAAATTTCTTGTCTCAATGAAGTGGGGATCACTTAACCTGGGAGACCCCCAGTATCTTCCTTCTGCATTTACAGCCCTCTTCACCAGAGAGAGTCTGGCCACAGGCAAGACTATTTCATGTCAGAGTTTACTTCAAGATGGTGAGTCTTGTGACTGGCAGTTTCCCCAGCTCCATCGACTCCCTTCCTCCTCTGTTAAATCTGGGAGGGTGCCTGGTGCCAGAGGTGAAACAATTCTCCCATGATTCTCGAGTCTACTAAGTCAAGAAGCCAAGAGTCAAGACCTGAATCTGTCTTTCCTTTCCCAAGATCCCCCCAACCCTACTTCAGATTTGTCATTATCAGCTGTGGTTCTCTACCATCTACCATGAAAAGTTCACTTTCATGGAAAGAGAAAAGGAAAGAGAGGGGAACTTGTGTTTCTCAAATTCTTGGCACTGTCTTCAAAGTGCTGCACTTCCAAGCCTGAGCATGTTTTGCAGACAAGTCAGTCTCCCCCAGCTCCTGGGCCCAGGCTCCTGCAGTAGCTGTGTGCCTGTTTGCGTGTTGTGTGTTGGGCCAGGGTTAAGAAAGAGGAATTGCACCTGCTTTTCCAAAAAGCCCCAGAAGTGTCCATGCGACTTATCTGTCGTCCCCATCAGGCCTGTCAGGAACTGTGATGGAGCCATGAAGTTCAAGTCTCCTTCCCTTTCTAGAAGACTTTCCTGAATATCAAAAATTTCATCTCTTCTATGGATCCCATTAAGGCACCCTCCTCCTGTTCTCTACCCACCTCAACCCCTCCTCTCCTGCTTCCCTTTTCTGAGTCTGTCCCTGGGGATTAAAGTACTCTGCGAGACTCTTAAACTCAATTTCTTCACAATCCACTTCAACCTCCATGGTTACTCCCAAGAGTCTCCCTCATTTTTGCCCACCTGTTCCCTGCCCAGGTCATGGCATTTGCCTTAAAATAGTTACCCTCTAATTTGAGGGGAAATCAACCTCCCACAAACTTCCTCAAGAGGCTTAGAAACCCTGGATCTGGTCCTACTTGTGGTAAGCACAAATTGTGGTTTATAACTCTTTATTTTTACAAACTCTGTATTTTTTTTTATATTAACTCAATTTCTACATTGATACCATATTCTTCCAAAGTGTTAGAAATTTAGTCTCCGTCATTTTAGAATCCGCCTTGCTTCCCCAGGGTCGCGTTTAAATTCTAAGGAGGCCTCAGACAGTGTCTAACATGTTTAGTCCTCATATGAAGCCATGAAGTATCTGTTCTTTATTCTTTTTGCCCCCCTTGGGCCCAATGGCTCTCTCCCCAGCTGCCATGGCACTTGCTGGGGCACAGGAACCCCTTGTTTTTTGGGTATCACTCGATGACTCAGAAACTTCTGCAAAGCTGTGCACAGTCTCTGAAGACTGGCTGTCTCCCATCTCCCCTGGAATTGTCCAAACAGCAGGGCACTCAGCCCTTCCTCCAGCACGCTTCACCACCTCTGCTCTCCTCCCTTCCCCAAGCAGTCCCTCCCATTCCCCCAATCCAAGGGAATCTTCCTCTAGTCCAACAGAAAACTTTCCTCAAACCTTATTCTACCAAATCCTATCTGTATCCCAAATCTTCTGGGTTCTTTCCAGGGCTCAGATTTTAGAAACCAAAGCTCCTACTTCCTCTTTTTCTTTGATACTTGTCATATCCCTCCCTTTGGGCAATTACTCTAGAGGACTTAATCAGGTAAGACAGTACAGGAAAAGGAGAGAATAAAAGCAAGGGCGAATGAGAGAAAAACATCTGTTAATATTTTTAAATGCCATCACATTTGTATCTGCTTTTATTAATACTTGATTTAGAACTGTCTTGTTCTTTAATCTCAGGAGATATTAATTGAAAGATGCCTTCCCTTCAGGCTCTTTTCCTGGTTCTCAGACCATGAGCCTTGCTCTTTGCTTACACCCAGCCTGGAAGTCTTTTATACCTTCACCAAGAAGCCTGTGCCCATTTTGATAGCAAACACCTCTCTCTCTATTATTACACCAAGGCATTCTTCTGCCTATAGCTCCTGGACCACTTCACATTTCATTAGGTGCTCCATCAGGAAGGGAAGAAGTGGAGTAGCTCAGAATGACTGCCTTCATTTGCTGATTTCTTTGTTTTGCACCAGAAAGCATTTCTGCATCTCAGTTGGCTATTCAAGAGAAACCCCTCCTGTCAATTCCAATTCCACTCCATTTACTGGCAAACAGTTGAATGAGCTGTTTAAGTGGGATTGTTATGAAAAGAAACGAATTTGAATTTGCATTTCATTTTCTTTTAATTATTTATTGGTTGGGGTAACCCATATCTTGACTTTTCCCCTCTACCCTCCAGAATCATCAAGAGAAAGTAGTAGGAAAAGTAGCTCAGCACTTTTTGCAAGGCCTGATGGTGATTACTGCTTACAGTGCTGAACTGATCTTCATTAAGGACAAGTGCCCTGGCTTCTTACGATAGCCTTCAGACCTGTGAAGGTCTCTGGGTCTAGGGGCACCACTGTATGGAGCTAGAAGAGACCATGCGTGATTTAAGAGGCCCCACCATATACCAGGAGTTCTACCCTCATGAAATCCCAAGTATCAAAGTCACTTTTTCGGCTGTTTTCAGAAAAAGTCTTAATTATTCACTATTTGAGTGATTCTTTGGGGGGTTGTTGCAGGCTCCTTAAAGGTCACTGTTAGAATGTACATTTGTGGCCTGCCTGCCATGGGGCATCTCCCGTAATTTTCTCTCATCAGCTTAACTAACTGTCACCTAGGAAGGCTCAGAGAATCTAGCCTGCAAAGGAAACTTTTTGTAAAGAACCTCTGGACTATACCAGAACAGTGAAAGGATAGAGGTTGACTATCCATTATTCAGTCACCTGACTATTAAGTTCATGCACAGATTCTAGGAGAATGTACAAAATAGGTCCATCTTTAGAAAACAAAGTGTCTGTCTTCTCAATTAAACCTAAGATGCTAAGCACAAAGCGATCAAGGTAGTCACCCTCTCATTCCAGGACTGGACTTTGTTACCAAACCCATATTGTTAAGCCAGTCCTCTCTCCGTTTACTCCATTCTTTTAACACTTATTTCCACCTAAGTTTACGCAGTTGTTTTAGTGATTTTCTTACACTTTTTTTTTTTTATTAAAGAAGGGCTGTATTAGAAAATGAGGGTGGTATATCTCTAAAAAACAAATAGAAGGTTATAAAGAACTGACGTGGTATCTAAAAGTAGATTACAGAACAAAAGCCTAGAGACAATGAACATAAAATTAAAGGGCAGCATTTGGAAGTCCTTTAATTGCATGGTAATTGGGAGTCAAAGCAGAATCTATTTAGAATCCACAAGGCCTGTTAGGAGTCCAGAGGACCAATAGCAAGTTAACCAAAATTAGGAAAAGAAATCAGACTTTAATTGTAAACAGAAGACTAATCATTAGCTGTTCTGTTTCCCTGGAGTAGGTCATGGATATCTGCCTGACATTTTACATTTTACTTTAAGTACAAAAAAAAAAATTACACAAGTAGCCTCATTAGTAGGTTTTTCTGTGTTAGGAGTCATCAGAAATCCAGCTCAAGTCCAAGATTAGAAAACATCTTCTCAGTTCCTCCACAATAGCACACTCCTTAAATTGTCTCGTACCCACCCCAGGTCTGCAGGTGGACAGGGGAATCCACTTTGCATATGTGCGTGACAGCTCACCTGTGGTTTCATGCCAAATCACCACCTGATATGCAGACCAACTCCATGTACATTGAAAATATACTCTGTCAACCCAAAGACAGTTATAAATGTGTCTCACTGCTAAAAAGCAAAGAACCCTCTTTAATAGCTGCCAGGTTCATATAATACAGGACTTCCCTGGTGGCTCAGATGGTAAAGAATTTGCCTACAATGCAGGAGACCTGTGTTCAGTCCCTGGGTCAGGAAGGTCCCCTGTAGAAGGCAATGGCAACCCACTCCAGTATTCTTGCCTGGAGAATTCCATGGACAGAGGAACCTGGTGGGCTACAGTTCATGGGGTCACAGAGTCGGACACCACTGAGTGACTAAGTACAGCACAGCATAGTTCATTAGAGCAACCTGCTGTTGAGTTAGAAATGAAGTTATGACATTGTTGAAACAGCAGATTATGCTGGAAATTACCAACTACTGGTATATGGAAAACAGCGTCTTCCCTGGTGGCTCAGCAGTAAAGAATCCACCTGCAATGCAGGAGATGCAGGAGATGTAGGTTTGATTCCTGGGTCAGGAAGATCCCCTGTAGATGGGCATGACAACCCACTCCAGTATTCTTGCCAGGAAAGTCCTGTGGACAGAGGAGCCTGGCGGCTACAGTCCATGGGGTGGGGTGGTGGGGAGGCCGGTCATAAAGAGTTAGACACAACTGAAGTGACTGAGCATGCATGTGTGCAATATATGGAAAACTACCCCAATGTCTTGACCTTATTTGGTTTTACTTTAATATTCTACTGCTCCTTTGTCAGATCCATATACTAATCCACTCTGTATAGGTTCTAGGAACATTTCTATGGTGTTAAAAAAAAAAATAGAACTTTTTTTTAATTTTAGTTTTTAATTAATTAAATTAATAAATAAAATTAATTAAACTTTTTAATTTTAGTGTTTCTTAAGTTTCTCAAGGGGTCCCACAAAATTCATATCCCAAGGATTTTGTGTTACATAGTTTAAAAACAGAAAAGGCAATGGCAACCCACTCCAGTACTCTTGCCTGGAAACTCCCATGGACGGAGGAGCCTGGTGGGCTGCAGTCTATGGGGTCGCTAAGATTTGGACACAACTGAGTGACTTCACTTTCACTTTTCACTTTCATGCATTGGAGAAGGAAATGGCAACCCACTCCAGTGTTCTTGCCTGGAGAATCCCAGGGACGGGGGAGCCTGGTGGGCTGCTGTCTATGGGGTCGCACAGAGTTGGACATGACTGAAGCAACTTAGCAGCAGCAGCAGTTTTAAAAAGTCTGAATTAAGTCTTTCATTTAATAATCACCTCTTGGGTATAAGGTATCATGATGGGCACTGGAAAGACTACAAAAATGTATAAAGTGGCATAGGACTAATATAAGAAAACAACACCACAGGAGCTCAAAGGAAGAGAGATGGTTTCCAGCGAAATGATCAGGAAAGACTTCATGGATGTGATAGAACAGCAACTAGACTGAGAAGAGTGAAAAGAGCTCCATTCAATAGCTGAGCAGATACTCCATTCATTTATTTAGTGGCTATTTCTTGAGCCATAACCTGTGCTGACAATGTCATGAATGACAGGGCAGAGGCAGATACACTCAAGAATGTTGGCATAACTACTAGCAGACTGGCTAATGAGGGCTGTGATGAGAGGCTGTCTCAACTGACTGGATTTGAAGTGACTCATGACGGGCCCTGAGTGCCAGCCTGAGGAGTCTGGGCTTCACTTCTGAACAATATGGAGCCATCAGATAATGACAATCAAGTAATCTAACCTTCTGATTAAGTTTATAACTGGGAGAGGAACCGTAGTCTCAGGTTTAACTTAGGTAGAGAGAGGAGTCAAGGAAAGAAGGAAGAGGCTGCTAGAGATGTTTCTGGACATGAAGACATCAGAACTAGTGTTACCAACTTGGAAGTCATGTGGAGATGGTGTTTAAAGCCACCAATTTGCAAGAGATTATCTCGGGAGGACAACTGTGTAGACTAAAGTGACAAGAAAAGATGATTAAAGAGACCACACCGGAAAACAGGAAATAGAAGGAGTGGACAGTGGTTAGAAAGAGGAGAAGTAGGGGGAAATGGTGTCTTGGGCATCCAGAAAGCAGAGTCTCATCAAACAGGGAGTGAACAACCCATCTTATGCTACAGAGAGGTCACCTAGGATAGAAACTGGAAATGAGCAATTGCGAGTACTTGATAAACCATATGTGAGCAGCTTTGCAGTTTTGTGGGAGCTGAAGTGAGAATATTATGAATTTTGAAGAGTGGGTGAAAGGGAGGAAGAGATAAAAACCAGGCAGAATACTCATTGAAGAAATAGGGCTATATAATGGGTTCCAAAATCACTGCAGATGGTGACTGCAGCCATGAAATTAAAAGACGCTTACTCCTTGGAAGGAAAGTTATGACCAACCTAGATAGCATATTCAAAAGCAGAGACATCACTTTGCCAACAAAGGTTCGCCTAGTCAAGGCTATGGTTTTTCCAGTGGTCATGTATGGATGTGAGAGTTGGACTGTGAAGAAATCTGAGTGCTGAAAAATTGATGCTTTTGAACTGTGGTGTTGGAGAAGACTCTTGAGAGTCCCTTGGACTGCAAGGAGATCCAACCAGTCCATTCTAAAGGAGATCAGTCCTGGGTGTTCTTTGGAAGGAATGATGCTAAAGCTGAAACTCCAGTACTTTTGCCATCTCATACAAAGAGTTGACTCATTGGAAAAGACTCTGATGCTAGGAGGGATTGGGGGCAGGAGGAAAAGGGGACGACAGAGGATGAGATGGCTGGATGACATCACTGACTCGATGGACGTGAGTTTGAGTGAACTCCGAGAGTTGGTGATGGACAGGGATGCCTGGCGTGCTGCAACTCATGGGGTCGCAAAGAGTTGGACACGACTGAGCAACTGAACTAAACTGAACTGAACTGAATGGGCTCTTGTGAGAGACAGCAGTATCTTGGCCAAGGAAAGAATTATTTAAGATAAGGGAGATCTGGGAGCATTTATGTGTTTTCGGGAAGAAGCCAGAGAAAGAGAAAAACTAAAGATACAGGGAAAATCAAATCAACTGGTACAGTAAGAATGTATTGATAAAATCTAGGAAATATTTTAGAAGAAGCAAGAAGAGAGCAAGTGCCATGGTTTTTCCAGGACCACTGATACCCACCACCCCAGAGTCAGGCACAACATCAACACATTGAGAAAAAAAAAGACTAAAGAGAAAAAAATGAAAAATTCCAATCAGGGCCAGGGGCCTAAGACATGAAACACAGTTGTGCAACATTTGTGATAAGAATCCTCACCCAGGGGGCCCTGAAGAACGTTCTAGGATGACATCTCTGTACACGCCTTTTGCAGGCATCCCTTGAAAAGGGATTTCCCAGCTGGGGCTGGATGGATTTAGCCAAGTCTGTGGAAGTGACAAGAAGTAAGAGGAAGGTGCCTTTCTTTATCCCAGAAAAGCAATACAGGGTAGGCTGCCTTGGTTTACCTACTCTTGGACAAAGTGGTATAATTCTTGATGGTATTTTAATTAAGTAGAGGAGAATTAGAGTGAGCAAGTAAAATTTAGCACATTGCCTAAATGACTTTCAGTAAATTCCTCAAAAAGTAACCCCAAATATCTCACAGAGAGATGCAGCAAGTTTACTGTTGAATTTCTAGGGTGAAGACTTTGAGAAAAACACAGGTCCCTACAAAATCTCCAGTTGTTCCCACTTTCCAAAGGGCATCTTCCTACTGACCACCAAGCAAGGTTATGTTGTAAGAGACTCAGGCTGAGGAGGGGCCTGCAGAGAGGGCTACGAGTGCTCCAAATTATCCCAGGGACTCCTGGTCTTGCCTATTAGAAGGTTAACCCCAATTCCTGCAAATGAGCCAGATTTGAAAACAGGTGTTTAGGAGCAGAAGCAGCCCCAATGCCACGGCTCACAAAGCAGCCGGGCAAGTAGCAAGTTCAGCGCACCGTTCAAGGATAATAGGTTTACCGAGTGAAATAAAGGCTAAACTGGGGATAGGGAGAGCATTTTACCCTGTTTGACCTCTTAGGAAAGTTACCCAGGGTGTCCTGGGCGGGAGCAGAGCAGATAGGAGGAAAATGCGGACATGGCGCTCCCTTCACCTTCCCATAAGAGTTGGTGGCCCTTGTTACGGAACTGAAATAGAAAAAGCAAATGTTTCCCATCACTTTTGAAGTTATTTTACTTGTCATTATTTTATGTATTGTGGTGTATGCATGCTAAGTGCTTCAGTCGCGTCTGACTCTTTGTGACTGTATCAACTGTAGCCTGCCAGGCTCCTCTGTTCATGGGGATTCTCCAAACAAGAATACTGGAGTGGGTTGCCATACCCTCCTCCAGGGAATCTTCCTGACCCAGGGATCAAACCAGCGTCTCTTACGTCTCCTGCATTGGCAGGCCAGTTCTTTACCACTAGAGCCACAGGGGAAGCCCTTTTAAATACTGGAGTAGGTCAATACTTGTCAAGCTCTCCTGCCTGATCCACTATCAGGACACACGGAGCTCACAAACACCACAGGGGCATCCCTGTGGTGGGCATCTCCACCCAATCTCTCTCAGCCCACATCTCTAAGGCCACCTTATGTCCCCCACAGTCACAGGGATTCACCCCAAAATCCTGACAGCTTTTCTCAACCAGAGGCTAGGAAGGAAGGATGTGAGTGGAATATATCACAGCTTTGGAGGTCTAAAGTTCCCACATTGCATGGCATTGTTTATTTCAGCAACCCCACATTTCTGCTTTTAAAAAATTAAGTCAATCTGTCTATGGAAAGAGAAAATTATATGGATTGTTAATTCTGTTTATGCCTTTTTGCATAAAGATCATTGAGTTTTCAGACCACTGGTCTTGCACATACATATACACACCACATTGTAGCAGCCTGCACGTGCTTCTTTGCAAATGTTAATGTCTCTTTGTTAATGGGCATTCTTGTAGTGGGTGTACATATATATACGCACCAATTTTTGAGCCATTTTTGCCTTACTTCCCATTGTTTTCTAAACTAATGTTTTCCCTACTTGCAAATGGAATAGTTGTTTATTTTAGAAAGTAAAGGAAAGCACAAAGGAGAAAATAAAAATCATTCATAAGCCCCTGCCCAAGAATAAACACTCTCATTTTGGTGCATATACTTCTAATCTGGTTTTCTATGCATACATACACTTTTTTCCCTCCAAAATAGTATTATACTATGTATACTATTTTATAAAGAGGTTTTTTTCACTTAACATGTAACACATATTTTTCTATGTATTAAATGTTTTTAAAGCATAATTTTCAAGAGTTGCCTAATACACCATACTATGCATATACCTAAGGTTATTCAACCATCTCCTACTGTTGGATATTTAAGTTATTGCCAATATTTTGCTGCTGCTGCTAAGTCACTTCAGTCATGTCCGACTCTGTGCAACCCCATAGACGGCAGCCCACCAGGCTCCACCGTCCCTGGGATTCTCCAGGCAAGAACACTGGAGTGGGTTGCCATTTCCTTCTCCAATGCAGGAAAGTGAAAAGTGAAAGGGAAGTTGCTCAGTTGTGTCTGACTCTTCGCAACCCCATAGACTGCAGCCCACCAGGCTCCTCCGTCCATGGGATTTTCCAGGCAAGAGTGCTGGAGTAGGGTGCCATTGCTTTCTCTGAATATTTTGCTACTATTAGCCAAATTATGTTGAATATCCTCTCATCCTTGCTTAAATCTAAAATTATTTCCTAAGGGTAAAATTTTATAAATTGAGTTGCTTAATCATTGGGATTAGGCAATTATTAAGGCTTTCTATATATTGTAAAATAGCTTCTCAAAGAGATTACATCAACTTACTTTCCTACCAGTGGGGTATAAAGTGCATTTCCCCCCATTTTTCAACACTAGATTGCCCACTATTTTGACCTTCTGTCTTCCTGGGATAGAACTTGTTCTGACCATTGTCTCTAAACCAGTAAATGAATGGCCTTAGACCTGTCAGGCAAAACTGGCCATCAACATAATAAATCTGATGACCAAACACTGTTTCAAGGTGTCTCTCATCCTCTCACTTTCTATGGCTAATCTGTCCTTTTTCATCCACACAAAAGGTTTCTGATCATCTATCTAAATGCTCTTAAGTAAAAATAAAGGCAATTTCGAACAGTTGGGGATAGAGATTCCAAATATGATTCTATAAAATGTAATGAGGTTTTGAATTGTAAAACTCTCAGTTGAGGGGAGAGTTCTCGGCAACGACTGTGATACTAACAGGAAGATCTAAAAAGTAAACAGCTCAGATCCCTGAATGGACCTCTGAGGAATGAACGCTGGGTAAAAGCTAGCAGGAGTGAACGGAACAATATCAGAGTAAATAGACTGTACCGATTCCAAGAGATAAGATTGATGAAATCCAGTGTGGCGCTAATATATCCCACCCACATGGTTATATAAATAGGACTGTGGAACAGAGCTTATGGAAATGTGTGCCCTAGGGAAAAAAAAAAGAAAGAAAAAAAAGTACTGGCTGTGTCAGGTCACGGCAGTGGGCTTGCTTTGTGTAATGAACAAACCGTCTCCCCCAAAGAATCCTCCTGAAGCTAGATCTTCAGCCTGGCAGGTAATATAAAAGCTGGATGTATTGAAAATAATTTCCTTTAACTCATAATGCTAGTACATATGAAGTTATGATCTACATCCAATTTCTCATCTCAAACAGTTCGGAACTCAGTAATTAGTCTGAAAGGTGACTTCTAGAAACGTTTGACAGAGAAACACATTATTTCTGTGGGTGGCTGCCACCTGGCCTCCATGTCTACCAAAGTAGTAAATGAGTCCCAGAATGCTTAGAAAAGCTGACACGCTGAACTAATCTTTAATTTATTGATTTGCTACCTCACTGCAAAAAAGTAGGATATCAATAAACGGCTTTAGTTAAGAAGTTAAGGTCCAAGAAGAAACAGTGAGGGTTTGCCGGAATACATGGAGTACAACAAGGTTTATAGAAAATGAAAGCAAGGGCTTCTGGGAAAAAATTGATGTCTGGTAAGGACACCAGAGTATCAAACAATATAAACTTTAAGATCAACAACTTGAAGATCTATTTTATTATAGATCCTTCCTTTTTTTGCTGTCTTCTTATTTGTACAAAATAAAAAGCAACAATAAACTGGAAGTTTTCAGATGAACTAATCTAGAAAGAGTAAGTGGAATGAATAATTTATAACTCTAGATCCAGCCAAATATGACTTTGTAACTTATGACTTTATGCTTAATTATAATGATCAATTAAAGAAATCTCTGTATGAAAATTAAAAATAGGGAATCCTAAAATGATAAAACTAAAAAGGAAAGTAAAAGAGAAAAGGCAATGATGTAAAATTAAAATAATCCTTAATTCTGAAGATGAAAATGGTCCCTGAACATATTTAAATTACTTCTTGCTCTTGTAGTCTTATATTACACTTTCATAAGAAGAAATTGTAAAATTTTCCTTTATACCAAGGGAAAATGTTGTTGGAACATATTTTCTTGGTATCTATAAGATGACATATTAATAATTTAGAGATGTGCAAAATTATTTCTTTTTAATAAACACAGAAATTTGATTTTGAATAAAATTTTAGACAGATTTTATGTGTATGGTATAATTTTTGAGAAGTTTTGATTAATGAAAAGCAGACTGACTCATGATGTCATACCTCAACATAGATAAGAAAATTTTTTATATTCATTTCCAACATTTTTTATTAACATTTGTTTTAGTGTTTATTGGGGCTTTCCTGGTGGCTCAGCAGAAAAGAGTTCACCTGCCAAAGCAAGAGGTGCAGGTTCGATTCCTGGGTTGGGGAGATCCCCTGGAGAAGGAAATAGCAACCCACTCCAGTATTCTTACCTAGGAAACTCCTTGGACAGAGGAGCCTGGCAGATTACAGTCCATGGGGTCACAGAAGAGTTGGACACGACTTAGCGACTAAACAGTAACAGATTAATATTTATTACATAATTACCATGTGTGTGTGCACTAAGTTGCTTCAGTCCTGTATGACTCTATGTGACTCCATGGACTGTAGCCCACTAGGCTCCTCTGTCCACTGGGATTCTTCAGGAAAGAACACTGGAGTGGGTTGTCATGCCCTCTCCAGGGGAATCTTCCCGATCCAGGAATCAAACCTGCATCTCTATGTCTCCTGAATTGGCAAGCAAGTGCTTTACCACTGGTGCCACCTGGGAAACTCCCATAGTTACCATCAGACCAGATCAGTCACTCAGTCGTGTCCGACTCTTTGTGACCCCATGAATCGCAGCACGCCAGGCCTCCTTTCCATCACCAACTCCTGGAGTTCACTGAGACTCATGTCCATCAAGTCAGCGATGCCATCCAGCCATCTCATCCTCTGTTGTCCCCTTCTCCTCCTGCCCCCAATCCCTCCCAGCATCAGAGTCTTTTCCAATGAGTCAACTCTTCGCACGAGGTAGCCAAAGTACTGGAGTTTCAGCTTTAGCATCATTCCTTCCAAAGAAATCCCAGGGCTGATCTCCTTCAGAATGGACTGGTTGGATCTCCTTGCAGTCCAAGGGACTCTCAAGAGGCTTCTCCAACACCACAATTCAAAAGCATCAATTCTTCAGCGCTCAGCCTTCTTCACAGTCCAACTCTCACATCCATACATGACCACAGGAAAAACCATAGCCTTGACTAGACGAAATGTCTCTGCTTTACAATATGCTATCTAGGTTGGTCATAACTTTCCTTCCAAGGAGTAAGCGTCTTTTAATTTCATGGCTGCAGTCACCATCTGTAGTGATTTTGGAGCCCAGAAAAATAAAGTCTGACACGGTTTCCACTGTTTCCCGATCTATTTCCCATGAAGTGGTGGGACTGGATGCCATGATCTTTGTTTTCTGAATGTTGAGCTTTAAGCCAACTTTTTCAGTCTTCACTTTCACTTTCATCAAGAGGCTTTTGAGTTCTTCTTCACTTTCTGCCATAAGGGTGGTGTCATCTGCATATCTGAGGTGATATTTCTCCCGGTAATCTTGATTCCAGTTTGTGTTTCTTCCAGTCCAGCGTTTCTCATAATGTACTCTGCATATAAGTTAAATAAACAGGGTGACAATATACAGCCTTGACAAACTCCTTTTCCTATTTGGAACCAGTCTGTTGTTCCATGTCCAGTTCTAACTGTTGCTTCCTGACCTGCATAGGATTCATAAAACTGGGTATCCTTTTTTCAATTAACCGTATATCAGAAGCATTTTTAATGTTACTGCCTGAGAGGTACCAAAAGTTCTCCCAGTGTATCGTAATTTTTTATTGCGTTTTGTTGGACATTTGAATTACATTTATGTATTGTTATACTATAAGAGCCATGGTGATCAACATCTTCATGCATAATGTTTTGATTGCCCATGTAGATTTATTGCAAAAAATGGCAGCAGTTCTTCCCCTTTCAGTGTCCAGGCCTCTTACCCTGTAACTGTGAGTGCCCTCCTGCTCTCTGAGCTCAGCTATGAAACTTGCTTGGCTAATGGGATATTAGCAATAATGAGCATCCAAGTGCTTTCACTATGGAGCTTGGTCCCCTGCTCTCCTGGGAACTCTGTCCCCATATCAACAAGCCCGAGCTAGCCTCCTAAAGGATAAGACACAAGGCCCAGTTGCTCCCAACCCTTCTGCAGACCTGCCAACAACCAGACATGTAAGTGAAGCCATCTTAGATCCCCCAGACACCAGCCAACTTTCCAACTAAACACAGAGATTTGAGCAAACTTGGCTGAAATCAGCAGAGTTGGCCCAGATAAGAAGTAATGCCAGTTACCCAAGAATCCAAGATCCAAGATCCAACTATTTGTTAGTCAAATAGTTATTGGTTCAAATTAGTTTATTTTGGAGTAGCTTGTTATACAGCCAATATCATTAATGAAAATTTTATTTATATATATATAAATTATACAGATTATATGTTATTTAATATACTTATATATTAAATATATATTATATATCATTAATACAAATTACATATATTATATATATGAATTATATATATAAATATATGCATATATATATATGCATAAGCATATTTCTTTATGCTTCCAGGTGGTGCTAGTGGGGTAAAGAGTCCGCCTGTTCTATCCCTGGGTTGGGAAGATCCTTGCTACTATTTTCTTGAGACCCAGAACTCTGGTAAAGAGACATATCCCAGGTCCGAAATCTGATAGTCAGGTGGGAAGTTTCCTGTCCTTGGGTATCCATCCTTATTCTCAGGCCTGCTGAGGTCCACTCTAAAGCAGTGAAGCCACTCTATCTCTTACTTTCTTTCACTCATTCATTCAAAACATATTTACTTAGAATTTATATATTAATGAAGCAGGTGTTGGGAGGCAGCAAGGAAATGGTTCCTACATTCAGGATGCTTATCTTCTAGAGGAAAGGATAAATATCTAACCACAGAGATCCTGGAAGCACTCTCTAGACTTTCTATAAATATATCCTGAAATATTCTGTTCACAGCCACCCAGCTCCTATCTTGATCCTAATTTAATATCTCAGCCTCAGTAGCACAGTAAAAGTGATATAGAATACAAGTAATGTTTATATTGATAACATGGTGAAATGATACTATTTTGGATATACTGAGTGAAATAAAATATATTGTTAATTTCACTTGTCTCTTTTTAAATGTGGTTCTTGAGAGTACCTTGGACTGCAAGGATATCAAACCAGTCCATCCTAAAGGAAATCAGTCCTGAATATTCACTGGAAGGACTGATGTTGAAGCTGTAGCTTCAATACTTTGGCCACCTGATGTGAAGAATTGACTCATTGGGAAAGACCCTGATGCTGGGAAAGACTGAAGGCAGGAGGAAAAGGGGACGACAGAGGATGAGATGGTTGGATGGCATCACCAACTCAATGGACATGGGTTTGAGCAAGCTTTGGGAGTTGGTGATGGACAGGGAAGCCTGGCATGCTGCAGTCCATAGGGTTGCAAAGATTAGGACACAACTGAGCAACTGAACTGAACTGATCAGTAAAATTTAATATATGGCTCACATTTGTAACTCACATCATATTTCTACTGGCCAGTGTTGCCCTAAATACTGTCAAAGTCTAGGTGAAAAATATGGTAATTTAAACTATGTGTTAGTCACTCAGTCATATCCAACTCCGCAATCCCACGGACTGTAGACTCCCGGCTCCTCCATCCATAGAATTCTCCAGGCAAGAATACTGGAGTGGGGTGCCATTTCCTTTTCCAAATTTAAACTGGGAAGTAAATAAATTAACTGAATGAGGATAACTGCAGTTGGGCTTCCCTGGTGGCTCAGATGGTAAAGAACCTGCCTGCAATGCAGGACACCCAGGTTCAATCCCTGAGTCAGGAAGATTCTCTGGAGAAAGGAATGGCTACCCACTCCAGTATTCTTGCCTGGAGAATTCCATGGACAGAGGAGCCTGGCAGGTTACACAGACCATGGGGTCACAAAGAGTTGGACATGACTGAGCAACTAACACACACAACTGCAATCTGGACAGGGGTGAAGATCCAGATGAAATAACAAGATGGGGAGAGAGTGTGGATTTGAAGTTGATATAGAGACTTGGAAGATTAGCTCACCATTTGGCTGGTGATACAGAATCATCAGAGATGCATGTAACCCTCAAGCCCTACATCCAATCCTCTCCCACCTCTAACCACATCCTAGCCACGACTTGTCAACCCAATAATCAACTCTTCTCACCCACCAGAGGAAATAGTCTAATGGGTAAACACATTCTCCAGATTGGGAAAGGCCTAAATAAAATATAAATATAATAAAATAAATCAAATCCATAGTATTAATGATTTTGTGTTATATTCAAGAAAGGTTTTACCATTAGGACATTCAGTACATATCTGGTATTAAAGTATTTTAAAGAGAACTTGGTATATTATGAATTCTGACAGGTTATTAAGCTTTGTGATTCCAACATATAATGTATAAACACTTTTAGAATTGTTTTGAAAGGATTAAGAGAATTTTTCAAAACATGCTAAATAATACCAGAATGGTTCAGAGAATTTCTTCATACTTCTCATTTGTTTTACCCTGCTTCCAAATTAATGTAGTAGATTTACAAGAGTGAAGTGCTTGGGAAGTTTCTTCTTATTAAAGTCAATCATTTGCCCTCTGAGCATTCAAATTGGTATAAAAGAAAATAAAATCTATTCAATAACTGGTGGGTTTTTAAATGCTTAAGAATTTGATTAAACTAGATTTTTCAATAAGACTAGTTGCTTAAAGACTTCTAGGTTTTTCAACTTGCGTTAATGAAATAATACAAGAGCTATTTGTTCTTATTTTAATAGAGTTTTGTTTTTAAAAGCTTAATAAAATAGATTTATGTTTTTAAATTACTAAGTTAAAACTCAAGTATTACTAGTGGACATGAAAATCTGACTCAGGACATGAAAAAACCATGAACAGCAGCAAGAGAAGATGTCCAAAATTCTTGAGGGAAAGTCAAGTTCATCCTTGAATAGAAATTTATACTTGTTTACTGAGTAATATTTGCACTAGAGATTCAAAAACCAGTCTTCTCTTAAGAAATTTGTGTTAGATGTCACCGCAGACTTGATATCTGCCTCAAAATGAAAGCAGTTGCCTGGTCATGCCCAGGAAATGGCTGTGGGTTGTGGGCAAAGCCTCTGTGAACATCAACCAGCAGGACCATGCTGGTTCAGGGGTGCTGGATGGCTTATTCTGTGAACCACTCCACTTTGGGTAAAGGCCTCAAATAGTACCTTCATACTGCCCAGAATTGGGAATAAAGGGACAATAAAAACCACATGAGGGGTCTCTTGGAGCCCTTTTCTATCTTGTTATTATTAGGAGAACCAAAGTAGGACCTATCCCAGAAAAAGGACTCATTTCTAGTCATGGCAGTCCCTAAAATATCTTCTGTGTGCCCACCCTGGCAACCATGTCAAAATGCATGTTCACATGTGCCTCGTATTACTCTGATGCTCCATACTTCCAGAGGGAAGCAGGAAATGATTCTGGAAACACAGGTTGGGAACGCATGGTAGAGAGCCTTAAACAAAGACCAAAGAGCATTAACTTTATTTAAAAGGCAGTGAAGTGTTGGTTAAGGTTTTAAAGCAGAGAATCGATCTTTTCCTGTAGCTTACATTCAGAGAGAACCTAAAGGCAAGAGGCCAGTGAGGAGGTATTGCAAGAGGGACTGAAGATCTGATCTAGTGTTGTGTATGTTGTAGGGTGACTGTCTCATCTACTGACCTAACCAGGACAGTCTTCTGGATAAAAGAGGGTGCTAACAGAATGGGATGCTCAGGGTATAAATCCAAACCGTACTGAGAACAGTAGGGTGTCTGGTCACCCTAGCCAGTAGGAAGGTAAAGGAAGAAAGATGAGAGAGAACTGTGTACATAAAAGCAAAAAGGGGGTTTCCTTGGTGGCCCAGTGGTTAAGATTCCACACTTCCACTAAGGGGGCATGGGTTTGATCCCTGGTCAGGGAAATTCTACATGCTTCAAGGTGTGGCCACAAAAAAAAAAAAAGGCAAAAAGGAGAGTCAAATGCGATAGTGGGCTCTGGATACCTTGGAGAATACTGGGACCATTAACAAAAACAGGACACTCCTGGGTGCTGGATAGAGGGAGGAGGTAACCATGGTGGGTGTAAAGCAATGTACAAATGCTGAATTAAAGCCTGACCAGGTCTGGGTATAGAAATATGGGGCTCATCTTCATAAGAAGAAAGGTAAAAGAAGACAGAGAAGGAGTCTTGTAAATACAGTTATTGTCAGGGGAGAAAAGGAAGGTGAGTAGAGAAGAAGATAAAGCAGTCAGAGATACACAAGAGGAAAATCAGTCATGATCATTCCAACCAAGGCTTTCAGCAAGCTTAGAGAAAACAGGAGAACAAGGGTACCAGACATTATAGGAAACACAAGGTTGAGAAGAATTGAACCAAAAGCTACTGGATTAGGGATCAGGGAGTTACCAGTGAAGGTCAAAAGCATCTCTTTAAAGAAATGGGAACTACAGCCAGATTGCAAGAAAGTAAACACTGAGTGGTGATGAGAAAATAGAAACACAGAGGAGAGACTATTCTCCTTTAAATGTTTGATAGTGAAAGGAAGGAGGAAGACAGAAGGGTGCTGGCAGAGAATCCACCCTGGTTCTCTCTCCAGGTAAGACCTATGTGAAAACCGCCTGACTCCCTTGGGCTCTGCCTATTCATTTTGGAGAGAGCCCAACAAAGCCCATATAATACCCTACAGCATGTTCACTTCTGTTTGAAGTCTCTCAGTGACCGTAAATTCTGGATCAATTGTTTTGGTTGAATTCAAGTCAAGTGGTTCTTTATGTTACCGGAATTTTGTCAAAAATCTTATGTCTCACTCAAATTTTCATGTTATTGCTATCTAGAACACTGTCAATTTAGGTTTATCCCATCGTGTAAATATAACTTTAATTTGCAAGTTACTCAAGTAAAGCTTTACATTCACCTTAAAGGGAGAGTCAGGTGGGAAGAAAATAGAGAAGAATGGCAGCTCACTACAACTTATTGTTTATATACTATATATATATGAAAGTAAGCAAAAATCTCTCTAGATCTGCTCATTTAAAGACCAGGTCATTAATCAAGACAGTACCCCAAGAAAATTTAAATTTATTTACATTATTTATTGTCCTAAGTCCTGCCCACCTATCCCCAATCTTTACCCCCTTTCCCTATTCCTTTCCAGCTCACGGTCACTTTCAGGTTACAGCTGAACATCATGGTTCAGCTCTTCCTGGCTGCCTTTCACTGACTTAGGATAACATGCCATATGTCACTTTCCTAGCCCTCAACATTCTCTATTTGCAATCGTTTTTTTACTAGCTGCCTTCCCAC
Organism: Bos taurus; assembly: GCF_002263795.3. Lineage (NCBI taxonomy): Eukaryota > Metazoa > Chordata > Mammalia > Artiodactyla > Bovidae > Bos > Bos taurus. The sequence goes on along the minus strand of NC_037351.1, from coordinate 30,792,267 downwards.
CTATCAATAGTCTAAGAGGGTAGGAACCATGGCTGTCTTGTGTAAGCAGTGTCCACACTTTGCATAGTGCCCAGCAAACAGTAGGTGCCCAATAATATTTAGCAAATGAATAAATGCATGAAGCTCTGAAAAAGTGATCACTCAGACTTATGGTTGCCGAGAGGGGTAGGAAAGGGATGGACTGGGAGTTTGCAGCTGTACATGCAATTACCAACTACTTAAGGCACAGGGAAGCCCCCTATTACAGTTAGAAAGGATAAACAAGGCCTATTATATAACACAGAGAATGATATGCAATCTCCTGGGGTAAACCATATAGAAAAGAGTATTTTTTAAAATGTATGTATGTGTGCGTATGGAGTTGGTGATGGACAGGGAGGCCTGGTGTGCTGCAGTCCATGGGGTCGCAAAGAGTCGGACTTGACTGAGCAACTGAACTGAACTGAAATATATAGCATCATGTTTTTAATTCATAGACTCAAAGATCATAGTACTTCCAAGCAGTAGTGATACTTAAGGATGATCTAGTTTAAACATCTGTTTTAAGCAATAGATCCTTTTTTAAAATACACACACCTGCAATCTTATAAAGGCTCTTATCTCAAAGTGAAATAAAGGACAACCGCTCCAGCTCTGGGTTGAGGGAAGCAGAGCTCTGTCTGTTCTGCCTCTCATTTACAAGGAAATACACCCCTACATGCCTCACACAGCTCTGCAGAAACTTGGGGCTCCATAAAAACTTGGAGCTTCATAGACAGCAATTTGAAAACCACAGAACCAGATTAGTATCAATATATTAAAAGCACCTGGAAATCAGTAAGAAAAATGACAAATGCTAACTGATAGAAAAAAGGGCACAAAAATTATGAAAAGGAAATTCACTGAAGAAGGTATGCTATTGGCCAATAAAGATACATAAAGATGATGAACTTCTCTCTGCTAATTAGGAAAATGTAGGTTGAAACAGCAAAGAAAATGCAGATATTATCAAGAAGGTGAGAAATCACTGTTTAGAAGTGGAAATTGGGCAGCAATTCCAATTTTAAATTGTATTTACCCTTAATTTATAAACTTTAGCTATTTAGACTACATGGACTGTTTTGTTTTGTTTTGTTTTTGCTTCAGGACCTGCAAATGTTAGAGGCAAGTCCGCCAGCACATTACTTGAATTTTTTTCTAACAATAATGTATCACTTTGGTCTTTTATTTTTTGTCATTTTAAAATGACATTTTTAATTTTAAAAAAGGAACTGATCTAGGTCAGCTCTTTAGTTTATGGATGAGAAGGCTGAGTTTCGGAATCACTGAGCACCTTGCTCAGGTCACTCAGGAAATCAGTGAGAAGTAAACAGGCCTCCAGGTAAAGCTCTGCTCTCATTTGTTGACAAATGCCGCTTCCCAGTCACTCAGATCCTTTATTGTCATTGCAGGCTATCCTGGGTATCTTAATAGTCCCGATACGGCCTAAGAGCTAAACAGCAACAAGGACCTGAAGAAACTGTGTTCAATTTGAATACTTGAAACTTGCAGGGAAAATGTGTTTTTAGCACATAATTGTTGTCTAGGAAGCTAGTCTGCAATCAATATGTCAGAAGAGGTCATTTTGCACTTTCAGAATTAAAGATTTTTGGGGGGAAAAAAAAACCTGACATGTCAGCTTCCCAACCCCCACGCCCGACATTCTTTCAGTGCTCACAATTCCTCCAAGCTGCCTCTAGCACTGACTTCTCTTCCTCTAACTCCCTTTTTCATTTGCACTTCATCTCCTCTGCTCCACCCTAGAGCCTGAAGCCCATCCTCACACTCAGTGAAGGCTTCCTAGTACCAGATTTTCACACCTTTCTCCTTAAAATCCAGCTCCCCCTCCTATCTCTCATTCCCCCGTTTACAGGCACAGACAGACGCAGGCTCACATCTGGGCTCAAGACTTTCAACCTCTCTCCCAGGTTCTCTGTACTCTACTCCTTTCTCTCAAAACACAAATCCTCTCATTTCATTATTTCATTTCATTATACAAAACAATTTAGGGTCTCACCCACACCTCGGCTACTACCTTTGCACATCCAAGAGTCTGAAAGGACTGTCTTCTCTGGGACCCACAGTTGTATAAAAGAAAGAGAAGAGACTTGGTCATTTCAGTTTTTTTCTTTCTGCATCAGTGGAAGGCAGTACTAGAGAGATTTTCTTTTCCACTGTATCACTTAGGATGATTTCAGCTATAAGTAACAGAAAACCCAGTTCAAACTGATTTAAATCAAAAAGGTTTACTGTGGTGCTGGAGAAGACTCTTGAGAGTTTCTTGGACAGCAAGGAGATCAAACCAGTCAATCCTAAAGGAAATCAACCCTGAATGTTCTTTGGAAGTACTGACACTGAAGCTGAAGCTCCAATACTTTGGCCACCTGATATGAAGAGCAGACTCATTGGAAAATACCTTGATTCTGGGAAAGATTGAGGGCAGAAGGAGAAGGGGGAGGCAGAGGATGAGATGGTTTGCTGGCATCACTGACTCAATGGACATGAGTTTGAGCAAACTTTGGAGATAGTGGAGGAGAGGGAAGCCTGGCATACTGTAGTTCAGAGGGTCACAGAGAGTGAGACACGACTTAGCAATTCAACAACAAGAAGTCTAAGGTTTGGGAGGTTTGGGACTGATTTCAAGTACAGAAACCCCTCCATCTTTTTTGCTTTGTCATCATCAGCTTACTGGCTTGATCCTTAGAGCTGTCTCCTTATGGTCACAGTATAGCTGCCATGGTTCCAGAAGTCAAATGTATGCTCAACAACGTCAGACTGAAAAGTGCATACATTTCCTCCCATAAGTCTCTTTTTATCTGTAAAGAAAAGTCACCCAGCATCTCATTGACTGGAACCAGTCAAATGCATTCCCCTAAAATACTTTGGCAAAGAGCTGAATTACCAAAATTGGCTTAAACCAAACAGGATTCACTTCCTGGGACTGAGAAATGGCTGTTTTCCTGAGCATGTTTGTTTTGGTTGTCTATTACTATATGACAAATCATCCAAAAACTTATGAGTTTAAAGCAATTTACTATTATATCATTCATGGTTTTGTGAGCTGACTGGACTCATCTGGGTGTTTTGGGGGTTCTCGTGTGGCTACAGTCAGGCTGGAGTCTCCTGAAGGCACCATGGGGTGCCTTCTCCAAGATGGCTTCCCTGCTCACACATCTGGTCCTTCAAGATGCTTCCACATGCTTCTCTTTCTAGCAGAGCAGCCTAAACTTCTTACAGGGCAGACATAGAAGGCAGAAGGCAGAAACTGCAAGTCCTTTGTAATGCTAAGTCTGGAACTAGCCATACTCTGTTATGTCACATTGTTCTGCCAAATCTATGGATCAAACCAGCCCAGCCCAGATTCTAGAGAGTCCACTTCTCAAGGCAAGAGTGGCATTCATGTACAGGAAGGGAAGGATTCCTGCCAGCCATCTCTGGAGTCAAGCTACCACAGGATTTCTGACCAACATTCAAATAATATTGAGATTCGGTAGACAAGGAAAAAGTGGGAAAATTGTTGAGTAGGCAACCACTTTCACCTTTTTTTGGGCAAATCGTCTCTGAGAAGAGGTGTATTTATAATCCAGCCTAATCATGAGGCTCCATTATGAATCTCAAACCAGAGTGACCATCCATGAAATTACTACATAGAGTCCTTTGACGTGTCCAATTGTTCACTTGATTTTAACTATCATATTTTTTTAAATAAGATATTTTAGCTGTTAGAAATTCAGAAATCATTTTATCAACAAACCGTTTTGCAGGGATTCAAAGGACATTATATTATGTCTAAAGTAAAACAGAGACATAAATGGCAGAGCCAGCCCTGGGCACTTCTCAGTGCCACCAGCCCTTGGCATTTTTCAGTCCTCCTTTCTGCCTCCACAGTATAGAGTTCACATCGTCAGTTTTTTAGTAGAGTTGAAAGAGCACTGGATTAGGAATTCAGAGTCCAAGTTCTATGTCTAGCTTTGTGTGACATAGACTGTTGGTGCTGTCTCAATATTCAGCCTCACATTTTCAATAGCAAAAGACCTCCCAATTTTATTTAGGGCATGTACTTTCCTAGGGCTTCCCCAAGGCTCATCAGGTAAAGAATCCACCTGCAATACAGGGGACGCAGGATACATGGGCTCAATCCCTGGGTCAGGAAGATCCCCTGGAGGAGGGCATGGCAACCCATTCCAGTGTTCTTGCTGGGAAAATTCCATGGACAGAGGAGCCTGACAAGTTACAGTCCATGGGTTGGCAAAGAATCGGACATGACCGAAGCGACTGAGCATATGTACACATGTTTGTATTTCACTAAAACCCTGCATTTCCCAAACTTCCTTGGCAGTAGATGCAGTTATGTAACAAAGTTCTGGCCAATGAGATTAACAGAACAAGTGTGTGCCTTCCAGGAAACCTCTTCACCATCTAGGCTTCACCCCTGGTCTTTGTCTTCCTCCTTCTTGCCCTTCCTCTGTTCTGATGCCAGAGTGCTGGCAGCCATTGGGACCACAAAGACAGGGGTCACACCCTAGGCAAGTGGAAGGAAACCAGGCTTCTGACAACTCTGCACAACCACCCACAAACGATTTTACTTTCCTCCCCAAATTTACTTCCTGTCAGCTCCCACAGTCTCCAGGTACAGCTTTACTGCCCTCCTAGACACAGAACTACTCACAACTCTGGCATCATCTTCAGCTCCCTTATCTCTGTCGTCAGACAGCAAATCCTCCACCACGTCTTTCTGATTCGTTCATCACTGCACACTTTGGCTCTTCCCTCCTAGCCCGGATCTGCCTGAACAGCCATCTGATGGGTAGTGATAGTGACAGCGGCAACTAAGGCTCCTTGCCAGCCTCCTGAGAGGATGCTTTGCTCACTGACTCAGCTGTATCCTCTGTTTTTGTCAGTCACTGTCCATTGTGTTCTCTGTGGGCAGTGCATCTTTTAAGCAGAAAAGAAATGTCAGGGTAAGATCTTCCTCCAATGAATGTACAGTGCTACCAAAGAGTCTGCCATTCATTCACTCAGTCAGTCAACTCTTATTATGTGTTTGTTTTGTGCAAGGACTTGAGCTGGTGCCAGAGGGGGAATAAAAGGATGACTGAGACATAGCCCCTGCCCTCAAGGATCACGGCTTCCAGAGGAGAAGGTAGTTTTGTATAAATAGAAACCAGAAACAAATAACTAGATGAAAATTTATTTTCCAGAAGAAAGTCCCAAAGCCAAGTTTCTGTTTGCCATTCAAGGAAGAACAATGCAAACATCACCCAGAGTCTCTTAGGCCCAGTCTACACATTTGGAAGAGAGTCCCATAGAGCCCATGCAATAACCTACAGCATGATAACTTCTGTTGCAATCTCTTAGTGGTTGCAAAATGCCCATCTATCGTTTCAGCTAAGTGGGATTTGGGTGATTACATTCCTTCCAGCTCTAAATTTCTATGTTCTATGAAATACATAACTAATGACAGTTATGGTTACCCAGACACATATACATGAGTGCTTAGAATGATACGAGTGTCTTGAGATGAGCAAGTTAATCTAGGAGGGTTTAACAGAGGAACTACCCACATAGGCGTTCCCATATGAACGAGAGTGCTTTCCTGTCAATAACACTTCCAAGTGAATAGCAGCCACAATCAGAGCCCTCACCTGTGCTTAACACAAAAGCGTTTCCACATACATGTTTTAGAAATGAGGCAAAACTATTTAACAAAATGTTATGGTTTCATTGCACATTTCTTTTTTATGTTCCTACTGTTTGTAAAATTGGATTAGAAACCACTAATAAAGAAAAACAAACCTATACAATAGGAGGATTTTGTAACAGATAAGAGAGCAAGAGACCTAGAAAACTAGAATGATGGAATTGATCAGAATATTGATCTCTGAGTTTCCAGATAGCTAAGGTGAGATGTGTTACATCCTGTGTCACGTCATTCTCATTAACTGATCATTTTTGACAATTTGTTGTATAGATTTTTATGAAAGAGACATTGAACAATTTTCAAAGAATATATTCAAGAACAGGTTTTAAAATACTTTAAATCAATGCTAAAAAAAAACTGAAGCACAGAGTCAGATTACAGTCTGTTAGGAATACCTAATATAATGTTGCTGCTAACTATAGAACCCTATCTTTAGAAGGAATAAAAATCCTGTCCGAGAGACTCTTTGGTAAAACTGAACACCCTAGGCTCAGTTGCCCACCTTGCTGAGCTGTCCCTTTGCACACATATACTTCTGTGTAACTTGGAACTTTGCAACAGGACCATAAGGGGTTCTCTGACTTCTCAGTCAACACTTGCTGATCACCTGGCCAAGATAAGCTAGTCCAGTCCACCAAGTCCTAGCATACAGGATCACAAAGAATTCTCTGAAACAGCAGTGCGTTCATGCTGAACTGAGTGCCCTGAACTTCACTGAAAGCCATTGGCAGCACCGGATAAGCGTCCCAAATGGACCAGGTGCATTTCCACAATGCCAAGCAACCAACTAGGGCTGCTGTTGCTTCTTTGTTTTCATTCCCAAAATTCAAAAGCATGGATTCCTCTTGTCCGCTGGATGGATGCTGGTTTGTCCCTTCAACATCTCAAGCTTGGTTCAACCCTGATCACCAGACATCTACCCAAGGCTGCCTAGCCTCTCATCCCTAAGAATGGAGCAGCAGTGCTCAGCACCCATTGCAATTCAAAGAACAGAGACTTTGGAGACCAAAAGTAGACTTCTGGAGCTAGATGGAATTCCAACAACTGCTTTCCAGACTTGGTTACCCAAAAGCTTGTTGGAGTATCCAGAAGTCACTTTTTACTCTGAAATCTTCAGACTTCTCTAGATCCACAAGGCAGATGCTGAAAGCTCCAGCAGGCTTTAAGCTTCTTTCCCTAAATCATTGTGGATCTCAAAGATCCCAAGTGCAGCCAGCAGAGGAGGGCAGGTACAAGGTTGGGAGAAGCGGACCTGCCTCTCTCTCGTTTTTCCATCAAAATCCTTTGTAGCCTTCAAAACCCAAGTCAGGCCTTACCACTTCCATAAATATTTCCCTGATGACTCCCTCTCTCCATGAGAATAAATCACTCCCAGCTCTGTACTATTTCTTTATCTGTATAGACTCTACTGTTGCCTGTATCATTTCATGTGTTTATTTCTCATGTTTGACTCTAAACTCCATGAAGGCAGAGATTTTCACCCCTCTTTGTAATTCTCAGTACTAGCAGAGAGCTCGCAATTTTCTAGGAACTTAATTAGGGTTTGTTAACTGTCTGAGCAAGAGTTTTACCACTTCCCAGGTGGTGTTAGTGGTAATGAATCCACCTCCCAATGCAGGAGATGCAAGAGACTTGGGTTTAACCCCTGGGCTGGGAAGATCCCTTGGAGTAGGAAATGGCAACCCACTCCAGTATTACTGCCTGGAAAATTCCATGGACAGAGAAGTCTAGCAGGTGACAGTCTATGGGGTTGCAAAGAGTTAGACACAACTGAGAGACTAACTTTCACACTTTTACTTTCACATCTTTGAAAAGAAATTATTTTCTTTAATAGAACCAGCAGGAAAAGCTTAAGGTACTTAACTATTTCAGGGAAAAAGAAAATCTACTAACCTAAATCCAAGGTGCAAGATTCAAATGCATACCTGCAAAGTGTGTTTTTATGTTCTTGGAAATAAGAAAATATTCCCTCCTCAGCTTCAAACGGGAGAGAATAAGGGAAAGGGATCACAATAAGGGTGGGGGGTTGAAAAGAAAATTGCTAGAACCAAGAGCACCGAGTCCACCCTCTCCTTCCTGTGTTTGAGGACCCCCAACTGACATCAGCAAACCCATCACCCAGGCATTCTCTGGGTTGGAGTGACTCTCATAAAGACACCAGAAGTTTCCCTACCCTCCTCTCCCCACCTACCCTCTCACACCACCCTCCTCCTGTGATGGCCTGGAATGTTAGTAAACTCTTCTCAGAATGGAGGGTGAACATCTTCACCTTCAGGATGGTGGTGGGAAGGGAAGACCTCCAATAGGCAGGGACCATATGGAACCATTTGAAATCAGCCTCCCATCAGCACCCACAGTGGTGGGACACACCATCCCCATTACAACGGCCTTACAACTGTGCAATGTTCTGAAATCTGGAACCATCCCACATCGACATCAGGCAGCTCAGGTGCTGAGTTTCCCTTGGTCCCTGCAGGACTCTAGTTAAATGATGTATGGCTTGAGAAGGGAGCCATTGTCTACATCTCCAAGCTACATAGTTACTCGTGTTTGGGATTACGAAGAGTCTTTTAGAACCTATCATTTAGCTTCTAGCTAATACCCCAAGTGCTAACATTTTTAGTACTGGGGGCTCACTTCAAAAATGTGCTTACAGTTAAAATCTAACCTAAAGTATACATTTTCTTACTTGGTGACTGAGGCGTGAAATGGAATCATGTGGGATAAGGAAGTGGCTGAGTAGAACAAAGACACAATACAACAACACAGAAATCAGTGTTTTCTGAGCTCTGGGAAACACATTTTTGAGAAAGCGAATTCCCCAGGAAGTACTTGCTTCTGTGTTGTAACTTTTTTTTTTTTTCCTTTTCTACTCTACCACATTTTCCTTATCCCATGTGATTGTGTTTCATGGCTCAGTCACTGAAAAGAAAATGTATATTTTAATTTTGAAGTGAGAATGCTGAAATAGCTTTGAAGTGTGCGGTGGTGCAACAAAGCTGAATCCCTAGGCCTGGCAGATCAGCCACGGAGGTAAGACAATTGAAAAGGAAATTGAGAACTCAAAAAGTTGATTCAGCAAGAAAATGGGAAGACATTAGGTGGCGAGAAGTAAATAAGCACCAAACTAACCTGCTGCTGCTCAAAATCAAGTATATATTAGGACCACCAGAAAACAGTTCAAGTGCCTATGGAAGGCAGGTGGTAGCAATTAACAGGAGAACAAAAGGTTTTTGGTTTTTTTTTTTTTACATCGCTTTTTCTGGAAAGAAGCATGGTGATGTCTAAGCCCAGTTAAAAGAATTCTAATATTAATTGCTTCATCTGTAAAGAAGAATAAATCCAAAAGAAAGGTGTATACAATAGGTTATTGTTGTTTTTTTAATCAGAAGTACAGCATTTTAAGAGTCCAGTCACATTTTTTAATGTAAAAGAGAATTACAATTGTTTTTCCAAGACAGCTATTCAATAATTCTTACACTAACTATTTGCTGTTATAGAGAAAATCTTTGGAGAAAAGGAACTGATGGTTGTAGAGGGACAAGACCTGCAGAAGTTCCAACACAAAAATGCTCCTAACATCCAGTTGATGGTTCTGTCAAAGTCAACAGCCATCTGGGGCTTGAATGTCATTTGCTATTTGTGTTTCTAAAAGTTATTTATCATCCTTTCTTTTTGTCTCTCTAAAAATTTTTTTTAAATTTAGAAAGAAAAAGATCAACTTTTTGTACCCTGGGAGATAAATTTCACCCTCAGTGGAAAGGAGCTTTATGTTCATATGTTTTCCTTTCAATAACAGCATTTGTGTTACCCAACCAGCCTCCTTCTCAACTCTACGATAAAAATCTACTATTCAAAGAGAGACAGGATTCCTGAGATAGTCATCATGCTTCAGTTTATTTACTGCACTAAAGGAGAAAGAACACCGATCTTTCAAGTTTTCGCTGCACTTTCGAGGGGTCTCAAGATTCCAAAATTTCATCTGATGATTGAAAAAAAAATTCCTACAATATTGTATGTGAAAAGTCGTGTTCATCTAATAGGCCTGAATATTACAGTCACCAAAACAATGACACAACTGAAAAGAAGTCTTGGAATAAGTGACAAAGAATAAGAATAAGAGAATAAAAGAATAAGAGACAAAGATAGCAATGGGCCAGTTGTCCCTGAAAAAAGGCCTTCGGTTGATTACACATCTTTTTGGACTTTTTTAATAAGCCAGTTCAATTATCTATTAAACCTCTCCGGAACCTTTCGCTAGCAACTTTTCACTCCTCTCTTTACTCAAGAGAAAGTGAGATAAATAGTCCAAACGGGGGGGGGGGGGGGGGGGGAACTATAGTAATGGTTATTAAAATCAAGAACTTAGAGTTTTTCTCTTAAAAATGAATTATACAAGAAAAAAAAGAATAAGAAAAATGAATTACAAATTTTCCAAGTCATGACTTTGGCCTTTGCCACTTTTATTTAAGAACAAAGTCTACAGAATTCTGAAGAATGTACACACATGTGCAAATGGTTCAGGAACCGTATGTATAAATTCAGAGATTAAATCTCTTTACTGTTCCACATATCTGAGCTCACATAAGTCAATAAATTTTGAGGCTATGAGTTTCAAGAGCAACAGGAATTTTCCAACTCCTTCATAGTGAATATTTTACACTTTTAAAAATACATAAGCAAATCCAAACTGAGAGACATTCTACAAAATAAACAATTTGTACTCTGCAATAATGTCAAGGTCATGATGAAGACAGACTGGAGACTGTTCCAGTTTGAAGAAAACGAAAGAGACTTGAAGTTTAATACAATGCATCATCTGAGGTTTTCACTTGTTATAAAGAAAACTATTGGGAAAACCAGCAATTTGAAAAAGGTAGATTAGATAATGGGGGCTTCCAAGCTGGCTCAGTAGTAAAGAATCCTTTTGCCAATGCAGGAGACACAGGAGATGCGAGTTTGATCCCTGGGTTGAGAAGATCTCCTGGAGAAGGAAATAGCAACCCACTCCAGTATTCTTGCCTGGAAAACCCCATGGACCGAGGAGCCTGGTGGGCTATATAGCCCAGAGGGTCGCAGAGTCACACACAACTGAGTGACTGAGCACAAGCTAGAGATTAGTTAATAGTATTGTATCAATGCTAATTGTATAACAGAATGTCCTTACTTTAAGAAACGTGCAAGCATTTAAGAGTAGAGGGGCAAGGACTTCCCTGGTGGTCCAGTGGTTAAGACTCCACACTTCTAATGCAAGGGGTGAGGTTTTCATCCCTGGTTGGGGATCTAAGATCCCACATGCCACACGGCAAAAAATAAATAAGTAAAAGATCATCATAGATTACTCATATTTAAAAAAAAACTTTGTAGAGTTCAAAATACAGTTCAGAAAAGCCTAATAAAATGCATATACATGTACATTATACACACATACACAGAGAACAGGGGCAGCATAAATAAAGCAAATGCAGTATAGTGTAACAATGTGGAGACTGAGGGCATACAAGAATTCTTTGTACTATGCTTCTAAATCCTCTGGAAATCTGAAACTATGTCAAAATGAGGAGCAAATACAAAATATTTTTAAATAAAAATTATATAAGATTAAAATTTTTACTATATGCACTCTTACACCACACTTACCCCTATTTAAAAAGAGAAACATATTAAGGGTCAAGACACCTACTAGGGTGTTTTACCCTAAAAATACATATGAAGGAGCACTATTTTAAAAAGGAAATATCTAACAAGTTTGGAAAAAAAAAAAAAAAGCAGGGATCATTACATTCACAGCCTGGTATCTGGAAAGACACTTTAGAATGTGGACAGGTTTCTTATGCGTTAGCAATAAATGTATTTTAAAAGTTGAGGCTTACTAATTTTAGAAAAGGGAAGAATTAGTATCAAAGGCAAGAATTATCCTTTCCCCACATCAGTACCTTTTAAAAGAGGAAGATTCCACCTGCTCCACTCATTGCCTACTATGCTAAAGGTAGAGGAAGTTTGGGGACAGGAATTTGATGGGAATGGAAATAGCAATACCCTTCATTGATAAAAGTCCCTGCATAAAATGCCCTAAACTGGGTCCCAGGCTTGGGTTCACCAGGTGATTGCTTCAGTAAATGGTTTCCTAGAAACACGGAAGAGTTCGTCAACCTCCTTTGCACCAATCAGTGGATCCTTCCTTAGGAAGGATGGGGTTCACACTCCCTTTTATTTTAACTGATACACAGAGAGGTATCAGTGCAGATGAAATGCAGCTGGAACAAGAAGTCTCATAGTGGTCCTAGAGAGTCTATAAAATCCAGTGGCAAAACCAAGAAAAGCATTTGCCTCCTGTGTTATGTTTAATGTATTTAATATTAGTCATCTGGCCAGAAACTTAATGACTTTTCCAAATGTCCCTAGTTTTCAGATCAATGTCTAGAAGAGTGGGTTGCTCTCTTCACCTTCTTAGAGAAAGTTCAGGTTAAAATAAGAGAAATTCATCATAAAATATGAATAATATTGCTCTATTACTAATTCTTTCTTTCAACTTCAGTAAAATTTCAAACCAAAGTGCTTCATTTGCCAATCTAAACATTTATTAATATATATATATTTGCATTTAATTTCATGAGTATGAAAAGTCCTGAGCCAAAAATAAGAGCAAAGTTAAAGATTAATGCAAATAGTGCCTTGTTTTAGCCTGACCTCAGTATCTCTAAAATCATGAGAATTATTGTGAATTGTCTAAATGTCTGGACACAGGCTTAAATTTTTAATACTCCCATCTAAAAACTATGAACCATTTTTCTAATTTGACTTCATTTTCTTTGCTCAATGAGAACGCTACTCACATTCAATTTGAAGTTTATGGCTTCAGCTCTTTGAGTTATATAAGCCTCAAAAGGTCAGAGCACTTTTCTTAGAGCAGAAAGTAAGTTTTTTCACCCTCACATGACTCAAATATGGCTAAAGTGACCCAGTGGAAGCTTTAAAAAGACTCACATACCTGTTGGTTTGGAAAGTTTTAACCTAAGAGAATGTAATCCATAACCTAAAAATGACTTTTCAATAGCATGTGTCAGGGAGGGGAAATTTCCTTCTCTACCCCTCTTGAGTTCTTGAGGCTGGACTAATAATAAAATTGATATAAGGCAGATTAACAGGAGAAAAAGTAACAAATTTTAATTCATCCACATGTAGATCTCATAGACACAGGACTTAAGAAGTGGTCATCAAAGGCAGCTTTCATACTTTTTAGACAGAGAAAGAATAAGCTTGTGAGGAACTGCCAAGACAAAGAAATTTAGGCTCTGAGTGCTCAGTTAGTGAAGAATCTGGAGCCTGGACTTGGGGTAGTAAATTAAAGAAATCACAAGGTTTGTTTATAAACACCCTGTCTCTGGAGTAAGGGTGTCCTTCTACCTCCAGACGCGTGAAGGGCACTTTTCACATGAGAGATACATATCCTCCTTTCATGGAGACAGAGAGGAGAGTCAGTGTCCCTTTTGAATTGGCTGTTACTTGAGTGGATTTAATTCAAAAATAACCAATGTGTGGTACATATATACAACGGACTATTCCTCAGCCATCAAAAGGAACAAACGTGAGTCCATTGTAGTGAGGTAGATGAACCTAGAGCCTGTTTTACAGAGTGAAGTAAGTCAGAAAGAGAAAAACAAATATAGGACATTAATGCATACATATGGAATCTAGAAAAATGGTATTGATGAACATATTTCCAGGGAAGGAATGGAGACGCAGATGTAGTGAATGGACCTGTGGACACGGCGGGGTAAGGGGAGGGTGGGATGAACTGAGAAAGCACCACTGACATATACACACTGCGTGCGTGCATGCTAAGTTGCTCAGTCGTGTCCGACTCTGTGTGACCTATGGACCGTAGCCTGCCAGGCTGCTCAGTCCATGGGATTCTCTAGGCAAGAATCCTGGATTGCGTTGCCATGCCCTCCTCAGGGGATCTTCCAGATCCAGGGATCAAACTCCTATGTGTAAAACAGATAGCCAGTAGGAAGCTGCTGTATAGCACGAGGGCCTCAGCCTGGTGTTCTGTGAGGGGCAGGATGGGGGTGGGACAAGAAGGAGAGTACATATATCATATGTATATATAGTTATATATATATATATATTTATAACCGATTCTCGATGCTGTATGGCAGAAACCAACACAACATTGTAAAGTAATTGTCCTCCAATTAAAATTTTGTAAGATAATAATAATAACCAATGCCATTATGGCATATTTGAGGCAGTCAAACATGTTTGATATTACCTTGATTACACGTCTGTAGTAACGCATACAATAATTTATTAATTTTTTTTTTTGGCCGCAACACACCACTTATAGGATCTTGGTTCCCTGACCAGGGATCAAACTTGGGGCCTCCACTGTGAAATTGCAGAATCCTAACCACTGGGCAACCAGGGAATTTCTAAAACTTACAAAGTTTTAAACTCACAAATTTTAAGAATTTAATACAATTATTTTTACTTGATTTTCAATACTTTTTCTAGAAGTAAAAAAGGAATTTATTAATGGATTAATAATGTTTTAAGTAAAACTATTCATTTGAACAAATAAGACTGATAGGCATAAAGCAACTATATATGTCTCCCACTGTCCTTCAATTTAATCCTATCTGAAGCAAGTTTCTCCCACCTCCTTAGATAAAAATTAGGGCAGTTTCAAGAGTTTTTCTGGATTTGCTTAGGTAAGAAACATTCCTCTCATGACTCTGGTCCCCCAGTCTCAGTACATTTATAAAATGTCTCTGATTGCTATTGTTGTTAGTCACTAAGTCATGCCCAACTTTTTTGCAACCCCATGGACTGTAGCCCACCAGGTTCCTCTGTCCATGGGATTTCCCAGGCAAGGATACTGGAGTGGGTTGCCGTTTCCTTCTCAAGAGGATCTTCCTGGCCCAGGGATTGAACCTGTGTCTCCTGCATTGGCAGATGTATTCTTTACCACTGAGACACCAGAGAAGTCCTCACTCTCTGCTGCTGCTGCTAAGTCACTTGAGTCGTGTCCAATTCTGTGTGACCCCATAGATGGCAGCCCACCAGGCTCCCATTCCCGGTACTTGTTAAATTTCCAACTATTCTCAAGCTGGGCCTGATTCAGGCTGGACACTGACAGTGACAAAGATGAGCGTGATGCTTCCACTTTTTCTCTACCAGCACTACCCCTTTCCTCACCACCATCCCCAACTCAGCTCCAGCTGGGCCCTCGGATCTCTCAGGGTTGGAGAGGAGCAGAGGAGGGTAAGAGCTACAATATGGTGTGACGCTGTCTTCTGAAGACCTGTATAGCTGACTCCTTCTCCCGGGCTCTTCAGTGGGTTCTTGGGCAGTAGAGGACTTCTTAATTTGTAATCCCAACATGCTGGAAAAGGTATCATCTTAGACTGACAGTTTACGCCTCCTCCCTCAACTGCCATCTGTCTGTGCTTCTCCTGGATCCTCTCGATGGACCCCTCCAGACGGACCTTGGGGCAGATCTGAGATGATCTGTACCAGTTCTCTCTCTTTTGCTGCTCACAGAAACTACTGGCATCTGTTGTTGCACAAATTCTGAGTGTATAGCCTGCCCCCTACCCAGTAACCAATGTTCCCTGTTCTGCCAAAGCAGGCAACCAGTGCCAGACCTGGAGCAGCATCATTCCCTAGGCATGAGAGGAGAGTCAACCCATTCCTCCTCTCCCTTTGGAACTTCTTAACTTTCCCCTAGATTTCTTATGTCCAGTTCCCCTCTGAGTCTCTTCGACAATGCTCATAGGTTGGAGACAGGTGACCAGCTAAGGGTTACAAACCATTTCTCAGACATCTTCACTGCTTCCTTAGTAGTCTGGACCTCTGTTCACACCCATTGTTTTGGGACCTGAGCCAGAACTGATCACATTTTTTAACATCTTGTTCTTAACACTTTTGCAACACCTGCCAAGATGATTAAAACACCCTGGAATGTAACAAAGCCAGGACTGGAAAATGTGGTAGTAAGCATTCAATTTATACTGTTTTAAATCATAGTATCCGGTTGAGGAAAGATAAATTCAGAACTTCATGCTATTTTCAGACCAGGGAATCGAGTGCTCCCAGATAACAAACCCAACTGGGACCATAGAGACAATGGAGAAGAGGTAGACGACAGAGGCTGACCGATTATAAAAAAAAAAATTGATCCTGAAAGGGAGTCTAGGCAACAGGAAAGAACTGTTAAAGATAAAGGAAATCAATCAGAAGCCGGTGGAAGACCCATTGGCACTCCTGGAGCACCTCAGGGAATGGCTGCCACTGACCCTGAGTCATTGGAAGGGAAGGCAATCCTGTTGCATTTCATTTCCCAAAGTGCCCCTAGCACTAGGCATAAGCTTCCTACCTCTCATCTGGTCAAGGTTGCCTAGCAGGTGTTTAAGAACAAGACATAGAGGAGGATAAAAAGCCCAGAGGCAAGGCCATCTACTGGCTGTTTCCCTCCAAGGTCAGTCTGTCAGCAGGAAAATCTGGACTAAACCACGCACAGAGACTCTTGATTCCAGTGAGCAAGCCCTGGCTCCCATCAAGGGACACCCAGCCAAGGAAACTAGGACCCAGTCAGTGCGCCCCACGTGGACAAGAGGGACACTGGGAAAGAGAAGGGCCTCGCTGTCCCCACACAGGGATGTAAACGGCAGATCCCAGCCACTACACTTGAATGCAGATGGTCCAAATAGATTGAGCACGATGGGGCTGGGGGCAGGCGTACTGACCCCAAGGAGCCCCAGCTGACATTGGACGTGGAAAAAGCCTGTCGAATTCTTAGTCGACACCAGAGCCACCTACTCAGTTTTGAACACCAGACTGAGCAAACTCAGTCATGATGGTTGTAAACCTACGGGGGTATCAGGGAAGGTCTAAGAAGAGGCACCCACAGAACCTTTAGAATGCCATCCTTTCCTGCATGTACAGATTGGAGATTGGCACCCCCCTTAAACAAAGGGCATAATATGATAATATTAATGGCTGAGGGCAAACCTCCACGGACAGAGCAGATCCATCTGCCCAGAGTAAACTCCAAGGTTGGGGCTCACAGGTAGGTGAGTTGTAAATGTTACTTCATGGAACTTTTTTTTCTGTAATTTGAAGTAATTATTCAAATGACCTGTTTCACATGGGTCATTTGTAATAGGTTCTACCTTTACCATTTCACGTATGTTTTCAAGTGAGCATCTATAGAGTATATACTCTATAGACGTTGAGTGTTTGTTAACAGTCTCTTACTAGCCTCTTGATGTCTATAGGTTTAGTGTAAAACAAAAATTCAATCCAGTAACTATTAAAGATCACATACATTAGTTTTATATGGTTTCTCTCTACAGTGGAGTCTCTTTTATTGAAATATAATTGATTATAATATTGCTCATTTTGGCTATACTACATAAAGTGGTATGTGCGTGCATGCTAAGTCACTTCAGTCGTGTCCAGCTATGTGACCTATGGACAGTAGCCCACCAGGCTCCTCTGTCCTTAGGGATTCTCCAGGCATGAATACTGCAGTGAGTTGCCAGGCCCTCCTCCAGGCATCTTCCTGACCCAGGGGTCGAAGCCACATCTCTTAGTCTCCTGCGTTGGCAGGCGGGTTGTTTACTACTAGCGGCACCTGAGAAGACCCACATAATGAAGTAACATTTGCATTTGCTTTATAATAAGGAGCCAATCCCATGATAGTCCATCAAACACCTGAACATTCACACCTACCAGACATGAGCACCTCTTTGTAGAGAGGCCTTGTTGGGCATGGCCTCCTGATACAGGGCCTAATTGACCAGGGCCTTGTTACATCAGGCCAGTCAGCCTGTTCTCTCTCCATTCTCCCCACAAAGAAATGCACTCAGGAATGAAGGGTGGTGCAGGACCTCAGCGCAGTCAGTGAAGCGCCCCCCCACCACTCACCCCCCGCCCCGGATATACACCAATGGTCCCCAATCCCTACACCCTGCTGGTTGCTCTACTGTCCACCAGGAGCTGGTTCTGCATTAGACCCACATGAAGCTCTTCTTCCAAAACTAAACAACAAGACGCCAGGGATATTCAGGCCTCAATACCAGGGCACACTCACTTCCAGGCAAAAGATGTAGATCCCTTCATTTTTTTTTAGGAAAAATGTAACATGTGACCATTATTCCCTTGCTAATATTTGAGCCATGCACCCTAAACTGTCTAGAGTCCTTTGTCTTCAAAAGGTTAGACAGATGGTATTCGCTCAGGGAGACTGAGGCCTGAGGACCACTAAACACATCTGAAGGTAGCTGAGGAGGTCTGCTCCTCCACCCGCAGGTGTAACAACACCCACACTCATAAAGCTGGGAAAAATTGAGGGCAAGAGGAGAAGGGGGCAATAGAGCATGAAATGGTTGGATGGCATCACTGACTGGATGGACGTGAGTTTGAGCAAACTCAGGGAGATAGTGATGGACAGAGAGGCCTGGCGTGCTGCAGTCCATGGGGTCGCAAAGAGTTGGACACGACTAAACAACGAACAACAGAAAATGCAGCTGCGTCCCTCAGCACCCCCTGAGAATGAGGAGCAGGACAAAAGGCAGAGGAGGGGTTTGTCACCAGCAAAGCCCATTAACAATTTCCAGGGACTCGAGTGGGAGTGATAAAGTCTAACCTTCTTCTTTTCCTTGTGTGTAGTCTCTCTCACTGGCTCACCGGGTGCTGTGTGCTGAGGCCTCACACCTGCCACTTGACATCAGAGTTCCTCTTGTAAAACGGCTGCCCCGACACCTCACCTGGGAGGGCCGTGTGCAGAGACCGTGCCCACCACACCGCAATCCAGGGTGGGGGCAGCGGGCCGTGTGCAGGAGCGCTGTGCCCGGCACTGCCGTCTGGAGCCCGGGGCTGCACACCTGGGCCTGCCTCACAAGAACCCCGTCCCCCCTCGAGATTCCTGTAAAGCAGCCTGTCCGCGCACCACGACCCACACCTGTCCGCAAGAGCGTGTGCTCCCAGCAGGAGCCTGCATCTCTCCAATCTGTGATGAAAGAATAAAGCATTTTTACCCTTTGCTTCTGAACCCAACTCTGTCTCGCTCCACTGTCTCAAAGAACACGGGACAGGAGGACCCTCGTTGGGGAGCAACTCAAAAGGTCAGGTGACATTAATCATCAGTGCTCAGATTCAAAGCAATCTGGGGTCTTTGGGCTTGTGCTCAGCACATAGCAGCATCCTCCACCTGCGGGGGGGGTGGTCTTCCTTCCTGCAGAACAGCTCAAAGGTGTGTGTCAAGTTGTTCCTCCCTTCTGGAGGAACTAGGTATCCATTTTATCACCGAACTAGGTTCTCGACCGCTTTTCCTCTGTTTCTGCATTCCCTCGCTCTCCTAATTGCAATTGCTCCTGCCCGCTCTTTGGAACTCAGGAAAGGCCTAAGGGACTAAGATCGTTTTCTTACAAACAAGAAGTGGGGAGCCTAAGTGGGCTTTTATATTTAGGAAGGTTCCCCCAGGGTCCTGCTCAGTTTCAATCACCCCCGCTTTGCTTTGACACTTCTCAGTCCTGGGGAAAACAGAGGTGGGACAAGAAAAGGAAGAAGGTTTTGGGCAGAGAGGTTAATTATCAGCTCCACAGAGGAACTCAGTTTTAGGGGAACTAGGTTTTGGTGGCAAGACACATACACAGCTGGGGAATGTTAAAGTTGGTAGTGTCAAAGGTGACTATAATATCATCGAGTTCAATTCTTTTCGAACTTTGGAAACACAGAAGTCCAAAGGAATGCCTCAGGGTCCCCACCAGGAATAAAGGGACAACTGATCACATGACTTAGGAACGTTCCTCTGCAGCTTTAAATGGAACAGCTTAAATGTAATGTTTAAATATGAGACTTCCACAAATTGTTTCTTTTTTTTTTTTTAAAGGGTCCTCATGCAGGAGCCTGGACTACCCTGTAGCTCAAATGGTAAAGAATCTGCCTGCAATGCAGGAGACCTGGGTTCAATCCCTGGGTCAGGAGGATCCCCTGGAGGAGGGTCGGGCAACCCACTCCAGTATTCCTGCCTGGAAAATTCCATGGAGAGGAGCCTGGAGGGCTACAGTCCATGGGATTGCAAAGTGTCAGATGACTGAGCACGACAGTGAACAACTGGGAAACAAACCCCTGCTAAAAAGCAGAGCGCTTATTTACAAGAGCCACCACATGGCCTTCACTTTCTTATTGCCGTCACCATCATGTTCTGCAGTAGCAACTCCATACATGGCACTTGCCCAAGACAACACTGGAGAAGGAAATGGCAACCCACTCCAGGATTCTTGCCTGGAGAATCCCACGGACAAAGGAGCCTGGCATGGGGTCACAAGAGTCGGACACGACTTAGTGACTAAACCAACCACCACCCCGAGACAACACCGCTTATCAGTGGTAAGCAGAGACTGGAACCGAGGTCCCCAGATTCGCAGCCCAGGGTTATGACTGCCATTGTCACACTTATATTCAGCCCCATTGTCTTGGTTGGTCATGGCTTTTCTCCAGACTTAGCTTTGGGTTAAGGTAGGACAAAGGGTTCCCTTGGTGGTGCAACTTGAAGAGGAGTGGCTATGGCGACACCATAGAGAACCCAATTTCCAAGCCTTTTGATAGAGATTTCTGTTTACCAGACTTCTGCTCTTTCAGTACAAAATTTCGCATCACCATAAGTCCCTTTTTCTAATGCAAATGCTTCTGGGTAGACCAATTGTCATTATCAAAATGAATTAGATCAGTGATTCAAAAAATGGTGCACAGCTTTTATCTAGGGCTCTCCTTACAAAGTAACTTCTGATTCGGTCTTTCTGGAGTGAGGGCTGAATTTCTGCATTTCAAACAAGCTCTCAGGTGCCTTGATGCCGCCACCCTAGGACCACACTTTGAAATTAAACAGTCTCCAGAAAAAGACTTGGAGGGAATAGAAGACAGGCATAAATCTAGAGGCAGAGTTTCTTCGTGAGTTCTAGATTCACAAAGGCCAGGTCTTGGGGGTTTCTAGCGGGGGAGATTCTAAACATTTTCCAAGAAAGACCTCAGTGTGGTCACGAAGCGCAGAAAAGGCAGGGCACTGAAGACCGTTTGGCTGGAAGCTGCCTGGTTTGAAAAAGAAAGTAAAGCTGAGTTCAGCCAAGGGAATGGGTGAGTGTTAAAATGAGCCGTCTCTATGCTTAGCACCCACCTGGGCAACCACGAGAGCCTGGCGTCCTGGATTGTTTAATAAGACCCACTTCCCAGGCTCCCTTGACTTTCAAGCTAACACCTCGCTGAGGTGACTAAGCAGTAAGCACGCACTGGAGTCACACCTAGCTCCTCCGCGGCAGCAATATTATCTGATTGGAGATGATCTTCATAAAGGCTGGGGGACAGGAGTGTTGGCTAAGTTGGTTTCAGTGAGACTTTCACAAAGCTCCTTAAGCAGTTTGCCGCGTAGCAGGCAATATCCAGCCTTCCTCCCTCTGTGGCGTGATGCAGGGGCTTGGAGTTTCATTAGCCCCAGCTTAATTTTTACCAGATCCCTACTGAGCATACATAGAAGCAATTTTTTTTATTGGCTATTTTTTTTTTATATTTTGTACTTTTCTTTCTTCTTTTTTTTAAATTGAAGAAATACTATTGCACAAGGGAGATGAGTCATTGGTGAAGTTTGAAGTTTTATTTGTCAGAATTTTTTAAGGCATTATGGTAAAGCATATCTTCTCTTTCTTAGACCTATACAATTTAAAAATATATATGTATCTTTTAAGGGTGGGGAATATCTTTGTATAACATAATAAAGAAAAACTAGCTCTAAAATAATTTCCCAAACTGTGGCATACAGAAAATTACATCATTCACTCCTTTGCCAAATAAGGTATAATTTTAACGTCTAGAAATAATAGCCATGTACTTTGTGCTTATCTTGAAAACATCTTTTCTCTAACTGAAAAAAAAGAAACAGATTATCTTAATCATTTGTATCATTTGTCAGCTGCACATTTGAGGCAATTAATCTCATTTTTAACTTTCTGAGTTTGTTGACACCACTTTGCATTCAGATAGCCCTCCTTCTCCCAGAAAAGGAAAATTTTCTTGTTGGTATTCAGTCAGTACATTCTGCAGGATCGTTTTCCTAGTTCTCATCTGCACTTCCCATGTTGAAGAGTCTTCCTACTTCTTTTCTAACACTGAAAACTTAATGTTATTTTAAAATGTCCCCTGTCACAGCCTAGATTCTCCGGAGGAGCATATTCCTTTCCATAGAATGGGCATTTTTGCAACTTAATATCTTACATTTGATTACCATTGGTGCATATTTAAATATTGTCTTGCTCATCTTGTTTATTACATATATGTATTAAAAACTAATAAAAGCAAAATAAGGCAAAAAATGAACATTTCATTTTGGCATCCTCCCTACTACAAAACCCTGCAGATGTTTGGCTGCCTGTGATATATTTTGGAGGATGGAATTTGCAACTGTTATAATTAAGCAATACCATTAAGTCACCCGAGAGTAAATTAGAAACTAAACTGGTGCTGTGTGCTCAGGAACCCAAGATTATGGGCTGAGATCTCTATACAGTATCTGAAGTCAGCTCCCTTCAAATTGATTCTGAAATAAAAGGTGTTATTTCTATTCCCCACCTCCAAAATACATAAGTGTATAAAACATGTCCCTAATATTGATTTGGCATGCCGGTTGTAATCTTAAATTGTAGGGGGGAAATGTTTTCGTAAATAGAGCTATTTCTGTTTTGCTACTACTGTTTCAGTTGTAATGGGCAAGAGAAATGTGTAGGTCTGGATTATTTCCAGGGATTTGGCCAAGATCCATGAACTCAGTTGTGGTTTAAAAAAAAAAAAACATGGAAAGAAAGAAATCAAGAGAAAGAAAGGGGGAAAAAGGAATCTTAGCACATCCTGTTGCAGTTAGAATTAGATAAAGGTAATGTCATGTCTCAGACTTTTCCCTACATAATACCATCTAGAAAGACACAATCAAATCCCAGCAACCCAAGATACAAATTGTCCGTAATCAGAATAGAACATCAATACAATAGCTGTCATAAAAGGCAGTTTGAACAACCTATAAGATGATACATTTAGAATCTTAACAACTAAAAACTTGTTAATAATTACCTAATAAAATTAAACTAGATAATCTTGAACACAGCACCAGGCTAAACTCTTTAACAGCAATTTAAGTTGGTTAAACTAAAACATAAAGGTCCAGTCCCTCGCTACTAGCTGCTCAAATTAATGGTCTTTGACACCAGCCCCTTGCTACTCTGGGTATGCTCTTTGAAAGCACTATTATGAGCACAGGCTGGGAGTTTGTTGGAAATGCAGAATCTTGACCCCACCCAGGACCGAATCTATATTTTCACAAGATCCCCAGATGATTCATTCATATCTTTAAGGAGAGAAGCACTGATCTTGGCTTTCTACCTGTTTTCAGGGCCCAGGTCAGCCCAAATTCACAAAGCCTTTAGTCACAGGACAGGGGCAGCTTTTTTCTACTTCCCCACTTGTCAGTCATTTCCTTGACTTTCATGACGTGGCTGATCTCCCTAAAGTCACACTGCATTTCAACAGTTTCCAAGAATTCTTTACAAATACCACTGGTGTAGAGGATTGGATCCCAGCTCTTCTTTTCAGTAGAGCCACTTTTACGGAGCTCCTCACAGACACGTTGACAAGATATTGATGCTATACATTTTCAGAGTAGTTCTCAGACTGATCTTTCTGCACCTGAACTGTTGTTAGGATGGCTTGCTTTTCTCCCCAGACTTGACATATGCCTCCCCTGATCTAACAATCTGCTGCAACTTGGCAGCCTGAATTTATCAAGTTTTCTATTCTTTCAGTTTTTCTTCTACAGATAGTACTCTGATTTTCTTCTTCATTTGTCTGGGATTGATCAGTTTTGAGGCTTCCCTCATGGCTCAGCAGTAAAGAATCTTCCCACAATACAGGAGACACAATGTAAGAGAGACAGTTTGATCCCTGGGTCAGGAAGATCCCCTGGAGAATGGAATGGCAACCGACTCCAGTGTTCTTGCCTGGAGAATCCCATGGACAGAGGAGCCTGGTGGGCTACAGTCCATAGTGTTGCAAAGAGTCTGACATGACTGAGCACACTGACCAATACAGTAACCGGTTTTGATCTGATAGACTTGATGCAAAAGGAAGCTATTTGTAGAAGTAACATTTGTCCTTTATAGATATGGCCAGTCAGGAATGTGTCCTCCCTAGGGTGATTCCAAACACTTCCTTTCATGGCCTTCTCAGGCTCCCACTTTTTCACTCTACCCTATCAACAGAGGTGGAATGGTGTTCACATTCCTTGTGATTTTGTTGGAAGACTGCAAAAGACGTCAATACCTGAGGACATGTATCCTCTAATGAACTTTAAGGAAAAGAAAAAACAAAAAGACAAACCTAGCTGCATGAGGTCCATTGCACCATGTTAATACAGGTACAAAACCATGTTATGGCAAAGTCCCATCAATCGCTATGGTAACTAGTATATCAACCAAAAGGCCAAGAGCTGCTTTGTCCTCCAGGCAGCCTCTAAAGATCCTTCTCCTCCTCCAGTTGCCTCCACAATCATGTTCAATCCAAGATTTTGCTACATAGGGTTTGCTTTTATTTCTTCTTGGCAATTTCATTTCTGCTATGACTTCCACAAACTCAACATCATGAATCACTTGAACAAATAATGAGCCAGTAAGCACAGATCCAAGGGAAATTTCTACAAAGCCGTCTTTTGACTCTTTTCACACAGAGTGAAGTGTTTCTTGTCATGGGATAATAATCTGAGAAACAACATCTGGCCAGATCCACAACTTCGTTTCAAATTGCAAACTATTTTAATATGTTAGAATAAACATTCCTTTATGCAATCAATATCTATTCAGTGCCTACTTAGATGCAAGAACAAAAGAAGAAAGGAACAACTCTTACAGCCTGAAGAGTTTTTTCCCCTTATTTCTTCAAGCCTGTGCTTCTCAAATCCATCAAAAGCGCCTCCTAACTAAGTGAAAGGTCTCCGTGGCTCCCCCTACTTCTAAACGGCTCACATCAACCCTGGGAGCACTATCAATTCAGAAGAGGCCTTGAACACTTTTCAACTCCCCATGGAGGCACTCCCCCAAGCATCCAGGAGACAGCTCTTGATGGCAAATCAAACATAATTTGAGTTAATATGTTTCTTAGTCATCTCAGTTTAATTTTTGTCCTCCCCCCACACATGCACCATTTTTCGTACTTCTTCCAATGGTAACAATTTCCCAGCCTCTTGAAACTCTATGTGCTCAGCACTGGGGGACCTAATCAGATTTTCTAAGCAGCTCCATGCTGTGCTCTCAGCACTCTGGGACAATGCAAGACAGCGCTGAAATAAACTGGGGGAAGCATGTTTTTCTTTCCCGATTCCCAAGTATGCAGTTGGTTCTCACCAAGTTTGCTTCTGATATAGTAGCCAGGCATAAAACCTTGTGATCATATTGAGAATCACTGCCCCCAAGACGCGTCCAAAGGGGCAGAGAGACTGCTGATACCAGGCGGGGGATTTCACAAGACCAAGGAAGCAGCACTCAAGAGAGGCAGTCCACACTGGATGCTGGGTTTGTACATCATTGGCTGGGTATGAGTGGAGAGATGTACACGAGCAAATAAAATCTCATTGTGTTGAAAACCCTACTGGTTTTGGCTACCTGCTCCAGTTTGGACTGTTTTCCCATTGAGATGTTCTTTAACTTGGAAGAACTCTTCGTTCTATTTTCCTCAACATTCCTTGGTAAATTCTTCTCTTTTGCATGTGGTAAGTTTTTGTTTGTTTGTTTGTTTCCAAGGCTTTTCCTTCTAAGCCTTCCTAGAACTTCATACTGCCTCTTTCAGGAAATACCATAAGAGAAAAGGCACAGAGGATTATAAAGTTTAGACCAATGCTACCTGATTCTAAAACTAAAAACAAATAAGATTCAGCCATCACTGTCTAGGAAAATAAACCCTATTAATAATAATAGGATGCTTCTGGTACACCCCCTACTTTATACTTTGTAAATTAGTCTGCCATTCTCATCAGTCGCCCCTCAGGGTTGGCGAGAAGAGCACTGGAGCCCCAGGTAATATTTTTTTGGCAACCCCTCCCCAAAACAACAAAGCCAGTCCCCCACTGCTCTCTCCTCTCCAGTCCTCAGGTCGCCCCATGTCTCTAATTGGTATTCATCCAACGTGGAACAGTAGCTATCAGTACTTGATGATTAACAGCCTTGTGAGACCTTGTGCTAGCAGCAAGAGTTGGCTCTTGTAGCCACCATTTAAAAGGGATGCTTGAATGTGAGATTCTTGTTTCAAAGAGTTACAGATGGATGGCATTGTGTTTCCACCATCTGAATGGGTCCTGGGAGTAAGGGATGTGTGGTGGAGGACATATACCAAAATCCCTCTGTGTTCCCTCCCGACTTTGCTATGTACTGGGAAACTTTTAAAGCTTGATCTGCTTCTACATCGCTCAAACATTAATAAATCACTGGACTGTTTAGTGCTGAGACACCCATTTGTATTTCAAAGGACCTTCTGATCTGTATTCACTTTTCTCCTCCATGTTGATTTTTGTGCAATGCAACCCTCTTCACCCCTGCTACCCCCTACCAATCCCAGATTCAGGATTCCTGACTCTCTGCCTTTTGCCCCAACTTCACTGACTCATAGGAAATTGGATGATCATCTACATTTATATTAGAGAGCAACCCAGAGTTGCATACAGGATTCAACTTCTTTTCAGAATGATCCTAAAGGTCTCTAGTTACAAAGATCTTTGCATGTCAAGATGATGATTCCACCATATGGGGCTCTTGGCTTTGCACTGGACCTGGGCACAGGGTTTCAGAAACAAGGTTTGGGTCTCATGGAACCACCAAGAATGTTTAGATGGCACCAGACTTCATAAGCCACAGGGAAAATTGTAAATACTTTGGGATACTGGTGCACATTTTATAAATAATTCTGGCAGAGCTTTAATTCTCTAGGACTTTAGAGGTTTGTTATATTCCATTTTTCATTATTTGTTCATTTCCATGTGGCCTTATTTCTGCAAACACAATTTCTTGAAAAATGGAATTAGGTCCAGATTTAGCAAATACAAAAGGATGATTTGTAACATTCCTCTCATAAACTGGTTCTAAGCAAAGGCAAAAGGAACTCATTTATACTTAGAAGAACATAATTGTAAATTTACACATAAAAGTTGAAGGGAAAAATTGATATTTTGAATTTCACCAGTGTCTCCAGTTGCTTTCCTAACCTCTTCAGGGTGACGAGGCCTTTCTCTTTCTGTCGGTCTTATGCCCAGAACCCCACAGGGCCTGTGTACTGACTACAGGAAGCAGTGACCCAGTGGCTCCGGAGACAAGTTCCTCTTAGTAGAACCATTTCTTTTCTGAGTGCTCTGGAGTCACCACTGTGCACTGGTTCTACAGAGTGACCCAAGGAGAAAAGAAATGGCTCATGTAAAAATAATGTGTGAGCTATGACTCGATGGACGTGTCTCAGTGAACTCCGGGAGTTGGTGATGGACAGGGAGGCCTGGCGTGCTGCGATTCATGGGGTCGCTAAGAGTCGGACATGACTGAGCGACTGATCTGATCTGATCTGATTCATGTGATTATATTCTTTCTGCCTGAAATACTCTGAGCAGGTGACACGACATGCCTCACTCCCTCACCTCTCTTCTGGTCACTTGGTTGCCACTTTCTCAAGAAGGACTTCCCTGACCACCTATTTTACATTGCAACCCATCCATGCCCAAACCCGGATCCTCTCTCTCTGCTTTTTCTCCAGAACCACTGTACATACACACACGGACACACAGACACCACTAGGATGCCGGTGCCATGAGGAAGTGGATTTGGGGGCGCTTGGTCACTCCTGTATTCCCAGTTCCTAGAATCGTGCCTTGCACAAGAGAAACACTCTATAAATCCTTGTCGAATAAATGAAGGTATACAAGTCCATAAACAATGTACATAAAAACACACTCTTGGCCATATTATCTCTGAAGAGTTCACACTAGGATATTCACTTTTCCCTTAGACTCATTAGGACCAAGCCTACACCTGATATGCCTTTTAACCTGCTCTTATCTCTGTAGAATCCCCCTCCTCCTCCCATAATTTCCTCTCTATTCTCCTTGAGCCTTGACTTCTTGTTTGTCTTCACTAGAGATCTATAGTGTATTCATCTGCAGAACCCAGTGCCTGGAGAAGCTAATAAAACTGAGCTATCAGGGTACTTTAAAAGTCACATGAACAAATGAGATAGATGATGAGCTCCGTTTTACGTGAGGAAACTTGAGGCTCTGTGAAGTAATGTGTAACTCCCATGCTCACAGGGTCTTGGGTGAACCAGGGTGGGAACCAAGTCACCAAGGGTTGGTGCTAGAGCTAGGTGGTGCTGTTCGGTCACTTAGTCATGTCCGACTCTGAGACCCCATGAACTGTAGCCCGCCAGACTCCTATGTCTATGGTGATCTCCAGGGAAGAATACTGGAGTAGGTTGCCATTTCCTTCTCCAGAGGATCTTCTCAGCTCAGGGATTAAACCTGTGTCTCCTTCATCAGCAGGCAGGTTATCACTGAGCCACCCAGGAATCCCAGAACTAGATAATGTAGCAAAAAGGCAATGATGAATGAGTCTGAATCTGGGTTCTAAAGAATGCTCAGAGTTAAGAAGAGAAAAAGATAGAAAAAATTAGGATGCCTGGGAGCACATTTGCATAAACCAAGCAAGGAGGAGTCTGGATAACTGCCACAGAACAACGGAGATGTTCACATAATCTCTGAAATTTATATTTACTGGCTGTTTGGTGGAATTGATCAGAAAATGTTGGGGCTAGGACTCAAGTTGAGGTCCTCTTCCTCAAATACCATTAACTTTTTTTTTTTTTAATGATATAAAGCTCTTGGTTTCCTTAATCCATTTTATGGATTGTAGATGTCATTCTCATCTAACAACTTAATTAATAACTTCCTTGTATAGCTCACTCTTGAAAGATGATTAGGAATCAAGAATATTTACTGAAGTAATTCATCTCCACGGTTCATGTTAGTTGCAAAAGAGTAAAGAAGGAAGAAGAGAATTAGAGGGTATATGGCTTCCTCAAATACCATGGCTAATTGGGGGAACACTGTACTCTCTGGAATTCAACAGGGCCATCACTTGCTGCTTGCTCTAGTTCTGAAAGAGCTGCTGAAGAGCTAGCTGCTAACATCAGGTGTGTCGTTCTTATCAAGCTTCCCAACAAGGCGCTGATGCAGGAGGCAAGACGACTGCCTTCAACCAAAGGTGAGTTATGGGGAGAAATGACCCCATGTTTCCTGGATGAAGGCAAAAATGATGGGAAGTATGAGTAAATACAACACAATGACAATATTTGGGCCCACTAATAATGTGACTTGGAAGACTTTTTTATGATTCCTATTTTGGGGAAACTGTTTTAAAATCTTTCACTGGCCAAGGCAGACCTGGTACTGTTAGCTAGACTGATTAATTTTACATCTGTTCTAACACAAATAGCCAACAGGCATATTATTTCCAGATTCCTAAAGGTTGGTGAATAGCAGTGGAATTAATTCTTGCATACACATGAGAACACGCTCTCCCTCTACTTAAATACCATTGTGTTTTTTCTTATAGATGACACACAGCAGAGCCTTGTTCACAGTACTCGAATTCTAAGAAAACCTGATCCTTTTGAAAATCTGAATTCAAAAATTTTGGAGTTTCTATTATACGATTGCTATAAAAATTGTGAAATTCATCAAAACTGTGATCCTGGATTTGATTTAGATAAACTCCTAATAACAGAATTATTATAGCAAACTATGTGTTAAAGTTTGGTCTTCCTCATGGAATTTACTCTGAAACTAGATTTTATACATATATTTATATATATATAGCATGCATGCTAAGTTGCTTCAGTTGTGACCAAGTCTTTGCCACCCTGTGGACGGTAGCCACCAGGCTCCTCTGTCCATAGGATTCTCCAGGCAAGAAATATATACATACATATATATACACACATATACATATACGTGGGCTTCTCTGGTAGCTCAGGGGTGAAGAATCCACATGCCAATGCAGGAGACTCAGGTTCGATCCCTAGGTCAGGAAGATCCCCTGGAGAAGCGCATGGCAACCCATTCTAGTATCTTGCCTGAAGAACCCCTTGGACAGAGGAACCTGGCGGGCTACAATCCATGGGGTCACAAAGAGTCAGACACGACTGAGTGACTAACACCTTCAGCTTGACCAACAGATGACACAGCAAAAACTCCCTTGAGAAATACTTGGGACTATTTGTGAAGTTTTATCGCCTGATGTTCATCTATCCTTTCCCACTAATACATCTTTCCATCTCAAATGCACAGACTAAAAGCAAGAATAACTTAAGATACAAGATTGTAACCCAGCAGAGCTAACTGTAACCAAGGGAGTGGCTCCATCTAGTACAAGAGACACGAGGGCTCACTTGAATTCCAACATCCTCAAGGGACTGCCTTCTACCTCTCTCTGCATTGCCCTGCCGGGAAAACGGGGCCAATTCAGCTCTCCTGGATAACCCACAGACACAAAAGTGAAAGTGTTAGTTGCTCAGTCGTGTCTGACTCTTGGTGACCCCATGGACTGTAACCCACCAGGCTCCTCTGTCCACGAGATTCTCCAGGCAAGAATACTGAAGTGGGCTGCCATTTCCTTCTCCAGGGGATCTTCCCGATCCAAGGATCAAACCCAGGTCTCCCGCATTGCAGGCAGATTCTTTACCATCTGAGCCATCAGGGAAGCCCCACAAACATGAAGAGAAGATGAATTATTCAGGGTTCACCAAGTGCTTTCAATATGAAAAGCACGATGTATGTCACAAACAGAGGGCTCTGACTTCAGGGGAGGCAATCAGCAGCAGGCACAGATGAACTTTTAAAAAAACAAAGGCCCTATTCTCATGTAAATACTCCATAATAAAGGCTACGGAAAGGAAGCTGCAGGAAATATAAAATATAAACAGAATATTTTCCATGAGGAGTCAGCAGATTTTATCAAGTTAATAAATTATTACAATAGAGTATATAAAATCAAACTCATGCAGAATCAGACCAGAGACTATCACGTGTGGCTGCTGGGATCATCTGGTGGGAAAGATCTCATTGATTTTTATAGAGCACTGGATCTGGGAGATTTTTAAATTAGGTAAAGATGATGACCCGGTCTGGGTGGGAAAAGCTTAGATTCCCAAGGAAGAACACAGCCCAAGAAGAAGTCTCTGGAGGTGCAGTTATTTTTAACCTTTCAGACCTGCATGACATGAAGAGAATTCTGAAAACTGAATGCAAAAAGGAGACATTTTAAGAACTTCTATATCCACTTCTCCTTGTCATGACCTGGGCTAAGATTTTAAAAGGACGGGCAAAGTTTATTTATATTGAAATAGGGATTCAAGGAAGATAAAATTCAGCTTGATATTTTATATTTACCAGTATATGAAGGAACACAGCTGGGTGGATTTTCTCTTGGACTGTGATTGGACTAAGAGAGCCCCATAGGAAATAAAGGCCATGTGTAGTCACTTCAGTCATGTCCTACTCTTTTCAACCCCTTGGACCATAGCCTGTCAGGCTCCTCTGTCCATGGGATTCTGCAGCCAAGAATACTGGAGTGGGTTACCAGGCCCTCCTCCAGGGGATCTTCTCAACCCAGGGATCTAACCCACATCTCTTACGTCTCCTGCATTGGCAGGCGGGTTCTTTACCACTAGCATCACCTGGAAGCTACACTGAGATGGCTGAAGAATGTTTATTTTGAGACTACAGCAAAGTGCTGTCATCACCCACCATGGTTCCCAACAGTAACTGAGGCCTGACACTGCCCAGGGCAGCCTCCCTTTCACTGCCTACATGTAGCAGCTGCTCCAAAGCTTCCCATGCTAGTCAAGTTCTCCATACTCCATGAAGATCCTGCCTACCCTCAGCAGCTAACTTGTTCTTAGAGAAAAATGCACTCACCAGGACCTGTCTCAAACTCTTCTCCTCTTCTACCTCTCCCAACTTGCACTTCTGCATGTATCCATGCAACAGTGGATGCTGTGGGTGCCCAGATCTTCTTTACTGAAAGGTAATTTTGTCCCTCAGGCTTTCCATGTGACTCAGTTCAGTCTGACTCTTTGTGACCCCATGGACTGCAGCATGCCAGACCTCCCTGTCCATCACCAACTCCCAGAGTTGACTCAAACTCATGTCCATTGAGTCGGTGACGCCATCCAACCATCTCATCCTCTGTCATCCCCTTCTCCCACCTTCAATCTTTCCCAGCATCAAAGTCTTTTCAAATGAGTCAGCTCTTCACATCAGGTGTCCAAAGTATAGGAGTTTCAGCTTCAGCATCAGTGCTTCCAATGAATATTCAGGACTGATTTCCTTTAGGATGGACTGGTTGGATCTCCTTGCAGTCCAAGGGACTCTCAAGAGTCTTCTCCAACACCACAGCTCAAAGAATCAGCTTGTCAATGCAGGAGATGTGGGTTCAGTCCTGGGTTGGGAAGACCCCCTGGAGGAGGAAATGGCAACCCATTCCAGTATTCTTGCCTGGAAAATCACATGGACAGAGGAGACTGGCAGGCTATAGTCCATGGGATCTCAAGAGTCAGACACAACTGAACGACTGAGCACACATTCTTTTGTCCCTCAGCTGTTCTGAGAGCTGGTTGTTTAAAATTCACAGCTACTGCCTTCTGCAGAGAATTGCCCTCAGATCAACTGTATGTACCTAGTCTGGAAGGCTATGACCCATGCCCCTGGTGGGCAGAGCTTAACCAATGAGTAACTGTCAGGAGGAAAGGCCAGTCCTCTGGCTCAAGGTGGTTAACTTTGTGGTGCAGCCCTCCTTCCATTAGAGTGACATTAGTTTCCAGTCAAGATCACAGTCTTGCTTAGCTTTCTTCCCTACCCCATAGAGAAGATACAGAGTAGTATCAGAAGAGATTTTACAAGAAAAACGAATTGCTTTTGACATGTTAAGTCTTCAATGCCAGTGATATTAAACTTGAGATGTTGAGTAGGCAATTGATATTGATGGTTTCAAGAAATTTTGTGTTGGTAAATACATAACTGGCTCCTGGTGGAGGAGGGGAACGCATGCATACATAAGCATTTAAACATTTTCCTGATGTGAAGGATGTGTGGTGCCCAACTTACACATACTAATAAAATATAACACTCTATTGTAAACTCTGTATCACCAACCAATTCTCATAAAATGTTTTTGTTGACTTTGTGCTTGGATCCACAGAAAACCTATAAATGCAACTGACAAATGAGTGCAGTTATGGTCAATATTTATGTTTAAGAGAAAGCAAAACAAGTACTTCCCTGGTAGTGCAGTGGATAAGAATCCTCCAGCCAATGCAGGGGGCATGGGTTTGATCCCTGGTCCAGGAAGATTCCCCAGGCCACAAAGCAACTAAGCCCATGTGCCACAACTCCTGAGGCTCACGTGCCTAGAGCCTATGCTTTGCAACAAGAGAAGCCACCTCACTGAGAAGCCTTCGAACCGCAGCAAAGTCCCAGCACAGCAATAAATAAATAAATGAAAATTTTTAAAAAGAGAAAGTGAAACAATAAAGCTGTAGGTCAGGATTGCTCTTGTTCATCAATGAAAGAACTAATTTCTTCGCTGAAGTGGATTATACCTTTTGAATACGAAAAGACTATTTCCTCAATTTTTGGCATTACTATGTTACAGCTAGGAGAAGGCAATGGCACCCCACTCCAGTAACTCTTGCCTGGAAAATCCCATGGACGGAGGAGCCTGGTGGGCTGCCGTCCGTGGGGTCGCTAAGAGTCGGACACGACTGAGCGACTTCACTTTCACTTTTCACTTTCGTGCATTGGAGAAGGAAATGGCAACCCACTCCAGTGTTCTTGCCTGGAGAATCCCAGGGACGGGGGAGCCTGGTGGGCTGCCGTCTATGGGGTCACACAGAGTTGGACACGACTGAAGTGACTTAGCAGCATGTTACAGCTATAGACATGACACTACTAAGCTTAATCTACATTATTAACATTTTCTCTATCACCTTCGTAAGTCTAGACAATCAACTAAACAATAAATTAAACCCTGATTTGAAGCATTTCCCAATTTCCATGGCGTAAATATTCCCACTGTGGCAGTTTTCAAGTTACCAAGATGACATCGCAGAATGCAAGCTGCGAGAGATGTGCAGTAATACGCCACCATCAAGTCCTTTCAATATATAAATACAACCGACACACAAAATCTCAAGTGCATTAATAGTTTTAAAATGTAGAAAAACTGTTAGGAAGTAATGAGTTTTAAGTATTTATTACCTTTGTTTTGTTTTTTTTTTTTTACTATAATTTATTTTGTTGTAAATTTATAATAAAGGCTGGGTTTGGCATTTGGCAGCTGGCTCACAAAGTTCCTGAAAATGTAATAGCTGGCTGGCTGCAGCACACCATCAGTGTAAAGTGAAGTTGAGTGGTCTGGGCTGAGACATTAAGTATATAAGTAATAGCCCAATCAGGGATATGGATGAAATTCCCCCAGGGCGGATATTTTTCATAAAAAGGTAAGACAAGGTAGTGAGGAGGAAACCAACATTTAAAGGCAGGTAGCAGAAAAGTGAGTATGGGGAGGAGATAAGACAGAGCCAAAGAAAGAGAACAAACGAGGCAGCAGAGGGTAGGGGGGAGGGCAAGGGTGAAAAGTGGTGTAAGAAACTGGGTGTGGTAACACTGTGAAATGAGGCCAGGAAGTGATCACAAGGAATGAAAGTTATCCATTCATTCATGGGATCATTTGTTTACTCATTCAACACTAATAATTCATTAAAAATTTTTTTATCGTAGTAAGTCACATAATATAAAAAACATACACCTTTAATCATATTTAACCGTACAATTCAGTGGCACTAAGCACATTCCCATGGTTGTGCAATTCTCACCACCATCCATCTCCTTGATTTTTTACCTTCCTAAACTGAAACTCTGTTCTCATTAAACACCAACTTCCCATTCCCCCTCCCCCACTGCCGCCACCCCCTGGCCCTTGGCATCTACCAATGTACTTTCTGACCTGGATTTGACTTTTCTAGTTTCTCTGTATGTGTGTGCGCTAAGTTGCTTCAGTTGTGTCTCACCCATTGCGACCCTGTGGGCTGTAAGCCACCAGGCTCCTCTGTCCATGGGATTCTCCAGGCAAGAATACTGGAGTGGGTTGCCATGCCCTCCTCCAGGGGATCTTCCCAACCCAGAGGTGGAACCTGCATCTGTTATGTCTCCTGCATTGGCAGTGGGTTCTTTACCACTAGTGCCACCCGGGAAGCCCATCCCTGTGTAAGTGGAATCAGAGTATTTGTTTGTACCTGGGCTGCCCAGGTGGTAAAGAACATGCCTGACCGTGCAGGAGATGTAAGAGATGCGGGTTTGATCCTTGGGTCGGGAAGATCCCCTAGAGGAGGGCAGAGCAACCCACTCCAGTATTCTTACCTGGAGAATCCCCATGGACAGAGGAGCCTGGCGGGCTACAGTCCCTAGGGTCACACAGAGTCGGACACAACTGAGCAACTACGCACAGCACAGCAGCCTGAGGGTGCCTCACTCCAGGAAAGTGTCCACCTAAGGGGCAGGCTGGAGTAGTCTATAGTCTGGGTGCTCGGACACTCAGTTGTGTCTAATTCTTTGTGACCCCGTGGACTGTAGCTCCCCAGGCCTCTCTGTCCATGGGATTTTCCAGGCAAGAATACCAGAGTGGGTTGCCACCTGCTCCTCCAGGAGATCTTCGCGACCCAGAGAGGGAACCTCCCTCTTACCGCTAGCATCACCTGGGAAGCCCTCTACAGCCAGAGAAGGAAGCTACGTTTGAGAAGTACCACCTCAAAGGAGGACCTCAGCCTCTCTGAATGCATCCTAAGGGCATTCTGCCAGAGGGCCAAGCAGTCTCTGGAAAATGGCTGGAGGTGTACATTTGGCTGCAGAGATCACAGCTGCCCACTTTACCATATTTATTTTCTTTCCTTAAGTTTCTATGGCATAATATCTCCCAGTTTTCCTCTTGATTTCTCACACTGTTTCACTAATCCTCCTTATCCACCCACTCCCACACCTGCCTACGTCGTTAGCCATTCAGTCCTCCTTATATCACTGAGACTCCTCTGTAAAATTATCTTCAGAAAGAAATACTACTTCCTAGTTTGACCTGAATATACTATATTTCACCTAAGACTCGTGTTTTATCTGAGTTTCCAAACTGAAATGATAGAATATGGCTTATCTTTGTTAGTCTGAATTTTCATACCCTTTCCTTTGTCTATCGTGGCAAACTTCTCTATGCATCAGTCCAAATATGAATGTACAGATCCCACACGTGATTACCAAGGTATTCCAAGGAGCTCTTGCTATCTATTTCTCGTAGAAAAAGACAATTTAGTAACAGTAATGCCACGTCAGAAGCCCCTCATGTAAGGGAGCTGTCTACCAGAGGAACTTGGAAATGCTTAGAAGCCATAAAATGTTAATAAAGGAAACAGGTTTAACAGGCAACTTGATTGAACATGGTTGAGTGAATATTATGCGGTAAGGAAAGCCACTTGGAATGTAAAGGAATGTTTGTGGAGGGTGATGGAAAGGTGGGGGAGAAGCTCTAGGAAACAGAAGGGGCATTGTTAAGGCAGGATGGGCGGGCAGCCAAGGGTACGAGAGAGATGTGGAGAGGACGAAGAAGTTCCTGATGGCAAGATCATTCTGTCTATCACACAGTGGGCTACAAGGGTGAAGGAGGAACACTACATTTTTTCCTCGTAAGTTGTAGGATCCTTATCATTTAGCTCTGGGCACAGAGTAGAGAATAACAGAGACCAAAACAAAGACAGGAATGTTGTCATCAATGTCATCATTCTCCTCATCTAAACAGACATGCCTGAGGAGATTTCCCTTTTTTTATTAACAAGGGGAAATAAGACCAAGTTAGCTTTGATTATCATTTTATAACTATAAACTTATTGCAATTCTATAATTAATAAGTCACCAATATAAACAGGCAACTACTCCTTGCCTACTTAAAAATGAAATGTATTGTTCTATTATACAGCTTAGGTGGCTCAG
The DNA here is from genome assembly GCF_002263795.3 of Bos taurus. Classification (NCBI taxonomy): domain Eukaryota; kingdom Metazoa; phylum Chordata; class Mammalia; order Artiodactyla; family Bovidae; genus Bos; species Bos taurus. The sequence continues at coordinate 30,755,386 of NC_037351.1, read as the reverse complement.
TTGGTAAAGAAACCTGCAATGCAGGAGACGCAGGTTCGATCCCCTGGGTTGGGAAGATCCCCTGGAGAAGAAAATGGCAACCCACACCAGTATCCTTGCCTGGGAGATCCCATGGACAAAGGAACCTGGAGGGCTGTCCATGGGGTCACAAAAGAGTTGGACATGACTTAGCAACTAAACCACCCCAGATATTGACACAGGTTCACAATCCCTTATCTGAAATTCCTAAGACAAGATATTTCATATACAGTATCTTACAGCCACACCTCAAGGGGAATCTGAGTCAGATAAAGACAGGCTAGGCTTTGCAGGCAGATGACCAGAGGATAGGTCAGGACTGGGGAGTTTTGAAAAGGGAATTGTGGACCTGTGTTATTAATAATAATAAAACCCTTCCATTTTAACCCATTTGTTTCATTACTTCATTTATGATTCCTACATAAATTACTACAGCCTAATTCATAACCAACATTCCTGATACACTTTCAACTAATACTTATGGAATTTCCTTTACCTATCAGGCATTATTCTACACACTGAGAGACCAGCAATAGACAAAGTCCCTGCTTCAGGGAGTTGACAATGACTCCCTTTGAGCAACAGGAAGATTCATAAATGAGCTACAAAGTGATGAAAGAATTCGATTTCCTTTCTAAATCTAGTCATGACTCCCAAAGAAGCCAAAGACCACATCCTACATCTGTTTTGCGATATTAATACCAAATGTAAGAAGTTTATGATCAGGTTGGCGATACAGATCTTTTATAGTTCTAGCAAATATTTGGAATACACAATACATTTGTAATCACACTCCTTTCTCTTTCTCAAACTACTTGCTGCTGCTGCTGCTAAGTCGCTTCAGTTGTGTCCGACTCTGTGTCCGACAGCACCTCACCAGGCTCCTCTGTCCCTGGGGTACTTACTTGTACCTTAATATTTTTTGTGGTCAAATTATAGCTCTGTTAGTTATTTTCAAAACACAGATGTGGTTCTTATTTGATGATCCTTTGTCTTATTTTATTAATTTACGATCTTTATTATTCCCCTTAAAAATCTTCCTTAGATTGTTTTGTCTGTGTTTAGTTTTGGCTTCCTCATCCATATTCCTGAGGTGAATTTATTTTCCACCTTTTTGTTTTCACATAAAGACATTTAAGGCTATCAATTTACTTCTAAGAACTGTTGCATCAACACCTCACAAGTTTTTATATTGACTTTTATTTTAGCTCAGTTCTAAATGTTTTAAATATCCACTGCAATTTTCTCTTTAACCACAGATATTTACTAATAAATTTTTCAAGTTCCCAGCACATGTACCACTGTCAGATAGTGACTCATCCAATATGGATTCTGTAAAATTTGATCAGGTTTTATAAAGTAGCATAAGGTCAATTTTTGTAAATATTACATATACTTGAAAAAAATTTATACTGTCAGGTATAGGACTTTATATTTACCTATTAGATTTTCTGCATCAAGGCTATCCAGCATGGTAGCCACTAAGATAGGGTTGCTGAGCACTTGAGATGTGACAAGTGATGCACTGTAAGTATGAAATACAAACTAGATTTCTAAGACTTACTTTGAAAAGAATGTGAAACATCTCATGAATTTTATCTCGCTTGAAATAGCATTTGGGGTACTATGGGTTACACAAAACATATTATTAAGTTTCTCTGTTTCCATACTTTTAAATGTACGACTAGAACACATTTTAATTACATATGGAGCTGATACTACATTTCTATTAGACAGAAACTTTCTCTATCTTTATTGGTGTCTGGATAGCAGAGCCAAGTTTCTGCTAGAAATAGATTAAAATCCTTCCACTAAGGCTGTGCAGGCGTTCCTTGTGGCTCAGCTGGTAAAGAATCCTCCTGCAATGCGGGAGACCTGGGTTTGATCCCTGGGTTGGGAAGATTCCCTGGAGAAGGGAAAGACTACCCACTCCAGTATTCTGGCCTGGAGAATTTCATGAACTGTATAGTCCATGGGGTCACAAAGAGTCACACACGACTGAGTGACTTTCACTCACTATGGTCTTGCCGTTTTACATTTTGCTTCTAATTCTCAGTTTTTGCTTTATATATTCGAAAGTTATTATACCTTAAGTGGTTTTTCTATTTAATTACTTCAGATCCTTTATTCTGTTACTGCTTTTGCTTACAAATTCTACTTTGATATTAATATACCTGTTTCTTTTTCTACCTTTTTGTTATAGTTTTAGTAATATCTCAATAAGAATAGTTGGGTTTCCCAATTTAATATCCTATAATGAGTAAGCTTAATCTGTTTATACTTACTGTTACTGATGTATTTAGATCTAATTCTATGATATTCTTCATGAGTTTTTACCACCCCATCTCTTTTTCTTCCTTCCACTGGGTTAACACATTTTCTCTATTTCTTCTTCTTTTTTCCTCTTCCTCCCTCCCTCTTTCCTGGCTCTTAAATTTATTATATTTGTTTTTTAACATGACTCATTCTTTATGCTGACACTTTTAACATTACTCTTACAATTATACCCTAAAAATTTCCAACGAAGTCTAAAGCTTTTCAGTCTTTCTATTCCCCTGAACATGAAAGAAAACCTACAAGCCTCCTATCTTGTATCTTGTTTTTGTATCAGCTATCTATGGCTGCAATAATGCTTCATAACAAAGAAATACATACACATAGTCAGTGACATATAACAAAACAAGAGCTTAAGAGCCTGCAGGGTGTAGTTGATCTGGACCAGACTTGAATTTAACCTGTGGTCAGCTGACTGGCTGGGTGGCTTTGCTGGCCTTGCCTGGTGTTCACTCTGTTGATTCGGCTTTGCCTCTCATGACTCTCCCATTCCTGGGCTGGTTAGCCCGGGCAGATTTTCATGGCAAAGGCAGAGGCACAGAGTGCAAGCAGAACTACACCAGTGCTCTACAAGCCCTCTATATAAGTTACATCTGTGGGTGTAACAACCCATGGGTAAAAAGCAAGTCACACAGCCAAAGTCAGAATCCAGAACCCAGAAAATGAACTCAGCCTCTTCAGTGAGAGCAAGTGCAAAATCACATGGCAAAAGTGCATGAACCCAGAGAGGGGTAAAGAACTGAGATCATGAATGCAACCAACCTACCACATTTACATTTATTATTATTATTTTTTAACCTTTACCTTTCCTTTCCATGGGCTTCCCTAGCGGTTCAGATGGTAAATAATCTGCCAGCAATAGAGGAGAGCCAGGTTTGATCCCTGGGTTGGGAAGACCCCCTGAAGAAGGGAATGGCTACCCATTCCAGTATTCTGGCCTGAGAAATTCCATGGACAGAGGAACCCAGAGGGCTCTAGTCCATGGGGTTGCAAATTGCAAACAGTCAGACATGACTGAGTAACTAACACCTTTTCTTTTCCATCCCCTAAAGAAGTGATCTGTTTCCTATGAATAATTACATTTGACAAATTTTATGTAATCTCTTTTCATCATCCTATACCTTCTTCTGATCATTATTATTCTTTCTTTCCTGAAGTACATCTTCCATGGATGATAAATTCTCTTGGTCTTTGTAATTCTGAACATTTCTATTTTGCCTTCACTGAAGAAGGCTAGTTTAGCTAGGAATAACATTTAGACTGACTTATTTTCCCTCAGTACCTGCTTCTCTGTGTCTTTTAGATTGTTGCAGATTAATTCTCTTGCCAAAATTTTATTTCTTCATAGGTAATATGTCTTTTCTCTCAGGTAATTTTTAGATGTTTTGAACACCATCATAATGTTATCTGAATATGGATCCATTTTCCTTTGCCCTCACTGGACCTATGGCAAATTGATAATTCAAGTATTAATAGACTGAATTGTGGAAAACTGTCAGCTTTTATCTATGCATACTGCTACTGCTACTGCTAAGTCACTTCAGTCATGTCCGACTCTGTGCGACCCACAGACGGCAGCCCACCAGACTCCCCAGTCCCTGGGATTCTCCAGGCAAGAACACTGGAGTGGGTTGCCATTTCCTTCTCCAATGCATGAAAGTGAAAAGTGAAAGTGAAGTCGCTCAGTCGTATCCGACTCATAGCAACCCATGGACTGCAGCCTACCAGGCTCCTCCGTCCACGGGATTTTCCAGGCAGGAGTACTGTATCTATGCATAGCTTTCCTATTAATCCCTCTATTTTCTTCTGGAGCTACCTTATTGAAACTCTGCCTTCACTTCCATCTCTCTTCAATGTTCCTTCATTCATATATATATTTTAACGTTTCGTGTTCTTGTATGAGACAATTTCTCACACTGTCATCTAAATCACAAACTTCCTCTTCAGTTGTGCCCAGCCTACAGTTTATGCCAATTGAGCTTGTTTCCGTGGTATTATTTACTTGTAAGATTTCTCAGTGGTTTTTATATGTTTCTTCATGTTTTTGTATTGTAATTTCATATCCATTCAAGGATGTGACTGGATAAATTTCCTTGAGCTGCTTAAGCATTCACATTTTAAAATGTCAGACCCTTCTATACCTTTAATTTTATATAGTGGGGATACATGTTCTTCCAAGTGATTCTGACATATCTTGAAATTTTAGTTCGTGGGTTTATTTAAAGGCTTTACTTGTACTTTTTTTCTCTTTTCCCTACTCTTCTTCCTTCTTTCTGCATTTCCATTTGCACTCCTGGACCCTTGCAGAAAATTCAGAACCAAATCTCTAAAACTTCTTTCCCTACAATAATTATTTTAGGAATATTTTAGAGCTAATTACCAAGTTTCAGAATACCTTGGTTCTGCTCCATATTAAGATGCTAAATATGTATTATCCAGCATCATTATACTTAGCTGCCTGGAAAGAAGGCCCTAGATAGTGATCAGCAGATTTTTTTTAAAAAACAAAACCTCCTTTTGGATGTGTGAACAGTTGGGAAGAGTCAAATTCGAGCTTCTCTGATGTTAAATAGTAATCTTGGCTCCAGTGTCCAATCTTATTACTTTTAGTTTTTATTACTTCACAGGAGCCAATTTCTTAAGTACCACTACCTGCTTCTAGACTCAAAACCCAGGTGATCTGTGGTTTCAGTGTCACTCACCAATTCACATTTTTTATTGTTTTTGTTCCACAGAGATACTTGGTTCTTGGAGTGTGATGATATCTGCTTTGGTTCATTGTTTTGTCTTATCTTACAGTAGCAGTATTAGTTATTAGTATGCCTTTGGAGATAATACATCAAAACATGAACATCCCTACTTAATCGGAGGTCTACATGGAATGTTCAAATACATACATACCCCAAAACAAACCCCCAGAAATCCATACACATTCTTTCTGACTTTGAGTGACTGATCTTAATCATTTTCCATTTCCAAAGAAATTTTAAAATCAAATGATCTATTTAGTGATATTAATGACATAAACTGTTACCTCCCAGAAGACTATCATAAATTATGGTCCAAAGTCCTTTAATCATGGGAACATTGAGGTATATTTTATTTCAAAGAACCAGAGTTAAGTGCCACTGATTTGCAACTTGGAATTATTTCTTCTTATGAAAATCCAGTTATAACTTATTAAAACTCAAAATAAGTTTTAAGTTGGGGGGGGTGGCTGAAGGAGGATGAATGACTTTTAGAATAGCCTGAGAATCGTGAATAAAGAAAAACATTGCTGTGTTTATTTAGAGAGTATTACCCCTTGGAGCCAGCATTTGCACTAATGCATTTTACATTAGCATGCCGCATCAGGAAATCCTGAATTCTGGTGCCAAGGGGGTAATTAATATCCGTTCATGTTTTCAAAATGGTTGTGTTTATGTGGGAATGAGGACTGAGCACTAACATGTTGAGTTTGAAGTATGAAAGCTTGCTGTGAAGCAAGATCTTGGGAAAGAATGGAATACTGAAATTAATGAATAGGAATAGGATTTCTATGGACAGACTAATATTAGTACTGAAAAGAAAGCCACTGCCACACTTTCTTGTTATTAATTTACTAAGCTAAGCATTAACCGAAATAATCCCCTGGTATAGTCGCATCGATAGAAGATAAAATCTTTGATAGATATAAACAGTATTTTGGTCCATGATGTCAGGAGTCCTAAAAGTTCAAAAAACTTGATGTGTATGAAAAAGTATGAAAAAGTATCAATATTCTAAGATATCCTTCCATAGCTAATATAGTTACACTTCCTATAGATATTAAATTCTTTATATTTGACCTGAAGCTGAATGATAAAAGCTGCTACAGGTATAAAATTAGAATGCTTTTAGTACATCTTAATGCCCTCCCCCCTCCAAAGGAAAGTTGGCAGGTAAACTAGAATCAATGTATACACTTCAGATAGTGAAAGTCAGAAAACTAAGGAAATAGCAAGAAATTAGAGAAAAGGGTCCAAAGATCAAGTTAGTAAGGCAGAAGAAGCCATAATAAAATTAAAAACATAAGAGATTTTATGAAGTCCTATCTAAAACATAATCCTCAAAGTAAGTATTTAGAAAACATGCTATGTATAAAATTTATAAAGATGCCAAATGATAATAAATAGTAAGTATATTTTTTACCAGTACTTTAACTAAATCTATTGTTACCAAATACAGCATTTAGCTAATTCAAGTGGTGGAAAGCTGAATATGATCTTAAAGGAAACAGAAGGGGTTTTGTCCTGTTTCACTAGTTAAGAATATGAACTATGAAGTACACTACACACACTATTTATAATGTACCTCTCACAAAAAAACCTCTCAGTATATTACCATAGTTACAAATTATAGCCTAAACATAAATACACTGCTCACACATTTAAGTTCTTAAACTATAGATCCCTGTCAGGAAAAAAAAATTTTTATACATACATTTATTCACATATATACAAATATATAATATACACATATATATGAATGTGTATGTATAATGTATATTTCAATAATTCTCTTACTATTAAGAAGCCACTCATTATTTATACCATTGCAGTTAACTCTTAGCCAATAGTAAAACCCTTGTGAGGGGGAAAAGTTAATAACTTTATGCCAACTAAATGAAGTCATATTTAAATAAATCTAAGTAGTCTTCGAAATGGCATGAATCAAGCATGCCTTAGCTATAATTAATTTTTTAGATAAACAAAATAAGGTGACTTCTTAAATAAGTTGGTTTATTCAGTGAATGATATTGAAAACAACTGGTTATCATATAGGAAAAAAACTAATACTCTAAATCATTTCATGTACAATAAGTTTTAGAAAAAGTATGGGGAATATTCTCAGAAATTTGGAAGTTAGGGAGGTTCTAAAAAGCTATGAAATTGAATATGTTAAGTTTTAAAACTTTAATACAGTGAAAGATATCAGTATATCTACAGTTAAATAATAGAGACTAAAGAGATGGGCAATATAAAAAGAGAATTAATATTTGCATTTAGAGGACCATAATAATTTTGTAATTTGTGTATATGTATTTATACAATTTCCTGTCTCTCTTATATGCCCAAAGGAAAATGTACAAAGAACATTAAAAGCCATTTCACAGCAAAAAATAATAAACTCCCTTTAAGTATTTCGGATGCTCAAACTTGAAAATAAATCAAATGTAACTCTAAATTCTGAGATAGCATTTTTTAAAACTCTATTAGAATTGCAAAAACTAACAAGGCTAGTAATCTCATGTTAGCAAGGATATATCCTTTAGGAAGATAATAATGTACATGGTCTTAAACCTAACATACTAAAATTTATAGTTTAGAAATAGTCCAACAATCATATAAAAACAAAAGCAAAAACACCTTGCCAGATAAGTTTATGAAAGCTTTGCTTTTGCAATTGTAAAAAACAAACAAAAAATCCAAGATATACTTTACCTAAATAAAAAAAAAAAGGCTGCAAAACAGTGTGGTTAGTTCAATTACAATTTTGTTTAAAAAGAGAAAATATCTCAGCTTATGTGTATAAAATCAAGCTGGAAGGAATGTATCAAACCTTCTTAACAAGTGTTACATGTGAGAGATGATATTAGGAAAACTGTACACTTAATATACTTTTGCTAATACCTGAATGATTTAATACAAATGACTTTTTAAAATGAAAAGGCAGCAATTTAGCCATACATATTCTGAGATGATTTTTCATTCATTGTTAACACTGAGAATACAAAATTTCCAGAGCAGGAAGAATCCTGGTACCAAGGTGTTACTTTAAAAAGTATTTATCTTTTAGAGATATTTATTGAAAGAATGAAAGGACATAGTGTTGGCTTCAATTTGTGGGTGGGTGTAAAGACAACACAAGACTGGCCAGGAATTAGTGCCTCAGTCAGATTTCTGGTACACGAAGATCCTCATACCTTTCTCCACACACACAGAAAACGCCATTGAAAACAAAACCAAAAACAATTTGCCATCAAAGCTGTACAGAATACTAACATATTTTCAAATGACTAAACTAGCACAGTTAAATATTTTTAAATGTTGATCAGTAACTGCCCTGCTCTTCTTAGTAATGTTTTGCTTCTGAATTTCATGGGACAGTATGATATTTCTTCATAATAATCCATTTTGCTAAAACGAAATTTCCAGTTTTAGAATATATGGTCTATATGGTGATGTCAAACTTGGTAGGAAGCTACTGGTAAAGTTATTCAGCTTACTAGGTATCAAAGGAGTAAGGTAATTTTTGTCACCACCAATTAAAAACTTCTACGAAACAGGACTGTTATAAAACAATTAAACCTTGCAAATGTGGTAGTCTCCAGGAAGAAAGTCCTGGAGGAAATTCTGCTTATTAAAATTGCAATTTTAGTTTCCATTAAAAGGAGAATAAGACAACAGAAGATGGGTTGGCAAGACAAATTATTTCTTAATGTCAGTTGAGCTTATTTCAAATGAGATAACGTATCTACACCAGGTTGGGTTCAGCACAATTTCATCTCCTCAACTCATTTATCTAATTCAGTCATCTTGATTATAGCCTCATGGACTTCATTTTCAGAGAAAGAATTCCATAACAAACAGCCCACACAACATGCTGATTACTGAACAGTTAATTCTAATTAACTTGGGCATGACAAGAGAATTTCGATAGTCCTAGAATACAAATATAGGCTGCTTATACTTGACTAACTTATATAAAAAACCCACAGCACAGTCTCCAGACAGAACAAGAGAGTCAAAGAGATCTAATTTAAAAAAACAAATGAGAAAATTAAAATCACAAATAATTTATTCTTCTGTTAGAGTTGATACAGTTTTAAATAGCAACAAAGTACACAGTGGTGGAAAATTGGCACAGAACCTAAAAGCATTTCAGTCACAATAAGGCTGTCCATGCTTTATCTGTTCAAACTTGATGTCCATTTTCTACTGACCATGTTGAAAAAAGCCTTATTCAGACCTTAAAACACGCGCACACTCTCTTTCATACACACAGAGACACATTAAAATTTTTCCTTTTGGTTACAGTATGTTGAGAACAGTACATTTTGCTTTTTCAAATTTATGGCACCCCTTCTGTTTTGTTTCCAGTTGTAAGTGGGAAAAAACAATCCAATTATAAAGAATATACCTTATTCCCTGGGCACAGGCAACTGTGATGAAAATAGCAACTTACCTTTGGGCTAGATGTTTTCAGATTATGCTTAAATAATTGTGGTTATAAACTTCTCAATGCATGATTTCCTGCCCAATGCAAAATCCCTGAACTCAGCTCAAACAGTCAGGCACAGGACAGTCTCAAGTATGATTAAATAGACCATGCTAATAAAACAGAGTGATCTGAAATGCAACCTCTATGCTTTTAATATAGATCAGAATAAACCTCATCAGCAAGCATTTTCCTAAACATCTCTGTGTTCTATTAACCAACATAAAAAAGGGGAAAACGTAAAAGTATTCCTTTATAAATGGCATTATTTCCAGTCAAGAAAAGTTGAAAGGAAGGTTTATAAAGTCTCCTGAACTATTCTTATTATAGAAACCAATTATCCTTCTCATGTTAAAAAATAAAATGCATCATTGTTGACTCTTCTTTGATATCACTTATAAAATGTTCTGATATTACTTACTAGTGATTAGTCAAACCAGGTAAAATCAAAACTTTCAGGTTCAGTTATTGCTGTTTTAGGAGAAGACTTACATGAAACTGTTAACCAAGATTCTTCAGATCCCACATGAAGTAATTCTTATTGCCTCACATTTTAAAACAGAATTATAAATGATCTTTTATAAAAAAGGTTTTTGTCCACAAAACTGGAAAGCTTTTTTAAAAAACGCCTTTTTACTCAAAACTGTACCACAGTGCCCCTGATTAGCTAAGAGAGGAAAGGGGTCTGAACGTCCTCTGAAGAACCCAGTGGTGGACACGTGGGAGCTTTGTCTCCCCCTCGCCTTCAGCTTCACAGAACCCCACGTTCAGACTAGCACAATCAAGCATCCAACGTGCTCCCATCCCCAGCAACAGAGGATCTGATTCTGTCCAGCGCGTAGTGTACCGCCTTGCATATTCACCACATGAAATAAACATAATATACAAAATATTGCTGCTGTAAAAAGTGTACATTTCCCTCTTCCCCTTACAAAAGAATCTATGGAAAAGTATTAAATTCCCTTAACCTTCATAAACATACAAAGCTGTTCACACCTTTCAGTCTGTAACAGTCCGTTTGAAACGCAGTTCCGAAATCATTGCAAATTGGGTATGTCATTGTATTTTCTGTCCAATGTTGCCATCTAGAGTAGACATGTGAAATCAAGAGTATTTTTGAGCTACTAAAGCCTTTTTATAACTAAGCCACACAGGCTGCTTACGGATGAAACAGCCGCTTATCCACAAGGTTTTTCCAAAAACTAGATGGAATGGAAGGGTCTCTTCACAGGAAGGAGTCCACAGTGCTGAGGCGACAATATGGCTGCTAGCAGATTCTGGCTACTGGAATGGAAGTATCTTCATTGCTGGTAGTTTCCATACTGCCCCTGAAAGATAAATTTTAAAATGTAATGAGATGATCATTTGACCATAATAGTTTGCACAGAAAATCACAAGTCAGTCTTTATAGTGTCATATGGCAAAACCAGCTACTTTCAAAACATACAGAAATTGTTCTGTATTTAGGTATACAGTATCTCTGTAATTTTTTTCTGATATCACATTCAACTGCAAATGGATTTCCAAGTCTTTGAGCCTAGAACAGCACATAATGAGAATTTAAGTTTCTGGTGAATTTTGATGAACTGAAGTGATCAGGAATGAGTGAGAAGTTCTGACTCTAAACTCTGCCATGGTGTATATCAGTGTATAAATTATATGCTAATATACAAAGTCTGTAACTGTTTGGATTATTATAATAACTTATGTATTAACACCAAGTTAGGATAAGTACCAAGGATGAAGAGATATCTGGGAGATAAGGGGCATAGAACCTTATAGCCTGTCTATAGAATTTGGGCCTTTCCCTGAGGCCAGTGAGGTATCAGCAGACATATTCAGGTAGGCAGCTGGTACATAAAATCAAAGAAAGACTGTTTATCTTTTGTTGCTTTTAATAAGGTAGGTTTGAAGGGCCTATAGGCTGACAGCAAGGGAAAGAAAATCAAGTATAGATATAAAACAGGTAATGAATGAAACAGTAACCTTCTACAAGGGAGGTAAACAATGTCCAGTATACAACTGTTACAGCAGGTTTTTAGAAAAGAGAAGGAAAATCTTTTTCTCCAAAAAAGAAAGGTAGAAGAAAAGAGAGACCAGAAAAAATTTACTTTAATAAAATGTCTTAAATGTGTTTTAAAAAGATGCTCATAAAAGCACTTATTTTCCAAAAACAGTATTCACTGGGAGCTCATAATCAGCTGTTTCCTCTGGCTAAACATCCCCCTCTAAGTCCTATTAATTATTTTACATCAAGAAAGTATTCTAGAGTTGAAATCCTCCTATACTGTTAAGTAGTACCCTAAAAATTTACACTTCCATAGAAGCAGATATACTTGAAAATCTGCTGAATAGCACTATATCTGAGCAGATAATGCACTATAAATAGAATTAAGGTTTTAAAAATATTGAGGTATTTTACATAATTATATTCAGAACAATTTAAAGTCAGAGCTCATCTTAAAATATGTGTAGGGCTTCCAGGGTGGTCCAGTGGTTAAGAATCCAACTGCCAACGCAGGGACACGAGTTTGATCCCTGCTCTGGGAAGATCCCACATGCCAGGGAGCTAGTAAGCCCATGTGCCACAACTACTGAGCCCATGCTCTGCAACAAGAGAAGCCCACACACCACAAAGAGCAGCCCCACTTGCCACAACTAGAGAAAACCCCACACAGCAATGAAGCCTCACACAGCCAAAAAATAAACAGGCCATTAAAAAAAACAACATTATAAAAAGAAATATTTATAGGTAGGATTTGCTTTATAAAATAGGATGGGACATATATAAAACAACATTGGTAAAATGTTGATATTTGTTGCAGTTGGTTTGTGGGTATACAGGGATTCATGAGGTTCTTCCCTGCTGTTTTTGTTTAAAAATTCCTATATGCTCTGCTTAATCATTCAGTTGTGTTCAACTCTTTGCAACCCCATGTGTCCATGGTGATTCTCCAGGCAAGAATATTGGAGTGGGTTGGCGTGCCCTCCTCCAGGGCATCTTCCCAACCCAGAGATCAAACCCAGGTCTTCCGCACTGCAGGTGGATTCTTTACTGTCTGAGCCACCAGAGAAGCACAAAAACTCCTATAGTACAAAGTTTAAAATAAGAAATGCTTAGTGTACAGGAACTTGCTATTCAACTATAAAATTATCTAAATATTAAGTCCCAACTCTATTGTTAATTTTTTGAGATGCAGATTCTTCACCTATAAGGTGGGGACCATAACATATTCATCTCTGGATCTCATTTTTCTGTTTAAGGTTACACAAGTTCTACCTCATTTGTTTGCCAGGACACTCAAATAAGAGAGGACATGAAAAAGCACTTTCAAAAATTACAAAAAAATTAGAAATAAGCAAGTCTTAATGCTGGAAGGAAATGCTCTCCTAGTGAATGTGTATAATGAGATAGTAATGATGAAAGCAAGTGGCACATGTTATGAATGACGTGAATGCAGAAGAGAGGTAAAAACTGATGTGCTATATAAACAGAAGTTATAATCTATCTACTATAGTATGAATTAATGATAGGGACTAGGTCTTATCCATTCTTAGTCCCCAAGTATTGATGAGTGCCTGACACATAAGACTTCTTCAATAATGTATGGCAAATATGATATTCAAGCAATTACAAACGTTTACTGAGCAAATATTATATGCTCAGCACTGTAAGAAATTTTAAAAATGGGGAAAATCAGATTTACAAATAAAGTGTAGTTACAGAACAAGTTCTATAAGCATTCAGAAAGGAAAAGGTTAACACAACTAAAATTATTTTAAAAATATTTCACAGAGACTGTGTGCCTTAATAGTAAAATCTGAATAGCAGAGAAAAGAAAAAAGGGGCAATTCAAATAGCAGACATAGCTAAAGCAAAAGTGGAGAAAAAATGGTTAAAAAATGCTTAGGGAACTGGAGAATAAAAAAGAATGTACCATAATAAGGAGTAGAAGCTATTGATTATTTGGTAACACACAGCTTGAAGTAATAGATGTAAGAAGTCTGACTAATATCAATAATAGCTAACTGTTAATATATCTCAATAAGATCTTAATTACCATATGTCAAACACCATAATAAGTGCTTTGTGTTCATCTGTTACCTATGCAGTATACATATCTCCATTTTATAGATGAAGAAACTGAAGCCCTGAAAATTTAAGTAACTTGATCTAGACTTAATCACTTTGCTAGGATAAAATCAAACCACAAGCAAGCCCCCACAAATACTGTATATTTACAACCATTAGCAAATTCTAGGGTAAAAATAAGGGTTTTGCAGCCGGAAATCTATTTCTAGTTTTAACTCTCCTGCTTAACAGTTTCTTGGTCTTGAGGCCAGTTACCTACCTTCCCTTTCTTGATTTTCTCATCTGACTAGTGAGGATAATTATAATTCCTGCTTCAAAAAGTTATTCAAGAAGAAGAGCATGAAGATGTTCTGCACACAGCTGGTGTGGCTGGAGGCAGCCTGGTACAAGGAAGGGTCCAATCACTGGGTCTCTAGTTGACTACTCAGGACTTACCACCCAGCTCGACCACTTCTCACCTCTGTCATCTTGGGTCAATCACTTCTACTCTAAGCCTCGGCATAGCATCTCTCTCTTTGCCTCTTCAATTTTTCTTTTCCTTTTTTAAATTACAAAATTCCTCTGACTAGAGTAAAGAATGAATGGGAAAGGATGCAAGAAGATAGCATGGGAGAATCCTTCATCCGGTGATGAAGTTAGGACATATTAATGGTCTAAACAAAGATACGGCACTTTTAGAAGTGGATGGATACAAGAATGTTAGAGGAGACCAGGCTAACAAGATTCTGTCATTTACTAGATGGAGAGAGGGAGATGGAGAAAGACATAAGTACCACATGTGGCACATGGCTTTCTAACTTGGCAACAGTACCTGTCTCTGACAGACAACACTGAAAGGAGGAATGTGTGGCACAGAGATTATGAATGCTTTGGTTATATGAAACTGATATGCTATTTCTAACTGCAGATGACTACTAGGCGCCTGATGTTCAAAAGAGAAAGTCAGACTAGAAATAGAGACTTGACAGTCAACAGCACGATAAACTGAAACCCTGTGAGTAAATGAGATTTTCTAGAGAGTGTATGGTGTGAGAGTCCCTAGATTGAACAATAACTGAGTAATATAAACTATCTTTAAATTTCTCTTTTTCATTCACCTAATCCTAAAAAGGTCTTAAAATTACTGTCAGAATACTTTTTAGAGGTTTCTTTATTCTTATGATCACAATTCAGATTTAGGAAGTAATGGCCTTATATGTTCACTTACCACATTTACTGACTACTCAATGTGTTCCCTCCTGGAAGAAAAACTATGACAAACCTAGACAGCATATTAAAAAGCAGAGACACTACTTTGCCAACAAAGGTCCATACAGTCAAAACTATGGCTTTTCCAGTAGTCATGTAGGGATGTGAGAGTTGGACCATAAAGAAAGCTGAGCACCAAAGAACTAATGCTTCTGAATTCTGGTACTGGAGAAGACTCTTGAGAGTCCCTTGGACTGCAAAGAGATCAAACCAGTCAATCCTAAAGGAAATCAATCCTGAATATTCATTGGAGGGACTGATGCTGAAGCTGAAGCTCTAATACTCTGGCCACCTGATAAGAAGAGCTGACTCACTGAAAAAGACCCCGATGCTGGGCAAGATTGAAGGCAGGAGGAGAAGGGGACAACAAGAGGACAAGATGTCTGGATGGCATCACAAACTCAGTGGACATGAGTCTGAGCAAGCTCCAGGAGACAGTGAAGGACGGGGAAGCCTGGTGTGCTGCAGTGCATGTGGTCACAAAGAGTTGGACACACCTGAGCAACTGAACAACACTAACAACAGCAACGTGTCCCACAGGCGGTGGAGACTCAACAGGGATAAAAACAGACATGGTGAAGTCATTAAAGAACTGACGGTCTAGGGAAGAGAGTATGATAATCAACAATAACTACATGTGTCACATGGAGATAAGTGCTATGCTAGAAATAAAAGCATCTAACATAGTATTTAATGAAACTTTGCTGCTAAGATCAGGAACCAAGCAGAGATGTCCCCTCACACCACTCTTCCTCAACACGGTACTGAAATTCCTAGCTTATGCAATTAGAAAAAGAAATAAAGATACACAAATTGGAAAAGAAGAAATAAAACTGTCTGTTTGCAGATGACATGACTGACTCGGGAGAAAATCCCAAAGAAGCAACAATAAAAAAAACCTCCTGAAACTAATAAGCAAGGTTGCAGGATACAAGGTTAAGACAGAAAATTCCCCTACACACTAGCAGCTGAGAGAGTCAACTGCTAGGCAGGTTGATAAGAAGTCCAGGGTCCCCGAGGAGGAGAGAGGGGTCTGGAATTCTCAAGAAGGAAAGGACAAACGTCTTTTTTTTCCCTCTATGTTCCTTAGTCTGAGTCATAAAACATTTTTTTCTTTAAGCCTGGAACTGATGATTACACAACAAACAGCTTGGTTTAAACTCTGTACTAAGGATTATATAACAACTTATCCTGCTTGAGGACAGTTTCTCCTTCCTGAAAATCTTCTGACTAATCCTGGTATCTTAGAATGTATATTATGGGAGTGGGCCTGGTAAAATCTTTCTGTTGTTAACTTCTAATCCTATTATCTTAAAATGTAAACTGTGGGAGTGGGTCTGGTAAAATTTTTACAACTTGAGACATTCTTTTGATTTACTGTAATAACCAATTTAAAAAGTATATAACTCCCTTGCTAACACTAGTGAGGGGGCACTCTCTGCCCCCCTTCTGATGTCTGTGTCAGAAGCTTTCTCTGTCCCTTTTTATACTTTAATAAAACTCTGCTACACAAAAGCTCTTGAGTCATCAAGCCTGGTCTCTGGTCCTAAAGCTAAATGTTCTTCGGAGATCATGAATCTCACACCATTCACCCTAAGCTATCACAATGAGCAACAGGAATTTGAAATTAAAAACAATACCATCTACATAAGAATTCTCCCCCACAAGTTAAACTCTTAGGTATAAATCTAATAAAATATACATAGAATTGCATCAGGAAAACTTAAAAAGTAATAAAAGAAATCAAAGAACTTAATAAATGTAGAGATGTTCCATGTTCATGGATAGCAAACCCAGTATTGTTGAGATATAGGAGTTCTTCTTAACTTGATCTAAAGATTCAACCCAATTCCAACCAAAATCTTAGCAAGTTACTTTTGGATACTGACAATGTAATTATAAAATATATATGGAACGGCAGAAGACCCAGAATAACCATAGAATACTGGAGGAGACAACAAAGACTGACAATGTTCAACTTCAAGACTTACTATCAAGCTACAGCAATTAAGACAATGTGATATTGGTAAAAGAACAGAAAAATAGATAGATGGAAGTGAATAGAGAGCCCAGAAACAGATCCACTTGGATACAGGCAACTGATCTTTGGCAAAGGAGCAAAGGTAATACAATAGTGCAAGGGTGGTCCCATTCAACAAATGGTGCTAGTTAACTGGACATCTGCATACAAAAAAGTGAATCCAGATACAAAGCTTAACAAGTAAGATTTTCTCAATTCAGAGAATTAACTTAAGTAAGAACTTGACCTCAATGTAAAATACAAAACTAATAAAGCTCCTAGAAGACAACATAAGAGAAAACACAGGTGACCTTGAGTTCTGCGGTGACTTTACAGATACAACATCAAAGGTGTGATCCATGAAAGAAATAACTGATAAACTGGACTCATTAAAATTAAAACTTTCTACCCTGAGAAAGACAATGTCAAAAAAATAAGAAAAGTCAAGAAGACAAAGCAGTTAAAAGACACATCTGATAACGACTGTTATCTAAACCATACAAAGAATTCTTACAACTCAACAATAAGAAAATGAACAACTCTACTAAAAAATGGGCCAAAGACCTGAAAAGACACCTCACCAAAGAAGATATAAGGATAGCAAATGAGCACATGAAAGGATGTCTATGTAATATGTCATTGGAGAAATGCAAAATAAAACAACAATGAGATATGCCACACACCTATTAGAACTGCCAAAATTCTGAACACTGATAACATCAAATGCTGATGAGGGTGCAGAGTGACAAGAACTCCCATTCACTGCTGGTGAGAATGCAATACTCACATTGTGGTTGACCCACACCATTACCAAGATAAAAACCAAGCTCTCCTGTACGCCTTACAAGAGTCCTCCTAACCTGGCCCTAATTTATCTCTCCACCCTTTTGCCTCTTCCTCCCCACACTTCTGCTTTACTGAGCCACATAACTTAACACTAGTCATTCATGAGTGCACTTCTTTCTGACGAGAATACCCATCTGTTCTCTACAACAAGCTGGCTAATATCTTCTCAGCCCTGGGCTCCTGCACTTATACTTCTCAAGAAACATATATCTGAGTTAAGAGCTTCCTTTCACAAAAATCTTGCCTTCCCTCATACAAGTACCTTCTCACACTACATCATATCATCTATTACTTGTCTGTATCCCACCTAGACTTAAGTTCACAAATGCAGAGTCCATATCGATCTAATTTTCCTAACATATTCCCATCTTGGCACACAAATGTTCCTCAAGAACCATTTGCTTAATGAATGATACAAGTTTAGGAGATTCAGAAACATGATGAGTCAGGAAGAAAATGATGAAGTTGAAGAAAATGGCAAGACACCCAGAGAGATGTTCTGTACACAGTTGAAAAAATGGAGCTGGAGTTGGGTTGAGAAGGGTGGGCTAAGGATACTGAAAATGTAAGACAGGAGGAATAGAGACTGAGAAAAACACCAAGCCAAGGACTGATAAAAGAAACTGATGGGGTAAAAGAAAGATGAGAAACAAGTAGAAAGTAGAAAAGGAATCACTGGAAATTAAGAGGAACAAAACAGTAGTCATGTAGAAGCTAAAAAAGACCAGTTAAGAATGAAGATAGGAACCTGAGTCAGATGCTAAAGCGAGGTCAAGGAAGATCGAGAGAGTTGCTCCATGGGCCGTAAGGACCAGGTCTGTTTCACTCATCCAGGACACAATAGTGTCCAGCACACACAGGAAATTAATAAAAATTTGTTGAATTATGGAGTAAAAGACCACTTTTCAACAGCAATCCTGTGGATTAGAATGAGCCTAAACTATATCTGCTCAGGGATCTTGTCCTTAAATACTCACTAGTCAACACTTATTTTACAATTAAATAAAACTTCCCCTAATCCTGTGACTTAATCTTAGTACATTCTTTTTAATATTACTTATCTGTCCACATCCTTTTATTTTTCCCACCTAACTAAGAACTGTCAGTACAAGAGGGTTGTCCACTTGAGAGAGTGTTGACGAAAGAGCTGCTCATGCCTCAGCATCTAACCAGCATTGTATATGACTTGTTCCTCAAACCAGATTGTCTCTACTGGTCCTGTAACTCTAACATTAAAAAGTAATGTATTTTAGGCAGCTTAAGTGGTGAACAGATCAGATTCTCCTCACTGTAAAGACATTAAACAAACCTGAAATCAATAAAAGAAAAAAAAAAAAAAAAACCCTGCCAATGTAATAAATCATCTTAATAATTTAGAGCATGTATGAGAAGATTCATAAAACAATGACCGTGGCACAGGATTATGAAGCCTGAGCAATTTACTGATGAAAAGAAGGTTTAAGAGAATACAGACATCATAGGATGAGAAACACTTATACTTATCTGAAGGAAGTAGAAAGAAAGATAACAGGGGAGATAGAAAGATTATTAATATCTGACATAATGGATATGGGTATAGGAGGCAGCAGAGAAAGGTTATGAGTATGAACTGAAAGAGAAAGGACATCGTGGCTGCTAAGGAAGTGGAGTGAATATGCTGACATGAAGCTGGGAGCCAGGGAGAGCACTGACTCAGATGGACTCCACATTTCAACAGGTCAAGTCTTGAGTAGTCTTGAACAATAAACAGGAGGGAAATAAGAGAAATCAAGGGGTTTAGAATACAGAATAATGTTTGGAAGGGCTAAGGGAAGCATGCCTGCAGGGTAAAGACTAGAGAGAGACTACAAATGAATGAAAATGAATGAATGCTGGTGCCTGGAGAATGCCACGTTTTATATGCTACAGTAACCATGATTAACTGTGCTGCTGCTGCTGTTGCTAAGTCGTTTCAGTCGTGTCCAACTCTGTGCGACCCCATAGACGGCAGCCCACCAGGCTCCCCCATCCCTGGGATTCTCCAGGCAAGAACACTAGAGTGGGTTGCCATTTCCTTCTCCAATGCATGAAAGTGAAAAGTGAAAGTGAAGTCACTCAGTCGTGTTTGACTCTTAGCGAACTCATGAACTGCAGCCTACCAGGCTCCTCGGTCCATGGGATTTTCCAGGCAAGAGTACTGGAGTGGGGTGCCATTGACTGTGCTAGCATTCTATGAAAAAGACTCAAGAGAAAATTTTTTTTTTGGTTAACTCATGTTATAAACAAAAGGAGGGAAAAATGAGTCACCAACTGAAAAATACTTAAGGTAATCAAGAGTGAGCACACAGTGGGGCAGCCACACAGCTGGCCAAGGAACTTACCTGGTCGTACCCATAAGGCCTCTGCTGTGGTGGCTGTGGGGGTCCAGGCTGTGCCGGTCTGTAACCCCCGTACTGCTGACCTTGTCCCTGTGGGTAGTTAGGATACTGAGGACCTGGGCCACCCTGTGAAGGACCTGCAAAATAATTAACACAAATAAAACTCCAGAAGAAAATATAGCAAGTTCCTAGAATTCTAGAAAGGGTTTAGAATTAGATGTTACTATGTTCTCATTTTTAAACTCAAAAGAATAGTTTGCTATCTTGATTCTTCTCAAATGCTTAAATAAATTCCAAAATTTATAAGTAAAAATACTGTTAGGTTCAAGAGGAAGGGGACATAGGTATACTTACGGCTGATTCATGCTGACATTTGGCAGAAACCAATACAATATTATAGAGCAATTATCCTTCAATTAAAAATAAATTATAAAAAAATACTGTAAAGATACTACCATGTACCAAGATGCTTTGATTCAGTATAACTATTAAGCTATGTGTTAGCCATTAAAATTTCATATGTCAAAATGAGTAAGAGACTCGGGAGTTGTAAAGCATGTGATGTTAAGGAAACTCATCTGTATTTCCATTTGAAAGTTAACCAGTATAAGCAAGGGGGTGAAAGAAAAAAGCAAGAAGCAGATTCAGATTAAAATACTGAAGAAATTTCTAATTAAAGTTTGGAAATCAGTGATAGTCACAGCTGTATCACTCAATATTTACACTTGCAATCACTAGAAGAATCACAAAGAACGATTTTACACGTAAATTTCAGATTTACATTCACAACCACCAAAAGAAAGCTTTATGCTCTACACCGACAAGCACCGACAAACAGAAACTAAAGAAGACTTGAAAAGCCACAGACTGCATGTGAAAAAACACGATTCAGAAGTTACCCTCTGTGTACCCATCACCTTTAATACTTAACACATATAAGTGAATGATTTCAACGTCCAGAGAGAGACAAGGGACTAATTTGGCTTGCCAAACAAATATGTCTATTTCGTAAATCCTACTACTGTCTGTTGTTAGGAATGCTTTATAAAGCATACGCTGAAATGCTTTCCTGCTTAAATGTTTCAATCACAGCCATTCAAAACCTGTCATAGAAAACACTGATTATAGAGGAATGTCAAAGAGAATAAATTTTCCAGCTTAAATAAATTCCATCAGTCTTAAAAACATTCCACTCTTTTGACTATTTATCATGCACCCGATTATTAAAACTAAATTTTCTATTAGAATGAAGTTTGACAACTAAAACCTACAGATAAGCAAAGTGGGAACATTTCCATGAGGGTACCCAGTGTCAGACAGAAAAGCATTTAACCATTTAAACCCAAATTACTAGATTTCTTTTACTCTCTCTTTCCACTGAAAATACTTCTCTTAACTCAATAAACTTACCTGACTGATTTATGTAACATTTGTGGGCATTGAACACAATAAAACCAGAATACTCTATTTATTCAATGTACAAATGTCCAATGGTCATGAAATGGAAATGCCATTTGAGAGTAGTAAGAATATCCCTTCAAAAAGACAAGAAATACATGCAATATTTCTAAAGTCATATTTGGAATTAGGAAACCAGAACTGATCAATACCTAACTTCCAATACTTGACTGAAATTTCAGTGCTTATTTGTGAAGGTTCAAGAGAATTTTAGCCTGGTTCTGGTTTTCAGATTTGCTATCACAGGTGGAAAGAGGTGCCCATAACAGCAGAGTTTAAATCAATGAATAAAAATAGTAAGACGTTGTTGTTGTTCAGTCACTAAGTTAGGTCTGATTCTTTGTGGCCCCATAAACTGCAGCATGCCAGGTTCCTCTGTCCTCTACTATCTCCCAGGGTTTGCTCAAATTCATGTCCATTGAGTCAGTGATGGTATCTAACAATCTAATCTTCTGTTGCCCCCTTCTCTTTTTGCCTTCAATCTTTCCCAGCATCAGAGTCTTGTCTCATGAGTCAGCTCTTAGCATCAGGTGGCCAAAGTATTGGAGCTTCAGCATCAGTCCTTCCAATGAATATTCAGGGTTGATTTTTTAGGATTGACTGGTTTGATCTTGCAGTCCAAGGGACTCTCAAGAGTCATCTCCACTATACTGATTCTTCCAATCCATGAACATGGTATATTTCTCCATCTATTAGTGTCCTCTTTGATTTCTTTCACCAGTGTTTTATAGTTTTCTATATATAGGTCTTTAGTTTCTTTAGGTACATATATTCCTAAGTATTTTATTCTTTCCGTTGCAATGGTGAATGGAATTGTTTCCTTAATTTCTCTTTCTGTTTTCTCATTATTAGTGTATAGGAATGCAAGGGATTTCTGTGTGTTGATTTTATATCCTGCAACTTTACTATAGTCATTGATTAGTTCTAGTAATTTTCTGGTGGAGTCTTTAGGGTGTTCTATGTAGAGGATCATGTCATCTGCAAATAGTGAGAGTTTTACTTCTTCTTTTCCAATTTGGATTCCTTTTATTTCTTTTTCTGCTCTGACTGCTGTGGCCAAAACTTCCAAAACTATGTTGAATAGTAATGGTGAAAGTGGACACCCTTGTCTTGTTCCTGACTTTAGAGGAAATGCTTTCAATTTTTCACCATTGAGGATAATGTTTGCTGTGGGTTTGTCATATATAGCTTTTATGATGTTGAGGTATGTTCCTTCTATTCCTGCTTTCTGGAGAGTTTTTATCATAAATGGGTGTTGAATTTTGTCAAAGGCTTTCTCTGAATCTATTGAGATAATCATATGGTTTTTATTTTTCAATTTGTTAATGTGGTGTATTACATTTATTGATTTGTGGATATTGAAGAATCCTTGCATCCCTGGGATAAAGCCCACTTGGTCATGGCGTATGATCTTTTTAATGTGGTGTTGGATTCTGGTTGCTAGAATTTTGTTAAGGATTTTTGCATCTATGTTCATCAGTGATATTGGCCTGTAGTTTTCTTTTTTTGTGGGATCTTTGTCAGGTTTTGGTATTAGGGTGATGGTGGCCTCATAGAATGAGTTTGGAAGTTTACCTTCCTCTGCAATTTTCTGGAAGAGTTTGAGCAGGATAGGTGTTAGCTCTTCTCTAAATTTTTGGTAGAATTCAGCTGTGAAGCCATCTGGACCTGGGCTTTTGTTTGCTGGAAGATTTTTGATTACAGTTTCAATTTCCATGCTTGTGATGGGTCTGTTAAGATTTTCTATTTCTTCCTGGTCGAGTTTTGGAAAGTTGTATTTTTCTAAGAATTTGTCCATTTCTTCCACGTTGTCCATTTTATTGGCATATAATTGTTATGAGTATACTACCCAAAGCAATCTATAGATTCAATGCAATCCCTATCAAGCTACCAACAGTATTCTTCACAGAGCTAGAACAAATAATTTCACAATTTGTATGGAAATACAAAAAACCTCGAATAGCCAAAGCGATCTTGAGAAAAAAGAATGGAACTGGAGGAATCAACCTACCTGACTTCAGGCTCTACTACAAAGCCACAGTTATCAAGACAGTATGGTACTGGCACAAAGACAGAAATATAGATCAATGGAACAAAACAGAAAGCCCAGAGATAAATCCACGCACATATGGACACCTTATCTTTGACAAAGGAGGCAAGAATATACAATGGATTAAAGACAATCTCTTTAACAAGTGGTGCTGGGAAAACTGGTCAACCACTTGTAAAAGAATGAAACTAGAACACTTTCTAACACCATACACAAAAATAAACTCAAAATGGATTAAAGATCTAAACGTAAGACCAGAAACTATAAAACTCCTAGAGGAGAACATAGGCAAAACACTCTCTGACATACATCACAGTAGGATCCTCTATGACCCACCTCCCAGAATATCGGAAATAAAAGCAAAAACAAACAAACGGGACCTAATTAACCTTAAAAGCTTCTGCACATCAAAGGAAACTATCAGCAAGGTGAAAAGACAGCCTTCAGAATGGGAGAAAATAATAGCAAATGAAGCAACTGACAAACAACTAATCTCAAAAATATACAAGCAACTCCTCCAGCTCAACTCCAGAAAAATAAATGACCCAATCAAAAAATGGGCCAAAGAACTAAATAGACACTTCTCCAAAGAAGACATACAGATGGCTAACAAACACATGAAAAGATGCTCAACATCACTCATTATCAGAGAAATGCAAATCAAGACCACTATGAGGTACCATTTCACACCAGTCAGAATGGCTGCGATCCAAAAGTCTAAAAATAATAAATGTTGGAGAGGGTGTGGAGGAAAGGGAACCCTCTTACACTGTTGGTGGGAATGCAAACTAGTACAGCCACTATGGAGAACAGTGTGGAGATTCCTTAAAAAACTGGAAATAGAACTGCCTTATGATCCAGCAATCCCACTGCTGGGCATACACACTGAGGAAACCAGAAGGGAAAGAGACACGTGTACCCCAATGTTCATCGCAGCACTGTTTATAATAGCCAGGACATGGAAGCAACCTAGATGTCCATCAGCAGATGAATGGATAAGAAAGCTGTGGTACATATACACAATGGGGTATTACTCAGCCATTAAAAAGAATACATTTGAATCAGTTGAATGAGGTGGATGAAACTGGAGCCTATTATACAGAGCGAAGTAAGCCAGAAGGAAAAACACCAATACAGTATACTAACGCATATATATGGAATTTAGAAAGATGATAACAATAACCCTGTGTACGAGACAGCAAAAGTGACGCTGATGTATGGAACAGTCTTATGGACTCTGTGGGAGAGGGAGAGGGTGGGAAGATTTGGGAGAATGGCATTGAAACATGTAAAATATCATGTATGAAACGAGATGCCAGTCCAGGTTCAATGCACGATACTGGATGCTTGGGGCTGGTGCACTGGGAGGACCTGGAGGGATGGTATGGGGAGGGAGGAGGGAGGAGGGTTCAGGAGGGGGAGCACATGTATACCTGTGATGGATTCATTTTGATGTTTGGCAAAACTAATACATTTATGTAAAGTTTAAAAATAAAATAAAATTAAAAAAAGAAAATGAAAAAAAAAAAAAAGAGTCATCTCCAGCACCACAGTTCGAAAGCATCAATTTTTCGGTGCTCAGCCTTCTTTACGGTCCAACTCTCACATCTGTACACAACTACTGGAAAAACGTTATTTTCAACTATACGGACCTTTGTCGGCAAAGTGATATCTCTGCTTTTTTAATACACTGTCTAGGTTTGTCATAGCTTTCCTTCTAAGGAGCAAGTATATTTTAATTTCATGGTTGCAGTCACTGTTTGCAGTGATTTTGGAGCCTAAGAAAATAAAATCCGTCACTGCTTCTACTTTTCCCCTTCTATTTGTCATGAAGTGATGGGACCTGATGCCATGATCTTGGTTTTTTTAAATGTTGAGTTTCAAGTCAACTTTTCATTCTCCTCTTTCATCCTCATTAAGAAGCTTTTTAGTTCTTCTTCACTTTCTGCCATTAGAGTGGTATCATCAGCGTATCTGAGGTCATTGATCTTTCTCCTGGCAATCTTGATTCCAGCTTGATTCATCTAGTCCTACATTTTGCATATGAGTTAAATAAGCAGAGTGATAATATACAGCCTTGACATACTCCTTTCCCAATTTTGAACAGGTCATTCTATGTCCAGTTCTAACTGTTGCTTCTTGACCCACATACAGGTTTCTCAGGAGACAACTAAGGTGATCTGGCATTCTCATCTCTTTTAAAAATTTTCCACAGTTTGTTACGATCCACAAAAGGCTTCAGCATAGTCAATGAAGCAGAAGTAGACGATTTTCTGGAATTCTCTTGCTTTCTCCATGATCGAACAAATGTTGACAATTTGATCTCTGGTTCCTCTGCCTCTTTGAAAACCATCTTGTGCATCTGGAAGTTCTCAGTTCACATACAGCTGAAGCTTAGCTTGAAGAATTTTGCGCATATCCTTGCTAGAATGTGAAATGAGCACAACTGTGTGATAGTTTGGACATTCTTTGGCAATGGAATGAAAATTGACCTTTTCTAATCTGTGGCTACTGCTGAGTTTTTCAAAGTTGCTGACATATTGAGTGCAGCATTTTAACAGCATCATCTTTTAAGATTTTAAATAGCTCAGCTGGAATTTCATCACCTCCACTAGCTTTGTTCATAGTAATGCTTTATAAGGCTCGCTTGACTTCACACTCCAGGATGGCTCTAGGTGAGTGACCACACGATTGTAGCTACCTGGGTAATTAAGACCTTTTTTGTATAATTCTTCTGTGTTCTTGCTACCTCTTCTTAGTCTCTTCTGCTTCTGTTAGGTCCTTAGCACTTCTGTCCTTTATCATGTGCATCCCTGCATAAATGTCCTGTTAGCTCCAATTTTCTTGAAAAGAACCCTAGTCTTTCCCCTTCAATTATTTTCCTTTATTTCTCTGCATTGTTCATTTAAGAAGGGCTTCTAATCTCTCTTTGCTACTCTCTGGAACTCTGCATTCAGTTGAGTATATGTTTCCCTTTCTGCCTTGCCTTTCACTTCTCTTCCTTCCTCAGCTATCTTTACAGCATCCTCAGACAACTACTTTGCCTTCTTGCATTTCTTTTTCTTGGGGATGGTTTTCGTCACTGCCTCTTGTACAACATTATAAACCTCTGTCTATAGCTCTTCAGATACTCTATCAGATCTAATCCCTTGAATTGATTTGTCACCTCCACTGTATAATCATAAGGGATTTGATTGAGGTCATACCTGAATGGCCTGGTGGTTTCCCCTACTTTCTTCAATTTAAGCCTGAATTTTGCAATAGGGAGCTAGCTCATGATCTGAGCCACAGTCATTTAGACATACTGATGTAAAAAAAGAGACCCTGTTAGCAAAAGATGATATCTAATTAAGCAGCTGTATCTCCTATCATAGGAACCATATTTTCCTATATCTCAAGTAGTCATAGATAATTAAGACTGATATTTAAGACTGAGATATCAGGTCTGTATCATTCCCCACTCCCTATCTAATAGATAGCCAACTAGTAAATACTACAGTGAGAATATAATAAGAAAAGATGGCTATACTTCCTCCAAATTCTGTAAGATACATACCTGCAATAAACATACCCCTATGGAAGTGTACACAGCTATTTTAATAGGGCATGACAAAAACATTTTCTCTAGGCATTCCAAATGGACCTCTTTGAACCCTAAAACATGTTACTTTTCATGGTAACAGTCATTAGTTTTGGAAACGAATTTGCCAAGCAGATTATGTAGATACTGTTAGTAATCACCCAACTCATCAGTTTTCTAAGCA
Organism: Bos taurus; assembly: GCF_002263795.3. Lineage (NCBI taxonomy): Eukaryota > Metazoa > Chordata > Mammalia > Artiodactyla > Bovidae > Bos > Bos taurus. The sequence goes on along the minus strand of NC_037351.1, from coordinate 30,727,959 downwards.
CATGCAAAGCTACTGGCTGGTCATGAACGTCAAACAGGTTTAGGAATTGATTAATTAATGAATTCATTTCAAATTACTTTCTATACCTTACCTGTGGTCAATGAGCCATCTCCAGTTTATGCTTTTTCTTAAACAGACTACTAGTTTGAAGAACATTTTAAAGAGACACTCCATGAGTAGACTGAGCTAAAGCTGTGAATTTTCAAATGAACATTAAATATCCACTTCCACATTTTGCAGGGGGGACAAAGTTAAAGCTGCTGGAAGCGATTACCGTAGCCCTGCTGCTGTCCTGGGTAGCCTTGCTGCCCTGGGTACTGCTGCTGGGGTGGGTAGCCCTGCTGGGGAGGTGGTCCTTGGTAGGCATCTTGCTGTTGGCCATACTGCGAATTTCCTACATGATAATTGGAGAAGAGGACAAAAAGAAAATACTGAGGAGTTTGCTTAATTAACTTTTTTCCTCTAAGATGCATAGCCAACAACACAAGAACAAAATGAAATGCTATATTGATTTTTTAAAGTTAACAAAACAAAGAAAAAACTCAAACCAAACAGAAGGATTTCGGCCAAACAAACTGCAGTTAAAGCCAATTTTGCAAGGTTGAACTGCAGCATTTTCAGCGTCTCTGCCATACGAGCATTACATTTACTGGAACATCACAGTCATAAGATCATGACTATGCTAAATAAAATAAAAAAGACAAAAATTAAAGACAGCTACAAGAGCACACACTAGCTACACAAGATCAGCAAGCTGTTTCCTAGAGGCACTAAACTTATATGTAAAATTATACATATGTGAACACACAACAAGAAAAAAAATTGGATTGATGGATTTATGTTCAAATAGAAAATTTCCACTGAGGAAAAAAATTATTTTAAAATGTTTTAGTCTTTTTATGGTTGTTAGAAATGGCAAGTCATGGTTATACATTTTAAATATTTGTAAGAAAATTATTCTGATTGTTCTAGGCTCCCTGGAACTTTCAAGACAGCCAGCAACTAGTATTCTACGAGAGCTTTGCGTGGGTAGAAGTTGTCTTATGCAAGAATTTTTGTTCCTGTAGAAGGGGATATATATATGTGTATGTGTGTGAAGGTATATAGATACCTCCTTCGTAGTAATGTTGTGAGGAATCCTCATAAGGCCTATCGTAGCCTTGTTCAGGATACGACGGTTGCTGATAACCGTAATCATTATGACCTACATCAATTCGACAAGAGACAGGAAGAAACGTTAATGGCCACTGAGTGAAAACCCTAAATATATTTATACTTTCAGATAAAACTGAAAAAAAAAGAAAAAGAAATGGAAATACATAAAAAATTTCATTGCATTAGCCAAATATTTACCAAATGTGATTGCTTTCATATTGAGATAACGTGCAATTTTCTTTTTAAAGCAAAAAACAGTTTTAGAAACATTACACTTAGTCTTAACTCTGATAATCCTCATCAAGGAGGGGAAAAAAAACTTTATCTTTTATTTTTTTAAAAAAAGAAAAGGAAAGCATTTAGGCCTTTCACATGTAAATAACCTGAATTAAATTAGAATGAGCAAAGGAGGCAATTATCATATTTTGTCAAACACCTGTTCTGCTGGTCGCCAATTCCACAGCATATGCTAAAACAACGCAAAATGTAAAAGAACTCCGTAAGTTTTTTTCCCCCTAAAAGAAACTTAAATATTTCACATTCTGTATTAACTTCCTTGAAGTATTTGTATCTCAAAGTATTTTCAGATGCAAAAACATATTGCTTAATGCTGCCATTCTGGGAGTCTTTAGAAAATATTTCTAGAGTATCATAAACATACACCTTCAAAAATTAATACCGTGTTAATTGCCAGAGCACGTCTTTCATTTTAAGGCACAGTAAGTTACACCTGCAAGATGACTAGGCTTAGTCCTTTTTTTTTTTCCAAAGTAAGAATTTCATTTTTATTTGTTTGTGCACGTAGTTTTTACAGAAACTCTTACTAGGCTTAGTCCTTTTAACTTAGTTGCCCAAAGAAACTGCAGGAAAAAACCTTTCAGTTAGCTAAAATCTGAACTAAATTTTAGAAGAATACCTAATTCAGGAAGGAGGAATATAGTTATGAATAAAGATAATACTCATAGCTCTAGTATTCCAATGTTTCCAAACCACCTCCTAAATATCTACATTATAGATTGGCAACCTATGGCCTGCAGTCTAAATACAGCCAGTGGCTTAATTTGCAAATTAAGTTTCACTGGAACAGTCATACCCATTCATATTTTCTATAGCTGTTTTCATGCTACCGCAAGAGTTTAGTAGTTGAGACCAAGACCATAGGACTTGCAAAGACTAAAATATTTACTCCCTGGCCCTTTACAGAAAAAAGTTTGCTGGTCCTTAATCTACATATTTACTGGAATAAGTATCTAAATCTAGTAAGAAAACATTCAATGCTGTTTAAGAAAATTAACTGTTGCTAAAAATGAAATACTCTATGTAAATACTGGACAAATATATTAATATACATTTATGTAAAAATGATATATGGCTTAAATTTTTTAATTCCATTGTACAATAAAAGAATTATTTATAGCAACCTTAAAGTTCTGCTATTTACAAAGAAAACATCTATCTTGAATAGAAAGTTTGTATTTGTAACAATATAAATATACCTATAGTATATAAATGTAACTAAAGTTTTTCAAGGAAAAAAAAGTTAAAACAATGTCTACATGTGAAAGGAAAACAAAAAACCTCCAACATTCTAAATAACTGAGGGCAAGTAAAACATTTTTTAAAAAATATTTTCTAACCAAAATTATCCTTATTATCACTACCACTAAGAAACATATTTTGTGTGCAAAATTCTATAGGGAGTGTTTGTTCTGCCTATACAAGCAGAATCTCTGCAGGAAAAAAACAATGTCCATATAATGCTTGTGATTTACACTCTGACACAAAGTGGCAGACAATATGGTTTTTAGATACACCAGTCATATCCTCCTGCTAGTGTACATTAGCTTCTAGTCAAATGGTCTCAACATTTCAGCTTCAAGTTCTTAGTTTCTCCAAGTTTCTCTGTTAAGTAGTTTTACCTAATTATATCAAGGGAGCTTAATATAAATGAAGATTTTGGCAAATCCTTCCAACAAGGCAGATCACTTTGTAATGTGAACAGCTACCCCTATCTGATCAATTTTATGTGTCT